>NC_089491.1:354363674-355074166 GCF_036850765.1 Saccopteryx bilineata | reverse complement strand
ATCATTTGAATGCAAGCTGTATAATGGAGATTATGTTCACTGTTCTATTTCTAGTATCTGGCAAGGGGCCTGACATTCAATAAATATTTGTTGAATGAGTAGCTAATTAGTAAATCAACTTTCTTATTCTTAAGATTCTTTTTTTTTTTTTCTTCACAGAGACAGAGAGAGTCAGAGAGAGGGATAGATAGGGACAGACAAACAGGAATGGAGAAAGATGAGAAGCATCAATCATCAGTTTTTCGTTGCAATACCTTAGTTGTTCATTGATTGCTTTCTCATATGTGCCTTGACCACGGGCCTTCAGCAGATTGAGTAACTCCTTGCTTGAGCCAGTGACCTTGGGTCCAAGCTGGTGAGATTTTTTATTGCTCAAACCAGATGAGCCCTCACTTAAGCTGGAGACCTTGGGGTCTCGAACCTGGGTCTTCCACATCCCAGTCTGATGCTCTATCCACTGAGCCACTGCCTGGTCAGGCTTATTCTTAAGATTCTTAATTCCTTTGTATATTTTTTCTTACTTAATCTGCCAAAGACTGGTGAGTTATGTCATAGTTTCCTACTACTACAGTATTATATTACTGAAAGTTTCCCAGTGTATTTCTAACTATTTTGGCTTCATATATTTGAATACAATATGATTTAGTGCCTGAAGGTTTTATGGCTGTTATATAGCCATTGTAAATATACACTATATCAATACCAAAGGACTATTGAACAAAACACTATCTATACAATATGGTTTAATTTTATTATGCATGTATATATTTTTGAATAAGCAAAACATGATAGTAAAATTCAAAAAATATAATGATACCTTTTCACAAAAGTGAAAGGTAATTTTACCTTTACTCTTGTCTCCCATCACCACATTCCCCACCTCTGAGGCAACCACAGTTAATAGAATGTTGCTGATTAGCTCAATTTGAAATTATTATTATTATTATTATTTATTTATTTATTTTATTTTTCTAAAGCTGGAAACGGGAGGCAGTCAGACAGACTCCCGCATGCGCCCGACCGGGATCCACCCGGCACGCCCACAAGGGGGCGATGCTCTGCCCACCAGGGGGCGATGCTCTGTTGCGACCAGAGCCACTCTAGCGCCTGGGGCAGAGGCCAAGGAGCCATCCCCAGTGCCCGGACCATCTTTTGCTCCAATGGAGCCTCGGCTGCGGGAGGGGAAGAGAGAGACAGAGAGGAAGGAGAGGGGGAGGGGTGGAGAAGCACATGGGCGCCTCTCCTGTGTGCCCTGGCCGGGAATCGAACCCGGGACTCCCACACACCAGGCCAATGCTCTACCACTGAGCCAACCGGCCAGGGCCAATTATTATTATTTTAATTAAGTGAGAGAGGCAGGAAGGCAGGAGACAGACTCCCACATGTACCCCAACCAGAATTCACCCAGCAAGCCCCATTTGGGGTTCATGCTCTGCCCATCCTGGGCTGCTGCTCCAGTGCTCAGCAACAGAGCTATTTCAGTGCCTGAGGCAAGGCCATGGAGCCATCCTCAGCGCCCAGGGCCAAATTGCTCAAACCATTCGAGTTATGGCTATGGAAGGGGAAAAAAGAGAGAGAGAGAGAGAGATGGGTGAGGGGTGGAGAAGCAGATGATAGCTTCTCCTGTGTGCCCTGACTGGGAATCTAACCCGAGACTTCCACACACCAGACCAACACTCTACCACTGAGCCAATGGCCAGGGCCTGAAAACATTAATTTTTTTCACAGAAGAGTTTATAATATTTGCGTGAATGTTTTGACCCATATACTTAGTATAGTCATTTTATTGTATGCTTTCTGTTTTTATGCTTCCCTGATGCTTTATATTTTGCTATGTAAATTAAGGTTTTTTGCATTTTATCTTTTCTGGTGCTTTGGAAGGTATATCATCCCCAGTTTTTTATTTCTTTAATGGTTTCTTTTAACGTTTTCAAAAGTATCCTTAACTTATATTTCTTGACTGAGGGGTCAAGAGTAAAATAACATGCTATGACTTTCCCCAATTAAATCAGGAAGTTAAGCATATCCTTTTCCTCCTCTCCTCAGTTAATGTTGATTAAATCAAGGGTTATAGATATAGTTTATATATAGTTTATCCTAGTTCTAATCTGGCCCTCTGGTTGTAAGGAAGATCTGCTCACCTGTTATGGGTTCATGCGGCTCCTGAAAATTAATATTTTGAAGCCCTAACCCCCAATGTGACTATTTAGAGAATAGGCTCTTTAAATAAGTTAAAGTGAGGTCATTTAAGTGGGCCCTCATCCAAAATGACTGATATCCTTATAAAAATAGGAAATTTGGACACAGGCATGTACACTGGGAAGATCACATGAAGATACAGGAAGAAGAATGCTATCTACAAACCAAGGAAACCAACTCTGCTGACTTTGTGGCTGATCTTGGCCTTCCGGCTTCCAGAACTTTGAGAAGAAATGTCTGTTGTTTACGCCACCCAGTCTGTGGTACCGTTACAGCAGCCCTGCCAAACTAAGACATTACCCAAAATAACTCAAAGAAAAGGGGACCGTGTGGCAAACCCATGTCCTCTTCCCACAGGGTGTCTCTAATGATCCTCTAGAAAGGAATAAAAAGGGAAGACGAAGCATCATGTGTTCCCTGCTGGGCTACCACTTGCTGGCAGCTAGCTCTTCCTTGCCCCTCAGTGGTCCCTAATGAGGATATGGTGACTGACACTGCTTAGATGACATTTAGCAGAGGAGAGTGCGCTTCCTTGCTCAGAATTTCTCCCTGCTAGCATCCCCTGAAATGAATATACACTGCACTAATAGGTCTTGACTGCAATGTTTAGCTATCTTCTCCTGGGGGTTATAAGGAGAGGGACACTCAGTATGGAGCTCCTGCTCTAGCAACTTTGTTCCTTGCCCCATACTCATGGTGGCTCCTCATTCCTAATGCTCCACCTCTCTCTACAGTTCTTGCCTAATCTCTGCTGAGTCGGTATCCTTTTCTCAGGAACCACAACACCTTCCTGCCTATGGAAAGAATCTATCCAGTACCTTCTTGGGTTTTTCAAACATTACAATCAAATACATTTCTCTCTCTGGTAGCTCAGTGTCCACTCACCACACTCATATAGTGGAGGGTAAGAGGAGACAGAGAGCTCTGGTCCTGTGGTCGCTAGGTATCTCAGCAGTGTGAGGGAAGAAGAAAGAAATGCTGAGAGGCTATATTCATAAGCTTTCTATCGAAAAATCTGAATTCAAACACTCTTCACCATCTGGGAGTTATTCCTCTTCTAAAGACTCCATCTGGTTTTAATTTCAACCTTACTTCTCAGGAGCTGATAACTCTGGTCTTACCATGCTAAAAGAGTACTCCACCCCCACACCCACCCCAGATTACATAAAACAACCTCAGTGGGGTCCTCTGGAAAGCATCACTCTTATTCCTTCATCCCTTTCACTTCCAAACTTTCGAAGTCCCCACTTCAGGAGATAAAACTGCTACCCATTCATTTGCCCAAGCCTGAAATTTAGAAACCATCTTTGGTTTCCTCCTCTCTTTCCATTACCTCCACATTCAATCCATCAGGAACCCAGTGCCCTCTATACGCATCTCCCTGCGCTATACCTACATCATTTCTCACCTGTACCACTGTGATAGCCCTCAACACCTGGTCTCCCTGCTGCCACCCTTCCCCTCTACAATCCATTCCCTGGACACTACCAAACCAGTCTTTTAAAAAATAAATAAAATTATGTCACTCCCTTGCTTAAAACCCCCAGAGGCTTCTAAATGCTTCACAAGGCCCTACATGATCAAACACTCGCCTACCCCTCTGCCCTCATCCTGGATCCCTCTCCCCCATCCTAATCCTACTGGCCTTCTTTTGGTCCTTTAATGCAGATCTTCTCTCCTAGAGCCTTTGCCTCTTCCCTCAACCCACAACATGCTCTGCCTCCAGCCCATATATGGCTGTCTCCTCCTGTCCTTCAGGCCTCTTCCAAGAGGCTCCCCTCTCTGAGTGAAGAAAACAGAGCGTTACAGTCCATAGCACAGACCCTGGAACCAAACTGGCACTTCCAAGTTTCCTCACCTGCAAGTCAATAATGATAATAATTGTTCTAATTCCTTGTAGGTTTGTTATGAGATTTACAGGAGTTATTATATACGAAATATAAAGGTCTACAGGAAAGTTCTGTCTGTTTTTGGAATAAAACAAAATACAAATTTTTCTTACCGTCAATAAACTTTATTAAATAATATATTTCCACACCAATCCTATCTTCCAAATATGGTCCGAAATGGTTTGCTGAGCTGAATTAAGCCTTTCTGCAATCTCCGATGTTGTCAGAAAAGGATCTTGCTCCAACATGGTCTTAACAACATCCTCATCGATCAAAGATGGTCGCCCAGAACGTGGCTTATCAGAAAGGTCAAAATCACCTGTTTTGAATTTTTCCAACCATCTTCTGCATGTCCTCTCAGAAACTGTACCTTCACCAAACACTTTCAATAAACTTCTACATGCTTCTGTAGCAATTTTTCCTTGTTGAAATTTGTATACAATACAGTGGCGTAAATGAACTTTATCAGTAGCCATGGATACACTTCACACATAAGACTAACGTGGCCTGACCAGGTGATGGCGCAGTGGATAGAGCGTCGGACTGGGATGTGGAAGGACCCAGGTTCGAGACCCCGAGGTCGCCAGCTTGAGGCGGGCTCATCTGGCTTGAGCAAAGAGCTCACCAGCTTGGACCCAAGGTCACTGGCTCCAGCAGTGGGTTACTCGGTCTGCTGAAGGCCCACGGTCAAGGCACATGTGAGAAAGCAATCAATGAACAACTAAGAAGTCGCAATGCGCAACGAGAAACTGATGATTGATGCTTCTCATCTCTCTCCGTTCCTGTCTGTCTGTCCCTGTCTATCTCTGCCTATGTAAAAAAAAAAAAAAAAAAAAAAGGCTAACGTGAATCAACTTTGTTTTAGTTAATTTGCTACATCAGTATATATATATATATTAAGTGATAAAAATAGAGAGGCACACATGCGCCAAATAAACATGTGCTTATGTGTCGAAACTTGTGATAGAAACGGACAGAACTTTCCGGTAGACCTTTTATACTTAGAACAGAGCCTGGCATACAGGTTAACTATTATTATTGTGTTAGTAATTATTCTATCCACCAGGCCCACTGTTAAAATTTGTAAGGCCTAGGACAATAGTACAAATGAATGCCTGAATATCTTTTCTTTTTCCTTTTTTTATAAAAAAAATTGCCTGACCTGTGGTGGCGCAGTGGGATAAAGTGTCGACCTGGAACACTGAGGTTGCCGGTTCGAAACCCTGGGCTTGCCTGGTCAAGGCACATATGAGAGTTGATGCTTCCTGCTCCTCCCCCTTCTCTCTCTCTCCCCTCTCTCTAAAAATCAATTAAAAAATCAATAAAAAAAAAAAAAAAATTAGTTATTTTTGGCCCTGGCCGGATGGCTCAGTGGTAGAGCGTCGACCTGGCATGCGGGGGACCCAGGTTCGATTCCCGGCCAGGGCACATAGGAGAAGTGCCCATTTGCTTCTCCCCCCTCCCCCCCGTTCCTTCCTCTCTGTCTCTCTCTTCCCCTCCCGCAGCCGAGGCTCCACTGGAGCAAAGATGGCCCGGGTGCTGGGGATGGCTCCTTGGCCTCTGCCCCAGGCGCTTGAGTGGCTCTGGTCGCAACAGAGTGACGCCCCAGAGGGGCAGAGCGTCGCCCCTGGTGGGCATGCCAGGTGGATCCCGGTAGGGTGCATGTGGGAATCTGTTTGACTGTCTCTCCCCGTTTCCAGCTTTAAAGGAAAAAAAAATTTTTTTTAGTTATTTTTTGCCTGTCCTGTGGTGGTGTAGTGGATAGAGCATATAACTGGAATGCTTTGGGCACCTGTTCAAAACCCTGGGTTTGCCTGGTCAAGGCACATACAACAAGCAATGAACAACTAAAGCGAAACAGCTTGATTTGTGGTGGGGCAGTGGATAAAGCCTCGACCGGGAACGCTGAGATCAATGGTTTGAAACCCAGGCTTGCCTGGTCAAGGCACATATGGGAGTTGATGCTTCCTGCTCCTGCCTCTCTCTCTCTCTCTCTCTCTCTCCCTCTAAAAATGAATAAAAATTAAAAAATCTTTAAAAATAAAGAAGAGGTTGCAGGGATGATGACAGTCTGAGGTTTCTCAGACAGAGGCAGAGTAAAAGTTGAAGGATGCTTTTGCAACATTTACAAATAACCACTACTAGGGTTTAAAATACACCTTCTAAGGCCCTGGCCGTTGGCTCAGCGGTAGAGCGTCGGCCTGGCATGCGGGGGACCTGGGTTCGATTCCCGGCCAAGGCACATAGGAGAAGCGCCCATTTGCTTCTCCACCCCCACCCCCTCTCCTTCCTCTCTGTCTCTCTCTTCCCCTCCCGCAGCCAAGGCTCCATTGGAGCAAAGATGGCCCGGGTGCTGGGGATGGCTCCTTGGCCTCTGCCCCAGGTGCTAGAGTGGCTCTGGTCGTGGCAGGGCGATGCCCCGGAGGGGCTGAGCATCGCCCCCTGGTGGGCAGAGCCTCGCCCCTGGTGGGCGTGCCGGGTGGATCCCGGTCGGGCGCATGCGGGAGTCTGACTGTCTCTCCCCGTTTCCAGCTTCAGAAAAAAAAAAAAAAAGCAATTAAAATACACCTTCTAAGACACAAGAGAATGTAAAAACAGCTCATGATAAGAGACAGAAAACTTAATGAAAAGAGACATCGAAAACAACATGGAAAAAAAAATTTTTAAAGCATTAACTAATACAAGAGAAGCAAAACCAAACACCAGTTATTACAATAACTGTCTCTGAATCAGAAGCAGACAGTTGGGGGAGGTTCAAAGTATTTCCTTTTTTCAGGTAGCCTCTGTTCCATAAATAGTAACTCCTCTGTCTCATCAACAATAAAAATTTCTCTAAAATTCTGGCATTCGTTCTAAGGGGTAAGTTTTCCCCAATTTCCATGTAGTGGTTTAGAGGGCTGCTGGGAGATGCTACAGCAGAGGCCGCTGGCTGGGTGCCACTTTCTCTGTGACCTTCTCATTGCGTGCCTCTGCCGTCCTGCAGCACTTCCTGCCGCCCTCGCCTCTCCCATGACACTACCACATCCTACTTCGGCCTTCAGTTTCCTTTTTGCTCCCAAGTCCCATACCTGGGTCTCATGCATACTTACAACTTTGAACCCCTGCAGTCTCCAGAGCAAGGCCCTGTCCACAGCAAGGGCTTAATGAATTAATCCATGTATCAAAAAAGACTCTACGTTGTAACTGAGAAAAACACAACTCAAACTGGTTCACATAGTCAAAACTTTTCAAGGGATGATCGGGCTTCAGGCGTAGCTGAATCTGCATGTTCAAATTATATCATCAAGACTTCGTGTTTTGGTCGCCCCTCAGCTCCTCCAGAGCAGGGAGGGCGCCAGGTCAGTGCATCCAGAGGGGCCCAGAAGGGGAAGGAGGCAGTGTCTCCACTGCAGCAGCCATATCCACAATGCAGAGCAGCAAGTATTTTGTGGTGGGTGGTGGGCAATGGGGCTGTGGGCAAGACATGCCTGCTCATCTGCTGCACAACTAATGCCTTCCCCAAGGAATACATCCCCACAGCGTTCAACAATTACAGCACCCAGAGTGCAGTTGATGGGCTCACAATGAACCTCAACCTGTGAAACACAGCAGGCCACCTCTGCACACTCTCCTACCCTCAGACCAACATCTTTGTCATCTGTTTCTCCATTGCCAGTCCACCCTCCTGTGAGACTGTGCAGCACACATGGCATCCAGGTGTGTGCCAGCAGTGCCCCTATGTGTCCATCACCCTGGTGGGCACCAAGGACCTGAGAGCCAGCCTGACAACCTGTGGTGCCTCAAGGAACAGGGCCCGGCACTGGCCGAGCAGATCTATGCTGTGCACTACCTCGAATGCTCAGCCCAGCAGCTGGACAGTGTCAAGGAAGTGCTTGCTGAGGCTGTCCAAGCTGTGCTCAACCTCGCACCGATCAAGCATGGTCGGTCCTGCGTCCTCTTGTGACCCTGGTACTCAGCTTGAAGGCTGCCCCTGCTCCCCCACCAGTTGTGCCTTGGCGCTTTAACTGTCCCCAGCTGTACCTTAAGGACTAATTCTGGCACCCCTTGCCAGGAGTTCCCTGAATGCCAGTTTCTCCTTAAGGAGGCCCACAAGGAAAGGGGTTTGGTCCTACCCCAATCTGCTTTGGAATACCAGGTGTTCTTGAGAGCTCTTCCAGACCAAGGTCAGACCCCTCCCCAAGAAACTAAAACAGTGCACCTCCTCATTTTCCCCTAATAACCAGTTGATCCAGCTTTCCACACAGATGTTGCTGTCTATTGTGGTGTCTTCTCTCAGGTTAGGAGCTCTCAGCCATCCCTAACCTCTCCTTTGCTGCTCTTCAAATTTCTCCCCCTTCAAGATGCTCTCCCTTCCCCAAAGAAGTAGCCACAAAATCCCGAGAAGATGAATGTGCCCTAACCTGCCTCCATGTGCCTAGGCCTTATGCATTGCTAACTGACTTATGCACCCCCAACCTCTCCCCAGATTTCTACCCCCCATCAGCATCAATAAAACCTCCTGTCTCCAGTAGGGGAATAAAAGACTTAGTGTCTTTCCATCCTTTGATTGTTCTTTCCTTTGTAGTGACTTCACTTTGCAACAGGCCCTATGCCACCAACAACTTCAGCATCCCAACAAAAACAGAACTTCTTTGACCTCAGATTGCCAACAACAAAAACCAGAGAGTGATCCTCAAGGGACTGGCTTGGATCATGTGGCCATGGCTGAGTCAAACACTGAGGCCAAAGGATGGACCGCTTTCATCAATCAGGCTTTAATCCAGAGCCCACACTGAGAGACAGGTGGTGGCTTCAACAGGACCTGGCTTTAACAAACAAATATGGAGAAGAAGAAATGAAAGAACAACAAATATCCAGTACCATCTTATTAGTTTCTTTTCTGAAGGAAACCTCCCTGCAGGACTAAGAGGAATGATGAGGCCACCATACATCTGCTTAATACATCCTAGTTCACAAAGTACCATATTTCCCCATGTATAAGACGCACCTTAATTTGGGGCCTGAAATTTGAAAAAAAATTTATTACATAAAGTTATTGAACTCAAATTTTATTCATCATAAAACTCATACAATTCCTCATCACTTTCAAAACTCCCATCCATTAGCTTGTCCTCATCTGTGTCTGATGACGTATCGCTGTCTTCAACAATGAGCGCAAAAACACGCACAAAAAAAGCGGGAAATGCAAGTAAAAAAATCTACAGCCACTGTATAAGACGCACCCAGTTATTAGACCCCAACTTTTTTGAAAAAAGGTGCATCTTATACATGGGGAAATATGGTACTTCTCACATTGTCTCATGGAATCCTCACAACCAGCCCACAAGCCCAGGACCCCACTATACCCTTGGTACGGATGAAGCAACTGAGACTTAGAGAAATTAAGGGGCTTGACTAAGTCACAGAGCAGGTAAGCAGCCAACAGAGGGGCTGAGGAGAGATGTGTTTAGAAAAAAGAGGAAGAACACACTGACCCCAGACAACTTCCTCTGTGTCAAGCTCCCCTCCTTCCCCGCCACATCCTCCCCTTTACCTCAGGGACAGCAACCCCTCCACCTCCAACTCCTCTTTGCCTGTGTCTCCTCCTTCTCTCTCTTATCATTGATCCTGCCTGTCAGGTTTCTGCCACACCTCTTCCCCGACCTTTGTTCCTTGCTGCGGGCTTGTTTTCCTCTCCCCTGGCCTTGGGGTTCACTTTCAGGCTCACTTTCATTCACTGCCTGTCCTTCCCAACCCCTTCACCATGTGCACAGGAAAGTGTGCCCGCTTTGTGGGGCTCCTCCTCATCCCCCTCTCCCTGGTCTGCATCGTGGCCAACGCCCTCCTGCTGGTGCCCAGTGGAAAGACCACTTGGACCGACAAGGACCACCTCAGCAAGCAAGTCTTTTTCATGGCTGGCTTCATCGGCGGGGGCCTGATGGTGAGAGGGCTAGAGAGGGAGCCCAGGCCAGGGGGCTGGGTACCACTCTGGAGGATTCAGAACAGGAGGGAGAGGGAGAGAAGAAAAAGGAATGCTGCCTGGGAAGGGATGGCAGTGGGGTGGTGGACACCTGGAGCCCCCTGGATCTGCTCCCAGACACAGAGCACTGTGTAGAGGTCGTAGAGAAGCCCCAGGGTCCCGAGCTAGATGTCTGAGGGGAACAAAAAGGAAGGGAGTCTCACTGCTCTAAGCAGCTTGGCTTCTGGGAAGAGAGTATGTCATAGCTGCCCCTCCCCATCCCCACTGCTGAACAGATGCTGGGAACACCTCACTACAAGGGTTGAGGCAAAAAGAACAGGTGGTTGTGTGGGAGCTTATCAAGGCAAGGTAATAATGGGCATGGGGTGGGGTGCTTTGAAAATGTCTGGAGCCAGGGAGCAGTGCCACTGATTAGTCATTCTATATACTTCTCAGCATGGTGTCACTCTCTCCAGCCTCCCTGTCTCTTCACTCTGAGCCCACATTTTTGGATTCCCTCTCTGTGCTCAGAGCTAAGGATAAACTAAAACCTAGGTCAGCATGGTGGAGAAGGTGCCCCCATGTCTTCTTGGAGACTAGAAACATCAGGAAAAGTAAGACCCTGGGAGACACAGATTTCCTGGACTTCTTAACTCCTATCCTCCAAGTCCCTCCCCATTAGAGAAACTTTTGGAAGGCCAAGCTAGTTTTACTTCTTCATGTGATGAGGACAAAAGATCTACCCAGCTTGGTTCCACACTTCTCAGAGTTCTCCTCTTCATCTCTTTCGTAGGTCCCGCCTAGCCAGCAATCTGTGCGGTCTTTCCTCCTACTCCCCCTCCCACATGGATTCATGGCTGTTGGACTCTACTCCATCCCTCTGATCTCAACTATCCCTGAGATATCACACTCCTCTTAGGCCTACATACTCACCCAGTGTCACATCATGCTCTTCTTCAGCCTAAACTATCCCCACCTTTCCAAAATCTAACCAGCCTGCTTCAGGGGAGATCCCTAAGGACGCCTTGTCAACATGCTCATTCCCAGGTTCTAAGCCATTCTTGAGAGGCTTTTTCAAATTTATTCACATTTTCTGTGTTATGCCACAGGGACACAGGCAAAGTCCCTGCTCTCCCTGAAGCTGCTATTCCCACTGGGGAGACACAGTATCAAAGAAGCAAGAATGTAAGCCTCATTACATTAAGTAGATTACATTACCCTGGCTATTGTGTGCCAGGTGCCTTGACCAGTGCCTTGCACTTAAGAGGCACTCAGAGTAAATAAATGAGCAAGATTATTTCAGATAAGAGTAGATATCATCAAGAAAACAAAGCAGGGTGCTGTCACAGAAAGCTTGTAGGACAAGGTTGGAGGCCACTTCTTATAAGTGTTTTCAAGGAAGGCCTTAATCAGGTGATGTCTGAACTGAGACCCCCACCCCCCAAAAAAGAATCAGCATTGCAGACAGGGTGACTAACCAGTACAAAGCCTAAGGCAGGAACAGGCCTGCATAGCTGAGTATCGGATAGGTGGCCAGTGCAGCTTAGGTTTAACAAGATGAGATCTTGGGTAGGCAGAGGCCAGAACACATACACTCTTGAAAGATACAGGAAAATCTGAATTTTATTTAAGTACAACAGAAAACCATTGAAGGACTTGTTACGTTTTTAAAAACTTTTTAAATTTGCTTTTGAACTTTTCTTTAAATCCTACAGACAAATGCCCAGATCCTTAGTATACAGGTTGGTGAATGTTTACAAAATGAGTACTCCCACATACACAGCACTTAGATCAAGATAAAGGTCATTACCAGAGTCTCAGATATGCCTCCTACCAGGTATACCTACCACTGACAAGTGTCCCAACTATCCTGACTTCTACCCCATGGATTAATTTTGCCTGTTTGGCCTTTATACAAATGGAACCATATAGTATGGACATTTTTGTGCCTGGCTTCTTGAGCTCAACATTATGTTTATGAGGTTCATTCATATTATTACATGTAGTTGTAGTTTGTTACTTCTTATGCATTCCATTGTGTGACTATACCACAATTTATCTAAACTTGCTACTGTTTATGGATATTTGGATAGTTCCTAACTTGGGTTTATTTCAAATAATGCTTTCATAAACAATCCTATAAATGTCTTTAGGTGAATAAATGTTTTCATTTCTGTTGAATGTATATCTAGGAGTGTATAAATATTCTTTAAATTTGTTTAAACTTTTATTTATTGAATTTTTTTAAAAAGAGAGAAAGGGAGAGAGAGAGAGAGAGAAACATCAATTTGTTGTTCCATTTATTTATGTATTCATTGGTTGATTCTTTTATGTGCCCTGACCAGAGATTAAACCTGCAACCTTGGTCTACCAGAACTGAGCTACTCAGCCAGAGCAAAACTTGTGGTTCTTAAGGTACAAATATTCAGTGCTACTAGATATTACCAAAGAGTTTTCTGAAGCTCTTATACCAAATCCATTTCCATTAGCAAAGTACGAGAGTTCTAATTGTTCAATACCCTATCGAATTGAAGAAGATACCTCCGGCAGCTATGTGGAGAATGGATAGTAGGGGGTCAATAGTGGATGCGGATAGACTAGATAGAGGTCACTGCAGTTGTCCAAGGAAGATGATAGTGGTTTGAACTAGGCCAGTGGCCAGGGAGATGGAGAAAAGTAAGCAGATTTAAGCTATAAACTCAGTGTTTCCTTCTGCATTTACAATTACCCATTTCTTTTCATTAAGATGAGTAGATAGAGAGTAAGACAGAGAAACTCAGATAACAAAAAGAAAGAAACAGAGTTTTAGCTGGGTAGCTCAGTTGGTTGGAGCGTGTCCCAAAATGCCAAGGTATGCCAAGGTTGCAAGTTCAATCCCTGGTCAAGGTACAAGAATCAATTAATGAATGCATAAGTAAGAGGAACAATATATCAAAATTGCTCTCTCCCCTGCCTTCCTCTCTCTAAAAAAAAATCAATAAAATTTTAAAAAATAGAAACACTTTGAAAAAGTAAAAATCTCAAATAGGTAGGTAATTCAAAATTAGTAAATCCAAAAGGCAATTCTAGGTGTCTTTGGATCCAGGAGCTTCCCAGTAAGTGATTTACCCAGAGAAACTAAGCCAGAGGATCAGAACTGGCCCTAGCCCTGTCATGAAACATGGAAGAGGGGAGAGTGTGTGGTGAAAAGTCCATTCATGGCCCTGGCCGGTTGGCTCAGTGGTAGAGCGTCGGCCTGGCATGCAGGAGTCCCAGGTTCAATTCCCGGCCAGGGCACACAGGAGAAGTGCCCATCTGCTTCTCCACCCCTCCCTCTCTCCTTCCTCTCTGTCTCTCAATTCCCCTCCTGCAGCCAAGGCTCCATTGGAGCAAAGTTGGCCCAGGCGCTGAGGATGGCTCTATGGCCTCTGCCTCAGGCGCTAGAATGGCTCTGGTTGCAACAGAGCAACGCCCCAGATGGGCAGAGCATCGCCCCCTGGTGGGCATGCCGGGTGGATCCCGGTCAGGCGCATGTGGGAGTCTGTCTGACTGCCTCCCCATTCCAACTTTAGAAAAATACAAAAATAATAATAATAATAATAATAAAAAGTCCATTCACCTCTGCAGGTGTTTCTGTGATGTTGCTATGGGTGATACAACAGAACTAAAACTTTCAACCCCTTCCCTGGAAAAGAAAAAATGCTGCTTTGTGTGGTGTGAGCAGACAGGTACACAGAGAGGCAAAGATCAAGACAGCTGTGGAATTCCAGAGATGGGAGGTAGGCAAAGAACCTGGCATGGTGCAATAAACAGCTGGAGCCAAAGTGAGGAGCCTCAAATGTCTTGCCAGAGTTGAGGTGTTTTTTTTTTAATTTTTTATTAACTCATATTTAGAGAAAGAGTAGAGAGAAAGAGAGAGAGAGAAGAAGGGGAGGAGCAGGAAGCATCAACTCCCATATGTGCCTTGACCAGGCAAGCCCAGGGTTTCAAACCAGCAACTTCAGCATTTCAGGTTGATGCTTTATCCACTGCGCCACCACAGGTCAGGCCCGAGTTGAGTTTTGATGGGCTACTCCTTTAGGAGGCTCTAAAGCAGGGGTAGTCAACCTTTTTATACCTACCGCCCACTTTTGTATCTCTGTTAATAGTAAAATTTTCTAACCGCCCACCGGTTCTACAGTAATGGTGATTTATAAAGTAGGGAAGTAACTTTACTTTATAAAATTTATAAAGCAGAGTTACAGAAAGTTAAAGCATATAATAATAATTACTTACCAAGTACTTTCTGTTGGATTTTTGCTAAGTTTGGCAGAATAAATCTTTATAAAACAACTTAACTATAGTTAAATCTATCTTTTTATTTATACTTTAGTTGCTCCACTACCACCCACCATGAAAGCTGGAACGCCCACTGGTGGGCAGTAGGGACCAGGTTGACTACTACTGCTAAAGGATGTGAGCATACAAAAGACTAGTTGAAAGTTAAGTTTAATCTGGCTGTTGGCAAGTAGGATGGAGTGTGGTGGTGTCCTGGTGCAAGAGATACAGGAATCTATATAGTAGGGAGACTGAAAACATCATCCTCATGGGAGGTGATTAGGGATTGACTGTGGAAGAAAAAGAGAGAACTGACATATTCAAGAGCCGCTGAAGGAAAAGTCGAGAGGGCCTGAGCTATGGCTGTGTGTAAAGAATTCAAGTTTTCAGCCTGACCTGTGGTGGCGCAGTGGATAAAGCCTCAGCCTGGAACGCTGAGGTCACTGGTTCAAAACCCTGGGCCTCCTCGGTCAAGGCACATATAGGAAGCAACTACGAAGAGTTGATGCTTCCTGCTTCTCCCCTTCCCCCCCCCCCCGCCCTCCTTCTCTATCTAAAAAGCAATCAATAAAACAAAATTAAATAAAAATTATTAAAAAAAAAAAAAAGAATTCAAGTTTTCCAGCTTGGGTGACCTGGAGGATATCCCCACTGATGTATATAAGAAAGTCAAAGGGAGGATGAATCTGGGTAATAAACTGCGAGGTCAGTATGAGGCTGACTGAATCTGAGCTCAAACCAAGACATTCAAATGAACATTTCCTTCAAGGTAGTTAGATCCAGGCCTTGGCCGGTTGGCTCAGCGGTAGAGCGTCGGCCTGGTGTGCAGGAGTCCCGGGTTCGATTCCCAGCCAGGGCACACAGGAGAAGCTCCCATCTGCTTCTCCACCCCTCCCCCTCTCCTTCCTCTCTGTCTCTCTCTTCCCCTCCAGCAGCTGAGGCTCCATTGGAGCAAAGATGGCCCAGGCGCTGGGGATGGCTCTATGGCCTCTGCCTCAGGCGCTAGAATGGCTCTGGATGCGACAGAGTGACGCCCCAGAAGGGCAGAGCATCGCCCCCTGGTGGGCATACCGGGTAGATCCCAGTTGGGCGCATGCGGGAGTCTGTCTGACTGCCTCCTCGTTTCCAGCTTTGGATAAATAAATAAATAAATAAATAAATAAATAAATAAATAAAAGATAGTTAGATCCAAACCAGAAGGCATGATGTAGGAGGTGACTATTGGCAGAGAGAAATGCTGATGCCCCGGAGGGGATGGGCTCTGCAAGGAAGGCAACAGGGAGAAAGAAAGACAAAGAGAACTAGAGCTGTATCTTAGGGATTCTTACACTTCCCTCAGCGCCTCCACTAACATTCTCCACCATGATCCCAGACACTCCAACACCACTATTATTTCATGCTGCTGAGGGAATTTATAGTTATTGAGCATTTACTGTGAACTAGGCCTTTTTTAAAAATTTTTATTTTATTTATTTATTTTTTTTTTTGAGGACATTTTCTGGCCCCAGCAGGGTAGCTCAATTGGTTAGAGCAGCCGTCTTCAAACTTTTTTTTTTCTCATGGCAAATATAAACTAATTAATAAGAAAAAGGGGGCACCAACCTCTTCTCCCTCAGTAACTACTTTATTTGTGCCATGCGATTAAAATGATTGTATTTAGTCAGGGACATTGACCTCTTCTCCCTTGGTTATTAATTTATGTGTGCCATAAGGGAAAAAAACAGTTGAAAATCACTAGGTCAGAGTGTCATCTGGGTACGCCAAGGTTGTGGGTTCAATCCACAGTCAGAGCACAAACAAATCTCAACCAGTGAATGCATGAGTGGAACAACAAACTCGATGTTTCTCTCTCACCTCGATCAATCAATCAATCAAAATTTTTTAAATTTATGATAAATTAATATAGAGCCTGAAAGTGCTCCTGCAGAAGTACAGGTAAGGTCTTCATACAGTCCAAAGGGCTGAGGACACCACAGGCAGGCTCCAGGAGGAGATAAGCACTGATTTAAGCAAGATTTTGAGGATCTGAAGGGACTCGCTGTGACGCTGACTCTTGTTCTATAGATACTGTGTCCGGGAATTGCAGCTGTTCGAGCAGGGGGCAAGGGCTGTTGCGGTGCAGGCTGCTGTGGAAATCGCTGCAGGGTAAGATCCAAATTAAGACAGGATTTAGGCTCGGTCTTTAAATATGTCTATGAAGAGCCAATCTAAAGCCAAGGTCCTTTCTTCCTAGCTACACTAGCTCCTCTACAAGAGTCCCAGGATCCACCTCTCCACTCCCTACCTCCACACCCCCCACAACCGCCCTGCCAATCTTAGGCCTCAATGGGCCTGATCAGAGAGGATTACAACCCCATAAACCTCCGCCACCTCTGGCTCCTAGAGTTAGCCTAGCAGCAGTGTTTGACGCGAAATGTATTTTAATGTGACTCGAGAAGAGCGAAGTAGTGTGGGGGAAGGGGGAGAAGCTAGGCGTGGCCTGCTCACCAGTGGGAAAGGTGCTGGGTGCTGCCCTACTCACCTGGCCTTCCACTCCGCGTCCAGATGCTGCGTTCGATCTTCTGCTCGGCGTTTGGGGTGCTCGGTGCCATCTACTGTCTCGCAGTATCGGGCTCCGGGCTCCGAATTGGACCCAAATGCTTAGTGGACCGCACGTGGCTCTACCCTTTCGAAGAAACCTCGTAAGGCTTAGCCTGTTTTCGCGCCCCCACCCCCCGCCCCCATTCTGTGCCTCTCCCCACGTGGAGCTGGAAACCTGGGCGGGATTCGCCTTGGAGGGAGCTTCCTCCACGTAGGCCAAATAAACCCTTTGCAAATTGCCCCCTGGAACATGCTCGGGTGGGATGGGGAACCGGGAGGGTGCTCTCGGCAGTGACCATCTTTCTCACCTCTTTCGGGGTCCACAGAGGCTCTTACTTACTCAACCGTACCCAATGGAGTCTGTGCGAGGAGCCTCCTAATGTCGTCTACTGGAATGTGACACTCTTCTCGCTGCTGGTGGCTGCCTCGTGCCTGGAGCTCCTGCTGTGCGGGGTGCAGATGGTGAACGCGATCCTTGGTGTCTTCTGCGGCGATTGCAGGAAGGAGGTGAGACGGCGGGCGGAGGAGCTTTAAAGAGAAACTACTCGCTCCTGGGCTGAGTTCTCACTTTCTCTTTCCCCAGAGTGCCCCTCACTGAGGCTCCACTGGCTGCCCTCCTTGCTGCTGGACAACCACCTTTCCCGCCCCCGTCCTGGAATAAACGTTATGAGCTCTCTTGGCGCGTCTCATATTGTGCTCTATGCAAGGAGCGTCCAAAGGTCTCCAAATACGCTGGAGCTTGGGTCGCTTATTTTCCTGCAAATAGTTATTGAGCTATTAGTGCGCGTTGGAATTATAGTAGTTAACAAGATAGGCAAGTTCTGTACTTTCAAATAATTTAACATTCCGTGGTAGAGGATGGACAACTTTTTTTTTTTTTTTTGTATTTCTCTGAAGCCGGAAACGGGGAGAGACAGTCAGACAGACTCCCGCATGCGCCCGACCGGGATCCACCCGGCACGCCCACCAGGGGGCGACGCTCTGCCCACCAGGGGGCGATGCTCTGCCCCTCCGGGGCGTCGCTTCTGTTGCGACCAGAGCCACTCTAACGCCTGGGGCAGAGGCCAAGGAACCATCCCCAGTGCCCGGGCCATCTTTGCTCCAATGGAGCCTCGCTGTGGGAGGGGAAGAGAGAAACAGAGAGGAAGGAGAGGGGGAGGGGTGGAGAAGCAGATGGGCGCTTCTTCTGTGTGCCCTGGCCGGGAATCGAACCCGGGACCCCTGCACGCCAGGCCGACGCTCCACCACTGAGCCAACCAGCCAGGGCCGAGGATGGACAAGTGTTTTTTTTTTTAATTGATTTTAGTGAGAGAAGAAGGGAGATATAGGAGCATCAATATGTTCCTTTATGTGCCCTGACCGGGATAGCACTGCGCAACCTTTGCTCTTCTGGAGGATGCTCTAATCAACTGAGTTATTCTGCCAGGGCAAAGATGGACAGACGCAAAAGATCAACTGGTGATAAGCACTTATAAAAACACGTCGATAATGGGATAGATATTGGCTGATGAAAGGTCTTTTTTTTTTTTTTTTTTTTTTTTTTTTTGTATTTTTCTGAAGTCGGAAACGAGGAGGCAGTCAGACAGACTCCTGCATGCGCCTGACCGGGATCCACCCGGCATGCCCACCAGGGGGCGATGCTCTGCCCATCCGGGGCGTTGCTCTGTTACAACCAGAGCCATTCTAGCGCCTGAGGCAGAGGCCATCTTTGCTCCAATGGAGACTTGGCTGCGGGAGGGGAAGAGAAAGACAGAGAGGAAGGAGAGAGGGAGGGGTGGAGAAGCAGATGGGCTCTTCTCCTGTGTGCCCTGGCCGGGAACCGAACCCAGGACTCCTGCACGCCAGGCCGATGCTCTACCACTGAGCCAACTGGCCAGGGCCTGGAAAGTCTTTTTAAAATAAGATAAAGTTCAGCCCTGGCTGGGTGGCTCCGTGGATCGAATGTTGTCCCCACATGCCAACGTTGCAAGTTCAATCCCCGGTCAGGGCATATACAAGACGCAACTAATGAGTGCACACCTTAGTGAAACAACTAGTCAATGCTTCCCCCCCCCCCTTCAGCTCTCTCAAATCAATGGAAAAAAAATAAAATTAGCCCTGGCCGGTTGGCTCAGCGGTAGAGCGTCGGCCTAGCGTGCGGAGGACCCGGGTTCGATTCCCGGCCAGGGCACACAGGAGAAGCACCCATTTGCTTCTCCACCCCTCCACCGCGCCTTCCTCTCTGTCTCTCTCTTCCCCTCCCGCAGCCAAGGCTCCATTGGAGCAAAGATGGCCCGGGCACTGGGGTTGGCTCTGTGGCCTCTGCCTCAGGCGCTAGAGTGGCTCTGGTCGCAACATGGCGATGGCCAGGATGGGCAGAGCATCGCCCCCTGGTGGGCAGAGCGTCGCCCCTGGTGGGCGTGCCGGGTGGATCCCGGTCGGGTGCATGCGGAGTCTGTCTGACTGTCTCTCCCCGTTTCCAGCTTCGGAAAAGTGCAAAAAAAAAAAAAAAAATTAAAAAAATAATGGCCCTGGCCGGTTGGTTCACTGATAGAGCGTCAGCCTGATGATGTGTGGATGTCTGGGGTTTGATTCTCTGTCAGGGCACACAGGAGACCTGCTCATCTGCTTTTCCACCCCTCCCCCTCTCGATTCTCTCTCTCTCTCTCTCTCTCTCTCTCTCTCCCCCCTTCTCTCCCCTCCTGAAGCCATGGATCAATTAGAGCGAGTTGGCGCTGAGGATGGCTCCATGGCTTCTGTCTCCAGCGCTAAAAAATGGCTCTGGTTGCAACGGAGCAAAGGCCCCAGATGGGCAGAACATCGCCTCTTAGTGGGCTTGCCAGGTGGATCCCTTTCAGGGCACATGCAGGAATTTGTCTCTGCCTCCCCTCCTTTCACTACATAAAAATAAAAATAATAATAAGTGGGGCCCTGGCAGGATAGCTCGTTTGGTTGGAGAATCTTCCTGAAACTCAGAGGTTGCTAGTTGGATCCCTGATCAGAGCACATACAGGAAGAGATCGATGTTCCTGTCTCTGTCTCTATCTCTCTCCCTTCCTCTCTCTAAAATCAATACAATAAACATTAAAAAAAGAAAAATAAAAAAATATGAGAGTCCTAGAAAGGGAAATCAGTATATAGAAAAGCCATTGTTTGAGTTTGTTGAGTTTGTAGTGTGTGGGCGGCAACTATGGGAAAGACACATTAACCAATTAAGCTCCAGAAAATGAAGCCTGAAGAGGTTGTAAAATGTCACTCCTAATTTGATAGAAATTTCTTAATCTGAGGTTACAGGTGGTTCGGAAAAGAAACAAACTGGGCTTTTAACGGGGATGAAGTGTTTGCAGACGCCCTCAGAATGCCAGGGTCTTCATTAACTTGTATGCAGTTGTATTTAAGTGCATCTTTCTGGACTATGGGTCCCTGACTTTCAGTAGCCTGCCATAGACGCCTGACACCAAACCTGAATTTCAGCCTGGCCTGATGCTAGGTTAGAAGGAAGACAAGGAGACGCAGTTTCCTGCCCCTCAAATAAGTGAAACCAAAGCCAAGACAGAGAAGCTTTAATAGCAGGAGATGGGACAAGCCAGGGGTGGGTCCAGGGAGAGGGCTTCGAAGGTGTCAACTGAGGCAGCAGAAAAAACGCACGTCATTAACCGCGGTGTCATCGCGGAGGCCTCTAGGACGCTCGATCTTGATTTGCAAGCCGCACAAGCCTTTAGGGCATGGCTCGCTCCAGTTTCCAAAGTCCCCCCAGGTTTGGCCAGGCCCCTCCAGCTCCGTGCCATCGGAGCAGCGGAAGCGTACGTTGTTTGCAGCGGTGTTGTCCCCAGGGGTCATTGGTGGCTCCACGCGAAGCGAGAAAGCCACGAGGAAACTGCCATCGGGACACCACAGTGGCTCACTCCACACGCCCCACCTGCAAGGGGAGGGGACACTCACTGACTCTGCAGGAGCCCCCTTCCAACCTCCAGTTCGACCCAGTCCTTGGGACCTCCCAGCTAGGTGCTACGCGACTCCGGTGGGTTGGGTCTAATCACCTGACATTCACCGAGGTGCGGAGGGGAGGTTTACCACCTACTCTGCAGGTCTAAAGTGCCCCACAGCTCTGGAGGAACCCCTCAGCTGAGAGGGGTGTTTGTAACAGAAGATAAGGGGCATACCCCCACCCGAGGGGATCACTGTCCCTTGTCCCCCACCTTCCAGACTGGGACTCCACTACGTGAGTGTTGAGCTCTGCATTCCCACCGGCGCAGTGCAGCCGGATCCCGTTCAGTGCAGTGTCGTCTCCCTGAATGCCTTGAGGGGGCTCCACCTGGGCGGCAAGATGAGGGGTAAAGACTAGTCAAAACACTACTTTCTATTCTCTATTTTCTTTTCTTTTATTTATTCATTTTAGAGAGTAGAGAAAGAGAGGGAGGGGAAAGCAGAAAGCATCAGCTCCCATATGTGCCTTGATCAGGCAAGCCCAGGGTTAGAACCCGCCACCTCAACGTTCCAGGTCGACGCTTTATCCACTGCACCACCATAGGTCAGGCTCTATTTTTATTTTTTATAAGTAGATGTTGAATTCATTCTTTTTCATTTTTATTACTGGAACTAGTTGGTGTTTTAAAAATAAATTTGGGAGGTTAAAGCCTCTAGTATGTGGAACTGTATGCCTTTAGTGGATACATTTAAAATATTTAAAAAATTTTGCCTGACCTGGAGTGGATAAAGCATCGACCTGGAATGCTGAGGTTTCTGGTTCAAAACCCTGGGCTTACCAGGCCAAGGCACATATGGGAGTTAATACTTCCTGCTTCTCCCTCCTTCTATCTCTCTGTCTCTCCTCTCTAAAAATAATCAAGTCTTAAAATAGTTTTAAAATTACTTTAAGAATAATAATAAAAAGTAGACTACCATTCTCTTTTCTGGGGTCTCGCGCAACTCTGCCCCTGTTGAGACTTAGGTCTGAGCCCTCACCTTGATGGAGAACCCGCTGCTGAAGAATCCGTCAGGACACATCTCGGGCCAGGCCCAGTCTCCCCATGGACCCCCGTTGGTCACCTCGATGACTTTAGTATAGCCGCTCAAACCGCCTACTCTACCATGTCCACAGCATATCACCCACAGCAGCAGCAGCTTGGCTCCCACGGTCTGCTCCATCCTGCAGCCTCTATGAGTCCTGGCCCCTTAAACAGGTTTATACCACCTCTGCCCCTGCGAGGGCTCCGATTGCGGAAGGGCTACCTGGATTAAGTGACACAAAAAACTAATCCGCTCCTGGAACCCTGCAGACCCAATGTTCTGCTCAGGGAGACATAGGCTCCCAGAACCAGAGGAGGAACATCAGGAGATGGCAAGCTGAAATAATCACCACCTACTGAGCGTTTACCAAAGGCCACGAATTGTGGCCAGTGTTTAGCAAACGTGTTCTATTTAATTCTCACAATTTCAGGAGGTGGAATTACCCTTCCTATTGTGCAGATTAGAGAGTTGGGGTTTAGCAATGGCAAGCGACTTGCCTACGGTCACAACATGCTGGGAAACATTCCAACACTGGGAAATGGGGACCCCAAGGCTAGGGATGGAAGTGAAGGCTCCGAAATCCCATTGGACAGGATTGGTCAGGAGTGAACTTAAGGACTTCCAAGATGATGCAAGAGCATCAGAGTGAGAGGTAGGGCAAGAACCCATGATCTGTGGGAGGTAGGAAGGGTCTTCCCAGAGATTGGGGTCTTTAATCCTTGAGAATCTGAATACTCTTCTTCACCCCCAGAAGAAAATATACAAAAAGACAGGAATAATTCTAAGAAATTTATGGACAGGGAACTAAGAAGAGGAAATGTTGTTTCTTTGACTGCATCCTCTATCCTTTCCCTGAATGTTTCCCCCCAATAGCCACTAGGTGGACTCATTTGCAAAAACCAAACCAAACAAAAAATTGGCTCCAATTTGCCACGGGGAGCACCATCCCTAATTTGTCTCTCAAACACATTCCTTTGTTTACTCAACATATATATATTTTTAACAATAATGTGCTTTGGCCTAGGCAGTATTCTAAGTGCAACCAAAATAGAACTGCAGCCAAGTAAAACAAGGCCCCTTTATCAGAGCTGACATTACAGTGGGATAAACAAATTATAAATAAATTCTCCAATAGATCTTGAGCTCTATGAAGGTACTTTTTTAGGTTGGTTTGATAAATAATTCAGAAACCAATCTGGAGTTTTAAAAAAATTAATTATGTAAAATTCAGATTCCTAAGCCCTGGCTGGCTAGTTTAGCTGGTTAGAACATTGTCCTGATCGTCCTAGGCTGCAAGTTTGGTCCCTGGTCAGGGCACATATAAGAATCAACCAATAAATGCAAAAGTGGAACAACAAATCAATATTTCTCTCCCTCTCCCCTTCCTCTCACTCTAAAATCAATAAACAAAAAAAATTTTAATGTAAAAGGATAAAGCCTGAAATATATTGAGTATAATCAAGAGGTCATGCATCCAGATCAAAATAAAGTCCCGTGGAGATAGGCTAGAGAATTTGGAAGTGAGTGTCCCCTGGATCACAGGTGCCCCATGCTTGAACTTAATAGGTAAGATTTATGGAGCAATTGTGGTGAGCTTTTCCATTTACAGTGTTTGCACATACATTATCATTTAATCCTCGCAAAGCACCTATTATTATCCTCAATTTACAGTGGAAAGAAGGAACTTAAGCCCACAGTTAACTTTGGGCCCACACCACAGCTCAGTGGGAGAGGTGGTTCTGACCCCAGCCTCCTTTCCCAATACTCAGGCTGCCTCCCCCCCGCCCCAGGCTGCCTCTTAATACAACCTGGCCCTACAGGAAGGGAAATACTGAGACGTCTCATTGTCATCGAACTTTCCAAATCCTCTTAATCTGGTTTCTCAGCCCTGAGATGCTGCCCTCTGGGGCAAAGGGCACAGGGGAAGGGGACTTAGATTAATTATTAACCCTTGCACACAGTGCACCGCGGACTTCTCTTCGTTCTCAGAAGCGGAGGGACAAAGATTGGGTAGGAACCAGTGAGGGAGTGGTGGTCCCAGCAGCAGCCATGGGGGTCGCGCTGCATCCACAGGTCCCCCGGCGCTGGTTCCGCCATACAATTCCTCTCGCCATCTTAGCGCTGCTACTTTATCTCTGTGCTCGGAGCCTACGTGAGTGGCCTCTTCCCTCAACTCCTCTGGGAGGAACCCAGGAGTCCAGATTCTTGGGACCTAAATTCCCTGTTAGAGCCCTCACCGTTTCACCTTGCCTCCCCCAGGCTCCCTCTCAGGCTGCGGACCCGGGGCACTGTCCTGCATTACCGAGGGATCGCCGCCTCTGCAGGTAAACTCGGGGCAGGGCTGGGACTGGGAGATCCAGGTAGGGCCCTGAACAGGGGTAAGTGGAGCCAGGCTGACTCGCTGGTAAAGAGCACGAGTCCTCTTTCCTGCATCCCCTCTCCCAACAGAAGCTCAGAGTACGCAGGAGGGACACCAACTAGACTTTAGGAATAATTTCTTCAGAACCCAACTGGGCTACTTGGCGAAGGAGACACAACAGGCTAGGGGTTCTGTTCCCGCCTCCCTCTCTCCCCCATCATATCTACTCCCCCAGGTCCAGCAACAGTCGGGATCCCTGGAAGCCTCAGAGCGGGAAGAGCCTCAATGTCTTGGCCCACAAGGGATGCTAGGACGCATGATGAGGCCGTTCCGCGCCAGTCTGAACTCCAAAGGGGATGTGGAGTTGTCACAGTACCTGGCGGGATGGAGGGAGCTAATCAAGTGAGTGGTCTCTCTCCCTTCATCCAGCCTCTGCCTCCAGTGGCTCCACTGTCCTCTCTCTAACCATCCCACTCTTCCCACCACCAAACACACAGGTTCCTAAGTCCCTTCGGCTCCATTTTTGCCTTCGCCACAAGCGAGGCCTTCACTAAAGTGACAGCCCTCGAGGCTCGGGTGCACGGCCCAGATGCAGCGCAATACAAGTCGCTGGCGGCAATGGTGGCGTGGGAGCGGCGGGCGGGGCTGCTGGAGCAGCCTGGGATCGCCCCTCGAGACTCGGCCGGGTCCTCCGGCTCACGAACAACGCTCCTGCTGCACCGTGCACTACGCTGGTCCCAGCTTTGCCTCCACCGGGTGGCGACCGGGGCGCTCGGAGGTCCGGACGCCGGTGAGCAGTGCAACGACGCGTACGGCACAGTTCTGGGCCCGCACCACCCCTGGCTGGTCCGTCAGGCCGTCCGCCTCGCATTCCTCTCCTTCCCGGGTCGCGGCCGCTTGCTGGAGCTGGCGTGCCCGGGAACCAGAGAAGCGGAGGCGCGCGCCGCGCTGGCCCGCGCCGCAGGCACACTGGAGGAAGTCTACAACCGGACCCAGGGCTTGCTGGCCGAGCGCGGCTTGCTCCAACTGGCTTAAGACCGGCATCGGCAGGATCCGCTAGGAAGAGAGCGCCCTGGGGCGGGGCTAGGGCAACACAGGATTTAGGGTAGAACCTTCGGCTCTCACCTCCAGGACCAGGGGGCGGGGCATCCGATAGCCCGCCTCTTTGGTGACGTCACTCCCTTGAAGGCGCGCCCCCTGTAGGGGTGGGGTCTTTTTTTTTTCAGCTCCTCCCTGCACCCGAAGTCCTGGGAAGAAGGGAGAAGCTGTGGGGAATAAAAAGTAGTCTTTCGTAGCCGTCGATTTAGGGCGGTTTTGGGGATGCCAGCACGCGCTTAAGGGAAATAGAAAAAAAATAGATGTGGGAAGATGTGTCATACTTGTTCCAGGCAGCCGAGAGACTCACGTTCCCCTTGGTTATCTCAACCACTACTATGGCTTCCTTTGCCAACTACATGCCAGATCTCCAGCCCAGATCTATCCCCTGAGCTCCAGCCCTCATAAAGCTAAATATTTCCTGGACATCTCCACAGACTGCAAATGCAACAGGTCCAACTGGGATCCATCGCCTCCTCCTAGAACTGCACCTCTTCTTGTGTTCCTTGTACCTATGAATAAGTAGCAACCTCTTCTGGCAACCACCCAAGCTTAAAACCCGTCTATTATGCCTCACACCAACTAGAAACTCAGCTCAATAATGCATTTTTATTTAGTGGCTTTTTGGGCACTCCCACAAGGATAGTGAACATGAAAGGGCTTAGCCATTTCATACACTGATAACTCCCAAATCATAATTCCAACCCACTTTCCCCTGGACTCCAGAATCCTATCTATACACCTCCTTATTTGGCATTTCCACTTAGATTTCAACTATACATAGCAAACTTTTTTTTTTTTTTTTTTTTTTTTTTTTAGTTCATTGAGAGGAGGGGAGGCAAAGAGACAGATTCCCACATGCGCCTCCACTGGATACACCTAGCAAGCCCACTAGGGCACTAGGGGGAATGCTCTGCCCTTCTGGGGGGTGAGGGTGGGGTTGTTCCGTTGCTCAGCAACTGAGCTCTTCTTAGGGCCTGAAGCAGAGGCCATGGAGGCATCCTCAGTGCCCAGAGCCAACTCGCTCCAATTGAGCCATGGCTGCAGGAGTGGCAGAGAGAGAGAGAGAGAGAGAGAGAGAGAAGTGGGGGGGATGGAGAAGCAGATGAGTGCTTCTCCTTTGTGGCCTGACTGGGAATTGAACCTGGGACATCCACATGCCAGGCTGATGCTCTACCACTGAGCAAACCGGCCAGGGCCAGACATAGCAAACTTAACATGCCCCAAACTAAGCTTCTAATACCCTTTCCTCCCAAAATATTTAGTGCCTTTGCTATCTTAGTTAATGCCAATTCTGTTTTTCCAGGTCCTTACACCAAAAGCCTGGTAGTCATTCTGACTCTTCTGTTTCTCTTTCATCATACCTGTCAAATTCTGTCAGAATTTGACCATTTCCCATTATCTCCACTGCTACCACACTTATCAAGCCAACTTATCACCTCAATTAATGCAATAGCCTCCTAAT
This sequence comes from Saccopteryx bilineata, assembly GCF_036850765.1. Taxonomy (NCBI): domain Eukaryota; kingdom Metazoa; phylum Chordata; class Mammalia; order Chiroptera; family Emballonuridae; genus Saccopteryx; species Saccopteryx bilineata. Next base: position 355,047,356 of record NC_089491.1, on the reverse strand, counting down.
TGTCTCTCTGTCCCATACTTTGTCTCCCTATAACGTATGTTGAATAGAACTGCCAAAACGATTCTTTAAAATGTAGTTCACATCATGTCATTCCCCTGCTCAAAACCTTCCAATGGCTTCTTATTGCACTCAAATAAGAAAAAATAATAATAATTAAGCAGCACCTGATCTGTGGTGGTGCAGTGGATAAAGTGTCGACCTGGAATGCTGAGGTCACCTGTTCCAAACCCTGGGCTTGCCCAGTCCAGGCACAAATGGGAATTGATGCTTCCTGCTCCTTCCCCCCTTCTCTCTCCTCTCTCTTTCTCTCTCACCCACCCTTCTCTAAAATGAATAAATAAAAAAATAAGCAGGAACTTTTCTAGATTATATTTTTAGTTGAGAATGATGAAAAGCTTCATAAAGGTCCTATCTGATCTGACTCTGCACTAGCCAAATTTACCTCCTCAATATTCATTGAACATGTCAGATTTGATCCTGCCTCAGAATCTTCACACTTGCTCTCCCCTCTATCCATAATGCTTTTCTCCTAAATAGACAAATGACTTCCCTACTTACTTCTGGTCTTTATTCAAATGTCTCCTCAGTGAGACCTTTCTAAAGACTATTCTTTCTAAAATTTTAACACACACTTTCTACCTCCCTTCTTTGTTTTATTTTTCTTTTTATACAATTCACTCTCTAACATATTGTATATTGTAATTATTTGTTTTGTTGTCTCCCCTAATATATGTAAACTCCTTGGGGCTAAAATTTTCTGTCTATTTTGTGCCTTGATGTACCTTTAGTGCTTCAAACAATGCCTGTTACTTAGTAGACATTTAATAGTTTCTTGTTGAATGAATGAGCACTAAAAATAGTTCAGACTGCTGAAGCCAAGAGAATAAAAAAGAAAAGATGGTTGCACAACAATGTAAATGTACTTAATGCTACTAGATTGGTGCACCAACAATGATGAAAATGCTAAATTTTATGTTATGTTACTTATATTTTACTTCAATAAAAAATAAGAGGTGTGAGTCTGGACAAATGAAGAGCTTTATAAGCTATATTACGGAGATGGGACTTTTTCTCAAGCATTAATTTTAAACAGGGGATTGTCTGAATCATAGTTTCAATTCAAAAAATCAGCTACAGATGAAGTATGTAGTAAGAGTATGGAAGATTCATAGGACCATGCCACACAATAACAGCAAAAATACATATTCTTCTCAACTGTACATGTTACATTCTCCAAGATAAGTCAGATGTTAGGCCACAGACAAGTCTCAATAAATTTTAAAAAACTGAAGTTACAAAATATTCTTCAACTTGGCCTGACCAGGCAGTGGCGCAGTGAATAGAGCATCGGACTAGGATGCCGAGGACCCAGGTTCAAGACCCCGAGGTCGCCAGCTTGAGCGCGGGCTCATTTGGCTTGAGCAAAGCTCATCAGCTTGGACCCAAGGTCGCTGGCTCAAGCAAGGGGTTACTCGGTCTGCTGAAGGCCCACGGTCAAGGCGCATATGAGAAAGCAATCAATGAACAACTAAGGTGTTGCAAGGAAAAACTGATGATTGATGCTTCTCATCTCTCCGTTCCTGTCTGTCTATCCCTCTCTCTGACTCTCTGTCCCTGTAAAAAAAAAAAAAAAAAAAAGACAAAATATTCTTCAACTAAAATGTAATGAAATTATAAATCAGTAACAGAAGAGAATGTGGGAAATTCACAAATATGTGGACATTAAATAACACACTCCTAAACAAGCAACATGTCAAAGGAGAATTCATAGGCAAAATATTTTGAGATTAATGAAAATGAATACACATATCAAAATTTAGGCGTGCAGCATAAGTAGTGATCAGAGGGAAACTTTCATCTGTAAATTTTTCAATTTTTTTTATTAATTGATTTTTAGAGAGAAGAGAGAGAGAGAGAAGGAGTGAGAAGCATTAACATGTGTACTTCTCATATGTGCCTTGACCAGGAAAGCCTAGGGTTTCAAGCAGGTGACCTCACCATTCCATATCAAGTCTCTATACACTGTGCTACTATAGGTCAGTCTGTAAATGTTTATATTAAAAATAAAGAAGATTTTGGCCATGGCAGGGTAGTTCAGTAAGTTAAAGCACTGTCCTGGTGTACCAAGGTTGTGGGTTTAATTCCCAGTCGGGACACATACAGGAGTCAGCCAGTGACTGCATGGATGGGTGAAGCTACAAAATCTCTCTCTCTCTCTCTCTTTCTCTTCCTTCCTCTCTCTCTCTAAAATCAATAAATAAAAATATTTTAATAAAAACAATTTCAAATAAATAGCTTAACCTTCCACCTTAAGAAACTAGAAGAAGGCCTGACCTGTGGTGGTGCAGTGGATAGAGCGTCGACCTGGAACGCTGAGGTCACTGGTTCAGAACCCTGGGCTTGCCTGGTCAGGGCACATGTGGGAGTTGATGCTTCCTACTCCTCCCTTCTCTCTCTCTCTCTCTCTCCTCTCTAAAATGAATAAATAAATAAAGTTTAAAAAAAGAAAGGGCCCTGGCCGGTTGGCTCAGCGGTAGAGCATCGGCCTAGCGTGCAGAGGACCCGGGTTCGATTCCCGGCCAGGGCACACAGGAGAAGCGCCCATTTGCTTCTCCACCCCTCCGCCGCACTTTCCTCTCTGTCTCTCTCTTCCCCTCCTGCAGCCAAGGCTCCACTGGAGCAAAGATGGCCCGGGCGCTGGGGATGGCTCTGTGGCCTCTGCCTCAGGCGCTAGAGTGGCTCTGGTCGCAACATGGCGACGCCCAGGATGGGCAAAGCATCGCCCCCTGGTGGGCAGAGCGTTGCCCCTGGTGAGCGTGCCGGGTGGATCCTGGTCGGGTGCATGCGGGAGGGAGTCTGTCTGACTGTCTCTCCCTGTTTCCAGCTTCAGAAAAAAAAAGAAAAAAAAAAAAGAAACTAGAAGAAGGAAAGCAAATCAAACCTAAAGAAAAGCAGAGGGAAGGATATAATAAAGAGCAGAGTGGAAAGAAATGAAATAGAAAATAGAAAAACAATAAAAAGAATCAACTAGTACAAAAATTGGTTCTTTAAAAAGATCAATAAAACTGGCAAAACTTTTGTTAGATGGACCAAGAAAAAAGAGGAAAGACAAATTATTAAAATCAAGAATGAAAGGAGACATTACTATGAATCTTACAGAAATAAAAGGAATTATAAGGGAATACTATAAACAATTATAGACTAATAAATTATATTACCTAAAAGAACTGGAAAAATTCCTAAAAAGACATAAATTACCAAAACTGACTCAAGATTAAATAAAGCCCTGACTGAATGGCTTGGCTGGTTAGAGCATTGTTCCGAAGTGCAGAGATTGCTGGTTCAATCCCTGGTCAGGGCACATACAGGAACAGATCAATGTTCCTCTCTCTCTCTCCCCTTTCCTCTTGCTAAAATCAATAAATAAAAAATTATTTTAAAAATAATAAATAGAAAATATGACTAGACCTATAAAAAAACTTTCCACACCCTGGCCAGGAGGGTCAGTGGTTAAAGTGTAGTCCCAGTGCACCAAGGTCACTGGTTCTATCCTCAGGGCACGTGTGAAAGCAATCAATGAGTGCACAACTAAATAGAAAAACTAAGATGAATGAGTTGATGCTTCTCTCTCTCTCTCTCTCTCTCTCTCTCTCTCTCTTCTCTCCTTTCCTCTCACTTTCAAAATCAGTGGGAAACTTTTTTTAGAAACAAAAATTAGCCTGACCTGTGGTGGCACAGTGGATACAACGTCAACTTGGAATGCTGACATCGCCAGTTCAAAATCCTGGGCTTGCCTGGTCAAGGCACATATGGGAGTTGAGGCTTCCTGCTCCTCTCTCTCTCTCCTCTCTAAATAAATGAATAAAGTCTTTAAAAGAAAATAAATAAAAATTAAAACTTTCCATAAAGTAAAGCCTAGGACCATTTATTTTATTTTATTTTATTTTTTTTATTTTTCCAAGTGAGAGGAGAGGAAGTGGACAGACTCCTGCATGCTCCCTGACCAGATCCACCCACAACCCCTGTCTGGGGCTGATGCTCTGCCTCTCTGGGGCCAATGCTCTGCTTATCTGGAGCCATGGTTGCAACCAAGCTATTTTTAGCACCTGAGGTGGAGGCTCCATGGAGCTATCCTCAGTCCCCAGTTAATGTGCTCAAACCAATCAAGCCATGCGGGAGGAGAAGAGAGAGAGAGAGAGAAAGAGGGAGGGGGAAGAAGCAGATGGTCGCCTCTACTGTGTGCCCTGACAGAGAATTGAACCTAGGACTTACACCCACCAGGTTGACACTCTACCACTGAGCCAACCAGCTAGGGCCCAGACATTTATACCAATAAAGTCTATTAAATGTTTTTTAAATATTAATGCTGGCCCTGGCCACATGACTCAATGGATATAGCATCCTCCTGGCATGCCAATGTTGTACGTTCCATCCCTGGTCAGGGCACACGTGAGAGGCAACCAATGAATGCACAACTAAAGGGAACAATTAAGTGGAACAACAAGTTGATGCTTCTCTCTCTCCCCCTACTATCCCATCTCTCCTCTTCCCTCTTTCCCTCTTTCTCTCAAATCAATGGGGGAATTTTTTTTTTTTTTCTGAAGCTGGAAATGGGGAGAGACAGTCAGACAGACTCCCGCATGTGCCCCACCGGGATCCACCCGGCACGCCCACCAGGGGGCGACGCTCTGCCCACCAGGGGGCGATGCTCTGCCCCTCCGGGGCGTCGCTCTGTCGTGACCAGAGCCACTCTAGCGCCTGGGACAGAGGCCAAGGAGCCATCCCCAGCACCCGGGCCATCTTTGCTCCAATGGAGCCTCGCTGCAGGAGGGGAAGAGAGAGACAGAGAAGAAGGAGAGGGGGAGGGGTGGAGAAGCAAATGGGCGCTTCTCCTGTGTGCCCTGGCCGGGAATCGAACCTGGGACTTTCACATGCCAGGCCGACGCTCTACCACTGAGCCAACCGGCCAGGGCAAATTTTTTTTTAAATGGGGGAAAATTTTTTAATGAATGCCAATTCTTTACAAACTCTTACAAAAATAGAAGAAAAGAGAACACTTCCCTACTTATTCTATGAGGCCAGTATTACCCTGATACCAAAGATCAAAAATATATATATTTTTAAAACTACAGATCAATGTATTGATATATTGTATGAGTAGAGATACAAAAAAAAAAAACAACAACACTTCAACAAAATACATACTAGCGAACCCTATATAAAAATTAAGATACAGGCCCTGGCCAGTTGGCTCAGTGGTAGAGCGTCAGCCTGGTGTGCAGGAGTCCTGGGTTTGATTTCCAGCCAGGGCACACAGGAGAAGCGCCCATCTGCTTCTCCACCCCTCCCCTCGCCTTCCTCTCTGTCTCTCTCTTCCCCTCCAGCAGCCAAGGCTCCATTGGAGCAAAGCTGGCCCAGGCGCTGAGGATGGCTCTGTGGCCTCTGCCTCAGGCGCTAGAATGGCTCCGATTGCGGCAGAACGACGCCCCAAGATGGGCAGAGCATCGCCCCCTGGTGGGCATGCCGGGTGGATCCGGGTCGGGTGCATGCGGGAGTCTGTCTGACTGCCTCCCCATTTCCAGCTTTGAAAAAATACAAAAAAAAAAAAAAAAAAGTAAGATACAGCCTGACCAGGAGGTGGCGCAGTGGATAGAGTGTCGGACTGGGATGCGAAAGGACCCAGGTTTGAGACCCCGAGGTCGCCAGTTTAAGCGCAGGCTCATCTGGTTTGAGCAAAGCTCACCAGCTTGGACCCAAGGTTGCTGGCTTGAGCAAGGGGTTACTGGGTCCGCTGAAGGCTCACCATCAAGACACATATGAGAAAGCAATCAATGAACAACTAAGGTGTTGCAATGCGCAACAAAAAAACTAATGATTGATGCTTTTCATCTCTCCGTTCCTGTCTGTCTGTCCCTGTCCATCCGTCCATCCCTCTCTCTGACTCTCTGTCTCTGTAAAAAAAAAAAAAAAAAGGTAAGATACACATAGCCATTTGATTTTATTTCTTTTTTGTTTTTTTAATTAAGTGGGAGGCAAGGAGGCCAAGAGATAGACTTCCACATGCGCCTCAACCGGGATTCACCAGGCAATCCCCCTATGAAAGCTCTGCCTATCTAAAGCAGCTGCTATGTTGCTCAGTAACTGAGCTATTTTAGCACCTGAGGGGAGGCTATGGAGCAAGCCATGGCTGAGGGAGGTGGCAGGGGAGGGGGAGGAAGGAGGGGGAAAGGTAGAGAAGTTAGTGGTTGCTTCTCCTGAGTTCTCTGACTGGGAATCCAACCAGAACTTCCACACACTGGGCTGACCCTCTACCACTGAGCCAACCAGCCAAGGCCACCATTTGATTTTTGACAAGGGTGTCAAAACCATTCACAGGGAACAGAATAGTCTTTTCAACAAATGGTGCTAGAACAACTGAATATGAACATGCAAAGAAATGAATATTGAGGGCCCTGGCCGGTTGGCTCAGCGGTAGAGCGTCGGCCTAGCGTGCGGAGGACCCGGGTTCGATTCCCGGCCAGGGCACACAGGAGAAGCGCCCATTTGCTTCTCCACCCCTCCGCCGCGCCTTCCTCTCTGTCTCTCTCTTCCCCTCCCGCAGCCAAGGCTCCATTGGAGCAAAGATGGCCCGGGCGCTGGGGATGGCTCTGTGGCCTCTGCCCCAGGTGCTAGAGTGGTTCTGGTAGCAACATGGCGACGCCCAGGATGGGCAGAGCATCGCCCCCTGGTGGGCAGAGCGTCGCCCCATGGTGGGCGTGCCGGGTGGATCCCGGTCGGGCGCATGCGGGAGTCTGTCTGACTGTCTCTCCCTGTTTCCAGCTTCAGAAAAATGCAAAAAAAAAAAAAAAAATTAAAAAAAAAGAAAAAAAGAAATGAATATTGAGCCCCTACTTCAAATCATACACAAAAAATTAACTCAAAATGAATCATAGACCTAGAAATATATTAAGACCATAAAACTCTTAGGTGAAAACATAGCTATAAATCTTTGTAGCCTTGGATTAGGCAACAGTATCTTGGACATCAAAAGCACAAGCAACCAGGCCCTGGCCGGTTGGCTCAGTGGTAGAGCGTTGGCCTGGCATGCAGAGGTCCTGGGTTCGATTCCTGGACAGGGCACACAGGAGAAGCGCCCATCTGCTTCTCCACCCCTCCCCCTCTCCTTCCTCTCTGTCTCTCTCTTCCCCTCCCGCAGCCGAGGCTCCATTGGAGTAAAGATGGCCCGGGCGCTGGGGATGGCTCCTTGGCCACTGCCCCAGGCGCTAGAGTGGCTCTGGTCGCAACAGAGCGACGCCCCGGAGGGGCAGAGCATCGCCCCCTGGTGGGCAGAGCGTCGCCCCCTGGTGGGCGTGTTGGGTGGATCCCGGTCAGGCGCATGCGGGAGTCTGTCTGACTGTCTCTCCCAGATTCCAGCTTCAGAACAATACAAAAAAAAAAAAAAGCACAAGCAACCAAAGGAAAAACAGACAAATGGGAGTTCACTAAAATTTAAAACCTTGTGCCTGACCTGTGGTGGCGCAGTGGATAACGCCTCGACCTGGAAATGCTGAGGTCACCGGTTTGAAACCCTGGGCTTGCCTGGTCAAGGCACATATGGGAGTTGATGCTTCCAGCTCCTCCCCGCTTCTCTCTCTCTGTCTCTCTCTCCCTCGCTCTCTCCTCTCTAAAAATGAATAAAGAAAAAAAAAAGATTTAAAAAAAAATTTTAAACCTTGTGTTTCAAAGGGCACCAATAAAGAAAGTTCAATGATAATCCATAGAATGGGAGAAAATATTTCCAAATCATGTATCTGATAAAGGTCTAGTATCTACAATATAAAAAAGAACTCTTATGAACTCAACAAAAAATAATCCAATATTTTTTAATGGGTAAAGGCCTTCAATAGACATTTACCCAAAGAAGATATACAAATGAACGACAATTAGCATATGAAAATAGGCTCAAAACTACTGATCATTAGGGAAACAAATAAACCACCCCAAAACAAACAAAAAAACCCAAAAACCCCACAAGATATCAATCCACACTCAAGTATGGCTAAAATAAAAATACACAGTAACAATTATTGAGGATGTGGAGGAACTAGAATACTCATACATGGCTGATGGGTATGTAAAATGGGGCAACTGATGTGGAAAACAGTTGTCAGGTCCTAAACCTGTTAAAGTTACGATATGACTCAGCAATTCCACTCCTGGTACTGTATATACTCCTAGGTATATACCTAAGAGAAGTGAAAACATAGTGTGTGTACTGTAAGTCAGAAGATCAACTCTGTCGTTAAGACTTCTTGAATTGCAACCCGGATCAGCTATATCAGCACTGCACAGTCCAACAGAAGACAATCCATGCTGTCTGGTGGAGTTTTTTTGTTCGTCCGCCACGCTGCCATCAAACACTCACTGTCGCAAAAGAAACTTCCTTACACTTTTCCCTTCTGCCGTCAACCGTGGCCTAGAAGGCCTCAGAGCGTGACTAAAAAGTGACAGGGCGCTTTACGACAGTTGCTTTGTGGCAGTATTAGAGAACTAAGATGGCGGCCACCTTAGTAGCTGCAAGAGGAGTGGGACCAACCCCAGCCTGGGGGCCAGAGGCCCTTACCCCCGACTGGGAAAACCGGGAAGTCTCCACAGGGGTAAGGAAGGACTCGGGGTTCAGGACTTGTGCACAAAGTGTTCATACGATAGAAGGATAGGCCTGAATGCGTTGGGTGACCTGGGGGGCGGGGGCGGGAGGTGGTTTGTAAGGTGTTGGAGGCGGCGGGAAAGGACTCCTGAGGAGGCAGTGTGGTACTCTCCTGATCGGATGTGGAACTTAGGCAGAAGCGTGAAATTCTGGACTTACAGGACGCAGGCATAAGGACGGGATGGAGCCTTGGGAATTTGAGGATTGGAGTTTTGCGGGGTGTTGAGGCTCCTATGAAATTTGACAGTGGGCCAATGGTGCATGACTTGAGTACTCTAGGGACTGGATAAGAGGAGTCATTGAGGTTTGTGTGTGCTGGATAATGTGAACAGGCCGACTCACCCACCTCCTTTCTCCTCTTTCCCAGACCACTATCATGGCCGTGCAATTTGACGGGGGCGTGGTTCTGGGGGCCGATTCCAGAACAACCACCGGGTGAGCTCACGACAGACACATATGTGAAAGGTCTTCTGTCTTTCTCTTCTTTCCTTGCCTGCTAGCCCACCCTTACCCTGTGCAGACAGCTGTGGGACGGAGGTTTCTCCCCTTTCTGGAAATAAGGATTTGTTCCAACTTCTACAATTCCCCTGTGCCCTCATCCTTAGGTGAAATTCTTACAGAAATCTGTTCTCTAACCTGCTTCAGTTTTGGATGAGAACTAATGGGAAATAGAGAAATTTCTATTCCTGAGCCCTGAGGGAGTGGATAGTAATGGGGTGGAGGTGGGAGACAAGTGGGTCCCTTCTCTCACTATTCTGCTGTTGTCATTCTGCAGGTCCTACATTGCCAATCGAGTGACTGACAAGCTGACCCCTATTCATGATCGTATTTTCTGCTGCCGCTCAGGCTCCGCAGCTGATACCCAGGCAGTTGCTGATGCTGTTACCTATCAGCTTGGTTTCCACAGGTGCTTGTGGGGCTGGGGAAACAAATATCTGAAAGAAGTTGGGACCTGAGGAATTAAATGGTCTGACTCCCCAGTCCTGACACTACCTTCCCTTTGATTCTCTTTACTCTCTAGTATTGAGTTGAATGAGCCTCCACTGGTTCACACTGCAGCCAGCCTCTTTAAGGAGATGTGTTACCGATACAGGGAAGACCTGATGGCAGGAATCATCATTGCGGGCTGGGACCCCCAAGAAGGAGGGCAGGTCAGACACTCCCCACCCCCAGAGCACTGGAGCCATGCCTTTGATCTTCTCCTCACCCCAGTCATTTTCTCTTTTCAGCCTCTACCTCAATATTAACTCTTCCCATATCAATACCAAAATTGGCCTGACCTGTGGTGGCGCAGTGGGATAAAGTGTCGACCTGGAACACTGAGGTCGCCGGTTCGAAACCTTGGGCTTGCCTGGTCAAGGCACATATGGGAGTTGATGCTTCCTGCTCCTCCCCCTTCTCTCTCTCTCTATCTCTCTCTCTCACTCCTCTCTCTCTAAAAAAATCAATAAATAAATTTTTTTTTTTAAATACCAAAATGGACAGGTGAATGTACATGTGTTGTGGGGAGAGTACTACTGATGACTCTTCTCCTCCCTCCACCTGGCAGGTATACTCAGTGCCCATGGGGGGCATGATGGTAAGGCAGTCCTTTGCCATTGGAGGCTCTGGGAGCTCCTATATCTATGGCTATGTTGATGCTACCTACCGAGAAGGCATGACCAAGGAAGAATGTCTGCAATTCACTGCTAATGGTGAGACCTTGGGCTTCTGGGCCTGCAAGCTTCATCCCCCATTCCCAAGCCACGCCAATTTTCATCATTTCTTGCAGTGATCCCCAGCATCTCACTCTGATCCCTAACTTTCTTTTATCCACAGCTCTTGCTTTGGCCATGGAGAGAGATGGCTCCAGTGGAGGGGTGATCCGCCTGGCATCCATAGCAGAATCGGGGGTAGAGCGGCAGGTACTTTTGGGAGACCAGATCCCCAAATTCTCCATTGCTACTTTACCACCTCCTTGAATCCTGAGATTCTAGGATACAATAAGAGACATCCCATAGTGACAAAATTCAATAAACAGTTTGTCAAAGAGAATCTGTATGCTTGGGGGTCCTTTATTCTGACTTGAAGCCCGAACTTGTCTCGCCCACTGCAGTTTGTACAAACCACTGCTCTAAGCTCTGAGGGCGTTGGAGAGGAGCCTTAACAAGGGTGGTTTTCAAACCTCTTTCTTCAGGCCACCTTTCCCCCACATTTCCTTTCCTCTACTATGTCCAGGTCCTTGTGACATTAGAGTGTGATTGATATGGGAACTACCAACGAAGGACTCTCTCACCAACTCCATTCATGCCCAAGGTAGAACATAGAATTCTGACTGAGACTGAGGTCACTTCCCCTTAGCTTGCTTTCTGTTTGTCATCATGAGTGGTAACTGGCCCCAAGGCCAGAAGGACACCAGATCTCCACTGACTCAGGCTCATGGTCCCTTCTCTGCACACTCACCTATGTCACCTTATCGATGTCAAGAGCAGCAGTGTGACTCCCTTGGCTTTTGGAAGAAAGATGGACCTTGTTTGCAATTGGAGTTTAAGATGGACGTTGGGTGGGGTTGGGCAGCCACAGGGTGCTGGGGGCCAGCTCTGGAAGCCACCATTCCCACAGGGAGTGTAATCAGTCTTCAGCCCTTTGGATGTGAGGCAGAGATTGGACTCTGGCTGCTCCAAGGTTGTCCCCACTCTAGCCAGGGACCTAAATGAGGTCAGTGGTGTTCATTGACAGTGACCAACATTCTCAATCTTGCCCCAATCTTCTTTTCTGCCCACTATGGATCAGGAAGCTGTATAAGCTACATTTGAAAACTTTGTTCTAGCATATCCTGTCCTGTAGGATTTCAGAAGGGGGAGGGGGTCCTGATTAAGTAAAGAAGAGCAGAGAAGGACCTCTGTCCCCAAACATACATACTTCAAACTTAAAATAACCAATAGAAAACCCTGATTTTCCTGTAAAACCTGTTCTCCTGGTCCTCCCTATCTCAGGGCATCTTTGATTCCTCTCTTTCCCTGCACTGCACATTCAGTCTAACAGCAAGTCCTAAAACTCTCCTCAGGTACCTCTAGAGCCGGAGCCAGATAGCTTGGTTGGTTAGAGCGCTGTCCTGAGTGCAGAGGTTGCAGGTTTGATCCCTGGTCAGGGCACATGCGGGAACAGATTGATGTTTCTCAATCTCTCTCGATCTCTCTCTCCCTTCCCCCTCCTCTCTCTCTAAAATCAGTAAATAAAAAAATTTTTGAAGTACATCTAGAATCCATCTCTCACCGTCTCCACAGCACTGTCCTGAGCCAAGCCACCATCTCTTGCCTGGAGGATGCCAACTCCCTCTGCTACATGGCCTTAGTTAAGCCTCCATACTTGATCTTCTGCAGTCTTTCCATATACAGCAACCAAAATGATCTTTTCTTTTTAATAGTGTTCTTTTTTATTTATTCATTTTTAGAGAGGGGGGTAAAGATAGAATGGTAGGAGGAGCAGGAAACATTAACTCCCATATGTGCCTTGACCAGGCAAACCCAGGGTTTTGAACTGGCAACCTCAGTGTTCCACCACAGGTCAGGCCCAAGTGATCTTTCAATGTTAATGAAGTCATGTTGTTTTCCTGCTTAACATTCTTTAGTGTCTTACCATTCCACCTAGTCCTAGAAGAATATTTTAGCTCCTTACCATTGCCTAGATGACCCGACAGTTCCCCTCAATCTTGGCACTCCAGTCACTAGCTTTTTTTCCTAGAACCTAAGACGTTTTGCACTTACTACTTGCTGGGTTTTCTGCCTGAGACTGCCCTTTTCTGATTAAAAATATTATTTTTTCAAAGCAATTTTTAGGTCTACAACAGAATTGACTGGAAGAGAATTCCCACATGCCTTTCTGCCGTGGTATATGCATAGCCTCCCCCACTATCAACATCCTGCACCAAGAGTGGTACACTTGTTACAATTGGAGAACCTACACTGACACATCAGTCAGGTCTCAGCTCTGAATGGTACCTACTCAGAAAGGCCTTCCTTAACCACCTGAAATTTAAGAAACAACCCCACCTCCACCCAGTTCTCATTGTCCTATCTCATTTTCTTCATTGCATGGGCTTGCCTGGTCAAGGCACATATGGGAGTTGAAGCTTCTAGCTCCTCCCCCTGTTCTCTCTCTCTTTCTCTCTCTCTCATAAAAAAAAATGAATAAATAATCCTATACTCATTTTCTTCATTGCAGCAATTATTGCTATCATATTATCATGCTTATATCTTTTTTTTTTTTTTAGTTTTTATTTTATTTATTCATTTTAGAGAGGAGAGAGAGGGAGAGAGAGACGGGGGGGGGGGGGGGAGCTGGAAGCATCAACTCCCATATGTGCCTTGACCAGGCAAGCCCAGGGTTTCGAACCGGCGACCTCAACATTTCCAGGTCGACGATTTATCCACTGCGCCACCACAGGTCAGGCCCATGCTTATATCTTTATTTATTGTCTTCCGCCTCTACTGAAAAGTAAAGGCAGTGAGAAGAGAGTTCTTTCTGCTTGGTTCACTGCTAAATCCTCAGTGCCTGGTAGAGAGTGGCCACCTGATACTCACTGAAGGAGTATTAACAGCCCTATCTGCTGTCCTACCTAGCCCCCAGCCTCTCCAAGCTTCTCACCACTCTCAACTCTGAAGCTTGATTTCAGCAAACTTCCGGCTAGCCACAGGCGAGCTCTGTGTTAGATCAGCTGCATCATGTTCACCACTCCTATGTCCGCATTCCCACCCAGAGCTCCACTTCCCAGCTCAGCCCCATAACCAAGCCTAGTACCTTGGCCCCCCATCTACTCCCCCACCCCATCACACATGCACATATGCACAACACTTGGCAACTCTGAATATATTTAATAAGACCATCCTGGCGGACTTGGGGAGCCGGAGCCAGACACTAGAATCACTGAGAAGTGGAGGGAAGGAAGGTTGCCAAGTCTTTCTGGAAGTTCATCCCCTGGTTGTCCCCTTCAAATGGTGGAGTCATTGGCTGACGCCATGTCATGCAGCTGGTGGCGGAAGGAGAGTCGGGCTTTCCTGCTGAAGTAGGCACCAGACCCTAGAGAGGGTATCCCTCCCTCAGTCATGATGGGGGCTATAGCTGGGCTGGGATCTGGATCTGGGGGGGCAGCAGGATCCAGACCTAAAACGGAGATTGAATTAAAAAAGGGAGTTGTGAATCTGGGTCCCCTTTTCTTTTCCCCAACACCCACTGCCCCCAGTGAGGAAGAAAGAGGCCAGAAAAGACATCTGGGAGTCTTGGGTGAGTGTTGTTGACATCAGCAGGGAGAAGGAAAGGGAATATCGAGAGAGCAGGGCTGGCTTCACTACCTGAGACCTGTGCAATTGCAAAAGGCCCCACACTCAGAAGGGCCCCCATGCTGGGAGTACTACTCTGCTGTCATTGTCTTGAGATTCTTAATCATTTTTTTAATATAGGGTCCCACTTCTTCATTTTGCATTGGGCCCTGTAACATATTTAGCCAGCTCTGTGGGGAAGTGATAAACCCGCCTCCATACAGGGAGACAAACTCTCCTTTTCCTGGTTTAAGAATTTACCTTTCTCCCAGTGCAGTTTCTCTGTCTGCCTGACAGCCCCTCTTTCTCCTTAGTCTCCCCCATACCTGCTCCTCTTTCAGTCCCCCGCTGTCTTCGGCACCCACACCATGGGAAACACCATGCCCCCTTGAGACCCATCTCAACAATGGAGGATACCCGGGTGTTGGGAATGGCCAGGAGGGCCCCAGGAGAAGGGGTGTGGTTTCCAAGCCCCCCCACAGTGGGCAAAACTACCACTTAGCCTCAAACCGCCTGGTGATTACAGGCGCCAGGGGATAGAAGGGGGAGAAGAGGGTGGAGGGAAGGGGTGGAGCGATACTGTACTCAAACACCTATCCTTTTGTGCCCTCTTAATTTGGGGGCTATCTTGAACCTCACGGAGAAGCCGAGAGAGACTAGGATGGGTGGCATGGCAGAGATGGACACAGAGGTGTTGGGACATACAGGTACAGTAAGTTCACTACAGCAATGCTGGGCCACTTGGTGCCAGCCTGTACACTGCTGGGGAGCCATTTGTATTTTTAAATCAGAATTTAGCACTCCCAGGATATAAAATGTTAAAGAATAGTCTATTTTTTTTAGAACAGGAAACTTTACTAGTCAGGGAAAGATTATGTTCTCATTAAATGGTCTGGTAGTTCTTGTCCTCTTTGATGAAGATAGTTGTAATTAATTATGCTGTGCCAGGTAGATTCTAGTGACTTGTACATGTTATTTCATCTCATTTTATCATGTCAATGATCCTTTGAGGCAAGTGTTAGCAGTATCCTGATTTTACAGGCGAGGACTCGGGGCACTGAGAGATTAGGTAACTGCCCGATGTCACACAGGCAGTTGTCATCAGCACTCACCTCACCTTGCATCAATCCTCTGCTCTGTTTGCCATCACACTGAGATTCCTGAGCATGGCCCTGGCAGGCACTGATGCCCTCAGCCAGGTCTTGGAGGTGGCTGGAGCCTGTGCTGGGAGCCTCAGGTCCAGAACACTCTTGCCGAGGACTCTAAGTGCCCTCTAGTAAAGCTGCACTATGTTACTCTCTAGGTGTCTTTTGGTTCCCGTTCCTCACATGGGCCACCACTTGTCACGACAATGACTACTTGGCGACCATTATGGTGTGCATGGAGGGACCTAAGGGAGACTGCCTCACAATTCCCTACACAGGTTTCATGAGATGGTCCCAATCCCCAGTCCTTAGGGGTATTTATTGATACATACAAATAGAAGCAGGCACAAGAATGAGGAAGTCAGGAAAGAACTGTTTTTATTTTGACAGAGACAGAGAGTCAGAGAGAGGGACAGACAGACAGGAAGGGAGAGAGATGAGAAGCATCAATTCTTTTTTGTGGCATCTTAGTTATTCATTGATCACTTTCTCATATGTGCCTTAACAGGAGGGCCACCAGCAGACCGAGTGACCCCTTGCTCAAGCCAGTGACATTGGGCTCAAGCCAGTGACCTTGAGCTTCAAGCCTGCAACCTTTGGGCTCAAGCCAGCGAACATGGGGTCATGTCTATGATCCCACACTCAAGCCAGCAACCCCACGCTCAAGCTGATGAGCCTGCCCAAGCTGATGACCTCAGGATTTTGAACCTGGGTCCTCCAGGTCCCAGTCCAAAGCTTCATTCACTGCACCACCGCTTGGTCAGGCAGAAAGGAGAACTTATTTAGAGCAGACAAAAGAGTAAGGGAAGTAGCTCAAAGGTCCCCACCTATTGACTAATCAGAATTGCTCATTCTCTCCCTATTGTGCTGCATTCAGCACAGCATTCAGCACTTTTGTCAGTAAAGCCACTGTGGCTTTTGTCTCAGGGCGCTGAACTTGAACTCTGTGCCTGTTCTATGTTCCTATTCAGGACCTCTACACCTAAGGGTGCAATAATGTGGATGAGAAAGGTTGAGAAGCACTGCTGACTATACTGCCTGACTTAGACAGAAATCTGTTTGCTTTTTTGTGAGAGAGAAAGGAAGAAAAAGAAAGACAGAGAAGCATTAACTCATTGTTCCACTTAGCTGATTACTCCTCATACACAACCTGGCAACCTGGGAGTTGAGCTGGTGCCTTCAGGATCAAGCCAGTGACCGGCAGTCAGACAGAATCCCGCATGCGCCCGACCGGGATCCACCCGGCACGCCCACCAGGGGGCGATGCTCTGCCCATCTGGGGCATTGCTCTGCGGCAATCAGAGTCATTCTAGCGCCTGAGGCAGAGGCCACAGAGCCATCCTCAGTGCCCGGGCCAACTTTGCTCCAATGGAGCCTTGGCTGCGGGAGGGGAAGAGAGAGACAGAGAGGAAGGAGAGGGGGAGGGGTGGAGAAGCAGATGGGCGCTTCTCCTGTGTGCCCTGGCTGGGAATCGAACCTGGCAGAAGCCCAGGGTTTTGAACCGGTGACCTCACAGTTCCAGATCGGCGCTTTATCCACTGCGCCACCACAGGTCAGGCTTTAACAGTTTTACTAAGAGATAATTCACACATCATAAAACTCACCCTTTTAACCTTTTGTCCAATATCTTAGCAAAGGTGCAGTGATAGCAGCTGCTCTTTGAGCTTCCCTATGCCACCAAAGAGGACAAGAAGAAAGATGTCGGAAAGTCAGCCAAGAAAGACAAAGACCTAGTGAACAAATCTGGGGCAAGGCCTTAAAGAAGAAGTGGTCCAAAAGCAAAGTTTGGGATAAGCTCAATAACCTAGCCTTATTTGACAAATTCTATAAGGATGTTCCCAACTATAAGTTTATAACTCAGGCTGTTGCCTCTGAGAGGCTGAAGATCTACGATTCCTTGTCCAGGGCAGCCTTTCAGGAGCTCCTTAGTAAGTTCCTAGTTTCAAAGCACAGAGCTCAAGTAATTTACACCAGAAACAACAAGGTAGGAATCCCCCAGCTGCTGGTGAAGATACATGAAAAACAAGTCTCAACAGCTGTATGTTTATTTATATATATATAAATATGTTATTTATATATATAATATATATATAAACATATATATATATTTTTTTAACTGACAAGAGAGAGACATTGACTCACTCATTCCACCCATTTATGTATTCATTAATTGAATCTCATATGTGCCCTGACTGGGGGCCGAACCCGCAACCTTTATATATCAGGATGGTATTCTAACCAACTGAGCTACCTGGCCAGGGTCAATAGCTATACATTTTGAAAAATAAACTTTATTAAATAAAAATTCATCTTTTTAAAATATAGAATTCAATGGTTTTTACTGTATTCACAGAGATGTACAACCATCACAACCAATTTTGTAACATTTTCATACCCTCGAAAGAAAGTCTTTCCCCATTAGCAGTCAATCACTCCCCTGTCCTTCCCAGCTACTGGCAACCACTAATCCACTTTGTTCCTCTGGATTTACTTGTTCTGAAATTTTCATTTAAATGAAATCAAGCAAAATGTAGTCCTTGTATCTGGCTTCTTTCACCTAGTATGTTTTCAAGGTTCACCCATGTTGTAGCGTATCAGTACATTATTCTTTTTTATAGCTGAGTAATATTCTATTGTAGCGATTAAACCACATTTTTTGTATGTATTGATCAGTTGATGGAGATTTGGGTTCTTTCTACTTTTTGGCTATTTGAGTAGTAAATACTACTATAGACATTTATGTACAAGTTTTTGTGTGGATATATTTTCTTTCTTTTGTGTGTGTGTGTGTGTGTGTGTACATATTTTCAATTCCCTTGGGTAGTTACCTAAGAGTGGAATTGCTGGGCCATGTGATAAATTTATGCTTAACATTTTTGTGTGTGTGTGACAGAGACAGAGAGAGACAAGAGAGACAGAGAGAGGGACAGATAGGAATAGACAGACAGGAAGGGAGAGAGATGAGAAACATCAATTTTTTGTTGCGGCTCCTTAGTTGTTCATTGATTGCTTTCTCATATGTGCCTTGACCAGGGGGTTACTGCAGAGTGAGTGACCCTTTGCTCAAGCCAGTGACCTTGGGCTCAAGCTGGTGAGCTTTACTCAAACCATATGAGCCTGTGCTCAAGCTGGTGACCTCGGTGTTTTGAACCTGGGTTCTCTGCGTCCCAGTCTGACGCTCTATCTACTGTGCCACCACCTGGTCAGGCATGCTTAACATTTTTGAGGAACTATTTTCTTTTTTTTTTTCTTTTTTTTTTCCGTTTTCTGAAGCTGGAAACCGGGAGAGACAGTCAGACAGACTCCCGCATGCGCCCGACCGGGATCCACCCGGCACGCCCACCAGGGGCGATGCTCTGCCCACCAGGGGGTGATGCTCTGCCCCTCTGGGGCATTGCTCTGCCGCGACCAGAGCCGCAAGAGCCACTCCAGCGCCCGGCGCAGAGGCCAAGGAGCCATCCCCAGCGCCTGGGCCATCTTTGCTCCAATGGAGCCTTGGCTGCGGGAGGGGAAGAGAGAGACAGAGAGGAAGGAGGGGGGGGGGTGGAGAAGCAAATGGGCGCTTCTCCTGTGTGCCCTGGCCGGAAATCGAACCCGGGTCCCCCACACGCCAGGCCGACGCTCTACCGCTGAGCCAACCGGCCAGGGCCGAGGAACTATTTTCTAAGGTGACTGCACCATTTATACTTTATTCACTTTTATTGCTGACTAATGTAGCCTATACACCACAAATTAATCAAGCTCTTCAAAAGGCACCACTATTTTAAAAGGACAAGGTAGGCCCTGGCTGAATGGCTCAGTGGATAAAGTGCTCTCCTGGCACACTGAGGTCCCAAGCAGCTACGAAAAGCAATCAGTGAGTACACAACTGGATGAAACAACTAAGTGGAACAACAAGTTGATGTCCCCACACCAATTAAAAAAATAAAAAATAAAAGAGGATAAGCCACATTCTGGGAGAAAATATTTGCAATACATATTTATGACAAAGGATTTGTATCCAAATGTATATAAAGAAAAACTTAGCAAAAGACTTGAACACTTTACAAAAGATCTACAAATGGCCAGTAAGCATATGAAACATGGTCAACATCATCAATAATCTAAGAAATACAGGCCTGACCTGTGGTGGCGCAGTGGATAAAGCGTCGGCCTGGAAATGCTGAGGTCGCCGGTTCGAAACCCTGGGCTTGCCTGGTCAAGGCACATATGGGAGTTGATGCTTCCAGCTCCTCCCCCCTGTCTCTCTCTCTCCTCTTTCTCTTCTCTCTAAAAATGAATAAACTAAAAAAAAAATTAAATTAAGAAATACAAATAAAACTACAGCGATGTACGATATTACTTATTAGAATGGCTAGCACTGTCAAGATTGACAATATCAAATGTTAGCCATGGGTGGAGTGACTGAAACTGTAAGATGAAACAACTGTTTCGGAAAACAGTTTGGCAGTTTCTTATTAAGTTAGAGCAGTATGCCTGACCAGGCAGTGGCACAGTGGATAGAGCATCAGACTGAGACACAGAGGGCCCATGTTCAAAACCCCGAGGTTGCCTGACCTGTGGTGGCGCAGTGGATAAAGCGTCGACCTGGAATGCTGAGGTCGCCGGTTAGAAACCCTGGGCTTGCCTGGTCAAGGCACATATGGGAGTTGATGGTTCCAGCCCCTCCTCCCTTCTCTCTCTCTGTCTGTCTCTCTTCTCTCTCTCTCTCTCTCCTTTCTAAAATGAATAAATAAAATAAAATTTTTAAAAAAAACCCCGAGGTTTCCGGCTTGAGCAAGGGGTCACTTGCTCTGCTGGAGCCCCCATCAAGGCACAGATGAGAAAGCAATCAATGAACAAGTAAGGTGCTGCAATGAAGAATTGATACTTCTCATCTCTCCCTCTTCCTGTCTGTCCCTACCTGTCCCTCTCTCTGATTCTCTGTCAAGAAAGAAAAAAAAAGTTAAAGCAGTTATTATATGACCCAGCAATCCCTAAAAGAAATGAGACCATATATCCACACAAGGACTTATACAGGAGCTTTACTCATAATAGACAAAATCTACAAACAACCCAAAAGTCTATCCAAAGAAGAGATAAAGAAATCAGCTTTAATTTTTTTATTGTTATTTATTTTTTTTTCTTTTCTTTTCTCTCTTTTTTTTTTTTTTTTTTTGGACAGAGAGAAGGACAGACAGGGAGGGAAATGAGAAACATCAATTCTTCATTGCAGCACCTTACTTGTTAATTGATTGCTTTCTCATATATGCCTTGACCAGGTGTCTACAGCAGACCGAGTGACCCCTTGCTCAAACCGGAGACCTTGGGCTCAAGCTGGTGAGCCTTGCTCAAACCTGATGAGCCCGCACTCAAGCTGGTGACCTCGTAGTTTCGAACCTGGGTCCTCCACGTCTCAGTCCAACACCCTATCCACTGTGCCAACACCTGATCAGGCTTACTGTTATTATTTTTATTTTCTCATACATGCCTTGGCTGGGTAGCTCCAGCTGACTCCTTGCTCAAGCCAGCAACCTTGGGCTTCAATCCAGTGACCTCTGGGCTCAAGCTAGCGACCATGGGGTCATGTCTATGATCCAACACTCAAGCCAGTGACCCAGTGCTCAAAACCTTGGGGTTTTCAACCTGGGTCCTCAGTATTCCAGGTCAAGGCTCTATCCACTGTATGCCACCTGGTCAGTAAATTAAAAATATATATATATTGTCATCCTTTAGAACCTGAAAATATTCCTGTTAGCCCCTAGACTGTAAATTCCAGGACAGAAGGTTCCATGTCTGTCCTGTTCACTACAGTATGCTTCCTGACTGGCACGGAGCAAGTGCGCTATAAATGTTGAATGAATGAAAGGATGAAAACGTAAGTAAGTTAAAGAATTTATGGCCACCATCCCTCCGACCTTTTATCATTCCTTCCAAGTACAAACAAAAGCAAACCGGTGTGTTCCACTGTCCTCCCAGAAAGGGAACACTGCAGGTCCCGCCGCGGAGGCGCCTCTCAATAGGGGCCGGAAAGGGCGCGGGGGCCGCGCCAAAGGGGGTAAAGTGTGCGGCCACGAGTGCCCACAGGGCGGCGACAGGGTACAATCCGACCGACGGCGCGGGACAGATGGACAGACGGGCTGAGAACGCCCTCCCGGCGCACGGAGCCGGCAGTGAATCCTAGCAGCGCAGAGTACGACCCTTCGGCCAAGGGCACTGCCCGGGACCCCTGGGTTGGCGGAGGGCTGCGGGGGCGGGACAGAACAGACGAGAATCCCGCGGAGGTGAGGCTGGGGGCCGTCCCGCCCCCGAGGGCAGTCCCTGAGCACCGCCCCGCCCCGGTTCGCTGGGGTGTGGGCTCCAACTCTGGCTCTGCTCGGCTCTCTCTGCACTCTACCCGGCGGCGGCGCTGGCTCCGACTGTCTGGGTGAGGGGACCCGGGAGGGGTCGCCGCGGTGGACCCGGGCCCAGGATCGGGAGGGGTCTGGAATGAGCCCGGGTTGCGGGGCCTTCTGGCTCAGCCGCACGCTCAGATTTTGGGGTTTCCCTCCCAGGCGGAGCGCGCGTAACTTCCTCTTTCCCGCTTGGACCCCCCTTTCCCAGCCGATCTGGCCTAGCTTGAGTCCCGGTGACTCCCGGTCCCTTGCAACTCCTGGGCCCCCTTTCCCTGGCATCTGTTCTGCCTCAGCTCAGAGCCATCGGGGCCTGGCTGCGTGCCCTGGTTACGGGGGTCGGGAGGCGGGGTTCAGGGGTTCTGGGTGAAGGACTAAGGTAGGGGATGGAAGTTAGAGGCGTCGCAGATAATGAGTCCGTAATCAGAGAGATTGAAAGTTATCGGGAGCTAGGCGAATGGTTAAGAAGGGGACCTGTGGGAAGTGGAGAACCGTGTGGGAAGGATAGGGGGCAGAGTTCTTCAGGGCAAATCATTGCGCTGAGGCTTCCTCATATTCCTAGGATGACAGCTAGCCCCCATAACCTCTTCCCTTCTGAGGGCGATCTGGATTCCAGCCAGTTACAGATGGAGCCCGATGAGGTGGACACTTTGAGGGATGGAGAGGACCCAGGTACCTAGGGAGTATGACCCACCCTAAGGGAGAAGAGGAGGAGAAGGGGGCCGAGATGTTCTGGAGTCTACACTCTTCCACTTTCTTTTCCTCCTAGCTGACCGGATGCACCCCTTTCTGGCAATCTATGACCTTCAGCCTCTGAAAATGCACCCCTTGGTGTTCGCCCCTGGGGTTCCTGTCACAGCTCAGGTGGTGGGCACTGAAAGATATACCAGTGGATCCAAGGTGGCTGGGCTGGCGCCAAAGTGGGGGTGGGGTGGTTAAGGGAGGACTGGTCAGAGTTGGGGGCTGCAACCCAATCAGGGAACATCCATTCAGTTCCTCACACCCCCAGGTGGGAACCTGCACTCTGTATTCTGTCCGCTTGACTCATGGTGACTTTACTTGGACAACCAAGAAGAAGTACCGTCATTTCCAGGAGCTACATCGGGACCTCCTGAGACATAAAGTCTTGATGAGTCTGCTCCCTCTGGCTCGGTGAGGGGGGGACCAGATTACTTCCTGGGAAGGGCAGGCGCACCTCACTCCATGGCAGCATAAGCAATCACTGCCCCATCCCCCATCAGTCCTCTCTGCCTGTTTCATCCCCAGATCCCAAGGTTTCCTCCCCCAGGTACTTTTCTCCCTCAACTCTTGCCACTTGGCCCCCTCCTCTGAACCCGGTTACCAGGAAACCTTCTCTGCTCAGCTCTCTGCCCGTGGTTCTGTGCCAGTATCTTAACTGGGCTGGATGCCCAAATGCCCTTGGCAGCCTCCCTCATTTCTTGTCTCCAGTCTCAGTGTAGGGAGCTTTCCTTCTGCCAACCTCTGGGTCTCCTGCCTTTCTCCAAGGCCCATCTCCAGTGGTTTGGGAATCCAGGCACTTAGCCTTCCAGCTCTTATTTGACCCTTACCCCATCTCTTCCATAGTTTCGCTGTTCCCTATCCTTCAGCCCGAGAGACAGCGGACAGAGAGATGCCCTCTCTACCCCGAGCAGGTCCTGAGGGCTCCACCAGACATACATCCAGCAAACAGGTGCGACCAGATACCAGGTTCTCTGGGAAGGCGTTGGTGTGTAAATGGCTCTGGTCCCATCTGTCTGTTTCCCATTTCTACTTCAGAAATACTTGGAGAATTACCTCAACCGCCTCTTGACCGTGTCTTTCTACCGCAACTACCATGCCATGGTAAGGTTCAGGGGCAGGGTGCCTACGTCTTCTCAGGGGGAGCAGGATAATCAGACCCTCCAAGGGGCAGAGGCCTGCAGTCAGTAGAGTCTGAGGGCTGAAAGCCAGAATCGGTCCTCTGAGCTTTTTTTTTCTTCTGCAGACAGAATTCCTAGAAGTCAGTCAGCTGTCCTTTATCCCAGACCTTGGATCCAAAGGACTGTAAGTGTCTGACACCCTTCACCCAGCTACCTTTAAATGTCTGAATCTCTCACTGCGTGAGAATAGGGAATGTAGTGAAGAGTGGACTGGGGGTTTGGATTCCCCATCCAGTATCTCTTCCTGATTTTTCCCACAGGGAGGGGGTGATCCGGAAGCGCTCTGGTGGCCACCGCGTTCCTGGCTTTACCTGCTGTGGCCGAGACCAAGTCTGCTATCGCTGGTCCAAGAGGTGAGACCTGCAGTGGGGCAGCTGGGCCTTGGGCGGGGATGAGGAAGGGGGTTCCAAGGACAGGGAGGAACCGACGGAGCCCTTCTGCTCCAGGTGGCTAGTGGTAAAGGATTCCTTCCTGTTGTACATGTGCCTCGAGACCGGCGCCATCTCATTTGTTCAGCTCTTTGACCCTGGCTTTGAGGTGCAGGTGGGGAAAAGGAGTACAGAGACACGGTATGGGGTCCGGATCGACACCTCCCACAGGTAAGAGCTACCTGGTATGGACAGACATCTGGTGAGTAAATAGCCAGTCTAGGGCCCTGATGAGAGTTTCATGGGAGAGCATAGAAGAAGAGAAGGCATTTTCATGCTCTTGGAGCTGCCCAGGGAACTGTTCTAGCCAGATGCTTGGGGCTGCTCTTAGAGTCTGGGCCCAGAGAATGGGGGACTGAGTATAACCTTAGAGGAGGGGCTCTTTTTTTTTAAGTGCTCCTGAGGATTCTATTTAAGTTTTTATTTATTTATTTTTAGAGAGAGTGTAAGGGAAAGAGAGAGAAACATCGATTTGTTGTTCCACTTATTTATGCATTCATTGGTTGATTCTTGTATGTGCCCTGACCAGGGATCAAATCCACAATCTTGGTTTATTGAGATGACTTTCTACTGAGTTACCTGGCCAGGGTGAGGACGGGACTCTTTATGTAAATGAAATGCACTTCATTCATTTACTTATTCATTTAACAAACCTGAGTGCCCAGCACAACACTAGGTGCCAGGAACCCAACTGTGAATAAGGCAGATATGTACACAGTCTTTGTGGAATCATGATCTAAGGACTAGAGAGGAAGTGGGAAAGAGGCAATACCTAAAAGTGGGGAGGTTTCTGGGCCAGGCTAGAGGCTAGAGGTACTGTGGGTGAGGACTGTGGCCCATCTTATTGTTCCTGTCCAGGTCCCTAATTCTCAAGTGTAGCAGCTACCGGCAGGCACGGTGGTGGGGCCAGGAAATCACTGAGCTGGCCCAGGGCCCGGGCAGAGACTTCCTGCAGCTGCACCAGCATGACAGCTATGCTCCACCCCGGCCTGGGACTTTGGCACGGTGGTAAGACACTGATGTCCCTTCTGAGCTTGTCTGTGGCCTTCTCAACCCCCTTAGTGTTCCCTGACTCCTTGATTCTCTTTTATTTCCTTTGACTCTTTCTGACCTCAGTAACCTCAGCCTTTGACTTCTCAGATCTCCCTGATTCCCTGGCGTCTTTAACCATACTGATCTTTCTGAATCTCCTCGGATGTTTCTCACCTTCAAACTTGGTAATCTCCTCTGACCCCTGAACAATCTGACCTGTGACCTTTTTAAAAATTATTTATTTATTTATTCATTCATTTTAGAGGAGAGAGAGAGGGAGGGAGAGAGAGAGAGAAGTGGGGGAGGTGCAGAAAGCATCAACTCCCATATGTGCCTTGACCGGGCAAGCCCAGGGTTTCGAACCGGCGACTTCAGCAGTCCAGGTCTACGCTTTATCCACTGCGCCACCACAGGTCAGGCTGACCTGTGATCTTTTGAACCACCTTTTATACCACATTGACCAGACTTTCTGTCCTCTATGATCTCAAATCTTTATGATTTATTCATTTCATTTAATAAATGATTTCTTTTTTTTGTGACAGAGTCAGAGAGAAGGACAGATAGGGACAGACAGACAGGAAGGGAGAGAGATAAGAAGCATCAATTCTTTGTTGCTGCACGTTAGTTGTTCATTGATTGCTTTCTTTTCTTTTTTTTTTTTTTTGATACATGTTTTTTTTCAGAGACGGGAAGAATGAGAGAGAGGGATAGTTAGGGACAGACAGATGGGAACGGAGAGAAATGAGAAGCATCAATCATCAGTTTTTCGTTGTGACACCTTAGTTGTTCATTGATTGCTTTCTCATATGTGCCTTGACCGTGGGCCTTCAGCAGACCAAGTAACCCCTTGCTCGAGCCAGCAACCTTGGGTCCAAGCTGGTGAGCTTTTTGCTCAAGCCAGATGAGCCCGCGCTGAAGCTGGCGACCTTGGGGTCTCGAACCTGGGTCCTCCACATCCCAGTCCGACACTCTATCCACTGCGCCATCGCCTGGTCAGGCATAAATTTTCCTTCTTTTTTAAAAAAAAAATTTTTTTGGTATTTATTCACTTTTAGAGAGGAGAGAGAGACAGAGAGGGAGAGAGAGGAGAGAGAGACAGAGAGAGAGAAGGGGGGAGGAGCTGGAAGCATCAACTCCCATATGTGCCTTGACCAGGCAGCCCAGGGTTTCGAACCAGCGACCTCAGCATTTCCAGGTCGATGCTTTATCCACTGCGCCACCACAGGTCAGTGATTGCTTTCTCATATGTGCTTTGACTGGGGGGCTACAGCAGATCAAGTGGCCCCTTGGTCAAGACAGAGACCTTGGGCTCAAGCTGGTGAGCCTTGCTCAAACCAGATGAGCCCATGCTCAAGCTGGCGACCTCCGGGCCTCGAACCTGGGTCCTCGGCATCCCAGACTGACACTCTATCCACTGGGCCACCGCCTGGTCAATAAACGGTTTCTAAGCACTACAATATGCTTAGAAACAGGGGCAGGAATAAGATATAGTAAAAAAATAAAGAAAGGACACGGTCCAGTAGGTGAGTCAATCACGAAACAATGGAAGCTCACCATGCTGGTGGTAGATACAGGATATGAGCATAGAGGAACAGCATCTGCCCCATTGTGGAAATGTCAAGACTGGGCTTCCAGGAGGCATTAATCCTGAGATTTGCCTTAGCACGATAAAGAAGTTCATGCAGAGATGCTAGAAATAGCCTGGTGGCCCTGGCAGGTTTGCTCAGTGGTAGAGCATCAGCCTGGCATGTGGATGTCTGTGTTGGATTCCCAGTCAGGGCACAGAGGAGAAGTACCCATTTGCTTCTCCATTCCCCCCACCCCTTCCTCTCCCACAGCCATAGCTCAATTGGTTCAAGTGAATAGGCCTTGGGTGCCGAAGATGGCTCCCTGGCATCCATCTCAGGCGCTAAAAAAATGGCTTGCTTGCTGAGTAATGGAGTAACGGCCCCAGATGGGCAGAGCATCGCCGCCTAGTGGGCTTGTCGGGTGGATCTTGGTCAGGGTGCGTGCAGGATTCTGTCTCTCTTCCTACCCTCCCTTACTAAAAAAAAGAAATAGCCTGGTGTATTTGGGAACTACAGCTCTGACTGTTGTTGTAGAGTATGAAGGAGTGGCCAGAAAAGAGTGAGGGAGTTGGCAGCCTCTGATCTGTCCCTTCATACTAAGCTGAGTGGGTTGACTTTTATGATAGTCAGGGGGAAGTCATGGATGGTGGTGTTGAGATTTGTTTTAAACATAAGAATAAAAATAACTGCCTGACCAGGCAGTGGCGCAGTGGATAGAGCGTTGGACTGGGATGTGGAGGACCCAGGTTCGAAACCCTGAGGTAGCCAGCTTGAGCACGGGCTCATCTGGTTTGAGCAAGGCTCACCAGCTTGAGCCCAAGGTCACTGGCTTGAGCAAGGGGTCACTCGCTCTGCTGTAGCTCCCCGGTCAAGGCACATATGAGAAAGCAATCAATGAACAATCACAATAAAGAACTGATGCTTCTCATCTCTTTCCCCTGTCTGTGCCTATCTGTCCTTCTTTCTCTCTCTGTGTCACACACACACACATACACACACACCACAATATGGAAACACATTTAAAAATTCCCCCTCATTGTATAGACCTTTCTCCCCTCTATTCACCAGTCTTTATGTCTTTCCTACACTCCTTCCCAACAATCCCTTTTCCTCACCTCAGAAGTAACCCTGGCAACAGTTTGAAATTTATCTTCCCAGAGTTTTTCCTGCATATTTTCATACTTTTATGTATAAATATTACTTTTTTTTTTTTTTTTCTTTTCATTTTTCTGAAGCTGGAAACAGGGAGAGACAGTCAGACAGACTCCCGCATGCGCCCAACCGGGATCCACCCGGCACGCCCACCAGGGGTGATGCTCTGCCCACCAGGGGGCGATGCTCTGCCCATCCTGGGCGTCGCCATGTTGTGACCAGAGCCACTCTAGCGCCTGAGGCAGAGGCCACAGAGCCATCCCCAGCGCCCGGGCCATCCTTGCTCCAATGGAGCCTTGGCTGCGGGAGGGGAAGAGAGAGACAGAGAGGAAAGCGCAGCGGAGGGGTGGAGAAGCAAATGGGTGCTTCTCCTGTGTGCCCTGGTCGGGAATCGAACCTGGGTCCTCCACACGCTAGGCCGACGCTCTACCGCTGAGCCAACCGGCCAGGGCCTTACTTTTTGTTTTAACGTAAATAAGATTATGTACTCTCTTCTCTGACATTTTTTTTCACTTAATACATTTATTAGAGGTTAGGTGTTTAGGTTATTTCTCATTTTTACTTTATTTTTTCACTTTTCACTCTTATAAACAATGCAGCAATGAACACAATTTTTGCCTAACCATGTAATGGAATATATTTTTAGAAACAGAATTATTATGTGCATTTAATGCTATTAAGGAGTATGCACATTTAATATTCTGATGGATACTGCCAAATTGTCAACCGAAAAGGTTATAACCAATGTATCCATAGTCTATGACAGTGGTTCTCAAACTTTTTGAAGTCAGGGCACATTTTAAATCCTACAAATAATTGTAGGAGCACTATATACAAATTTCTGAGAAATATGTTATAATAAGTCAAATATTAAAGAAAAATATATAAAGTCCAAGTGTGTTTTTATGGTAATTAAATGAAATAAATATGACAAAATTAAATTTATTCTGACATT
This sequence comes from Saccopteryx bilineata, assembly GCF_036850765.1. NCBI lineage: Eukaryota > Metazoa > Chordata > Mammalia > Chiroptera > Emballonuridae > Saccopteryx > Saccopteryx bilineata. The sequence goes on along the minus strand of NC_089491.1, from coordinate 355,018,803 downwards.
AAAAAACATTTTTATGTTATATTTTTTGTTATGCTTTTTAGGATTGGTAAAAAAAGGGGTTAAAAAATTAAAAAATGAGCCTGACCTGTGGTGGCGCAGTGGATAAAGCGTCGACCTGGAAATGCTGAGGTCGCCAGTTCGAAACTCTGGGCTTGCCTGGTCAAGGCACATATGGGAGTTGATGCTTCCAGCTCCTCCCCCCCTTCTCTCTCTCTGTCTCTCCTCTCTCTCTCTCTCTCTCTCTCTCTTCCTCTCCTCTCTAAAATGAATAAATAAAAAAAAAATAAAAATAAATAAAAATTAAAAATATATATATATATTAAAAAAAAAAAAAAAAAAAAATTAAAAAATGAGCCCTGGCCGGTTGGCTCAGCGGTAGAGCGTCGGCCTAGCGTGCGGAGGACCCGGGTTCGATTCCCGACCAGGGCACACAGGAGAAGCGCCCATTTGCTTCTCCACCCCTCCACCGCACTTTCCTCTCTGTCTCTCTCTTCCCCTCTCGCAGCCAAGGCTCCATTGGAGCAAAGATGGCCCGGGCGCTGGGGTTGGCTCCTTGGCCTCTGCCCCAGGCGCTAGAGTGGCTCTGGTCACAACATGGCGACGCCCAGGATGGGCAGAGCATCGCCCCCTGGTGGGCAGAGCGTCACCCCATGGTGGGCGTGCCGGGTGGATCCCGGTCGGGCGCATGCGGGAGTCTGTCTGACTGTCTCTCCCTGTTTCCAGCTTCAGAAAAATGAAAAAAAAAAAATAATAAAATAAAATAAAATTAAAAAATGACAAAAAAGTTATCTTTTTATATATATAGATACATTCTTAGTAAGATTTAGTAAATTCAGCAGGTCCCGGTATGAATGTGTTATTTTTTTATTCTTGTGTTTATGAGAAACATAAATAATATAATGATGTGTTAATAATAAATATAATGATGTGTAAACAAAAAGAGCGGTATTTCCATAATGAAATGGTATAATAGATTAACTATATTTATTTTTATATCTGGTCACATGCCACGAACCAGCACAGCTAGTAATTCCAGGTCCCGAGTGGGAACGGTGCAGAATTAAGAAAATACACGGAATTAAGAAAATACGGGGTCAGGAGGGCCCTGTAATTGCTGCTGGCAAGAACAAAGCGCGCCCAAAAATCGCATCTTGCTTTATTTATAGGGCAAAGTGAGGCTGTTAGCAAATCAGTGGTCTCTGATCACATTTCCAAGGCAACCCAAGAATTTTACCAAGTGCAGAAAACCCCCAACATACATATCATCTTAACTTTATACCAAACAAAAGATAGAAGAAACTTGCCTCCAGTCTGTCCGGAAACATGGGGGTAGTGTAAACAATCCAGCACCACAGCTTAACAGCCTTCTGCAAACTAATCAGGCAGGTGAGGTGGGGGTTTGGGCAGACTGTCAGCTTACAGCCAATTCCTCACACCTCTGTCCCCCAAAAATCTAAACTCCAGCCTGACCAGGCAGTGGTGCAGTGGATAGAGTGTTGGACTGGGATGCGGAGGACCCAGGTTTGAGACCCCGAGGTCGCCAGCTTGAGCGCAGGCTCATCTGGTTTTGAGCAAAAGCCCACCAGCTTGAACCCAAGGTCGCTGGCTCCAGCAAGGGGTTACTCGGTCTGCTGAAGGCTCGCGGTCAGGGCACATATGAGAAAGCAAACAATGAACAAATAAGGTGTTGCAACGCGCAATGAAAAACTCTAATGATTGATGCTTCTCATCTCTCCGTCCCTGTCTATCCCTCTCTCTATAAAAAATAAACAAACAAACAAAAATCTAAACTCCAAAAACCCTGTTGGTTTTTTGGTCCCCAACAGGCACATATTTCTCTGGAATTCCATAGAGTGCACCTGGAAATCTTCTAGGGCACCAGTGTGCCCTGGCGCACACTTTGAGAACCACTGGTTTATGAGCATACTCACTTTCTCATATGCTAACATTGTTACCAATTCTTTTTGCCAATCTAGTGAATTTTAAAAATGTTATTTCATTTTATATCAATTTTCTTATTTACCAGTGAAATTGAACATCTTTTCTTATGATTGACCATTTTAATTTACTCTGTGAACTGTCAGTTCTTATTCTTTGTTCACTTTTCATTGGCTTGTATGATTTAGAGGTCTTCATGTGTGACATATTAATCTTCTCAATCTTTAGTCATTTTCTTTAGTTTATTGTCTTTTCTAATTTTTTATTTAGCTTATAGTGGCAAATTTATCTCATTTTGATGTATCTGATCCCATCTGACCTCTCTGATCACTCTTGATCTTTGACCCTGCTGTCACCTCTGACCCATGACTATCCTCTGGTCTTCACTCTCCAGAGCTTTCTGGCTTCTGACTCCCCTGACCTCCTTGGCTTGGCCTCCCCCCAGGTTTGTAAATGGGGCCGGTTACTTTGCTGCTGTGGCAGATGCCATTCTGCGAGCTCAGGAGGAGATTTTCATCACCGACTGGTGGTAAGTGGGGGGAAAAGCCTGAGCAACAAGGGGTAGGATAGGGCCTATAACAGATCAACTTTTGGGTCACGGGAGGGAGTGGAAAGGGGGGAGTGGTTGGTTGTCTGGGGCTTAGACTACCATATTTCCCCATGTATAAGACGCTCCCATGTATAAGATGCACCTTAATTTGGGGGCTCGAAATTTGAAAAAAAAAACTAATACATAGTTACTGAACTAGTTTTATTCACCATAAAATTCATACAACTCCCCATCACTGTCAAAACTCCCATCCATTGTGCCCTGGCCAGTTGGCTCAGTGGTAGAGCGTCGGCCTGGCGTGCAGGAGTCCCAGGTTCGATTCCCAGCCAGGGCACACAGGAGAGGTGCCCATCTGCTTCTCCACCCCTCCCCCTCTCCTTCCTCTCTGTCTTTCTCTTCCCCTCCCGCAGCCAAGGCTCCATTGGAGCAGAGTTGGCCCGGGCGCTGAGGATGGCTCTGTGGCCTCTGCCTCAGGTGCTAGAATGGCTCTGGTTGCAACAGAGCGGTGCCCCAGATGGGCAGAGCATCGCCCCCTGGTGGGGAGAGCATCGCCCCCTGGTGGGCATGCCGGGTGGATCCCGGCCGGGTGCATGCGGGAGACTGACTGCCTCCATTTCCAACTTCAGAAAAATACAAAAAACAAAAAACAAAAAAACCCACTCCCATCCATTAGCTTGTCCTCATCTGTCTGATGATGAATCACTATCTTCAATAATGAGCGCAAAAATAGCACAAAACAGTGGGAAATGCAAGTAAAAAAACTACAACCGCTGTATAAGACGCACTCAGTTTTTAGATCCCAAATTGGGGGGGGGGGTGCGTCTTATACATGGAGAAATACAGGACTTTCCTCACCTCCTGCCCTGAATCCTAGGTTGAGCCCTGAAATTTATCTGATGCGTCCAGCCTGTTCCGATGACTGGAGACTGGACATAATGCTCAAGAAGAAGGCGGTGAGGAGAGTGGTTGGCCTAGAGGGGAGGTGTGGTGGGGGTTGCCTGTGAATGGAGGTTGGTTAGAAGGGACTGAAGCATGGAGGAACATAGGAATCTGAGGCTTCGGGAGGAGGAAACGTGCCCATCCTGGCTCAATGTCCAGCAATCATCTCCTCCTCTTCCCTAAGAACAACCTCCCTCTTCATGCTTCTCCTCTACCAGGTAGAGACTTCCCTCCTAGTACTCACTGAACTTTACTGTGTTACCTGGGGGTGTATATGTCTGTCTCTCACTGGACTGATCGATATCTGTAGTTCCAGTACAAGGCACAATGTCTGCCATGTTGGAGGCATCCATAGATGTTGATGGACAGGAGGATGTGGATGATAGAGTGGGTGGGTGAATGGATAGGTAAATGATAGCTATATGGAAAGATATGAGTTTGGAAAGGTGGATCAATAGGAGGGTAGGTAGGTAGTTGGATGAATGATAGTAGATAAGGCGATGAGTAAACAGTTGGGAAGATGGATGTATCGATAACAATAATGGGTAGATGTGTAGATGGATGAGTGAAGGAATGGATTGCTCACCCATTGCTAAGTGTGTCGCAAGCATCAAAGCAGGGTGTAAGTGACAGAGCATTGAGGATTTCCAGGCTGGGTGTAGGGACATGCAGGAATCCTGAGCATGGGGAAGGGTTTGGTATTGTGGAAAGGCACCATTCTGAGAGAGACATTGCCACCTGATACACTATACACCACCAGGAGGAGGGTGTCCGTGTGTCTGTACTGCTGTTTAAGGAAGTGGAACTGGCCTTGAGCATCAACAGTGGCTATAGCAAGAGGACTCTGATGCTGCTGCACCCCAACATAAAGGTGACTTATGCCTCAGAGTCACCCACACTACAACCCTCCTCGCACTTCCCCATCCGTTCTACGCTCCCTTTCCTTAAACATCTTATCTTTCTGTCTTTCCATTTCCCACCCAACACCACCTCTTATCTTCCTCTAACCTAAGTCCACCCGCATGAACCCCTCAATACCTGCTCCAGGTGATGCGCCACCCAGATCATATGACGCTGTGGGCCCATCATGAGAAGCTCCTGGTGGTGGACCAAGTAGTAGCCTTCTTGGGAGGGCTGGATCTTGCCTATGGCCGCTGGGATGACCTACATTACCGACTGACTGACCTTGGGGACTCCTCTGAATCAGCTGCCTCACAGGTAATTCCCCAAGGCCTTTCTGAACTCCCTCAAACTCAACTAACCTAAATCTACCTACACCCCTTCCCAGCTCCAGCCTTTCCCCTTCAGTCATTTCAAATGCTGCCCATACTCACTGTTCCTTGGCCTTTCTGGAACCCCAAGAACCCTCTCTGAAGATATAATAACCCAGTCCCTTCCCCATTTTTACATATCACTCTCCCCCACACAATTCCTCTAGGAAGTGCAATTGAAGGAGGGGCTGGGAAATCAGATTCTCTGTTTCATTCTTACTCTGTGTGTCTCTGTCTCTCTGTCTCACACTCTTTCAGTGTTCCTATCTTCTCTTTGGCCCTGGCTCTATAGGGCCCCCTTGACCTCTCCTTGCCCATGGCTTGGGTGTGTTCCCCTCACAGCCTCCCACCCCGTGCTCAGACTCTCCAGACATCCCTGACATCTCTCACAACCAATTCTTCTGGTTGGGCAAGGATTACAGCAATCTTATCACTAAGGACTGGACGCAGCTGGACCGGCCTTTTGAGGGTGAGGGTCCCCTCCCAAAAAGTCCCCGAGAGCTGGGAGCAAGGGCAAAAGCCGGGGCTGGGACTGAATGGGATGAGCTGGGTCAGGGATAATGCAGCCTTCCCTCTGGTCAGCTCCTCCTACTCCTTGCCCCAAGTGTCCCCAAGAGACTGTCTCTGACCTCTCTTCTGACTCTTGCGGGACCCCCAGACTTCATTGATAGGAAGACTACACCCCGGATGCCGTGGAGGGATGTTGGGGTGGTTGTTCACGGCCCACCTGCCCGGGACCTGGCCCGGCATTTCATCCAGCGCTGGAACTTCACCAAGGTGCTCACTCCCTCCTGCGGGTGTTGGAGGTTGGGAGGGAGCCAGGGACAACTTACCACCTCCCGCTGACTCTGCCATTCCTCTACCTCAGACTACCAAGGCCAAGTACAAGACACCCATGTACCCCTATTTGCTGCCCAAGTCCATCAGCACTGCAAACCAGCTCCCCTTCACACTCCCAGGGGGACAGTGTACCACTGTGCAGGTGAGGCCCCGACTCCAGCACACTCTCTCTGACCTGAGACCCCCCCTCAGACTCCCCTCCCTCCTGAGGTCAGGGACCACATCATATTTGTTGTTCCCCCAGGTCTTGCGCTCAGTGGACCGCTGGTCAGCGGGGACTTTGGAGAACTCCATCCTCAATGCCTACCTGCACACCATCAGAGAGAGCCAGCACTTCCTCTACATTGAGGTCTGACTGGGAAGAGGAGGGGAGAGAACGAAGGGGATGTCCCAAGAGAGACACTTAGGATGTTAGCGAGATCAATGTCGTGGGCTGGTATAGCTGGGCCTAGAGAAAAGCAGAAGCCTGGGGCTGGGGCCTGGAGTCTGGGGCTGGGGATGGCAGTTGGGAGCAGCGGGCAGGGGCAGGGGTCTGGCTGCTGATGTCTTTGGTCCCTGTCCCAGAATCAGTTCTTCATTAGCTGCTCAGATGGACGAACGGTTCTGAACAAGGTGGGCGATGAGATTGTGGACCGAATCCTGAAGGCCCACAAGTAAGGTGGACTAGCAGGAGGGGGGATTGCGGATGTGGTTAAAGCCCAACTGGATGGGTGGAGCTTTGGGGAGAAATCACGCCTACTCCACCTCCTCTCCAGACAGGGACAGTGCTTCCGAGTCTACGTGCTTCTGCCCCTGCTCCCTGGTTTTGAAGGTGACATCTCCACAGGCGGTGGTAACTCCATCCAAGCCATTCTGCATTTCACTTACAGGTGACCTCGTAAGGGGTGTCCAGAGCCCTGTTCACCCATGCCCCCATCCTGTTCTTATCCTGACCTCTTCCCACTGGACTTTGAAGGTCTATCTCTCTCCTGACATCCCCCATTCCCTCCTCCAGCCTGTATTTCTCTCACCTGTTCTTTTCCCTCAGGACCCTGTGTCGTGGGGAATATTCAATCCTACATCGCCTCAAAGCAGCCAGTGAGTGCTGAGGCTGGGGGTTCAAGCCCTGGATCCCTGGGGAGGTGGAGATGGGGGACCTGGAAACCCAGGTGGAGGGAAGAAGTCTATGATTCATGTGTCCTTCTGGGGCTACTGCCCTAGGCCACAGCTGATCTTTCACTGGAGAGAGAAGTATATAGACTGGGCTCTAACGGGCTGAAGTATATAGATTGGGTTCTAAAGGGCTTCTCCGGTGAGGATCTGGTTGGGATAGGGCTCCATCTGCACATGGAAGGCATCTCTCACCTCACTCCCTCTTCCCCATCTCTTTTACTTATAGTGGGGACAGCGTGGCGGGACTATATGTCTATTTGTGGGCTCCGCACACACGGAGAGCTGGGTGGGCACCCAGTCTCAGAACTCATCTATATTCACAGCAAGATGCTCATTGCCGATGACCGGACAGTCATCATCGGTCAGTGCTAGATCTGGGTCTCTGGCAGCAAGAGCAGGGTGGGAGAGGTGAGGTGGGACCCAGCCAGGGGCAACAGGATGGGGGGGCGGTGAATGCTGCTGAGACCCAGTTGGTGTGGAGGCCAAAGAATGAGTATTGCCCACAGGCATGTGCTCCGGGAGAGGTGATGTGATGGAGGGGTCCTCCTGGGCTCAGGCAGACACGGTGTGTTTTGTACCCACCCCAGGCTCTGCGAACATCAATGACCGGAGTCTGCTGGGGAAGCGGGACAGTGAGCTGGCCGTACTGATTGAGGACACGGAGATGGAGCCATCCCTCATGGATGGTGCAGAATATCAGGCGGGCAGGTTTGCCTTGAGTTTGCGGAAGCACTGCTTCAGGTAGAGCCTGGGTGGGTGCTACAGGGTGTGGTAGGAGCTGGAGGGTCTGCCCTTTGACCAGTGGGAGGATTACTTAAACACTGATGGATTTCCCAGTAGGTAGACTGATTAAGTTTGGGGTCCTGGCAAAATAGGGACACCAAAAAATGAGAAAGAGTACTTTAAAAAATAATTTGGTAGCCTGACCTGTGGTGGCGCAGTGGATAAAGCGTCGACCTGGAAATGCTGAGGTCGCTGGTTCGAAACCCTGGGCTTGCCTGGTCAAGGCACATATGGGAGTTGATGCTTCCTGCTCCTCCCCCCTCCTCTCTCTCCGTCTCTCTCTCTCCCTCTCTGTCTCTCTTTCTCCCTCTCTCTCCTCTCTAAAAATGAATTTAAAAAATTAAAAAAAAAAACAGCAGTTTTCATTCACATCATATAAGGCTGTCAAACTGAAAAAATTCCTTGTAATGGGTGGTTATGCAAAAATAATTTGGTAAATTTTTTTAAAGCATCAAAGTAGTCACCAAAGTAGAAACAAATGAAGGCTCTGTTAGACTTTTTGACAATATTTTACTGTTTAACATTTTGCATCCATTTTAAATGACCTAGGTAGGCACAGGAAAAGCATAACTTTCCTGGTATTCAGGCTCTCTAAGGATCTTAATCTGGCCTTGCTGGGACCCCTTTTTCCTGTAGCGTGGTTCTCGGGGCAGATGCCCGGCCAGACCTGGATCTCCGAGATCCTGTCTGTGATGACTTCTTCCAGTTGTGGCAAGACACAGCTGAGAACAATGCCAATATCTATGAGCAGGTGGGTGCTAAGGGGAGTGGGCTGGGGAGAGATTCATTGTCCTGTTTGGGGTGGGATGGAAGGAAGCCCCACGACACAGCCGTTGTCCGGAGGGGCATGAGAGTCTGGGGAGTATATCATGGGATTCAGTGGCTCAGGGTTGGGGGTGGGGGCATCCAGCTCAGTTGGGCTTGGGCTCTTGGCAAAGTCCTTCCCAAGCCTTATTGGCTTCCATGCCCCGCTCCCACCCGCATCTCCTCCAGATCTTCCGCTGCCTGCCATCCAACGCCACACGTTCCTTGAGGGCACTCCGAGAGTATGTGGCTGTGGAGCCCCTAGCCATGGTCAGCCCGCCCTTGGCCCGGTCTGAGCTCACCCAGGTCCAGGGTCACCTGGTCCACTTTCCCCTCAAGTTCCTGGAGGATGAGTCTTTGTTGCCCCCCCGGGGTAGCAAGGAGGGAATGATACCCCTAGAAGTGTGGACATAGCTGCAGCTCTAGCCGGAAGAGATCACCAGCCACTGGGCTCCACAGAGTCTGGCTCCCTGCCCCCTGACCCTGAGATCCGAGGGCAGTGCCCTTTGAGACCTGCTAGAAGCAGCATCTTGGAAGGGGGATGAGAGAAGCAACAGAGGACCCTTTCTGGAGAAGCAGCCAGAGGACACTCCCAACCTTAGGCTGGGGAGGCAGAAGAGGGTTCCCAGGAAAGTTCATTCCCCCTTCTGCTCAATTCAAACCACTACTACAGAGGAGAAGCAAAACTCCTGCCAGGATGCCTGGGGCAAGCCTTCCCATTTCTCCCTTCCTCTGCTCCAGGGCCTCTCCCAGCCCATTGCCGCCAAGGTGGAGGGAAGGAGGAAGCCATTCCTGGCTTCAGCCCTCACAGTGGGGAGGGGTGGAGGGTGCATACTGACCCCGTCCCCCAGCCCCATGACAGACACTAACTTTGTATCAGTTCAATAAGCATTTCATAAATAAATGCATACAAAAAGTGCGTGGCTCTTTCTCAGCTGAACTGAGAGTACTTGGCTCAGCCACCCCTCCCTCCTACACATAGCACCCAGCTTCACCTCCTCGCCACCCCACTCCTTTCGGCAGTCTCCATCTCTGCTGTACTTTGTGGCCTTGGGAACTCAGTCACCTAGCTGCTGAAAGAAGTTCACACAGTGCTGCCTGAGTAGAAGGAAACCAGGACACCTGGAGAACAGTGGAGCTGATGTTACAGCAGCAGGTGAGGGAGGTGCATAGAGAAGGGCTTGGAGGAGCCGCCTCCTGTTCCTCAAGTGACAGCTTGGGGAGAGGCTCAGAGAAGCCCCGTTCGAAGTGGTTAAGGGTATAGGCTTAAGGTCAGGAAGAACAGGGCCCAAATCCTGGAGTTGTCATTTACTACCAAAGTGCCTTCTCAAGTCACATCACTTCTGGGCCTCAGTGATCCCAACTGGGAAATGGGAATAATACTTACATAACCGGCCTGACCTGTGGTGGCGCAGTGGATAAAGCGTTGACCTGGAATGCTGAGGTCAACGGTTCAAAACCCTGGGCTTGGCTGGTCAAGGCACGTATGGGAGTTGATGCTTCCTGCTCCTCCCCCTTCTCTCTCTCTCTGTCTCTCTTTCTCTCTGTCTCTCTTCTCTAAAATGAATAAATAAATAAAAATAATTAAAAAAAAAATACTTACATAACCAACTCACTGCAAAGATTCAGTCATTAAATATTTACTGAGCACCTGCTATTTGCCAGATACTGTTCTGGACTCACAGAAGTGAGTACAACAAAGTTGCCACCCTTGTGGGGCACATAAGTATATATGTCCTGAAACTTCACTGTCCACTACAATAGTCACTAGCCACATTTGGCTATTTATATTTAAATTAATTAAAATTAGAATGAAAAAATTTGCTTATCACTCACACTAGCCACATTTCAAGTGCTCACTTGTAGCTAATGGCTAGCATATTGGACAGTGCAGATATAGACCATTTCCATCATTGCACAAAGTTCTGTTGGATGGCACTGCTCCAGAGGGAGGGAAGAGAGAAAATAAATGGTGTCCACAAGAGAGTATAGGACACCAGAGTGAGAAGGGTTATCTCCCAGGGTAGGCAGAGAAAAAGGGATAACAGGTATACAGAGAGCCCCCTTCATGTGAATCGGTGAGTTATTTCTTAAGCTGAGTAGTATGTATATGAACTTTTATATATATTCACATCTTTTTATATATCTGAAATATTTTGCAATTAGACAAAAGTTTAGTGCCAGCTCTTGCCTTTCATTCCCCCAAGACTCATTCCATAGTCTCAGAATGGAACACACGGGAATAAAGTGAGTTTATAAAGCTTTCCTAGAAGAGAGGCATGCTGGTGGATGATGATGTGGAGAGAGGAAATGCTATCATCTTTTTCCATCCTTTCAAGTCTAGTCCTCCCTTCCTCTGAAGAAGCTACTTTCACACATGAAATCCCCCCTCCCACATTTAGCGGTCCCTGATACTAATTGGCATTTTGATAATTAGCCTCATTGTCAGCACTAAGTGCCTCTTTCCCTAGGGGATCATTACCTCATTAACCATAGAGTGGGGAGGAGGCAGTGGTGGCTGCCCGGGGCTGGGATTTGGTAGGCTTCTGCTTCAAACTGTCTGTTTGTCTATGTATCCCCCCCCCATTAGTCCTGGCGGTGTTTTTTTGTTTTTGTTTGTTTTCTATTTTAGAGAAAGAGAAAGGAAGAGAGAGAGAGAGAGAAACTTTGATTTGTTGTTTCACTTATTTATGCACTTATTGGTAGATTCTTGTATGTGCCCTGTCCTGGGATCAAACCCATAATTTGGCCTATCTGGTCAATACTCTAACCACCTGAGCTCAGGCTAGTTCCGGAGTTTCTTGATTGGAGGCCATCACAGTGCAGAGAAAAAAATAGGGGACTTCGAATCGGAAGAGTTGGCTCTACTAGTGATTTTCAACCATTTTCATCTCATGGTACACATAAACTACTAAAATTCTGCGGCACACCAAAAAAATATTTTTGCTGCTCTGACAAAATTTAAAAATCTAAGGTAAAAGAGGGCAGTACCCCTGACTAAATGATCAGGCATTGCATTATTTTGTTTTTATCTATCTATCATCTATCTATCTATCTATTGTAGTGAGGAGAGATAGAGAAAGAGAAGGGAGGGGAGGAGCTGGAAGCATCAACTCCCATATGTGCCTTGACCAGGCAAACTCAGGGTTTCGAACCGGCAAGCTCAGCAATCCAGGTCAACACTTTATCCACTGCACCACCACAGGTCAGGCAGCTATTGCATGTTTTAAAAATTCTTGTGGCACACCAGTTGAAAATAGCTGCTCTAGACCCAGGTTGAAGAGAATGAATTCAGCCTCCCAAAGTTGGTGGGAGGCACTGAGGATAACTGGGCCTGAGTAAAATGTTCATTCATCCCCCAGGGGTACTACAATTTGTTTTATTTTTACTTATTTTTTATTCAGTGAGAGGAGGGGAAGCTGAGAAACTTCTGTATGTGCCCCCACCAGATCCACCTGGCATGGCCACTAGGACATGATGCTCTGCCCATCTCAAGCATTGCTCAGTTGCTCAGCAACTGAGCTCGTCTTAGAGCCTGAGGCAGAGGCCACGGAACCATCCTCAGAGCCCAGGGCCAAGTTGCTCTTATGGAGCCATGGCTACAGGAGGGGAAGAGAGAGAGAGAGAAGTGAGAGGGGAGAGGTGGAGAAGCAAATGGGTGCTTCTTCTGTGTACCCTAAGCAGAAATCGAACCCAGGACATCCACATGCCAGGCCGACACTCTACCACTGGGCAAACCGGCCAGGGCCTGTTTTATTTTTAATATATTAACTTTTCTTCATGCCTGGTCTAGGACTTCCTCCTCCACATCATCTCTATTTATGTTCTTATTATGGACACATTTTTTATATATATATACATATATATATGTATATATATATGTATATATATATACACACAAACAAACACACACACACACAGGAGTGGGCAAAAGTAGGTTAATAATAAATTATAGAATAATTAATAAATAATACAAGAAAAAACCTGTATCATGTATTCACAAATATAAACCTACTTTTGCCCATTCTGTATATATAAAAGTAGAGACTAGGATAATGAACTCTCTTGTAGCTGCAAATCTATACTCCCGCTTTAATAATTACTAGCATGGGCCTGACCTGCGGTGGCACAGTGGATAAAGTGTTTACCTGGAACACTGAGGTCACTGGTTTGAAACCCCTGGCTTGCCTGGTCAAGGCACATATGGGAATAGATGCTTTCTGCTTCTCTCCCCTTCTCTCTCTCTCTCTCTCCCCCCGCTCTCTAAAATGAATAAGTAAAAATAAAAATTAAAAAAAATAATTACTAGCATGGGGCCAATCGTGTTTTACTCTTCCCTATATCCCCCAGATTAACTGCCTCTTAAAGTTTGGATGGCCATTATTCCTGTGATCTTAATTAGCTCATTCAATGATTCTGTATCTCTTCATTAAACACTGCCTATGAGTCAGGTGTTAGTAAGTTTATTGAGGTCCTAGTATATGCCAAGTACTCTACATACCTAACTTACCCTCCAGATATTATCTTTATTTTACAGATGATAGAATTGAGCTTCAGAGAAGTTTAATGACTGTCCAAAGCACTCACTTAAATTCTGTTTTTTCCTTCTATCCCAAGGTTTTGACCTTTAAAATTTTTTTTATGTATTTATTGATTTTAGAGAGAGAGAAGGACAGAAACATTAATTGGTTTCTTTATGTGCCCTGACCGGGCACAACCTCTGCAAATTGGGGAGACACTCTAACCAACCAATCTATCCAGCCAGGGTGTCTTGACCTTGACTTATTAGTGCAGACCCAGACAACAGAGGCCTTTATGCCTTCATTCACTTATGTGGTTTTTTTAAAGACTTTATTTATTCATCTTTGGAGGGAAACAGAGAGACAGAAGGGGGGAGGAGCAGGAAGCATCAACTCACATATGTGCCTTGACCAGGCAAGACCAGGGTTTCAAACTGGCAACCTTAACATTCCAGGTTGACATTTTATCCACTATGCCACCACAGTCAGTTCCACTTATGTGTTATTGAGCCTTTAGTGCAGGGATCCCCAAACTTTTTACACAGGGGGCCAGTTCACTGTCCCTCAGACCATTGGAGGGCCGGACTAATAAAAGAAACTATGAACAAATCCCTATGCACACTGCACATACCTTATTTTAAAGTAAAAAAACAAAACAGGAACAAATACAATATTTAAAATAAAGAACAAGTAAATTTAAATCAACAAACTGACCAGTATTTCAATGGGAACTGTGCTCTTTTCACTGACCACCAATGAAAGAGGTGCCCTTCCGGAAGTGTGGCAGGGGCCGGATAAATGGCCTCAAGGGGCCGCATGCGGCCCACGGGCCATAGTTTGGGGACCCCTGCTTTAGTGGGTGCCAGACCTGTGCTAAACACAACTGACATAATTACTGTCTTTAAGGAGATTCAACAGGCATGTACAAGTCAAAACATTAAATGTTACCATGGATTTTAAGCCAGGCAAAACAGAAGACCCAACCTCAATCTTAGTGAATCCAGGAAGGCTTCATGGGGGAGGTTTAGGACAAAACATGTAGCACAACCCTGGAGGGGTTGCTCAGTTGGATGGAGTGCCATCCCGATGCACTAGGGTAGTGGGTTCCATTCCCCATTAGGATACATGCAAGAATCAACCAATGAGTTCATGAAAGGGTAGAACAAATCAATACTTCTCTCTCTCTCTCTCCCTTCTTCTCTCTCTCAAATCATTAAAAAACAAAACAAAACAAAAAAACTTGTAGGACAAAACAAAGGGCAGTAGGTGACACCAGATTTGAGTTTTAGAAAAATCACTAAGAGAATGAAGAATTGATTTAAGAGGACTGGACAGCGAGATTAACTGGAAGCTGATAAGAGTAATGGAGAGGAGTAGAGAGCACGTCTTGACAAGACAATGGCAAGGTAAATATCAATAAATATGAGGGCAGGGGAGCAAGATTGGATATGCATCTGAAAGTACTAACGAGAAGGGTCCAGAAAGGAGGGTGTTAGTCTCTTTCCAAGGATTTTTCATCCAAACTCTCCTAAATGATGTTTACATTAAGGCTGGTAGTGGGGTCTTTCAGAGATAATACTGTTTTTCTAAGTGATCTCGAGGATCAGCCTTTCCCCTCAGCATCACAGTGAAAGAAATGCCCGGAGAAGCAAAGCAACTTGCCCAAGGTCACACAGCATGTCAATGGCAGAACATGACTCCTTGTTCTTCACATGGTATTACCCGGCCTCCAGTGAGGCTAATTAATGGCTGGGGATACTGTGCCAACATGACTAGACCTAAGGTGACCCAAGAAAGAGTTGAAGGGGTTGGACAGATTCCTCCTCCTCCGCTCTGCCTCTCCCTGCCACCCCTTCCCCCACAAGCTCCAGTGATCAGTCAAGGAAAATTTGTTTAAACAGTTCCTTTGTGCAGAAAAAGAGGTTCAGAAAGAGTACCTATCCTGAAATCTAAGGACCCCTCCTCGACACTCCACGCCCCTCCCCAGCTAGAGAAGCGAATATAGAGTATTCCTGAGACTGCCAGTCTCACCCACTGAACTCCTCAACTCCACCGTGGTTTCTCCAGCTAAGTTCTCACTGAGAGGCCCCTCCCTTAGCGATCCCCTGTTCTCATGGCAATTAGGTGGGTAGACAGCCCATCCTATCTAGAGCCACTCAACCCTCGCGTGGGGAGTTACCATAACAACCTCCCTAGTAATAGAGGGTTGGGTTCCACCCCCTTCCCCTGCAAATAGAGGTGGGTGGCTTGATTGGCACCCGAAAGAGGAGGGAAAGGTAAGAAAAGGTGTCAAAGAAGAGAGAAGAAGAAAATGGGGGAGAGAAAGCAAAAAATAGAAGGAAGGAAACGCGTGTGCGCACGCGCGGCAGCTGGTGGGCGCGCTCCGCGGCTGCCTCTGCCACCGCCCACTTCTTTCATGCCAGTCTCCCGCGGTCGCTCAGTCCTCACGCGCATCTTTCTCTATCTCTCCTGCGCTTGCGCGCAGGTGTCGGCGCCTAGGGGGAGGGGGAACCGGCGCACTCGCGTCACGTTCTCTCGTCCATCCTCCCGGCGCACCGCCACTTCGCGCCTGCGCAGGAGAGTCGGGAGGCTCGGGTTGCAGGCTCTCCGGCGAAAGCTCCTGTCAGCCCGTGGGTCGGTCCTCCCGCCGGCCCAGTCCTTCCCGGGTGGTGTCCGTCCCCAGAATCCCCCGATGGGGGAGAAGTGGCGACGGCGGCAGCGGAATAACCGAGCAGGAGCGTGAGCGGCCCCGGGGCCCCATTCCCCGCGGAGGCCATGGGCGATCCAGCCCCCGCCCGCAGCCTGGACGACATCGACCTGTCCGCCCTGCGGGTGAGCGCGCTGCCCCCCAGCTTCGCCCTGGTTCCAGTCCCCGCCCTAGGGGAGCAGGGTGGCTGCACGCCTCACGTGGCTGCCCAGGGGCCTCCTCCGGCAGCCCGCCGGGTCCCCTTCGGCGACCCTCGCCCCTTTCCCGGGCACTTACCGCGGCTGGACCCTCGCCCTCTGCCCTTCTTCACTTGCTGCCGATTCTGGGAGCCAGTTCAGTCCCCACCCTGTGGTGCCCCGCCCCCACACTTCCCTGCCACCTCTACCTTTGCTGAGGTTCCGGACCCCCTTCCTCCAAAGTGCTTGTTGGTCACCCTCTAGTTCTCTTAAATTTAAGCCTTATCACGTGCAGAATCTTTATTATGGTGCCCCTCACCGACCCCCCACCCCCACCCCGCACCTCCGCTTGAGCTTCTTTCAACACTCGCCTTTACTCGGGTCTTTTTCATCCCCCTCCTTTTTCTGGGCTTCTCGAATATTGACTTTGCGACTGTCTTGACAAGACTCATCACCCTTTCTTCTCTTCGGCCACCCCTGAATTCCATCTCTACCTGATCGGAATTTCAGTCTCCCATCTCCACTCTGCACCTCTTGCCGTCGCCCTCATCCCCCTGTTCAGCTCTCCCTAGCCCTTCTCTTGTGTTTCAAGTGCAGCAGTCCAGAACCAGGCATTTCCGGTCTCAGGGTCCCTGAATATTACATTACCAACTCTGCAGCAGTGTGGGGCTGGGAGAAAAGACAAGTGCACTGGGGGAGGAGGGGAAGCATTCATTTTCTTCGGAAACTAGCCTGGATTGCGAAGAGGATGTTTATGTATGTATGTATACAAAACATGCTATATGTGAGTCAGTCAGGAGGTTTGGAAAACCTGCTAGAGGGAAGGGGAGTTAATGGAGATCTGTCAAGGCAGGAGGGTTAATTAGAAAAAGGATAAGAAGAAACTACAGCAGGAATTTCTTCGAAATACCAATTTATTGTTTCTCCTGGGGCACTTGCATGCCCTCATTTGGGTGCTTTCAGCAGCATTTCTGTGCTTTTCTTCATCAAGGAGCGCTGATTTAAGGGGCAACTTAGTGATTTCAAGGTGAACACTCCAGACTGTAACCCAGGTGGGGTTTTTGCCCTGTGTTCTTCAGGCTTTTAAACAGGCCAAGGTTTGGGGAGAGCAGGATTTCCGGTCTTTGGGTTAGCTTCTCTGGAGGCCCGTTTAAATTGTTTTCTGACTTTGGAGTTAGCCAGGGAACATGGCCAGTATCTGGAAAAGGCGGTCAGCTACACAGGTGCCCCGGATATGACTGGAAGGGAGAGGGGAATTGAAGAGAGCAGAGTCATGTCGTTAATTGGGTTTCTCGAGGTGACACAGTTTTTCTTGCCATTCAGGTCATAATTTGTTAGGTGCAATGTTGAGCTAAGAGACCTGACTTGCTGGAGATACAGTGATTATTGCTGAGGAGGAAGACTGAGCATTGAATTTCTGTGGTGTGTGTGTGTGTGTTGGTGGGGAGAGTATCTCAGGGCTTTAGGAGAGAGGGTGTTGAGGTCAGTTTAAACTTTGATTCTCAAGTTGGCTTATAAAATGTTAATTCAGGCTCCCCTTGATGTGCTCCTCTCTAGGATGAACCCCCCACCTTCCCTTCCCACCTTGGTTGTTGGTTAACTCTGGCTACAGTTTCTGTGGCTGTGGTGACTGAAATATAATGAAAAGGGGGTGAGTCCAAACCATGGCCTTTGATTTAAACTTTGTGGGACTCTGCTTTGGCTTCTATTTTCCTTTAGTTTCTTCTGTTAGTTTGGCCTGGATACTTAGCCTGGGATTTTCAGCAATTCTGTAAACACCCTTTGACCTTGAATGTGGTATTTCCCTTTTGGACTTTTTTACTTGAAGCAATGTTAGCTTCCTTCAGTTGCCTTCTGCCTTTTTCTCCTCTCTCCGTCCAGAGAGGCCGCTGACCCTCTCCCAAGCGCTTTGGTCTTGCCTGCCTCAGTCTTAGGAAAGCATTCCCCTCCCTGCCCTACCATCTTAGTACTCCAGGGCTTTAGGAAGAGCTGCGCTTTCTTTGAAATGGGGCTAGAGAAGGCCTGCTTCTGCTTTGCTGCTGAACTTTTCTCAGTGCCTGTCCCCTCTGCTCCACCTCAGAGAGCTGCTGTGGCACTGTGGAGCAGCTAGCTCAGTCATCTCTTGTTCTATTCCTGTCTGTTTTCCAGTGAGAGATTGGTAAGGGGGAGAATGAACAGAAACAATGTTTCCCTTTGCATCATCTTGTGTTGGAGGCCTGGGAATGGGGATGGGAGAGGAACATATTCAGCTTTTATTAGCTGGTCTTGAAGAGCCCAAATCGTAGGTTCACCTCTTGTTTCAAGATAAGGCTTGATTTTCACCTGGTGATGAGAGTAATAGTCTGATGTTAGAGAAGATTGAATTGCACTAATCTCTTAGTTACATGTAGGGAGGCCAGATGGATCTGCCACTTTGTGACCACAGGCACACTTGACCTCTTTGAGACTCCGTTTTACCATCAGCATAGTAGCATGGGGTTGTATTCCTGAGTTCAAATGTTGGCTTTCTCACTGTAACCTTGGCCTTGCTCCTCCTCCTTCTGTTACTTGCTACAGATTCTGCAGAGAGCCTTAACCTCTGTAAGGCTTTGTTTTCTCATTTGTACAAGTGAAGATTTTGTAGTACTGAACTCAGAGTTGCTGGGAGTTAATGAAATACTGTATGTTAAGTACTTAGTCCACTTCCTGGCACTTAGTGACCATATGCTAGCCCTTATTGTTGTTTATTGTTATCAAATGGCAATCTGAGAAGCCTTCTAGGACAGCCAGATCTAAAATAGCATTCCCTTCCTTCTTATTTATATAAAATTTTATATAGCATTCCCTTAGTCAGCTTTATTTTACTTCATAGTATTTATCACATATATGTTTATTTTTCATCAACCCTGACTGAAATGTAAGTTCAGTGAAAGGTAGTATTATGACTGTTTTGTTGATTTTTGTATCCCCAATACCTATAACCATGTTTTGCACATAATGGGGGCTCACATGTTTGTTGAATAAATGCATGTTGTAATAAGTGAAAGCTCTGAGCACAATGCTTGCTTAGAGAAAGTATGCAATAAAAATCACACTTGTTAGGCTTCCTTTTGCACCTCTTTTATATCCACACAGTTAAGAATATATCTCTTTTCTGAGTTATTTTTGGCATTAGACCTTGTGGTAAACAGAGTTTGGAAGCCTCCATCTGAGCAATGCCCTAGCAGTAAAGTTAGGATCATTCAAGAGAAAATTCGGGCTTTTATTTCAAATCTTCTTTGTGTCTAAGCTTGGTTATATTCCAGAAGAATCTTCTGACTTGGAACTCTTGGCTTTTCACAAAGGACAAATATCAGTGGAAGTGGACTGGACAAGGAGGGGGCAGACGCCAGGCTGGCCTCTTTTCTTTGCATTGCTGCTTTTGGTTGACCCAGTTCATAAATCAAACAGCTTCTCTTTACTGTCCAACCAGCGGTAACTTTTAGACTACAGTTTTCTTGAAACTGTTGAGCTATGGTCAGTGTTGCTGTATTGAAATAATATAGAACGCAGTCAAGAGGGACTTGTTGCTAGCTAGAAGTGCTGACAGAGATGTTCTTTATCCAGTGGTTTTGTATTGTTGTGTCTGTTCTTTGGAGAAGTTCCTTCTCCTCCCTTGCCTCTTCATGGGCTGTGGAGCCAGCACCACTCGGAAGGCTGGCAGTTCTGGACATGCATTTCTAGGCTGCTGAGCTGCGTGGGACTGCCACTGTGTTATGATGTGCTAGCTGTCCTAATGTTGATTACAGATGCCTCAGGCAGGGGAATGGGAAAACTGACCTTCTACAGCAAAAGTAATGGCATTAAATAGTGACTTCTTTCTTAGAGAACTGCAGGTAGGGAGTGGGGCTGTTTGGGGAGCTCATGGCATCTGGAGTGAAGAGAAATGCTGCTTTGGCAAAATGATGGAAGGAAGATTGCCGCGAGTTTGCTGAAACTAGTTGTTCAGAAATTTCCCAAATGAGGAGAGAGACCACCCTCATTTATGCTGTGGGATAGGACAGATTGCCAGAGCCCTTAGTGATACATGGAGGGAACGGGTACATGGAGGTTTTGACAGTTAACAGTAAGGGGAATAGCAAGAGAGCCAGCTGGTCCACCCCCTCAAGCTCTTGCCTTGGCAGCTCAGTTAACACTATGCTGTATAGAATTCTGAGTTTGGACTTGGTTTCCTTCATTCTTGTCAGCTTTAAACTGTGTATCTAAGACAGGGTAACTAGTGCTTGCTTTGGCAGCACATATACTAAAGTTGGAATGATACAAAGAAGATTAGTGTGGCCCCTGTGCAAGATGACATGAAAATTCATAAAGCATTCCATAATTTTTAAAAAGAAAAAAAAAAGACAGGGTAACTCACACAGCTTGGATATGTAAAATGTCTTCACTGGTCATCTTGGGGACAAAGTGGCAGAAAGTGTAACCACTCTTTACAAGCTTGCACACTCTAGTATAGGTCTGTAAATAAGGGATGTGATAACCTCTCAACCAAGAGACATAAAATAGTTCTGGGACTGGAGAGCATCTCTAGAAGCCATCTGAGAGTCTGACTAATCATTCTGTTTCAAACTTATGCTTGAGAAAGTTAATGATCCTGCATCAGTCAGTCACCAATCATTTTCAGTCTGCTGTATTGAGAATCAGGTTCTAGGTACTATGGGAAAGATGTAATATGGTGCTCAGTACTATACTAAAGCTATTTTTTTTTAATTTTTATTCCTTTTTAGAGAGGGAGAGAGAGAAAGAGAGAGAAGAAGGGGGGAGGAGCAGGAAGCATCAACTCCCATATGTGCCTTGATCAGGCAAACCTGGGGTTTCCAACTTGTAAGCTTAGCATTTCAGGTCAACACTTTATCCACTGTGCCACCACAGGCCAGGCCAATATACTCAGCTATTTAATCAGAGCTCTGGGAGCATCCACTTACAAAATGCCTTTGCAAGCTCAGGCTCCCCTTTTCTGAACAGTTACTGCTTTGCTATCCTCAATATCTAAGAACATTTGAGGTTAGGAATTTCTTGTTAAATTTGATTGCCATGAATTATACTAATTTTCTGCTATCTTGTGATCAGTCATCTTGAAATCTGATATCCAGTCTTTTCCTTCCCCCAGCAACCATTTTATACCCTCCAACTCCCTCAGTCTTTTCTTTCCTAAGTTGAAGAAATAGAACAAAAAGTAATCAGGTTAATAAGTCAACTGTCACAGCATTTCTTGAATGCCCATAAAATATAGAAAGATAACAAAAACATTACTTGGTAGAAGATTTGGATCCTGTCCACAGCCCACATTCATTGTCTCCTCTCTCCTGTTCTTCCTGCCATTCTCCTCCCAACCAACCCGCGCTTGATTCTCCCATGTACAGGAAGCTCCTCCAGAGAGTAATTGAAAAGGTACTTGAGGCTTTTTATAAGGGTAGGGAATGGTAGAGGAAGGAGAGAAGAAAGGGATGGAATTGTGGTGACTCAAGGAATCTCCGGAGATTTTTTTTCTTCTTCTTTTCCAAGTGAGAAGAGGGGCAATAGACTCTCCTATGCACCCCGGCTGGGATCCACCCAGCAACCCCTGTCTGAGGCCAATGCTCTGCCCATCTGGGGCCATGCTTACAATCTAGCTGTTTTTATTTTTATTTATTTATTTATTTATTTATTTTTACAGGGACAGAGAGAGAGTCAGAGAGAGGGATAGATAAGGATAGACAGACAGGAACAGAGAGAGATGAGAAGCATCAATCATCAGTTTTTCGTTGTGACATCTTAGTTGTTCATTGATTGCTTTCTCATATGTGCCTTTACCATGGGCCTTCAGCAGACCGAGTAACCCCTTGCTCAAGCCAGCAACCTTGGGTACAAGCTGGTGAGCTTTTGCTGAAGCCAGATGAGCCCGTGCTCAAGCTGGCGACCTCGAGGTCTCGAACCTGGGTCTTCCGCATCCCAGTCCAACACTCTATCCACTGTGTCACCACCTGGTCAGGCACAATCTAGCTGTTTTTAGCGCCTGAGGCAGAGGCTCCACGGAGCCATCCTCAGTGCCCAGGCCAATGCACTTGAACCAATCTAGCCATGGCTATGGGAGGGTAAGAGAGAGGGAAAAGTGGGAAGGGGACAACCATTTGCTTCTCCTGTGTTCCTTGACTAGGAATTGAACCCAGGACATCCACATACCACACCGATGTTCTACTGAGCCAACTGGCCAGGGCCTAAGCCCTGGAGATAGCCTGAGGATGTACTTGCTAACTGTAGGAAGGATTTCATGTCCTGTCTGAGGATAGATCTAGGCACAGAGGATAGATAATATGATGAACAAAACAGCCATAGTT
Source organism: Saccopteryx bilineata (assembly GCF_036850765.1). Lineage (NCBI taxonomy): Eukaryota > Metazoa > Chordata > Mammalia > Chiroptera > Emballonuridae > Saccopteryx > Saccopteryx bilineata. The sequence continues at coordinate 354,996,791 of NC_089491.1, read as the reverse complement.
TTCCTACAGTGGCTACTGAGGAGAGACATTAATAAAATAATTGTATATAATACATATATGTATATATGTATATATGTATGTGTGTGTGTATATATAAATATATATATGCAAACTATGGTGAGGATAGTAGCAGAAAAGTTTAGCCCTGGTCAGGTGGTTCAGTGAAAAAAGCATCATCCCAGTGCACTGAGGTCACTAGTTCAATCCCTATTTGGGGTACATACCAGAAACAATCAATGAGTATATAACTTTCCTTTCTCTCTTTTTCTCCCTTCCTCTCTCTTAATCAATGGAAAATTTTTTTAGAAAGAAAACTTTAGTATGGCATGAGATCAAATAACAATAGTTGTTTTAATTAATTAATTTTAGTGAGTAGAGAGAAAGGAGGGGGGCAGGAAGCAATAACTCCCATATGTGCCTTGACCAGGCAAGCCCAGTGTTTCAAACCCTTGATGTCAGCATTCCAGGTCGATGCTTTATCCACTACACCACCACAGATCAGGCCTGTTTTTACTTTTTTTGTGTGTGTGTGTGACAGAGACAGAGAGAGGGACAAATAGGGACAGACAGACAAGAAGGGAGAGAGATGGAGAAGCATCATTTCTTTGTTGTGACACTTTAGTTGTTCATTGATTGCTTTTTTACGTGTGCCTTGACCAGGGGGCTCCAGCAGAGTGAGTGACCCCTTGCTCAAGCCAGCCACTTGGGCTTCAAGCCAGCGACCTTGGGCTTCAAGCCAGTGACCTTTGGGCTCAAGCCAGTGACCATGGGGTCATGTCTGTGATTGCACACTCAAGCCAGTGACCCTGCACTCAAGCTGGTGAACCCATGCTCAAGCTGGATGAGCCCATGCTCAAGCCGGTGACTTCAGGGTTTCAACCCTGGGTCCTCTGTTTCCCAGTCCAGTGCTCTATCCACTGTGCTACCACCTGGTCAAGCTGTTTTTACTTTTTATATGACAAAAATATTTCGTTGGTTGATTGAGAGAGAAATTAATCACATATCAGAAAACCAAGTTTTGCCATAGAAAGAGTAGATAGAGGTGAATTAGCAAGTGGAGTTTGGTGATGACCAGACTTGGGAGACCCTGGAATGAGGCCATTCATAGGGTAAAGCATTCTCAGGCTTAGGGCCTGAGAATGGAGTGGACTTTCCAAAAGAATTTCTTCTGAGCCTTACTATGGTAGCAGAAAAGTTTGTTTCAAATGGTAAGTATATATGTATATGGAAAGGGCATATGATTCTTATGACCCTCATTATTATTGTATGTAAGGAGAATCTCTTGAGTATGGGGTCTGTAGATTCACATGTTGCTCTGCAGAGGGGGTGTGAATGTGTTGTCTAGAGAGGGCCTATGAGGTTGAAAGGTCTATCCTTAGATGTTTTATTTCTTTAATAAAAATAATACCGTACATACATGTATGGCAGTGGTTCCCAACCTCCAGGCTGCAGACCGGGACCGGTCCGTGGGCCATTTGGTACTAGTCCGCAGAGAAAGAATAAATAACTTACATTATTTCCGTTTTATTTATATTTAAGTCTGAACGATGTTTTATTTTTAAAAAATGACCAGATTCCCTCTGTTACATCCGTCTAAGACTCACTCTTGACGCTTGTCTTGGGCACGTGATACATTTATTTGTCCCACCCTAAAGGCCGGTCCGTGAAAATATTTTCTGACATTAAACCGGTCCGTGGCCCAAAAAAGGTTGAGGACCACTGATGTATGGTATAACATGATTTTAAAAAATATTTATTGATTTGAGAGAAAGAGAGAGACAACAATCTTTTTCCTCTGTGTGCCCTGACTAGGGATTGAACCTACAATCTTAGTGTATCAGGCCAATGCTCTAATCAACTGAGCTATTTGGCCAGGGCACAACATGAAGTTTTGATATAAATAGTGAAATGGATACTACAGTCAAGCTAATTAACATATTCATCTCTCATAATTACCTTTGTGTATCACTAGGTGAAGGTAGGTAAGTCTCACAGAAGTAAGTACAAGTAGGCCCAGTTGTTGTGGTGTGTGGGAAGTGGGATTCTTCCTAAAATTGGGTAGTTACATATATAAATAGGTGAGACTTTTAGTTTACAGTATGTATCAATACAAGTAAAAGGTGAGTGGGATGTGTATGGGGAATGTTACTGATTTTGCATGATTGAAATGAAACAGAGTTGGGGAAGTCACAGTCTTAGGCTTCTTGGAGGAGTCAGACTCCAGGAGCAGTTTCTATATCAGAGAATGGCACTGTAGAAGACAGTGGCATGGGTTGTGAGAAAGATTTGGTGACACAGCCTGTGGGAGGAGCCTTGGTGGCTGGAGAGAGATGAATGGAGGTAATAGACTCTGCCTAAGAAAAGTGTTGATGGTTAGTAAGGGAGGAGGCAAGAAGACCTTTGACAGAGGAGGTAGTTAGGACCTCAGACTCATCTGGAAAATGCAATGCATGTCTCTACAAAAGGAGAATCTTACAGGGCTAAAGGTGACAGGTGAAGTGGAGAGCTTCTATAATCACAACCAAGAACCCCCTCCACTCAGTCTGTGACTGAGTCACTGCATGTGGCAGGGATTGCACCCCTGCCCTGCCTTCAGCATGAGAAAGCCTCCTTAAAGAAGACCTGCCAGCCTGACCAGGTGGTGGTACAGTGGATAGAGCGTCGGACTGGGACGCGGAGGACCCAGGTTTGAGACCCTAAGGTCGCTGGCTTTAGCATGGGTTCATCCAGCTTGAGTGCGGGGTTGCTGGCTTGAGTGTGGGATCATAGACATGAGTTCATGGTTGCTGGCTTGAGTACAGAGGTCGCTGGCTTGAAGCTCAAGGTTGGTCAATGGCTTGAGCCCGGGGTCACTCTCTCTGCTGTAGCCCCCAGTCAAGGCATATATGAGAAAGTAATCAGTGAACAAGCAATCAACGAACATGCTGCAATGAAGAATTGATGCTTCTCATCTTTCTCCCTTCCTGTCTATCCTTACTGTCCTTCTCTCTGACTCTCTCTCTGTCTCTGTCCAAAAAAAATTTTAAAAATGGTACCTTTAAAAAAAAAAAAAAGGCCTGCCATTAGCTGAAGCTAAGAGTTCCATTCTGAAGAGGAATGGGAAAGTGCTCATACCCTCATCTACGAGGAACCATTTGAGGATGTGATCTGAAGGGCTTGCAGTGCTGAATTGATCTTGGAACCACAGGTTTGGAGTTTTCTATGAACAACTGTCCTTGCAGGGACAAATGGAGGATCAGCAGGGACTGAATGAAGAAAATTCAACTTTCTTCAAGAGTTACCTCAACTTCTGCTTTTTCTACAAAGCCTCCCCTGACTGTGTCAGTCCTCCCTGTTCATGTTCTTCTCCATCTTTTCACAGACCTTACAATTTAGCATTTAGTTATATATTGCTTCATATTGGATAATATTTTATGGTCTTGTTTTTCCTATTAATTCCTTGCATATAGGGACCAAGATCTGTATTTTCCATTGATTCCTCATAGTGTTTACAAAAATGCTAAGCACATATTAGGGATTTGGTAATTACATGCTTGGTAAGAGATACAGATCTAAGTATTCCTTTAGTTTGTCCTTTCCTACTAGATTAAATCCACAAGCACCGAAGTGTGCCTTGTATATACTGGGCACTGTGCATCAGAAAATACAGGTACTTTGTGCTTCAAAGAGTGGCAGTACCTTCCAGGGGGTGTTCAGAAATGTTGGGGAGGGAGGTTTGATTGTCCCTATGTCTTGGAAGCACTAACAGTGTTTAGTATTTGGGGATCAGGGATGTTAACCACCCTGTAATTTCTGGACAGCACATTGAAAAATTGTTTTTTCACCCAAATTTCCAAGAGTGCCTTTGGTGAGCTTGTTATGGACAAGGGAAAGGTCCAGTGAAGGACTCAACAGGTTTCCATGATGTCGGAAAAGAGTTCCTAAGTCACCTTTTTCTTCTTTTTGGATGGGGAAGGAATATAGGCTTTCATTTACTTTTGTGTATGGCTTCTATCTCTTCTAACAGCTGTTATTTGTCTGCCAGCACACCTCAGGAGGTAAACTGGGCCTGCTCCAAACCAGACTCTAAGGAAGATGATTTTCATGTTCGCTTCACCACACCCACTCTTTCTTTCAAGGTGCATTTGTAAGCAAGTGGCTGAAGCATGTAGCACTTGGTCTTCTAAGTGGTTCAGGAAAGAGCCTTCAAGAAAATAATCGGCCTGACCAGGCAGTGGCGCAGTGGATAGTGTTGGGCTGGAATGTGGAGGACCCAGGTTCGAGACCCCGAGGTTGCCAGCTTGAGTGTGGGCTCATCTGGTTTGAACAAAAGCTCACCAGCTTGAGCCCAAGGTCACTGGCTTGAGCAAGGGGTCACTCGTTCTGCTCTAGCCCCCCGGTCAAGGCACATATGAGAAATCAATCAATGAACTGCAACGAGGAGTTGATGTTTCTCATCTCTCTCCCCTCCTGTTTGTCTGTCCCTCTTTCTGACTCTCTCTGTCTCTGCCACAAAAAAAAGGAAAAAGAAAAAGAAAATAATCAAACAGAGACACCCCAAAGCCTAAGCAGCATGAGGCAGAGACAGCTGTGTGCACATGGTGTTTGAGAGGGCCAGTACACCTCTGTCTCTTCTCTCTGGTCTTTTTATACTATTATTGTCCCCTTGAAGACAGAGGTGTTATGAGTTAGTGTCATTACTCAAATTTCAGAAGAGTAAACAGAAAATAGAAGGCAACTTGCCTAGTTTATTCTTCGGAGTAAAACAGCTTTGGGAATGGGTGGCTGGGAGCAGAGCTGCTGATGGACAAGTTGACAAAGCTGTCCCTTTACTTCTCGCTCTTCCCTAACCTAGTATAGGAGAGCAGAACTTGATGGGCTCTTGGTCTTTATCTAAGGTTTGGAGAAGTTGGAGAAAGTCCCATTATCATTAACAGGGCCATTTTATACCATGAGTACTACGTTGTGATCTGTGGTGTTGGGACAGGCAGCACGTGGCTCAGAAGTTTGTCAGTTTCTTTCTCCCTTTAGACCTGTAGTAAGCCCTTCTTTTCTCTTTCTTCCATTCACACTTGATCTTAGCCAAAAAGCCGGAAGGAGATCTCTCTCTAGTTCAGAACAAAAATTACTCTAATACAAGTCATTTATATTTTAACAGAGAGTCAGAGAGAGGGATAGACAGGTACAGACAGACAGGAACAGAAAGATGAGAAGCATCAATCATTAGTTTTTCATTGCGCATGCGACACCTTAGTTGTTCATTGATTGCCTTCTCATATGTGCCTTGACCATGGGCCTTCAGCAGACCGAGTAACCCCTTGCTCGAGCCAGCAACCCTGGGTCCAAGCTGGTGAGCCTTGCCCAAACCAGATGAGCCCGCGCTCAAGCTGGCGACCTCGGGGTCTCGAACCTGAGTCCTCCGCATCCTAATCTGATGCTCTATACACTGCGCCACCGCCTGGTCAGGCCAAGTCATTTATATTTTAATGTGTATTCATTTCAGAAGGGTTTTGGGGACTGGAATAAGAATAAAATGAATATGTACTTACTACGAAGGAAGTTCTCTCTTTTTTATAATCTCATTATCCTTCACAATAACTCTTTAGGTGGATAATATTGTTCTTATTTTCAAGATGAAGAAACCTGTGGAACTTAAAAGTTAAGTAACTTGGCTAAGGTTGGACAGCCAGTAAGTGGCAGAGCCCAGACTCAGACTTAGATTCCAGTACCCAAGCTGGTTCACCCCTGTGCTGCTGGAGGCCTGCTCCCACGTGTCCCGGCATGTGTGTGAGTATGTGTTGAAGGGAGGGCAGTGTGGCCGACATTCTAGACTATGTGCTTTGAGCAATATTGTTTGCTGCTTGCTTTAATTGTAAGTATGTGACCTGTGGCAGACAGGCTTTGTGGGCTTAGGTATAGGACACCATCCATGATGTTTCTGTGGTGAAGTATTTTGAGACTTGGAATATGGCTTATTTAATGAATTGGAGACAGCTTATATGAGAAACAGTTATTGCCCTCCAGGAACAACATGGTCTTGATCTGCGTATTGGTAGAAGACAGGTTTTATTAACATACCTGAGACGTTTTTTGAGGAAAAAGAGTGACAGACTTTTAGTCTGGGCCTTTGGGAGCTGCTGATGGGTTGGCATTGGTGGGCACACACTGGGAATACAAAGCCCCATGGGGCCTATGTCCAGATCTGGGAGACTTCTGGATGTTGGGCTGCCTAGCAGAGCACTTTGATGACAAGAGAGGAAAGCCATGTGAAATAGTTCAGAAGCTGGGCATGTTGGGCATGATGTGGCGGGTAGAGGGTGTTGTATTGAATAGGACCCTTGAAACCATATCAACATAATAAATTTAAAATAGAAATTAGAAATTAGCCTAACCAGGCGGTGGCACAGTGGATAGAGTGTTGGACTGGGACATGGAGAACCTAGGTTCTAAACCCCGAAGTTGCCGGCTTGAGCACCGGGTCACTAGCACAGGCTCACCGGCATGACGTGGGATCATGGACATGACCTCATTGTCTCTGGCTTGAACAAGGGGTCACTCGGTCTGCTGTAGCCTCCCCCCTCCCCCGTCAAGGCACATATGAGAAAGCAGTCAGTGAATAACTAAGGTGCCACAACAAAGAATTGATGCTTCTCATCTCTATCCCTTCCTGTCTGTTCCCTGTCCATTCCTCTCTCTGACTCTTTCTGTCTCTGTCAAAAAAATAAATAAAAATTAAAATAAAAAGTATTCAGAAGTTTTACTCTGGGAGAAAGAGTTGAGTGATTCAGAAGAAGGCCTTTGCTTCAGAAGGAAGAGAGGAACGTTGTATCACCCTCCTTTAAAAAAATTTTTTTTGTGGTTAAATATATACAACATAATATTTACTGTTTTACCATTTTTATGTGTATAGTTCAGTGGCATTAAGAACATTCATATTGTTATGCAACCATTGCCACCATCAATCTCCATAACTTTTCATCTTCCCAAACTGAATTTCTGTACGCATTAAACATGAACTCTCCATTCTCCCCTCCCCTAGCCCTCGTCAACCACCATTCTACGTCTCCTCCCCCTTTTTGTGTGTTCAGAGTTGAGCAGAGGGCCTGACATAGCAAGTGGTTAGTATTTGTTGAGTCAGATGAGGCGGCCTGTCTCAGAAGTCCATGTGTCATCAGCCAACCCACAATACTCCCTCCCCTCCCTCCTGGTTCCATTACAAGCTGATAGGCCCCTGAGAGGGATTTTTTAAATGAAATGGCTGCAAGGAATCACAGCAGGATTAGGCAGTGGAAAGAGAAGTTAAAGGTTTCTCTTCCTTATTCAGCTCCTTTGCCTTCTTCCAGCTATGACTCGCTTTCTGGTTCTGCTCTTGTGCTGTCTTCATCATCTTGCTTGTTCTCTGCTCTTAACTTCTCACCCTGGGGGTCTGGTGGGTAGATATTAGAGGAAGTTGGAAGGAATGTCATTTAGGAGACGATAAAAAATGGAATAGCATTTCTCTATTTGTGCTTGAGGGTTATATTTGTTATGGGACATTTCCCTAGTAGTAGAAGAAAACCACCCTTAGATGAGTACCTTGGAGCTGGTGGAATGTCTCTGTCCTTCCTTGGTTCCACCTTTCCCAAGAGGTGGCTGGAAGCTTTATGCAACACAGTTATATTCATATATTTTTAGGAACTGTTCTAGGTTATGAAGCTCCTGTGTGGGTGACATCAGGTAAAGGGAGAGTAGGTTTTTCATATCTGGTAGCGTGAGCTTGGATGCTTCTCTCTTGTGAGATGATGGGCCATGGGATAGACCTACATTCTTATGGAAGGGAGGAAGGTGGCTAACTGCTCAGGATGTTTTGGGGGAACCATGAGTAATCTTTTAGGCCCCTTTGATGTTCTCTTCTGGGCCTTCAAGCCTGCACAGTTTGGGTCAGGCTCTATATCCCTCTGTAGTGTCAGTACCCATGGACAGACCTAAAGCGTGACCTAGAATTGAGTTAGATTTCTTAGACCAATTCAGTGCTAGGCCTCCTCACTTTCCTTTGCCCATACCATTTACACTTTTTCATTGACCCTCATGGGGAAAGAGGGAAAATGTAAGGAGACACAGGCTTGGTTCTCAAGTCACCCAGGAAGAGAGGACGGCAGGAGAGCCCCATGTTGCAGAGGGACCTGTCTTACAGATTGAAATTCAGGCCACACATATCTTAAGCTAGTAGGTTGAGGATGACAGCTTAGGGCCCACTGTTCAGGGCTGTTTCCTTAGATCTCCTTTACTTATGTTGAATCCCAAAGACTGAGGGAGAGTTTAAGTACTCAGTTTTTTCCCTTTTCTATGACAACAGAAGAAGGCTACACATATTTAGCATTCTCTTCTCCAGGGCCTGCCCAATACTGAATGGCCCTTCACACCACAGTCTCTCTCTCTGCAATGTAAAGCCTACTTTTCTCTTAGATTGAGCCGAAAAATCTTTTGAGTGAGTGCCTACTATGTGGGGCATTATGTTGTGACATTTAAGTCACAACCCTGACTTAAACGTCTGAAAGCAGATACGTGATTTGCAGTGTAGTATATGTAAGGAATTGTGTGCTTATGGGGTGGTGATTGTATGGGTGAATTGGAGTTTATTGTTTTCCTTGGACTGAGCCTGTTTTATCAAACCTGGTACTCAAAGTTGGAATGAAGAAATTTTCCACTCACTCCCTCCTAGAAACACTATATTCCCTAGGTGTTATCCTACAGTGTGGCACTATGCAGCATTGTCACTAATAAAAGTAAATTTAAGTGCCTGTGTTTAAAGCAGAGCATCCATGGGCTATCTTACATTTTTAAGGTGCCAGCAGTAGGCCAGTCTCAGAGTTAGTTAGGTCTGACTTCCGATACTGTTGTGCTTAATTACTCTGTTGTATTGCTCAGTCCCCACTAGAAACAAAGGGCTCCTATGTATTTGGTCAGTCTGGGGTCCAAGGTGCATTCTGTGCAGATAAAGTGCAGAAGTGGATTTAACAGGGGGCGCAGCAGGCACGTACCCTGGGCCCCGACTTCTGAAGAGCCCCGCAAAACTCCAACTTTACACTTTTTTCTAATGACACCAAGTTTGGTTTCATATGTGCAATTTAAACATTAATAGTACATAATATTTTTTATTTATTTAAAAACATGGTTAATGTGTATTTTTATTTTCCCTGTCTCTCTTTTTTTTAAGAGGCTCAATATTTTCTTTTTTTTCTTTTCTTTTTTTTTATTTATTTTTATTCATTTTAGAGAGGAGAGGGAGAGACAGAGAGGAGAGACAGAGAGAGAGAAGGGGGGAGGAGCTGGAAGCATCAACTCCCGTATGTGCCTTGACCAGGCAAGCCCAGGGTTTTGAACCGGCAACCTTAGCATTTCCAGGTCGATGCTTTATCCACTGCGCCACCACAGGTCAGGCAAGAGGCTCAATATTTTCTTATGCGCCCAGGGCCTCAACCAACCTTAATGCGCCTCTGGTGAGGTGTGTTTCACAAGTCAGTGATGAATGTCCAGATACTTCCCAGATCCTTGCCCTGGCCTCCTAACTTCCTCAGATAGGGTAAAATGGTCAGTCTCCAGAGAGCTTCCAGGTGGAAGCTTACTGACTGGAGGGGCTATTGGAGCTTAGGCAATATGATACATGGAGTGAGCATGGTATTAGGAGCTGGAAGAGTGGATTCTAGTTTCAGTCCCATCTCTAGTTCACAGGATGAATATCATTTCTCTAGGACTTGGTTTCCTCACTTGCAAAAGGAGGGGATGAGAACAATGGCTCTTAATCACAAACTCATTCAGAATCGCCTGGATAGCTTTTTACCTACATATACCCAGGCCCTGCCCCCAGGTGATTCAGTCAAGGTGGGGCCCTGGTGTGTGTGTTGTCCCAGGTGATCTGACGCAGGTTTCCTTCCAGAACTACCGGACCAGATGATCCCTAAAGTTTTTCTAGACCTAGGAGTCCACTTCTGCCTTCTTTCCTTCCTCGTTTCCTAAAAATCTTTGAGTGCATACTATGTGGGGCACTCTGTTCACAACACTTTCAAACTTCTGAATAGCAGTGTGATTGGCAGTGTGCAGTATATGTAAGGAAAGGTGTGCTTACGGGGTGGTGATTATGTGTGTGAAGCTGGGCAAAGGAAGAGCTGAGCAATACTGGGGGAGGAGGTTGCTGGGGTTGGGTAACTGAGGGTGATGTCTCTGAGCTGGTCTGGGAAACTACAGCACCTACTGTGTAAAGATCTCAGGGTGGGGGTAAAGTTGGGGTTTGGGGCTGGGATCTGGGAAGGACAGAAGTGAAAGGGAAGGTTCAGAAAAAGGTCTAAAGGACTGTTTGGAGTATGAACTTAAGAATATGTGCACTGTAGTGCCTGATCAGTGGTGGCACAGTGGATACAGCATTGACCTGGGCCACTTGACCGTGGGATCATCATATAATCCCATGATCTCTGGCTTGAGCAAGGGGTCACTGGCTCGACTTGACACCTTCCCCCATCAAGGCACATATGAGAAGCAATCAATGAACAACTGAAGTCACGTAAATATGAGTTAATGCTTCTCATCTCTCTCCCTTCCTGTCTCTCTCTCTCTCTTCCTCTTTCTCTTAACAAAAAAAATGTGCACTCTAGAGCCTGTTTTCTGAGTCTCTTACTTCTGAGTGGAGAGCAGTCAGATCAGATGAGGACTGACTTGGGAAGAAAAGGAATTTTTACCATATTTCCCCATGTATAAAATGCTCCCATGTGTAAGACACACCTTAATTCTTAATTTTGGGGTCTGAAATTTGGGGGGGGGACTATTACATAAAGTTATGAACTCAAGTTTTATTCATCATAAAATTCATACAACTCCTCATCCGCATGAAAAAGCGGGAAATGCAGGTAAAAAAATAATCTACAACCACTGTATAAGATGTACCCAGCCTGACCTGTGGTGGCACAGTGGAAAAGCGTCGACCTGGAAATGCTGAGGTCGCCGGTTCGAAACCCTGGGCTTGCCTGGTCAAGGCACATATGGGAGTTGATGCTTCCAGCTCCTCCCCACCTTCTCTCTCTGTCTCTCTCTCTCCCTCTGTCTCTCTCTCTCCCTTTCTCTCTCCTCTCTAAAATGAATAAATAAAATTTAAAAAAATTAAAAAAAAAAAGATGTATCCAGTTTTAGACTCAAAATTTTTTGGGAAAGTTGCATCTCATACATGGGGAAATACGGTACTTCGGTTTTAAAGATTGAGGGGGGGAGTAAAAGTGAGGCAGGCTAGAAGGGTAAGACCTTCTCCATCATGACTCACCCCCAAAAGCATAGCCCTTAGAGATGAGCTATTTTCTTTTCTTTAGAAAATTTTTATTTAAATTGAGTTTTAGAGAGAGAGAAAAAAAACATTGATTTGTTGTTTCACTTCTTTATGCATTTATTGGTTGATTCTTGCATGTGCCCTGACTGGGGATTGAACCTGCAATCGGGATGACACTCCAACCATTTGAGCTACCTCACCAAGACTTTTTTTTTTTTATTTATTTTATCTTTTATTCATTTTAGAGAGGAGAGGGAGAGACAGAGAGAGAGAGAGACAGAGAGAGAGAAGGGGGGAGGAGCTGGAAGCATCAACTCCCATATGTGCCTTGACCAGGCAAGCCCAGGGTTTCGAACCGGCGACCTCAGCATTTCCAGGTTGACACTTTATCCACTGCGCCACCACAGGTCATGCCTGACTTTTTTTTTTTTAATCAATTTTTCTTTTATTTTTGCCAACTTCTTAGGTTAAAAAATATATATATATAAGGTCTACCGGAAACTTCTGTCCATTTTTGGAATAAAACAAAATACAAATTTTTCTTATCGTCAATAAACTTTATTAAATAATATAATTGCCATTATTATTAATAATTTCTTGCCAGCGTGAGGGCAATTTGTATATTCCATTTTTGAAAAATGTTTTATCTTTTTTTTTTTTGTTTTTTTTTTAAGTTGGAAAAGGGGGGGTGGGGGGGGAGGCAGTCAGACAGACTCCCACATGTGCCCGACCAGGATCCACCCGGCATGCCCACCAGGGGGCGATGCTCTGCCCATCTGGGGTGTCGCGCTGTTGCAACCAGAGCCATTCTAGCGCCTGAGGTAGAGGCCGTGGAGCCATCCTCAGCGCCTGGGCCAACTTTGCTCCAATGGAGCCTTGGCTGTGGGAGGGGAAGAGAGAGACAGAGAGGAAGGAGAGGGGGAGGGGCGGAGAAGCAGATGGGCGCTTCTCCAGTGTGCCCTGGCCGGGAATCGAACCCGGGACTCCACGCCAGGCCAACGCTCTACCACTGAGCCAACCGGCAGGGCCAAAAATGTTTTATCTTTTGATGCAAAAAATTGAACCAGTGCTTGTTTGATATCTTCTTCATTTTTGAATTTTTTGCCCTTCAAAAAATTTTATAAGGACTAAAACAAGTGTCAGAGGGTGCTAAGTCCAGGGAATATGGTGGATGCGACAGACATGCTTCTGTAGCATTTCTTCCTTGTTGAAATTCGTAAAAATTACAGTGGTGTAAATGAACTTTATCAGTAGCCATGGATGGGTACACTATCGCTTCACACATAAGACTAACATGAATCAGCTTTGTTTTAGTTAATTTGCTACATCAGTATGTATACATTAAGTGATAAAAATAGAGAGGCACACATGCGCCAAATAAACATGTGCTTACATGTCGAAACTTGTGATAGAAACGGACAGAACTTTCCGGTAGACCTTATATATATCTCTTGTAGTTGTTTTTTTACCTTTTTATTGAATTTATTGAGGTGACACTGGTTAACAAAATTATTCAGGTTTCAGGTGCACAATTCCACCATACATCATCCATACATGCAAGTCAAGTCTTCATTCATCACCATTTATCCCCTATGTGCCCTCCCCTACCTCCCCCTACCGCACTCCTCATCCCCACACTGTTGTCCATGTGTATGGGTTTGTTTTCCATTTTGTTCAATCCCTCCACCCCTTGTCAGCCTGCTCTCTAAGAGTCTTTGAAAGACAGGCTTTAATTCAGATCCCAGTTCAGTCACTCAGTGTGTGACCTCTGACAAGGTCGTTACTACCACCATGCTTCATTTTTATCATTTGTCAAATGAGGATAATAAGACTTATCTCATAGGGCTATTGCAGGGGTAAAACTGTAAGTCTATGACTGCTCATTAGATGGGTGGTAGCTGTCTGATTTCTTCTATGAAAGAAAACAGAAAGGGTGTCTCCTGGAGTTCTGTTAATATTCCTTTGTTCCCATGGGGTTTTTTTTTTTTTAATTTTATTTACTTATTTTAGAGAGGAGAGAGAGAGAGACAGTGAAAGAGAGGAGAGAGAGACAGGGGGGAGGAGCTGGAAGCATCAACTCCCATATGTGCCTTGACCAGGCAAGCCCAGGGTTTCGAACCAGCAACCTCAGCATTTCCAGGTCGACGCTTTATCCACTGCGCCACCACAGGTCAGGCTCCCGTGGGTTTTTTTGGAAAAAAAAACTACCCATCTATTGAATTCTATCTTATTGGCTGTGGGTGGGTGAGTCACTGAGCCCCCAGGTGTGGGCATAGAATTCCACAAGCTGGTTTCCCTTTCTCTATTCTAGAGCCTTCTACCATCTCCTGAAAGTCTTCCAGCTTCACTGGAAAAAAGAGCAAATTCAAAATCTAATATCGGAACTTGAAACTCCTGTTTGCCCTGCCCCCTGAGTCAGGAATTCTGGCAGTCGCTAGGCAGTCACTCTGGCCCTGCTTACTCTTTTGTGTGAAGCTCTCTGGGCCCACCCAGAGGAAGCACTAAGCCTGAGGGGAAGAACCTATGCCTCACCCTTGGGAAAGTTCTGATGGGGATACACGGCTTTGTTCTGATGTGAGAGACAGTACAAAAATGTATAAAGTGCTTCTGTTGAAGGTTTCCTGGCTTGGGTGGCTGGGCCTCTGGGATTCTCCAAGGCCTTACCTGGAGATTTAAGACTTTTTCCTGCCTCAGAGCCTCGGGCCCTCCACACTCCCTAACGTTTGCTTTTGGTCTCTGCTTAAATATCACTTCCCCAGCAGGTCTTTCCTGGCTCCCCTTCCCCATCATGACCCCACTTTATCCTTTCAAATAGTGCTCTGTACTTTTCTTCTTCATAGTCTATCATAGATGGATTTGTGTATGCCATCATGTCCTTAATATCTGCTTCCAGTAAATTCCATGAAGGAAGGGACCATTTCTGTTTTGGTTATGCTGCAGTGTAGTATCTAGCAGGCACTTGATACGGGATCTGGTGTGCTGGGCGGTAGAGTTGATATGTATGCAGGCAGTGAGGATTTTTTAAGAAAAAGAGGAGAATTGGCCTGGTGCAAAGTTGCGTAAGCCTATTTGCTCCATCCTCCTGGTCAGGAAGTCCCTTCTTCGGTCTTTGGACTATAATTTATTCCGAGTTGGTCCTTAGTGGGGCCAGAGAATATCTGGTCTCCACCTTTTGGAGACTAACCCAGGTCTTCCTAAGTCTATGATTCTGACAGTCCTCCCACCCCTTCCCTGCTCCCCCACCCTTTACCTGCCCTTTTCCCAGCTGACTCAGCTTCGGGCCCTCTACCTGTCCTTCCCGGTCCTCTTGTCTTTCATAGCATTCTTTCCTAAGCTTTCTCTCATGGCAGCTGGTTAGTTTCCCATTTGGAATTAGAAGCAATACAGGGGTAAGACAACTCATAGGTTTTCTTGGTCATAAAACTTCCCCAGTCTCTTGCCTTGGATTTGTGGACACCTGACTCCCACAGGGAGAGGTTGGCAATGAGGTATAATGATTTGTTTGTGCTATAGTTGAAAATCAGCAGTGAGAAGCCTTATTATTATCCAGCTCCTGATTATGTTGCCCTCCTCCTGAGTTTGGTGTCTGCCAGCCTGAATGAGCTTGATGTCTTTTCCCCTCTTCCCTGCTGCCTCCTCCTGCTTCCACACTCTGCCCTTTCTTACTCTCCCTAGTGTCTGCTTCCCACGGACTCCCCGTCCTCCCTGCCCCTTCCAGGACATAGATCCTCTTCTCCCTTCTCTTTCACCTGCCCTCTTCTCAGTTCTGTTTTTTCATCTTGTTTCTTCTGAGCTGCCACTTCTTCACTCTAAATCCCAGTAACACCAACAGGCTTATTAGTAAATCTGTCTTTTTTAACATGTGAATTTTTTTAAATTGAGGTAATATTAATTAATAACATTATGTAAGTTTCAGGTGGTATATGATGTTATAATTTGATATGTATACACTATATATAGTATGCTCACCAACAAAAGTCTAGTTTCCATCTGACACCATATATTTGACCCCCTTTACCCATTTTACCCTCTTTCCATCCCCCCTTCCCCACAATAACCACCAATCTGTTGCCTGTATTTCTGAGTTTGTTTTTAGTTTGTTTCCTTTTTGTTTTGTGTTCCAGATATGAGTGAAAACGTAAGTTTTCATCTTTTTCTGTCTGACCTATTTTGTTTAGCATAATAATCTCAAGATCCATCCATGTTGTTCCAAATGGCAATATTTTCTCTTTTCTATGGTCAAGTAGTATTCCATATATAGGGTTTTACCACATCTCTATTCATTCATCATTGATAAGCATTTAGATTTGACACAGTTTTTCCTTGCTCTGTGGGAAACAGTCTCTTCATAATGATTATGCAAGTTTATTATGGATTTCAAAATGTTTTACATCCATGAATTCTTGTAAGGTAGGATTGGCCAGATCAGGAAAAGAGACTCAGAGATTAAGTAATTTGCTGACATGCTTAAATTGCACGAGAGAATTAGAACCAGTTTTCAGGCCTTCTGATTCTTGGTGAAGTATAAACATTAATCATTTCCTATCATTTCATTATACTGTACGCCTGGCTTCCTTTCTGCTTGACCAGGTGGTGGTACAGTACACAGAGCGTTGGTCTAGGTAGGATGCTGAGGTCCCAGGTTTGAAACCCTGAGGTTGCCGGCTTGAGTGCGGGTTCATCTGGCTTGAGAGCAGGCTTACCAACTTGAGCATGGGATCACTGGCTTCAGCATGTGATCATAGACATGACCCCATGGTCACTGGCTTGAGCCCAAAAGTCACTGGCTTGAAGACCAAGGTTGCCGACTTGAGTCCAAGTTTACTGGCTTGAGCAAGGGGTCACTGGCTTCAGCATGGGATCATAGATGTGAACCCATGGTTGCTGGCTTGAGCCCAGAGGTTGCTGGCTTGAAGCGCAAGGTCACTGGCTTGAGCCCAAGGTCACTGGCTTGGCTGGAGTCCCCCCCTCACCTCCTACTTCTAGTCAAGGCGCATATGGGAAGGCAATCCGTAACAACTAACAGTTCCACATATATGAGTTGATGCTTCTCTTATCATTCCCTTCCTGTTTGTCTGTCTGTCTGTCTTTCTATCCCTCTCTAAAATACAAATCTGTCCTGAGTTGTCCTCTTAAATTTTTGAACCTTCCTATAAGTTGTCCTCAGAGGTGGGTGGGATTGCCATCTATCCTTACCTAACCCAGCTTCTGCCCACGTTTTTCTCCTTTTAGAATACTTAGCTCCTTTCTCCTCCAGGAAGCCTTCCCTTTCTCTTCTTGCCCTTTTCCTTTCTTTCCTGCGGTCTTTTGGTCCTTATTAATGTTCCCGTTTGGGTTTTCCCAACTATATAGGAGTTCCCTGCTTTTGAAAGTCTACTTTCAAAAACAAAATAAAAAAAAAAAACAACAATCCACTTTCTAATGATATATATTTACCAAGTATATAAATTATGAGGTGCTGATTCACATGACAAAGAATTCACTTTTAGTAACTTCTGTACTGCATTGTTTTTGAGTGACTAGTCACAGACTATTTTGGAAGAATGGAGATAAACCCAAAACTAGTGTTAGAAACCATTGTATTAAGGAGCAGGGAAGGTTTTCTTTTAGATAACACTAGCTTTCCTTTCTGTCTGTATTTATTTATTCACCAGGCGGATACTGAATGTGGCCCTGACCTCCAAGAACTTAGTTTAGCAGAGGAGACAAATAATCAATCATGAAAATGTAATTGGTGCTCTGAAAGGGGCAGTACAGAGTACTGGGAGAGCAGGCGATAGTCAGAAAAACTTCTGGAGCCCTGGCCAGTTGGCTCAGCAGTAGAGCGTCAGCCTGGCGTGCGGGGGACCCGGGTTCAATTCCTGGCCAGGGCACATAGGAGAAGCGCCCATTTGCCTCTCCACCCCCCCTCCTTCCTCTCTGTCTCTCTCTTCCCCTCCCGCAGCCAAGGCTCCATTGGAGCAGAGATGGCCCGGGCGCTGGGGATGGCTCCTTGGCCTCTGCCCCAGGCGCTAGAGTGGCTCTGGTCGTGGCAGAGCGACGTCCCGGAGGGGCAGAGCATCGCTCCCTGGTGGGCAGAGCGTAGCCCCTGGTGGGCGTGCTGGGTGGATCCCGGTCAGGCGCATGCGGGAGTCTGTCTGACTGTCTCTCCCCGTTTCCAGCTTCAGAAAAATACAAAAAAAAAAAAAAAAAAAAAGATTAAAAAAAGAAAAAAAAAAAAGAAAAACTTCTGGAGAAGGTGATGTCTAATCCGAGGTCTGGAAAGGTAGCAGGGGACGTCCAGGTAAGGAGGGGATGATGTACTTGGAAGAGTAAACAGCATGTGCAAAGACCCAGAAGTTAGAAAGGGCACGGCATCCATGGCTGAGTAGCGCAATTGGTTGGAGCATCGTCCTGATATGCCAAGGGTGTGGTTTGATTCTCAGTCAGGGCACATACAAGAATTAACCAGTGAATGCATAAATAAATGGTACAACAAATTGATGTTTGTCTCTCTCTAAAATTAATCAATCAATAAAAATTAAAAAAACAAAACAGAAAGGGCATGGTGTATTAGAAAAACTGAAAGAAATCTAGTCGAGTGTAAGGCTCTCGTCTCTTGGCCTCGGCCCCAACCTAGCAAGAAACAAAATGAGCCCAAGGTGGGAATTGGGAAAGCTCCAGACAAACTGTCCCTAGGATAATAAACGGTAAGGCAATCAGAGCTGAGTCTGAGGAGGAACCTCTTTGGCCCATGGACATAAATGGAATCTAGTGGACAAAGCCAGGGGGAGGACATGGGAAACCTTGGATTTGCCCTCAAAAGACTAAACAGGCATGAAGGCTAGCTTCACCTTGACTTTTAACTTCTCGGAGCCTTGGTCTTTTCATCTGTAAAACAGGGTAATCCTTTTCCCTACTGGCCTGAAGTACAGATGAGATAATGGCTGTGAAGGTACTTTGTAGATCAGGGGTCCCCAAACTACGGCCCGTGGGCCACATGCAGCCCCCTGAGGCCATTTTTCTGGCCCCTGCTGCACTTATGGAAGGGGCACCTCTCTCATTGGTGGTCAGTGAGAGGAGCGCAGGATGCATCCGCATCCTGTGCTCCTGGAGTACTGTATGTGGCGGCGCTGCAGAGTGCGGCGTTGCTCACGTACAGTACTACTTCTGGTGACGCAGACACACGCATCACGGCTCCAGAAGCGTGTCATATCACTTGTTACAGCTAGCAGTGACAAATATGGAACCAGACATTGACCATCTCATTAGCCAAAAGCAGGCCCATAGTTCCCATTGAAATACTGGTCAGTTTGTTGGTTTAAATTTACTTGTTCTTTATTTTAAATATTGTATTTGTTCCCGTTTTGTTTTTTTACTTTGAAATAAGATATGTGCAGTGTGCATAGGGATTTGTTCATAGTTTTTTTTATAGTCCAGCCCTCCAACGGTCTGAGGGACAGTGAACTGGCCCCCTGTGTAAAAAGTTTGGGGACCCCTGCTGTAGATTGTAAGGTGCTGGGCAGCTGGGTTATGACAGCAGTGGCAGCAGCCATGAGTTGATGAAATTGATTCTTCTCTGTAGGAAGATTGGACTGTTCTGATAGCTTATAATATTTTAAAAGCAAAGACCTTAAAAAGTTGAGACTTGGGAAGTGAGTATTGGAAAGTGAAAGGGAAGGTACTGCCTCAGCTACCTAGAAGACTTTGCAAGGTCTTCCAGCTCTGGGCAGGCGATGGCTAGAGTGACCTCCATCAGTCTTCAGACCTGATAGGGATTGTTCTCTTAGGCCTACAGTTCTCGGCTTTCCCTTAGAAGGTTCTGGAGGCAGGCGGAACTTCAGAAGCAAGCTATTTATCTTTTAGGTTTTGTGGTTTATTTTTCAATTTCTGACTGTAATGATATTTATTTTTCCTTTTTTCTTTTCCACTTCTCCAGCTCAGCATCAGGAAGGGACCATCTGTCTCTTGCCTTGCCTGCAGCCATTTTAGAACTAGCACAAGGCTGCTTAAATTCTGGTCCATCTTCCCTTTCCCTCCCTCCCCCTCTGCTGACTTACTTTCCTCTGCACTCCAAAAAAATCTCTTACCTAGCTCCCTCTATGTACTGCCTCTGTGGGCCTCTGCAGCCCTAAAGACCTCTGGTCTGGATAAAGCACAGCTCAGGGTCCCTAATCCTGGACCTGGAGGCACGGAGGGAAACTGCTCCCCACCGCCTTGCGGAGGCGGTGTCCCCTGTGCTCTGACTGGTTTCTAATTAGAATGTGTCATGTCTGAACTTGTTTTTGCCTCTGCGTGTATCTGCAAGCATGTGTGTTCATGTTCACGTATATGTCCTGGCATAGAGACTCAGGAGGAGACTTAAAAACTACTGCTCTCCTAGACCTAGCACATTGTTCCTAGGTTTTGTCCCTCCCCTCTGCTCCCAGAGCCTACCTGATTCCCTCCCGGCCCGCACTCCATTCAGTTCCACACTGTCAGAGGTAGGGTTAGCCCAGAGCAGACCTGAGAGTCCGTTTTACAGAATGATGAGGCTGGAAAAAGGAGTTTCTTTTTCTTTCTTTCTTTCTTTCTTTTTTTTTTTTTTTACAAGGACAGAGAGAGGGATAGACAGGGACAGACAGGAACGGAGAGAGATGAGAAGCATCAATCATCAGTTTTTTGTTGCAACACCTTAGTTGTTCATTGATTGCTTTCTCCTACGTGTCTTGACCGCGGGTCTTCAGCAGACTGAGTAACTCCTTGCTCGAGCCAGTGACCTTGGGTCCAAGCTGGTAAACTTTTGCTCAAACCAGATGAGCCTGCGCTCAAGCTGGCGACCTCAGAGTCTCGAACCTGGGTCCTCTGCATCCCAGTCCAGCGCTCTATCCACTGCGCCACCACCTGGTCCGGCTGGAAAAAGGAGTTTTTTGAAGGTTTTATTAGAGTCCATTTTATTGTTGGACATGATAGACAAAATGGGGGATTGATGAGGGTTTTTTTTTAAAGTTTTTATTTATTTAGGCTGGGGGGAGCAGGAAGCATCAACTCCCATCTGTGCCTTGACTAGGCAAGCCCAGGGTCTTGAACCTGTGACCTCAGCGTTCCAGGTTGATGCTTTATCCATTGGGCCATCACAGGTCAAGCCATGATGGTTTTACTCTTCCTTTCGCTCTCCCTTCTAGTTTGTTGGCTCAATGAAGAGGTGCTCGGATGACCCCTCTCCTCCATCAACTTCCTTTCTTGCCTTAGGAATATTTCATCTGTTTCATGCTTTGGCTTTGGGCCTGCTTTCCACACTGAGCCCTATGGGGTAGGAGTAGGGGTGATACGATATTCTTCCCTTGGTTGACTTAGGGGTAGATGGAGACTGACTCAGGCCTTGGAAGACCACCTCCTGTTGAGAAAGGCAGGCCTCTAAAGGGTCTTTGAGGCTGTCTGGTTTCTCTGCTTGGGTAGGAAGGAAGGGGTAACATAATGAAATTTCCTGCCACTTCCCTACCCCAGTCTACATATCCACTCCCATTTTTCCCCTCTTGCACACACATACACACCCTCCTCTTATGTTTTTTTTAAATCGTGTATGAACATGCACACATATCCTGTAGCTACTCACAGCATTTTGAAGGATGTCTAAATCTCCACCCTTCTACCAGAAGACTCACATGACTCCATATCCCTGCCAGTACTAACTCCTATATAGTTGGCCTGTGCCCCATGGGACTTGAACTGTTGGAACAACCCTGTTCTCTCCCCCTCATCTCACAGGCCCTTAGCCTTTCCCCTGTTGGTGGCTTCAGAATATCTCCTGTAGAGATGGGGTTGAGGGTTAGTAACCTGGTTGGTAGTGGGGACTAAGGGATGGGGTTTAAAACTGCATTTGCGCCTGACCAGGCGGTGGCGCAGTGGATAGAGTGTTGGACTGGGATGCAGAGGGCCCAGGTTCAAGACCCTGAGGTCGCCAGCTTGAGCGTGGGCTCATCTGGTTTGAGCAAAGCTCGCCAGCTTGGACCCAAGGTCGCTGGCTCGAGCAAGGGGTTACTTGGTCTGCTGTGGCCCCATGGTCAAGGCACATATGCGAGAGCAATCAATGAACAACTAAGGTGTCGCAATGAAAAACTAATGATTGATGCTTCTCATCTCTCTCCATTCCTGTCTGTCTATCCCTCTCTGACTCTCTCTCTGTCTCTATAATAAATAAATAAATAAATAAAACTGCATTTGCATAGCTGTCACTATTTTAGCACTTAGATCATTGGGTTTTGGGTGTGGTTTTGAGGCTGCTGGTGGCTTCTGAGAGGTGAAAGACCCCTCCCCCAGGCTGTGCCTTGGTACCACACAGCCACCACACTGCCTTTGCCGCTCTGCTCTTCCTCTTTGTGTGAGCCGTCTGGGTCACAGGAAGAGCTCAGGAAAACAGGCCTATTGTTTTATTCTGGTCTCTGAGTCCAGTCCAGGCTCAGTACCAGATAAACAGAGGCTCCACAGGCATTGACAGCCCTGCTTTTCAAGGGCAAGAGAGTTGTTTGTCTTAGGACTCCCTTATGCCAGCACTGGCTTCCCTCTGTAGACCACAAGTTTCCGTTCTCTTTCCCTAGTGGCCACACTGTTCTTTTCCCCCCTTTTCCCCCTGTCTCTGTCACAGTTTTCTCGGAGTCGCTCATCTTCTGTGGAGTCCTGTTGTGCTTAGCAGTAGGAGTGGGCCTGTCTCCTGTAAGTGAGAGGAGGTGGGGCTGTGGCCCCATCCACCGTCCCTTGTCTTCCTGTACCCCCACACCCTGGGGTAGCCCCACCTCCTGATGCTGCTTCCCTGTTGGGGGTAGGATGGCACCTTGCCTGGGTTTTAGGAATGGCACTGGTATGGAGCAGGACCTGCCAGGACACATTTGAGTGAATAGTCATTGCTGAGCCGGAAGCGCAGGAGAGACCAGTCCTTCCTTCATCTCTTTCCTAGGGACTTCTAGCCCTTCCCCAGGCTTTATAGTTTGAATCTTTTCTGCCATTTTAGCAGCTTCCTAGAATCTCCCAGAATTTTTAATTGATGGACCCTTCCAGCTCTGAAATCCTGTAATTATAAGACTCAACAAAAAAGTAAGGGATACATTTTCCCATCCTGCCTGCTTTTCCTGCAGTTACCTCACAAGCAATCTTGCCCCATATGTTATAGCATATCACTCTTTTTTTTTTTTTTTTTTTTTTTTTTAAAGAGGCAGAGATAGACAGGGACAGACAGACAGGAACAGAGAGAGATGAGAAGCATCAATCATCAGTTTCTCGTTGCGCGTTGTGACTTCTTAGTTGTTCATTGATTGCTTTCTCACATGTGCCTTGACCGTGGGCCTTCAGCAGACCGAGTAACCCCTTGCTGGAGCCAGCGACCTTGGGTCCAAGCTGGCGAGCTCTTTGCTCAAGCCAGATGAGCCCGCGCGCGACCTCGGAGTCTCAAACCTGGGTACTTCTGCATCCCAGTCCGACGCTCTATCCACTGCGCCACCGCCTGGTCAGGCAGCATATCACTCTTAACATGTTAATTTTCTATATTGATGTTTGACTTAGAAGCTCCTAGAAGGTAGAAGTCAGGGTTTGACAGGGCACTTTTGGACAGGCACTTTAAAAAGATGCTAGCCAAGGCCCTGGCCAGTTGGCTCAGTGGTGGAGCGTCAGCTCAGTGTATGGATGTCGCAGGTTTGATTCCCGATCAGGGCATACAGGAGAGACAACTATCTGCTTCTCTATTCTTCCCCCTTCCCCTTCTATTTCTCTCTTCCCCTCCCACAGTTATGGCTTCATTGGAGCAAGTTGGCCCAGGTGCTGAGGATGGTTCCATGGCCTCTCCTCAGGCGCAAAATGGCTCCAGTTGCAACAGATCAAGGGCCCCAGATGGGCAGAGCATCGCCCCCTAGTGGGCTTGCTGGGTGGATCTCGGTCTGGTGCTTGGAGGAGTCTGTATGACTCCCCATTTCTAACTTAAGAAAAATACAAAAAAAAAAAAAAAAAGCCGCTAGCCAATATTGATAACAGTTTGCTTTTGTTAAAGTACTTAAAAAAGTAAAAAAACTTACCCCTCAGGGGATTTCATCTACATGTAAAGCAGGCACAGCCTGAATGACTTTCCCCATTTAGAGATAGCAATCTGAAGTACCCTGGGAAAGACACATTGTTAGAGGAGGTATTGTTAGTGGAATAGGACCGGAGGCCAGGGTTCTAATCTGCCAGCTCTGGGTAACTTCCAGGAAATGTGACCTCAAACCTAAGATGCTTGCCTCCTTTTGTCTATTCTGTCTCCTGCCCCTTTCATACAAGGTTTATGACTCCAGACCTCTCCTGTACATTTCTAGGTATTCACATGTTAATTAGTGAGGGAGTAATTGGACTTTTCTCCTTCTTCCCTGGTCCTGTAACCTTAAATCACTGCTTACTCACCTTTTAGCTTCAGGCAATACCCCTCTGCCACCCCATCTCAACTTCTGAACTGAACTGTGATTTGGTAATCCTGAAACAATTAATGCATAAATTCCTGTGTGTTTTCTCTTAGGAAATAGGGATAATCTTCATTTTTAACCTAATCTCAATCTGTCCAACTACTACATTAAAATGATTTCTTGATTTCAGGGAAGAGAAAGGAAAATGTCAGTTGGTACTGGGCCCCAGGCATCAGACTAACTGCCTTACTGTTTGTCAGAGCTATGCTCCCATTTCCCTGTAGTTCTTTCTCTAAATATGAGCTGTGAGAGCGACCCAGTGAGCCCCTTGAGGGTCAGCAGAGCAAGGAAGAGCCCAAGGCCAGTTTGTGCCCAGTTCTTTCTTGGCCAGTCCTAGTGAACACAGCCCTTGATGAAGGTATAAATCAACTTCTTGGGAAGGACCAAGATGCTGTGACTATTTGTCATTTGCCTTAACTTTATCTAGAGAATATCATGTGCTGAAGGCTAGGGAGAGTCTGAAGCATAGATTTCCCTGAAATCTAGAGTGTATCATGTGCTAACGGCTAGGGTGAGTCAAGAGCATAAAGTAAACCTTCTGGAAGTTCTTGAGCTGTAGCTGGGTAGACTAACACTTAAAATCATCAAAGGGGAATTTAAGACAGAGAAGAGTCTGAGGGGACAGTTGTCTCCGTCTGCCCATTTGCCCACCCTCAGGCTGTGTCTCTTTACTCACCCAGCTTGGTGCCTTTTCTCTCCCTCTGGCTCTTCATCCTTAACTGCTTCTAAATCATAGGGGTACCAGAAGGAAAAGAGGAAAAGCAATGGATCAAGAACCTATTTGAGGAAATAATGACTGAAAACTTCCCTAATCTGGTGAAGGAAAATGACACACAAGTCCAGGAAGTGCTGATTCCCAAACAAAATGAACTCAAAGGCCCACACTAAAACATGCAATGATTAAAATGGCAAAGGTTAAAGACAAGGGAATTGAAAACATATCAAGCATCTTCTCTGACCATAATGTTATGAAACTAGAAATCAGTCACAAGAAAAAAATGTGAAAAGCACAAAGGCATAGAGGCTGAATAACACGTTACTAAACAGTGAATGTGTTAACAGTAAGATCAAGGAGCAAATCAAAAGATACCTTGGGGCCCTGGCTGGTTGGCTTAGTGGTAGAGTGTTGCCCCGGTATGTGGATATCATGGATTCAATTCCTGGTCAGCAGGGTATGTAGGAGAAGTAACCATTTGCTTTTTCATCCCTTCCCCTCCCCTTCTCTCTCACCTCTCTCTCTCTTTTTCTCTTTCTCTATCTCTTCCACAACCATGGCTCGATTGGTTCAAGTACATCCGCCTTGGGTGCTTAGGATGGCTCTCTGGAACCTCTGCCTCAGGCACTAAAAATAGCTCGATTGTGAGCATGACTCCAGATGGGAAGAGCATCAACCCCAGACAGGGGTTACTGGGTGGATCCCATTTGGGGTGCATGTGGGAGTCTGTCTTTCTGTCTCCCCTCCTCTTACTTGGAAAAGAAGAAAAAAAAGATACCTTGAAATAAATGAAAATAACACAGCAACCCAAAATCCATAGGATATAACAAAAGCAGTCCTAAGGGAAATTCATAGCATTACAGACCTACCTCATGAAACAAGAACAAGCTCTAATAAACAATCTAACTTTACACTTAAAGGAACTAGAAAAAGAAGACCAAACAAAGCCCACAGTGATTAGAAGAAAAGAAATAATAAAGATCAGAGCAGAAATAAATGAAATAGAGTCTAAGGAAACAATACAAAAGATGAACAAAACCAGGATCTGGTTCTTTGAAAGGATAAGCAATATTGAAAAAAAAAAAATTAAGTGAACAATTATTTTTTAATTTTTATTTTTTAAGACTTTATTTATTTGCCTGACCTGTGGTGGCGCAGTGGATAAAGCATCGACCTGGAAATGCTGAGGTCGCCGGTTCGAAACCCTGGGCTTGCCTGGTCAAGGCACATATGGGAGTTGATGCTTCCAGCTCCTCCCCCCTTCCTCTCTCTCTCTCTCTCTCTCTCTCTCTCTCTCTCCCCCCCCCTCCTCTCTAAAATGAATAAATTTAAAAAAAAAGAATTCTCAGATATGCTTGTGGTTAAAGAATTCTTAAAAAAAAAAAAAGACTATTTATTTTAGGAGAGAGAAGGAGAGATAGGAGGGGGGTAGGAGCAGGAAGCATCAACTCCCATATGTGCCTTGACCAGGCAAGCCAGGGTTTCAAACCGATAACCTCAGCGTTATAGGTCGACAATTATCCACTGTGTCACCACAGGTCAGGCTGAAAAATCTTTAACCAGACTCATCAAGGAAAGAAAGAGAGGACCCAAATAAATAAAATTGGAAGTAACAACTGACACCACAGAAATACAAGAGATTGTACCAACAACTGTATGCCAGCAATTAGGACAATCTGGACAAGAGGGATAAATTTCTAGAAACATATAATCTCCCAAAACTGAATCAAGAAGAATCAGAAAATCTGAATAGACAGATTACAACTAATGAAATTGAAGCACTAATCAAAATCCTAACCAGGCGGTGGCGCAGTGGATAGAGCAGGAGTCCCCAAACTTTTTACACCGGGGGCCAGTTCACTGTCCCTCAGACCGTTGGAGGGCCGGACTATAAAAAAAGCTATGAACAAATTCCTATGCACACTGCACATATCTTATTTTAAAGTAAAAAAACAAAACGGGAACAAATACAATATTTAAAATAAAGAACAAGTAAATTTAAATCAACAAACTGACCAATATTTCAATGGAAACTATGCTCCTCTCACTGACCACCAATGAAAGAGGTGCCCTTCCAGAAGTGCGGCGGGGGCCGGATAAATGGCCTCAGGGGGCCACATGTGGCCCGCGGGCCGTAGTTTGGGGACCCCTGGGATAGAGTGTTGGACTGGGATGCAGAGAACCCAGGTTCAAAACCCCAAGGTCGCCAGCTTGAACGCAGGCTCATCTGGTTTGAGAAAGGCTCACCAACTTGAGCCCAAGGTCCCTGGCTTGAGCAAGGGGTCACTCGGTCTGCTGAAGGCCCATGGTCAAGGCACATACGAGAAATCAATCAATGAACAACTAAGGTGCCACAACGAAGAATTGATTCTTCTCATCTCTCTCCCTTCCTGTCTGTTTGTTCCTATCTGTCCCTCTCTGTCTCTGTCACACACATACACACACACACACACACAAAAGAAAATTAAAGGCCAATATCCTTGATGAACATAGATGCTAAAATCCTCAATAAATACTGTTGGAGAAAATTGGCTACTACATGCAAAAAAATGAAATGAGACCACCTTCTTACACCATACACAAAAATAAACTCAAAATGGATTAAGGACTTAAATGTAAGACTTGAAACCACAAAATACTGGAGGACAACATAGGCAATAAGATCTGTTACATTCCTTGTAGTGATATTTTTCTGATATATCTCCTTGGCCAAGGGAAACAAAAGAAAATAAACAAATAGGACATCAAACTAAAAAGTTTTGCACAGCCTGACCAGGCGATGGCGCAGTGGATAGAGCATTGGACTGGGATGCAGAGGACCCAGGTTCGAGACCCTGAGGTCGCCAGATTGAGCGCGGGCTCATCTGGTTTGAGGGAAAAAAAAAAAAAAAAAAAAGCCCACCATCTTGAACCCAAGGTCACTGGCTCCAGCAAGGGGTTACTCGGTCTGCTGAAGGCCCGCGGTCAAGGCACATATGAGAAAGCAATCAATGAACAACTAAGGTGTTGCAACGCGCAATGAAAAACTAATGATTGATGCTTCTCATCTCTCTCCGTTCCTGTCTGTCTGTCCCTGTCTATCCCTCTCTCTCTCTGGAAAAAAAAAAAAAAAAAAGTTTTGCACAGCAAAGGAAACCCATCAACAAAATGAAAAGACAACCCACTAAATGAGAGAACATATTCACCAATAATACATCTGATAAGAGGTTAATATCCAAACCTTTTTTTTTTTTTAAGTGAGATTTTTTCTTGGGGGGGGATCGACAGACAGGGACAGACAGGAAGGGAGAGAGATGAGAAGCATCAGTTCTTCGTTGCAGCACCTTAGTTGTTCATTGATTGCTTTCTCATATGTGGCTTGACCCAGAGGGTCTCCAGCTGAGCCACTGTCCCTTGTTCAAGCCAGTGACTTTGGGGTCATGTCTATGATCCCATACTAAAGCTGGCGACCTCAGGATTTCGAACCTGGGTCCTAAGCATCCTGGTCAGTGCCCTATCCACTGCACCACCACTTGGTCAGACAATATCCAAAATTTATAAAAAACTTACAACTCAGCAACCAAAAAAAAAAAAAAAATTCAACTTAAAAAATTGGAAAATGACCTGAAGAGACACTTCTCCAGAGAGGACATATAGATGACCAATGCAGATATGAAAAGATGCTCAGTGTCACTAATCATCAGAGAAATGCAAATATTACCTTATACCTGTCAGAATGGCTATCATCAGTAAATCAACAAACAAGTATTGGCAAAGATATGGAGAAAAGGGAACCCTCATGCTCTCATGGTAGGAATGCAGATTGGTTCAACCACTGTGGAAAAACAGTATGGAGATTCCTCAAAAAATTAAAAATGTAACTACCTTATGACCCAGCAGTTCCACTTTGGGGAGTATATCTGAAGAAAACCAAAACACTGATTTGAAAGAATACATGCACTCCTATGTTGTTTTTTGTTTGTTTTTGTGGCAGAGACAGAGTCAGAGAGAGGGACAGATAGGGACAGACAGACAGGAAGGGAGAGAGATGAGAAACATCAGTTCTTCATTGCGGCTCCTTAGTTATTCATTGATTGATTTTCTCATGTGCCTTGACTGTGGGCCTTCAGCAGACCAAGTGACCCCTTGCTCAAGCCAGTGACCTTGGGTCCAAGCTGGTGAGCTTTGCTCAAACCGGATGAGCCCACACTCAAGCTGGCGACCTCGGGGTCTTGAACCTGGGCCCTCCACATCCTCGTCCGATGCTTTATCCACTGCACCACCGCCTGGTCAGGCTCCTATGTTTATTTTAGCGTTATTTACAATGCCCAAAATTTGGAAGCAGCCCAAGTGCCCATCAGTAGATGAGTGAACAAAAAAGCTATGGTACATTTACATAGTGGAATACTACTTGGCCAGTTTACATAGTGGAATACTACTTGGCCATTAAAAAGATGGAAATCTCGCCTTTTGTATGAATACTATGCTAAATGAAATAAATCAGAGAAAGACAAATATGATTTCACATATGTAGAATCTAATAAACAAAATAAAAACAGACTAGACTCATAGATACAGAAAACAGACTGACAGCTGCTACAGGGGAGGGTTATTGTGGGATGTGGGTGAAAAAGGTGAAGTGATTAAACAAAGAAATAAACCAAAAAAACTCATTGACACAGACAATAGTAGGGTAGTTACCAGTGGGGAAAATGGGTGGGGGGACGTAAAAAGAGGGTAGAGGGGAAATAAATGGTGATGGAAGGAGACTTTACTTTTGGTGGTGAGCACACAGTATAGTGTACAGATGATGTATTGTAGAATTGTACACTTGAAACCAATATAATTTTATTAACTAGTGTCATCCCAATAAAGTCAATAAAACTTTTCTAAATAATAAAGTGTTTCAAATTGCTTTTTGTGTGTTTATAGACCTGCCATCACCATTAATATCAGCACATTTTTATCAACCCCAAATAAAACTCAGTATCCATTAGCAGTAACTACTATTCCCACCTCCATTAAGCCCCTAAAAATCACTAATCTATTTTCTGTCTGAATGGATTTTTCCAGGGGTAGTCAACCTTTTTATACCTACCACCCACTTTTGTATCTCTGTTAGTAGTAAAATTTTCTAACTGCCCACTGGTTCCACAGTAATGGTGATTTATAAAGTAGGGAAGTAACTTTACTTTATAAAATTTATAAAGCAGAGTTACAGCAAGTTAAAGCATATAATAATAATTACTTACCAAGTACTTTATGTCAGATTTTCACTAAGTTTGGCAGAATAAATCTTTATAAAACAACTTACTATATTTAAATCTATCTTTTTTTTATACTTTGGTTGCTCTGCTCCCACCCACCATGAAAGCTGGAACGCCCACTAGTGTGCGGTAGGGACCAGGTTGACTACCACTGGATTTGCCTACTATGGGCATTACACATAAATGGAGCCATACAATATGTGGCCTTTTTTGACAGGCTTTAATTTAACATAATGTTTTCAGAGTTCATCCATGTTGTAGTATGTATCCATTATTCATATTTTTGTATTGCCAAATAATATTCCATTGTAAGGATAGATCACATTTATCGATTCATCTGTTGATGGACATTTAGGTTGTTTCTACTTTTTGGCTGTTAATAATGCCACTATGAACATTTCATGTACAGATTTTTGTGTGGACATTTACTACTATCAATTCTCTTAGGCACCTACTTAGGAGTAGAATTGCTGGGTCATAAGTAACTCTTTGTTTTACATTTTGAGGACTGCCAAACTGTTTTCCAAAGCAACCTTATCATTTTATAATCCCACGAACAATGTGCGAAGGTTCCAAGTTCTTCACATCCTTACCAATGCTGTTATTGTCTGTCCTTTTGATTACAGCTATTTTATTGGGTATATAGTAACATCCTCATGGTTTTGTTTCACATTTCCTTAGTGACTAGTGAACATCTTTTTTTTTTTTATTAAGTGAGAGGAGGGGAGGCAGAAGAAATAGACTACCGCTAGTGCCCTGACCAAGATCTACCTGGCAAGCCCCCCTATGGGGTGATACTCTGTCCATCTGGGGTCTTGCTCCATTGCTCAACAACCAAGCTTTTCTTAGTGCCTGAGGCAGAGGCCATAGAGCCATCCTCAGTGCCAGGGCCAGCTTGCTTCAATCAAGCCATGGCTGTGGGAAGAGAGGAGAGAGATTAAAGCAAAGGGGGTAGGGGTAGAGAAGCAGATAGTTGCTTCTCCTGTGTTCCCTGACTGGGGATTGAACCCAGCACATCCACATGCCGGACCAATGCTCTACCTCTACCACTGAGCCCACCAGCCAGGGCTGAACATCTTTTCATATGCTTATTGGCACTGTAATCTTTGGAGATGTGACTATTCAGATTCTCGGCCCATTTTTAATAGGGTTGTCCTTTTTTTTTTATTTTTTTTTTTTTTATTTTTTTTGCATTTTTCTGAAGCTGGAAACAGGGAGAGACAGTCAGACAGACTCCCGCATGCGCCCGACCGGGATCCACCCGGCATGCCCACCATGGGGCGATGCTCTGCCCATCCTGGGCGTCGCCATGTTGCGACCAGAGCCACTCTAGCACCTGGGGCAGAGGCCACAGAGCCATCCCCAGCGCCCGGGCCATCTTTGCTCCAGTGGAGCCTTGGCTGCGGGAGGGGAAGAGAGAGACAGAGAGGAAAGCGCGGCGGAGGGGTGGAGAAGCAAATGGGCGCTTCTCCTATGTGCCCTGGCCGGGAATTGAACCCGGGTCCTCCGCACGCTAGGCCGATGCTCTACCGCTGAGCCAACCGGCCAGGGCTTTTTTTAATTTTTTAAAATTTTATTCATTTTAGAGAGGAGAGAGAGAGGGAGAGAGAGAGAGAGAGAGAGAGAGACGGGGGGAGGAGCTGGAAGCATCAACTCCCATATGTGCCTTGACCAGGCAAGCCCAGGGTTTTGAACCGACAACCTCAGCATTTCCAGGTCGACGCTTTATCCACTGCGCCACCACAGGTCAGGCGGGTTGTCTTTTTTTTTTTTTTTTAAGTGAGAAGAAGGTAGATCATGAGACAGATTCCTGCATGAACCCCAACCAGGATCCATCCAGCAACCCCTGTCTGGAGCCGATGGTCAAATCAACCGAGTTATCCTCAGTGCCTGAGGCTGACACTGGGACCAACTAAGCTATCCTCAGTGCTCAGGCAGATGCTCAAACCCATTGAGCCACTGGCTGTGAGAAGGGAAGAGAGAAAGAAAGGAGAGAGAGAGAGAGGGGAAGAGAAGCAGATGGTTGCTTCTCCTGTGTACCCTGACTGGGGATTGAACCCAGGATATCTGCATGCCAAGCCAACACTCTATCCACTAAGCCATCTGGCCAGGGCTAGGTTGTTTTTTTATTGTTGAGTTATTTTATTATTGAGGAGTCCATTTTATTATCTGAATACAAGTCTCTTACCAGATGTAAGTCCCTTATCTAGACACAAGTCTCTTATCTGATACATAGTTTTCTTCCATTCAGTAAGTTGTCTTTTCACTTTCTTGATGGTGTCTTTTTTTCTTTTGTATTTTTCTGAAGTTGGAAACGGGGAGGCAGTCAGACAGACTTCTGCATTCGCCCGACCGGGATCCACCCGGCATGCCCACCAGGGGGCAATGCTCTGCCCATCTGGGGTGTTGCTCTGTTACAACCAGAGCCATTCTAGTGCCTGAGGCAGAGGCCATAGAGCCATCCCCAGCACCCGGGCCAGCTTTGCTCCAATGAAGCCTTGGCTGCAGGAGGGGAAGAGAGAGACAGAGAGGAAGGAGAAGAAGAGGGGTGGAGAAGCAGATGGGTGCTTCTCCTGTGTGCCCTGGCTGGAATCGAACCCGGGACTCCTGCACGCCAGGCCGACGCTCTACCACTGAGCCAACCAGCCAGGGCTGATGGTGTCTTTTGAAACACAAAAGTTTTTAATTTTGATGAAGTCCAATATTTTTCTTTTGTTGCTTGTGTTTTTAGTGTTGTGTGTAAGAAACCATTGCCTAGTCCAAGATCCTGAAGAGATTTTCTTCTATGTTTTCCTTTAAGATTTTCATTTTATTTTATTTTATTTTATTTGAGAGGGGGAAGGGAGAGAGACAGAAGCATCAACTCATTTCACTTAGTTCCATTTAGTTCTGTTCTCATTGATTGCTTCTTGTATGTGCCATGACCAGAGGTCAGACTCATGACCTTGGGTCTTATCAACCGTGGCAGGTTGATGCTTTGGCTAGGCTGACAGGAGAGAGGCCATTTTTAGGCGTGCTTGGATACTTTTTTTTTTTTTTTTGTATTTTTCTGAAGCTGGAAACGGGGAGAGACAGTCAGACAGACTCCCACATGCGCCCGACCGGGATCCACCCGGCACGCCCACCAGGGGCTACGCTCTGCCCACCAGGGGGCGATGCTTTGCCCATCCTGGGCCTCGCCATGTTGCGACCAGAGCCATTCTAGCGCCTGAGGCAGAGGCCATAGAGCCATCCCCAGCGCCTGGGCCAGCTTTGCTCCAATGGAGCCTTGGCTGCGGGAGGGGAAGAGAGAGACAGAGAGGAAGGAGAGGGGGGGTGGAGAAGCAAATGGGCGCTTCTCCTATGTGCCCTGGCCGGGAATCGAACCCAGGTCCCCCACATGCCAGGCCGACGCTCTACCGCTGAGCCAACCGGCCAGGGCCAGTGCTTGGATACTTAAACATAGAAAATAATGGGGAATAAAGATAGAGGCACTGTAGAGTTATTATAGGTGACGGCAGTAGTTGATCATCCAGAGTGAAGCTGGTCTACCTACCACTTGCTCAGTTGGCCTAACTTCACTCATACTTCTGGATAGTCCTATACCATCCATTCACCTTTTAGTAACTCCCTAAAGTATGGTGTTTCTCAAAATGGGCCCACTGCCTTCTTCATTAAAATCATACAGGGGATCTATCTGTTTAATACTGTACCTAGATTCCTGCTCCTCACCCCAGACCTGTGGTCCTAAATCAGAATCTGGGGGGTGGAATCTCTGGAGGTAGACCCTAGGAGTCTGATCCCCAAGTAATTCTTACATATCTTCAAGTTTGAGAAATCTTACTCTCTGTTTTTTGTATTTTTTCAAAGTTAGAAGCAGGGAGGCAGTCAGACTCCTGCATGCGCCTGACCAGATCCACCCGGCATGCCCACCAGGGGGCAATGCTCTGCCCATCTGGGGCATCGCTCCATTGTGGCTGGAGCCATTCTAGTGCCTGAGGCAGAGGCCATGGAACCATCCTCAGTGCCTGGGCCAACTTTGCTCCAGTGGCCAATGGAGCCTTGGCCGTGGGAGGGGAAGAGAGAGATGAGAGGAAGGAGAGGGAGGGGTGGAGAAGCAGATGGGCGCTTGTTCTGTGTGCCCTGACTGGGAATCAAACCTGGGACTTCCACATGCCGGGCCGACGCTCTACCGCTGAGCCAACCAGCCAGGGCCTGAGAAATCTTATCTTAAAGCACCCTGTGTAGCCTCTGTTCCCAAGTTTTTCCCACCTCATTCAAGCCCCCACTTCTACTTAGCAGATCTTCCCTCTGAGGTGGTCGTTAAAGTCAAAGTTATTAGATATTTATGGAGTTCCGTCATCTTCCTTTCTCTTTATCTCAACATATTGGTATCTCTTCACCTTTTTATTTATTTATTTTTTTAAATTTTGGAGAGAGCGGAAGGGCGAGAGAGAAAGAAATATAGATTTGTTCCTGTATGTGCCCTGACCGGGGACCACACCAGCAGCCTCTGTGCTTCAGGATGACGCTCTAACCAACAGAGCTAGCCAGCCAGCCAGGGCTCTCTCTTCACTTTCTATCTCTACCTGCCCTCTCTTCCTCCTCTCATTATTTATTCGTTCATACCCTTGCCCCATCTCTTCCCACCTCCCAGCAGCTGGCTGGACAAGAATTAGACTGCTGAAAGCAAAGAGTTTGAGCACTAGGAGGATGAGCTGAAGAAGGCCTACAACAGTATCATTACAGAGCTGTGTCCATGTGCATGCGGCAGTCGGTACTGTTTGGTGGCTTCCCAGGAGCAGAGTATCTCTCTCTGCAGGTGCCTCTTATAGATCACTGTCAAAGAAGGTAACCGGGCACAGATAGGCACATATATGAAGGGTCCATGTTGAGGCCAGATAAATGCATAAATCCTGTTTGAACTGTTACGCATTTCTGGGCATTCTGAATTGTTGAGTATGTGTATAAGAGAGAAATAGGCACTTTTATTTTATCCCCATGTAAACCAGTGGAAGATCAAGTTTACATACTATGGAATATGCATATATGTGCCTACACACACATATATATCTCTTTCTGGCTTCATCCCTTCCACAATCATGAGAGAGATCTTTCCATTTTAAAAACTTTTTGTCAGGCAGTAGCTGGTTTGCTCAGTGGATAGAATATCGGCCCAGCATGTGGAAGTTCTGGGTTCAACCTCCAGTCAGGGCACATGTGAGAAGCAACCATCTGCCTCTTCCTTTCTCACAGTTGCTTGACTGGTTGGAGCGTTGGTCCCAGGCACTGAGGATAGCTTGGTTGATTTGGGCATCAACCCTAGGTGGGGGTTGCTGGGTGCATCCTGGTCGGAGTACATGTGGGAGTCTGTCTCTCTATCCCCGCCCCCCATCACTTAAAAAAAAGGTAAATAAAAACCCTTTTGGTTGGCCCTACTGCCTCCTCTGGCCATCAGCTGATTTCTCCCCTTCCTCTCAAAGTTAGCCTTCTCCCACGAGGGTGCTACACCAATAGCCTTCACTTCCTCGTTACCCCCTCTTCTGCTGTCACAACTGCATTCCCACAGAGGTTCCCAGTGGTTTCCTCCGCTCCAAGGCCAGTGCTGTTTTTCTCAGTCCTCTCTGATTGCCTCCTCCTCTGGCTTCTGCTCTCCTCTCCGGTGTGTAGCATGTGGCCATGCCTGAGAGGCTGGCCTTGGCTTTTGTTCTTTTTTCCCTGTGCACTCTCCCTGCACATCTTGTTTTGTGACTGTCCTCTAATCTTTATTTCCAGAGCTTTGTTTCTAACTGCCTGTTAGAAACAACATATTCTGCCTGTTCCCTAACATCTCAAATTCAAGATCCAACCCCAAACTGCTATCCCTTAGAACAGGGGTCCCCAAACTTTTTACACAGGGGGCCAGTTCACTGTCCCTCAGACTGTTGGAGGGCCAGACTATAAAAAAAATATGAACAAATCCCTGTGCACATTGCACATATCTTATTTTAAAGTAAAAAAACAAAACGGGAACAAATACAATATTTTAAATAAAGAACGAGTAAATTTAAATCAACAAACTGACCGGTATTTCAGTGGGAACTATGCTCCTCTCACTGACCACCAATGAAAGAGGTGCCCCTTCTGGAAGTGCGGTGGGGCCGGATAAATGGCCTCAGGGGGCCGCATGCAGCCCACGGGCCGTAGTTTGGGGACCCCTGCCTTAGAATATCATGGCCTTCCCCACTCTTAAATTTCTATCACCAGTTGAAACTGAAGCCAGTCTCCACAGCCTGGCTTAAACACCATCTCCTCTGGGGAGCCTGCCTGAGATTGCCAACCTGAATTTAGTTCTGTCCCCTGTAACCATGGAACAGATTTTTTACCCAGTTCAACTCTCCCTCAGTTTGTGTGATGAAGATGAGGCCCCAAGCAGTTAAATACCTGCTTAGGGAAACACAGCTAGTGCTAAAGTTCTCCCTAGAAAGTCATTCTCCGGTACTCTTTCCATTATACCAAGTGGTTTCTTAATGCCTTGAGTGCTTTCAGTTGCTCTTATGGCATATAATCATATACTGCTGTGTGTACACATTGGGGTACTTGTAATGTTAGAAGGTCCTTGAGGAACCTTCCATGTTTCTCATATATCGTTGAGCTCCCTCTTGTGCCTAATTGAGAAGTCATCACTCAGTTAGTGCTCAATAAATATTTAGTGGATGAATGCAAGAAGAGAAAGGTGCCTTGTAGATTTTCCCTGATTAGGGCAGGGTACTGTTATTGGTAGGTTGACGATAGGGCAACTTGAACTATCAGGTTGAGGCGTTTGGACTCTCTTAAGCAGGGGGGGAGGCATGTTGGTTCTAGGCAGAAGAGTAGAATTAGGAAAGCACCACGTTAGGAGGGTGTAGTCTGGCAGCGGCAGCAGAAGGAAGGTGAGGCAAGTGGGAAGAGAAAGGGTTGGTCTGGGTGGAAGCTCTAGAAATTGAGATGAAGAGACAAACAGGGACATTTTGAAGGGAGAAAGGATAGGGTGACTGATGTGGAGAAGGAAAGGGGGAGTGGAGGATGGCACAGAGGTGGGATTATACTTGTGGGTCAAAAAATGGGCCTGGAACCATTGAATCAATATCTGAACCCAGTGTGTCTGATCTCAAAGATAGTTCTTTCATTCCTCAGTGCCTCTTGAACATATAGGGAGAGGACAGACTTGGAGCTAAGATTACAGTTAAATCTCTTTGTGCTGATTTGAGGTGACAGTTGTATATCATTGAACTCTAACAGACTCATCATATTTTCTCTTAGATTAGGATCATCTAGAAAATCATGACCATAAGTCCTTTTCCCTTATCTCTGTCCATCTAGAAAGAACTAAGTTAGATGCAAAAAAAGGACTCTTAATAGAGTGAAGAGGCCCCAAAATGAATAAGCCCTTCTTTTGGGGAGATTCTTAGGGAACTGGATGGATTCCGTTCCTCTAAGTCTAGATTTGCAAATAGACAGAAGGCCTTCTCCCAGGTTCCTTGCAGCTCTTAGGTTCAGACAAACCTCATTGCCCCCCCCCCCCATACTGCAGCAACAATATTTTTTTTTTCTGTGGGGCCTGCTGTTTTCTTAAATTGTTCAAAGTTTTTATTAGTAACTTTAGCTGGAGCTAAATAATTGAACATAGAACCGTGAAATTCTTGGTCTGGCCATCACGTAGAAGGAACTCTCTTCTACTTCTGTTCGGGTCTTTCCCTGGAGCAGGTTTGGGATGCTCTGTAAGGCTGCTGTGTGCTGCGCGCTGGGCTAGGTTGGTCCTGGAGACACTGGTAAGCAAGGAGAACTTAGTTCCTTTTTCCAGGAATTTACAGACAAGTAAACATACAATTGCAGTCAGTGTATTATATACTACATGCTCTGATAGGGGAAGTACATTTTTAACCCTCCAGTTCCCCTCTCTGAGAAGATGGACAGAGACAGTATACAGTGAGGATATTCTAAAAGTAAAAAGCCTTAGGCTGGTGTCTCTGGTCTCCAGCATGCCCACGTTATGCTCCGTGTGCTTGCTTCAGGGATAAAGGATGAAACATTCTTAGATTTGTTTATTTTTTCTTTCTTTTCTTTTCTTTCTTTCTCTTTTAAGACATTTTATATTGGTTTTCAAAATCAAAGAGAAAGGAATTTTAGATTATATACTTTTTTTTTTATCTCGGCCTTTTTGATGTATCTTTTTTATTTTTATTTATTCATTTTAGAGAGGAGGGAGGGAGGGAGAGAGAGAGAGAGAGAGAGAGAGAGAGAGAGAGGAAGGGGGGAAGAGCAGGAAACACAGGGGGGGGGAAGGAGCAGGAAACATCAACTCCCATATATGCCTTGACCAGACAAGTGCAGGGTTTTTTGAACTGGCGATCTCAGTGTTCCCAGGTTGACGCTCTATCCACTGCACCACCAGAGGTCAGGCAGATTATATACTTTTTTATGAAGAGGCCCAAAACACTGCCCGGAGAGTTTGTTAAATGACTTCCTCACCTTGTGCCCCCGCCCCCCCGCCGCCCAGTCCTGCAGGTGGTAGGAGAGGGTCTGCCCCATCTGCAGTAGCACCGGAGCTAGGCTAGCTCTCAGCTTGCAGTCCAACTTCCCAGCCTCTCTCTCTCAAAAAAGAAGTCGTGCCAGGAGGGTGTGGGCGGCCTCCCAGCAGCTGTGCCACTCAGCCAGGCTGCCTGCTCGGCCCAGCAGGCAATGTGCCTCTTTAGAGGCTTTGTCTGAGCCCTTCGGGCCCTCTCCTCCTGGCACTGCTTGGCTCAGGAAAGCAAGAACTGAAAGTTCGCCTTTCTCCTCTGCCCCTCCCAGTGGCCCTCTCACTGTCACCTGCTTTCCCTCCCCACCTAGAGGTCCCTTTTACTCCACCCCCCAAAGGCCACAAAGACTGGCTCTGAAGCCCTTGGTCTCGGGGGCACTGGGAAGGTAGAAAATGACAAAAGGATGGGAGCTCTCAAATTCCAACTTTCTACTAGCTCCCCTCATCCTTGCTTTTAAAAAATGAATAACTATAAGTGGCCCAGGCCATGTTGCTCAGTGGTAGAGCATCAGCCCGGCATGTGGAAGTCCTGGGTTCGATTCCAGGTCAGGGCACACAGGAGAAGGAACCATCTGCTTCTTCACCCCTCCCCCTCCTCTCTCTCTCTCTTTCATCCCGCAGCCTTGGCTCGATTGCTTCTAGTGAGTTGGGCTGAGGCACTGAAGATGGCTCCATGTCCTCTGCCTCAGGCTTTAGTTGCAGTGGAGCAATGGTCCCAGATGGGCAGAGCATCACCCCCTAGTGGGCTTTCTGGGTGGATCTCGGTTGAGGCACCTGTGGGGGTCTGTCTCTCTGCCTCCCCTCTTCTCACTAAAATAAAATAAAATAAAATTTAATAATTGTAAGGCCCTGGCCAAGTTGCTCAGTGGATAGGGCATCATCCTAGTGCACCCCAGTCAGATTTGATCCCTGGTCAGGACACACATGAGAAGCAACCAGTAAGTGCACACTATATGGAACAACTAAGTGGAACAACGAACTATGCTTCTCTCTCTCTCAAATCAATGGGAAAATTCTAAAAAATAAAAATTAATAATTATAAGTAACTTTTATTGTGCAAGTGCTCTGTGCCAGGCACTGTCTTAAGCATTTTATTGGCATTGCCTCATTTAAAGTTGACGCCAACCCCAGAGGTGGGTACTCAGGCACCCCGTTTTGCAGATAGACTCCAGACACAATAATTAGTTAATCAAGTTTGAAATCAGGAGCTTGCCTTTGAAAAGCCAGCTGGGCTCTGGCTTCCGTTTCCTCTCATCTTCTGACGTTTCCCATAGACCATGAACTCTGAACCAATCCAGGGAAAGTGCAGCTGGCCATCAGGGTTCCCTCTTGCAGGCCCCTCATAATATACTAGTCTTTATTTTCCTCTCCTGACTGAATACCCTCTGCCCTCTCCCCCAGGCTACATAATCTTTTTCTGAAGTTCTGACACCTTATTCTTTCTCTCCTTCTCTCCTCCCCTTTAGGATCCTGCTGGAATCTTTGAACTGGTGGAGGTGGTTGGCAATGGAACCTATGGACAGGTGTACAAGGTGAGACTGTAATGACTCAGAAGTGTGACTCTTCCATGGGGCTCTTTCAGGGTGGAATAAGTGTATTTTAGGTCAGGAAATTTGAGATGTTATGGGAGATTGCAGAGGCTGTGAGCCCTGGGAAATGGGGGAGAGAGGAGAGGAGAATAAAAGTAATGAAGGAAGGAAGCAGCAAGAAATGAGGTATTTTTGCTGGCCTCTGCCTGAGTTTAGAACTGGTCCTGGTATAGCAGGAACAGGTCTGGAGTCGAACGAGATATGAGAAAGGGACAGGTGAAGGCAGAGGGAGTGGTATGGGGAGGTATGTACCAGAGCTTACCTGGAGGTCAGAGCAGAGCTCAGGCCAAAGGTACAGGTTTGGCTTCTCCCAAGACCACAGACAGAGAGACCCAGGACTTAGAGTGGATCTAATAACGGACCTTCTGCAGAGGAGAACTGGCTTTCTTGAGTTCCCACAGCTGCCCTACAGCAGGCTGGAGCCAGACCTCAGGTCTCTGCTTTTTGTGTGTGTGTGTGTTTTTCTAAAGTTGGAAACGGGGAGGCAGTCAGACAGACTCCTGCATGCACCCTACTGGGATCCACCCAGCACGGTCAGCAGCGGGCAATGCTCTGCCTATCTGGGGTGTCGCTCTGTTGCAACCAGAGCCATTCTAGTGCCTGAGGCAGAGGCCACAGAGCCATCCTCAGTGCCCAGGCCAACTCCACTCCAATGAAGCCTTGGCTGCGGGAGGGGAAGAGAGAGACAGAGAGGAAGGAGAGGGGGAGGGATGGAGAAGCAAATGGGCGCCTCTCCTATGTGCCCTGGCTGGGAATTGAACCCTGGACTCCTGCATGCCAGGCCGACGCTCTACCGCTGAGCCAACTGGCCAGGGCCAGGTCTCTGCTTTTGAGGCTGCCTTTCTCCTACAGAAATGGCATTTCTTCAGACCCTGTTGGTAGCTTTTAGCCTAGCCAGCTCAGGCCTCTCATGGGGCCTGATCACTGGTCATACTTGAATGGGGAGAGGTAGCCACAGCAGAGAAATGTTCAGAAATGTTCAAGTTGAATGTCGTCCCAGAGTTGGATACCCCAGAATATGCACCAGCTTCTTTGTCTCTAGGGCCTGTCTCCTGGGTTACCAGGACCACCTGCTCCCTTAGCCTTCTTCTGTGTAAGCTTTGGGAAACAAGCACTCCTCCTCGCCCCCCCCTCGTTTTCCCATCTCTTGCCTAGTTGTTGCCATGGAAATTGTAGTTCTGTGTTCTACTGCTTTTTTGGGCTTTAGATCTTGAATGACTGCTGAGGATAAAAATAATCCATGGCCTAGCAATACTTGTGTTCATCCCCACAAGGGGCTGCTGTCTGTCACCCTGCTTCTCCCCAGGAAGACTTGGACTTTTCTGTCCAAGCCCCAGATTGCTCCTGTGAGCAGTTTCAGGAGCAGGAGGAGGAATGGCAGGGCCATGCTGTAGAAGAAGTTACTTTCCATTAGCACTGGTGATGGGGCTATCTACGCATGTCAGTTGTCCCTTCTGTGTTTTCCTGAGTTCCCTAAAATTTCAACTCTATCCTAATTCTTTCAACAAAATTAAAAGCCTGGGGGAAGGGTTGGGACGGGATCCAGGTAACAGCCTCCTATCCAGAGTAGGGGGTGGGCTTTAGTAATGCAGAGAGAGGCAAAGGGCCTTCCCTCCCCAACCTTCCCCAGTTCCCTCTAACTGTCTGAGGATGGAGAAGGTATCTTCCTTCCTTTTTTTTTTTTTTAAATATTTTATTTACTGATTTTAGATAGAGGAGAGAGAAAGAGAAAGGGTGGGAGGAGGAATGGGAAGCATCAGTTCATAATAGTTGCTTCTCATGTGTGCCTTGACCGGGCAAGCCCAGGGTTTCGAACCAGTGACCTCAGCATTCCAGGTCAGTGCTCTATCCACTGTGCCACCACAGGTCAGGCTCTGCTTTTACTTCAAACTAGGAAGCAAGTTCAAGCCAGAGAGGTTGGAACAGAACGTAAATGTCTCTTACTCGTCTCTCTCAAGTACTGTACAGGAGCAGACCCTTCCTCTTTACCAAGCACAGAGCTCGGAAATCCAGGCTTGGTAGTTTTCCTGTATGTAGCCTACTAGTTATGCCTATGACCAATCCAGGAATTGAGTTGTCTAGCTACCATGAGACACTAAGACGCTGAGCCACCAACAGGTGGCTATTTGAGTCTCCCAGAATCAAGCTCTCCCTGAGCATGGACCTAGAACCCTCTATTCCCATTTCTCTGTCCAACAGGGTCGGCATGTCAAGACTGGGCAGCTGGCTGCCATCAAGGTCATGGATGTCACAGAGGTAGGGAGCAGTGCAGGGCAGAGGGAGGGTTGGAGCATTGAGAAGGAGGCTGACCTCCTCCCATTCACCTAGGATGAAGAAGAAGAGATCAAACAGGAGATCAACATGTTGAAAAAATACTCTCACCACCGCAACATCGCCACCTACTATGGGGCCTTCATCAAGAAGAGCCCCCCTGGAAACGACGACCAGCTCTGGGTGAGAAGTGCCCCCTGGCCTGCCCCCTGCCCCGCCTTGCCCTTTCTGCCTCTGGGCTGTGTGTTTGGAACTCAGCATCAGTGCTCAGTCTCCTTGCTAGACCTCTCTCTCTCTCTCTCTCTCTCTCTTTTTTTTTTAAGACTTTATTCATTTTAGAGAGGAGAGAGAAAGAGAAGGGGGGAGGAGCAGGAAGCATCAACTCCCATATGTGCCTTGACCAGGCAAGCCCAGGGTTTCGAACCTGCAACCTCAGCATTCCAGATCGATGCTTTATCCCCTGTGCCACCATGGTTCAGGCGCCAGCCCTCTGTTCAATCCCGCTGCTTCCCCTGGGTATGAATTGGGGACCTCCTGACCCACACAGAGCCCCCCCCACTCTGCAGCCTCTTGTTCTCTGGGTATTTTGATGGTAGGGGTCCTGGGGTTTGCCCCTACCTTTGCCCTGACCAGTACCTTCCCCTGTGTCCAGCAGGCACTTCATAAATAATAAGCAATATAATTCTAGTGAGGGCTGGGAGAGAGGACAGGGAATTTAGTTCATAAATTCTTCTGCATTGGCACAGCTCCTGAGAAAGCAACAGATCAAAATATCTGTGGTAGGTGACAGACAGAGCTTGGGCCCCTCCTGGCGGTATACAAGCCAGAGCTTGCTGGAGCTCTTTTGGTGTCCCCCAAATCCCTCTTGGTCCAGAACATTCCTAAGTCATTCACCCTCCTTACCTACTTACCTGGGCACTGATGCCAGCTGATTCTTCAGCCTCACCCTCTCTGGTACTGAGCCAGTCCTAAGGACAGAGCAGCAGGGAACATGGCAGTGGCTGGGCGCGGGGTGGGAGGCAGGGGGTTGGAGCTCATCATGTCTCCTCTTGCAGCAGTTCCCAGATGAGTGAGTACTTACTGAGCACCTTCTGTGTACCTGGACAGATAGATAAGCATGAATCATGTTCCCTGCTTTCTATGCACTTAGTTTTTGTTTTTTAGATTTTATTTATTGATTTTAGAGGAGAGAAAGAGAGAAAGAGAGAGAGGTGGGGGAAAGAGCAAGAAAGATCAACTCAGTAGTTGCTTCTCATACGTGCCTTGACTGGGAAAGCCCAGGGTTTTGAACCGGCAACCTCAGCATTCCAGGTTGATGTCTTATCCTCTGTGCCACGACAGGTCAGGCGGCACTTAATCTTTTTGAAGGCACACACAAGCACACACCCACACTTATACACACGCAAGGGGGTTTACCTGCCAACTGTGTGTAGTGAGAGATCCTTGAGGACTAGAGGCCAGGCACTAGTGACCAGGCGCCCCCTTCCGGGCTTGTTGGACATTGTCCTCCCACTGTGTTAGGCACAGATGTTGAGCATATGCAAATTACTTTGCATATGCAAATATCCATAGCTCTTTCCTTTTGGGTGTGGCTTTTAGAAAAGTTACTGTGAAAACATTTGGATAGACATGCTGGTCACCAGGGGACTTCTGTGCTTGGTACCTTCCTGTGGGTCTCTGGTTCTTCCTTCAGTGGGCTGTATCTTCCTACCTTGACCGTGCCTGTTTGCAGAGTTTCTCCCACAGTACTGCCAGGTGCT
Organism: Saccopteryx bilineata; assembly: GCF_036850765.1. Taxonomy (NCBI): domain Eukaryota; kingdom Metazoa; phylum Chordata; class Mammalia; order Chiroptera; family Emballonuridae; genus Saccopteryx; species Saccopteryx bilineata. The sequence goes on along the minus strand of NC_089491.1, from coordinate 354,952,983 downwards.
TTTCTGTAGCTCTCCGGTAGATCTCATGCATTGATTTGTCTCTAGCACACCTGGAGAATTGCTGGTTTCAGCTCCTTGTCTTGGGATAAGAAGTTGGTAAACTCTTTTTGTGAAGGGCCAGATAGTAACTATTTGGGGCTTTGTGGCTCATACTGTCTGTCACAACTACTCAGCTCAGCTGTTGTACCATGAAAGCAGCCATAGACAATAGATAAATGAATGGACATCACTGTATCCCCTAAAACCTTTATTTAGGACTCTATAATTTGCATGTCATATGGTTCTTTTTTTTTTCCAGCTATTTAAAAGTGTAAACACTGCCCTGCCTGGGAAGGTCAGTTGGTTAGAGCAGTGGTCCCCAACCCCCGGTACCGGTCCATAGAGAAAGAATAAATAACTTACATTATTTTCATTTTATTTATATTTAAGTCTAAACGATGTTTTATTTTTTAAAAATGACCAGATTCCGGCCCTGGCCGGTTGGCTCAGCGGTAGAGAGTTGGCCTGGCGTGCAGGAGTCCCGGGTTCGATTCCCGGCCAGGGCACACAGGAGAGGCGCCCATTTGCTTCTCCACCCCTCTCCCTCTCCTTCCTCTCTGTCTCTCTCTTCCCCTCCCGCAGCAAGGCTCCATTGGAGCAAAGATGGCCCGGGCGCTGGGGATGGCTCCTTGGCCTCTGCCTCAGGCGCTAGAATGGCTCTGGATGCAACAGAGCGACGCCCCAGAGGGGCAAAGCATCGCCCCCTGGTGGGCTTGCCGGGTGGATCCCGGTCGGGCGCATGCGGGAGTCTGTCTGACTGCCTCCCCATTTCCAGCTTCGGAAAAATGAAAAAAAAAAAAAAAAAAGACCAGATTCCCTCTGTTACATCCGTCTAAGACTCACTCTTTTTTTTTTTAACCTTTTTTTTTTTTACGTAAACAGAGAGAGGGATAGACAGGGACAGACAGACAGGAACGGAGAGAGATGAGAAGCATCAATCATTAGTTTTTCATTGCGCATTGCGATACCTTAGTTGTTCATTGATTGCTTTCTCATATGTGCCTTGACCGTGGGCCTTCAGCAGACCGAGTAACCCCTTGCTTGAGTCAGCGACCTTGGGTCCAAGCTGATAAGCTTTTGCTCAAACCAGATGAGCCCGCGCTCAAGCTGGCAACCTCAGGGTCTTGAACCTGGGTCCTCGGCATCCCAGTCCGATGCTCTATCCACTGCACCACCGCCTGGTCAGGCAAGACTCACTCTTGATGCTTGTCTCGGTCACATGATACATTTATCCGTCCCACCCTAAAGGCCAGTCCGTGAAAATATTTTCTGACATTAAACCGGTCTGCAGCCCATAAAAGGTTGGGGACAACTGGGTTAGAGCATCTTCCCGATACGCTAAGGTAGCAGGTTTGATCCCTGGTCAGGGCATATAATAAGAATCAACCAATAAGTGCATAAATAAGTGGAACAACACATTGATATTTCTGTCTCTCTCTCTTTCTCTGTGTTCCCTTCTTCTCTCTCTCTCTAAAATCAATAAGTAAGTTTAAAAACATTTTTTTAATAAAATGAAAATGTAAAAACCTCACTTAAGCTCATTGGTCATAGTTTGCCAAGCAGGCTTCAGAGCACTATTTCTTAACTGTTTTGGGTTCATGGTCCCAAAGAGGATCTGATGAGAGTTTTGGACCCTTCCCCAAGGAAAATGCACATACCCACCTCACTTTGTCTATAATTTCAGGGATTCCTTGGACTCCTACTCTGGACACAGATCATTTTCCCAGACCCATCTTCTCTGTCTTTTCCGACTATATTCCCTTCCCCCCTTTTCTCCTAATCTTAGGAAGTTCTGTGGCCTTTGTGAGAGAGTCATATGGTTCCTGCCTTTCAGTTTACACCAGTTTTGGCCCCAAGACCTCTGGTACTCCAGGGAGCTGTCAGCGGAAAGGGGCCTACCCTAACTGCTGCTTTTCCTTCTGGGGCTCCCTGGGACCATAGCTGGTAATGGAGTTCTGCGGTGCTGGTTCCGTGACAGACCTGGTAAAAAATACAAAAGGGAATGCCCTGAAGGAGGACTGTATCGCCTACATCTGCAGGGAGATTCTGAGGGTGAGCACCTGGCCCTGCCCTGCCTCCTGCTCCTGGGCCACCCCCATGGGAGCTTTCCCCTCCCTGTACGTAAACCCTCCCTGCCCTGAGGAGGAAATGGAACTATGCCCTCTTTAAGGAACAGATGGCCTGATCGGGTTGGGTTGAGGATTCAAACTGTTGGAGGAGACAAGTGCCTCTGCCCAAGCTCTGCTACTTCTCCACTTGTAACCCTTACCTGCTGGGGGTCCCCAGGAGCCACCATGGGTGGAAGCCCTCTAGGGAAGCTCAGCCTGTGCTTGGGCACATGGAGGAAAGGCTGCTCCTTCAGCCCAGCCGAGCCAGACTGGTGACTTTCCCTCCTCTGTCTCAGTCAGTCGAGTCCTCTCTCCTTCCCACCCCCTCCAACACCAAGGCTAATTTCTCCCACTCTGCTGCCCCAGGGTCTGGCCCATCTCCACGCCCACAAGGTGATTCACAGAGACATCAAGGGGCAGAACGTGCTGCTGACAGAGAATGCGGAGGTCAAGCTAGGTGCGCTGATTCCTTTTAGACTGATGGAGCCCTCTCACCTCCAGAACAGAATGAGAGGCCCTTTTCTCTCTCTGCTGGCTTAAGTCCCATGGCCTGTAGGCTGGGAGGCGCTTTCCCTCTCCCCCAGGATGCCCTGCCTCCTGCTGAAAATCATTCTAGTTTTTGTCCCTGCTACCTGTTATGTCCCTGGTGCAGTGCAGGTCCCTTTGGGAAGGTGGAATTTCAATCTGGGATCTTGTCCCTTGGTCCTTTCACCTTGGTTTTTCCCGAAGACACAAGAAGACCAGGTCAGATTCTTTAGGGTGTTGGTGGGTTGGAAGAGGTTCCAAGGAGTGTCTAGGTAGAGCAAGGACCTCCGCTGCCTTGGAACTTGCACATGCTGGGTCCAAGGTGGGGACGTCACACTGTGTCATGACTCCTCTCTCCATGTCTTCTCAGTGGACTTTGGGGTGAGTGCTCAGCTGGACCGCACCGTGGGCCGACGGAACACTTTTATTGGGACCCCCTACTGGATGGCCCCAGAGGTCATCGCCTGTGATGAGAACCCTGATGCCACCTATGATTATAGGGTATGGAGCAGAGAGCATGGAGCATGGAGGCAGCCAAGGGCAGGAAGTGAGATGGGTTGGTATGGTGGGTGGATTGAAAATATCGGGGCCTCAAGCAGTTTATCTTAAATGTTGTCAGATTAGACAAAATGAAGGTATAATGATGTGTTAGCTGTGAGGTGTTAAGGGACATTTTGTGACAAGGAAAGTATGGCTGGGAATGTTGGCCAAATTAGAGGAGCGGGGTCTCAGGAAGGGATCTGGGCCAAGAAGTAGTTCAGAAGAAACCAGGGATAGTAGGTGAAGATAGTAGGCAGGAACATTCACCTGTTCCTTCTCTTCCCTCCGTAGAGTGACATTTGGTCTCTAGGAATCACAGCCATCGAGATGGCAGAGGGAGCCCCCCGTAAGTGCGGAGTCTGGGAGAGAAGGGAGGGCCCAAAACGTGGCTGTAGGGAAGAGGTGGTCCATGGGAAGTTGTGGCTCTCAGTGTGGCAAAGGGACTGAGGTGTCTCTTATGTGTCCCAGCTCTCTGTGACATGCATCCCATGCGAGCCCTCTTCCTCATCCCTCGGAACCCGCCTCCCAGGCTCAAATCCAAGAAATGGTAGGTGTCTGGGGACATGGTATCTAGGAAGCTCTCTGGACAAGGTCATCCTCACCGGAACCCCTTGCATTCGGTCTTGGTCTACACCACAGAAGAGGATGGGAGGGAGTGGTGCTGCTGCCAGAGCTCTGGGGCGCTGGTGTGGGGGTTGGAAAAGACAGAGGGAAGTCAAGGTGGCTTTCTGTTTGTTTGTTTATTTGCTATTTTTATGAAGTGAGAAGCAGTGGGGAGGCAGAAGACAGACTCCCGCATGCTCCGGACCAGGATCCACCCGGCATGCCCACCAGGGGGCGATGCTCTGCCCATCTGGGGCGTTGCTCCGCTGCAACCAGAGCCATTCTAGCACCTGAGGTGGAAGCCATGGAGCTGCCCTCAGAGCCTGGGCCAACTTTGCTCCAATGGAGCCTTGGCTGCGGGAGGGGAAGAGAGAGATAGAGAAAAAGGAGTGGAGGAAGGGTGGAGAAGCAGATGGGCGCTTCTCCTGTGTGCCCTGGCCGGGAATCGATCCTGGGACTTCCACACGCTGGGCTGACGCTCTACTACTGAGCCAACCGGTCAGGGCCTCAAGGTGGCATTTTTATGAATGATCTCCCCTCTCCCTCCTGTGACACCCCCTTCTGAGGGGGCCCTCCTAGTATGAGCCATTGTTTCCAGGTCTAAGAAGTTCATCGACTTCATTGACACATGTCTCATTAAAACTTACCTGAGCCGCCCACCAACGGAACAGCTACTAAAGTTTCCTTTCATCCGCGACCAGCCCACGGAGCGGCAAGTCCGCATCCAGCTTAAGGACCACATCGACCGATCTCGGAAGAAGCGGGGCGAGAAAGGTCAGTGGGGGAGGAGGTCAGTGGTGGGTCTCAGGACTGACTTCAGCCCCTGCTTTTTTTCACCATCCCTGGCTCCTCCTGGCTTCCATTTGGGTTCCCTCCCAGACCCCAGTTCTCCCTATCCATAGAGACCTCCTTTCCCAGACTTCGAACCCCAGAGGGCTTCTCTTAGCGCCAACCCACGTCAGTTTTTCAAATGGATATGGCCCCTTTATGTCCTTACAAAATCTTCCCATTGAACACATTCATTTGTAAGTGCATGTACACATTCAACCATAACCCACCCACTATGCGGTCTAATCTCTGAGTCTGTCCAGGCCCAAACCTGAGACCCCCTATCATTCCATTGTCCCAAGAAGGTGGGCAGGGACCCGGGTGCATGGCCATCCAGACAGACCTTATTGGTTATCCCCGTCTAAGGTTTCCCTAGCCCAGGGTGGGGTCTGGGGCACTGCGTGAAGAAACAGCAGTGATCTCCTCCCTGCAGAGGAGACAGAATATGAATACAGCGGCAGTGAAGAGGAAGATGACAGCCACGGAGAGGAAGGAGAGCCAAGGTGGGCTTGGCAGGTGGAGTTTGGGGGACATAAGTGGTCCTTGGCTTGGGGACTCAGACTGGGGATGGTGTGTTAGAGACTCATAAAACAATCTCTGGGTGCTGAGAAGAAACGGAACAGATGAGCAAGAGGTGGGGAGAGCGTGATTCAGGGCTGCAGGCTGGGATATTACAGAAGGATAGAGCCCACGACTAGGCAGGGGAGAGGACAGACCACTTTTCCTGGTCACCTGGGAGTGAGCAGAGGCAGACTGTGGTCCAGGTAAAGCACCTACTTAGGTGTCTCTCCAGGTTTGAGAGGGAATGGCTGGCTTTTAACCCCAGCCTCCGTGGTGCCCACCCTCACTCAGCTCCATCATGAACGTGCCTGGTGAGTCCACACTACGCCGCGAATTTCTTCGGCTTCAGCAGGAGAATAAGAGCAACTCAGAGGCTTTAAAGCAGCAGCAGCAGCTGCAGCAGCAACAGCAACGAGACCCTGAGGCACACATCAAACACCTCCTGCACCAGCGGCAGCGCCGCATTGAGGAGCAGAAGGAAGAGCGGCGGCGCGTTGAGGAGGTGGGTTGTCCTGGGAGGGCCTGGGCCCGACCTGGTTCAACAACCTGTCCTGGTCCCAGCAGGGAGAAGAGGGAGCCAGCTGGGGCTTCCTAACCCCTTTTGTTCAGATTTGTATAGAAAGGGTCTGTTTTCTGTTAGAGGCCCATTCCAGGTACATTCCCCGCTTGCCACCCTTGGTGATTGCTGTGTTATGAGCATCCCTTCAGAGCAGAGCCATTTCTGAAAAGCCATGCTAGTTCCCGTGGACAGGAGGATTGTCCCTGTCTTTGTTTCTGTAGATCTCTCCAGGTTTGTCTAGCCCTGTTTATCTTAATTTTGGGGGAGCTAGGGGTATATGTACAAACACTTCAGGCCCCTGGGCATCTGAGTATCAAGCAGTTGTCTGGTTGACATGAAGAGGAGCCTTCTAAAGATGCTGTTACTTTTAAATTTTTTGGTTTAGATTTGCTGGAAAGTAGTCTTGTCAGTTGGACTTAATGGAGGTGGGTGGCAGAAATTCATTTTAATAGACAGTCCTATTTAAATAGCTGTAGGTCTTTTTTTTTTTTTACATCACCAGTTTAAAAGATAAATGTGTCTGCAGACATATATTTAAATGCATGTACTTATTTTTCAGGGAAGCATGGTGGGAAAGGCAAAGCATGGGTTGGTTTTAAAAATACCTTAAGTAAAAAAAAAATACCTTAAGTGATGAAATTTTTATTGAAACAGTTACATGATTTCAAAGTTCATGGAGAGCTGGGCTTAACAAAATAATTAGGTAATAGATAGAAGCATCCACGCTGTCGATGCTCCCCAAAGCAGGCCCGTTTTTGTTGAACAAAAAATAATTTGTAAGAGAACACAGTGCAGATTTCCTTCAGTAAAGACTGTTTTTAGGCAGTTGAGTGACAGGAAATGGTGTCTACCAGAGTGTCTGGGAACAGGCCTGCCCTATCCTCGCTGTGGAGAGAGGCATGACAAAGCATCCCTACTGTAATGGCCCTTGGGGGCTTCTTCTTATTTTCCCCTCTCTTCCTTTTCCCTTGGTTTTCCTTCTTTCCCTTTCTGAACATGAAAGATCCTTCTAATGAACCTCCTTTTACTTTTGTTTAGAAAGTAGTTTTGCCTGACCTGTGGTGGTGCATTGACCTGGAACACAGGTCGGTGGTTCAAAACCCTGGACTTGCTGGGTCAAGGCACATACTAGAAGCAACTACTATGAGTTGATGCTTCCTGCACCTTCCTACCCTGCCTTTCTCTCTCCTCTCTCTAAAATTAATAAATCTTTAAACAGAAAGAAAAAAGAATAAAGTACAGGCTTTTCAGTTGTACTAATTGGAAGTAGGTGGGAGAAGTTCATTTTAATAGGATCATTTTCTTTTTGGGGAGGCAGGCTCTTTCTGCTTTTTGGGGCAGAAAGAGTGTGAAAGTATAGTGCGACCTGAGCTACTGATGTTTGCCAAGCAGTTGTGAAGTCCCTCTCCTCTTGGTGGTTGTTCTGTGCATATGTGCTTGCTGTCCTCTTGTGGCCAAAGGCTCTCATTACAGCCTACTCTATTTGGATTTTTTTTTTTTAAGTTTTTACTTTGATTCATTTTAGAGAGGAGAGAGAGAGAAAGGAGGAAGGAGCAGAAATCATCAACTCCCATATGTGCCTTGACCAGGCAAGCCTGGGTTTTTTTTGTTTTTGTGAGAGGAGGGGAGGCAGAGACAGACTCCCACATGCACCCCTCCTGCACCCCAACCAGAATCCACCCAGCAAGCCTGCTAGGAGGCAATGCTCTGCCCATTTGGGCAACCTGAGCCATTTTTTAGCGACTGAGGCAGAGGCCATGGAGCCATCCTCAACGCCCAGGACCAACTCGCTCCAATCGAGCCATGGCTATAGGAGGGAGGAAGAGAGAGAGAGAAGTGAGAGGAGGAGGGATGGAGAAGCAGATGAGTGTTTCTCCTGTGTGCCCTGGCTGGGAATCGAACCTGGGACATCCACATGCCGGGCCCATGCTCTACCACTGAGCCAGCTGGCCAGGGCCAAGCCTGGGGTTTTGAACCGGTGTTCCGGTTGACACTTTATTCATTGTGCCACCACAGGTCAGCCTACTCTATTTGGATTTACAGATAGAGGTTGTTTTGAGAGACCAGTAGTATCGTAGGGTTTGTTGTTAACTCTTTGGTTTTTGTCTGGTGGGGAAATGGATAGGAGGAGGATTATTGAATTTGGCCCACTCCAAGGGCAGCGGCCAGCTGCTCAGTTTCTCTGGTCCCAAGCCCACAGCTACCCAGACAAGTAATGTTTCCCAAGCTAAGCCCCTATGGACTTCTTCCTGTGTAGGAATAGATAGGTTTGTAAAAACAAGTTGAAGCCATTTTCTTTCACCATCTTCCCTAGTGAGAAGGAGACCGGTGTAAGAGAACGGTCTCCTTTCTAAGAGATGTCCAAAAGTGGGCTGGGGTCCTTCCTTCCAGAGCCGTCTGTGTGGAACAGCCTTAAGACCACACCTCTCTTCACCCACAGCAACAGCGGCGGGAGCGGGAGCAGCGGAAGCTGCAGGAGAAGGAGCAGCAGCGGCGGCTGGAAGACATGCAGGTGCTGCGGCGGGAGGAGGAGAGGCGGCAAGCAGAGCGGGAGCAGGTACAGCGCCCCCAGCACACACTGCACACACCCCTTCCCTCCCCGGCCTCCCTGCCCGCTCCTGCTGCCTGCCTCCCTGCTCCCCAATACCTTCCCCCCTTCTTTCCTTACCCCTAGATTCCCCCTATCTTTTCTAGCTTCACTCTTTCTCTCTGTTTTCTCCCACCCTTCAACCCCCAACCCTGGCTCCCTGCCCTCCTCCTGTCTCTGTGCCTTCATTCCCATCTCTTTGTCCATCCCTGACTTCTCCCCTGCTCCTTCCTTCATGGGTCCTCCACCCTGCCTCCCTCCTCATTCCCCGCCCTCTTTGGGGCTCATCCCGTCCCTGTCCTTTCTATTGCTCTTCCCTGCTCTCCTCCTCATCCTCACCCCACTGATCTCTTCCTCCTCCTCCAACTCCTTCGCCGCCGCTGCCTTTTCCTCTTTCCCTGCCCTTTGCCCCCCACCCCAACCCCGCCCCCCAGGAATATATTCGTCACAGGCTAGAGGAAGAGCAGCGACAGCTCGAGATCCTTCAGCAACAGCTGCTCCAGGAACAGGCCCTACTGCTGGTAACGGGGTCCCCCGGCTTCCTCTGGGAAGATGCGTATCAGAGCTTCTCTGCCAGAATGGGATGGGAACACGTCAAGGGGAGGGACTCACCCAGGCACCAAGGGAAGACATCTCTCTAGGCAGGAGGAAAGAAAGGGCATGCCGACTCTAACTTCCAGGGCTGCACCTCGCTGAGCCCTCCCTTCCTACCCTTGGGCTCAGGAATACAAGCGGAAGCAACTGGAGGAGCAGCGGCAGTCAGAGCGTCTGCAGAGGCAGCTGCAGCAGGAGCATGCCTACCTCAAGTCCCTGCAGCAGCAGCAGCAGCAGCAGCAGCTTCAGAAACAACAGCAGCAGCAACAAATCCTTCCTGGGGACAGGAAGCCCCTGTACCATTATGGTCGGGGCATTAACCCTGCTGACAAACCAGCCTGGGCCCGAGAGGTACTCACTGCCTCCTTTGCTACCTGAGACATCATCCCCCCAGTCCCACTGCCTATGGCACCCTTGGCATTCTTTCATATCATAGGTAGAAGAGAGAACAAGGATGAACAAGCAGCAGAACTCTCCCTTGGCCAAGACCAAGCCAAGCAGCACAGGGCCTGAGCCCCCCATCCCCCAGGCTTCCCCTGGGCCCCCAGGACCACTTTCCCAAACTCCTCCTATGCAGAGGCCAGTAGAGCCCCAGGAGGGACCGCACAAGGTGAGCCTCTTCCCATCCTTGTCTTAACGCACAACCATAGGGAGCCTTGTTCAGCACGGGTGTGCGCACGCACAAACACATCCTTGGCTAGGAATCATAGACCTCACGATACATGGGCAGAGACATCACCTGCTTGCTGCTGTATGTCTATTCCTCCATCTTACCTGTTCTCAGGCTCTAGGAGACCGTTTCATTCAATAGGTAATTGGAAGCTGGAGGCTTTACTTGCCCCTTCCTCTCAGTTCTGGCCCCAGCTCCCTGGTGGGGATGTGCAGAGTGGGCAGCCCACCCTCCCTGGTCTCTCCCTGCAGAGCCTGGTGGCACACCGGGTCCCACTGAAGCCATATGCAGCGCCTGTACCCCGATCCCAGTCCCTGCAGGACCAGCCCACCCGAAATCTGGCTGCCTTCCCAGCTTCTCATGACCCTGACCCTGCTGCCCCCATACCCACTGCCACGCCCAGTGCCCGAGGAGCTATCATCCGCCAGAATTCAGACCCCACCTCAGAAGGGCCTGGCACCAGCCCAAACCCCCCAGCCTGGGTCCGGCAGGATAATGAGGCCCCACCCAAGGTAAGGACAACCCTGTGGGACTGGAAAAGAGCAGAGAAATACAGTTGACCCTTGAAAACCATGCAGGTTAGGGGTGCTGACCTCTCCCATGCAGTAAAAATTCTAAGTATAACCTTAACTGCCCCAGCACGTAATTACTGATAGTCTACTGTTGATCAGAGGCCTTACCGATAACATAAGTTGATTAACATGCGTTTTGTATGTTATACATGTATATACTGCATTTTAACAATAAAGTAAGCTAGAGACAAAATTAGGAAGAAGAAAAAATACATGTTTTTCAGAAAAAAGTCCATGTATAAGTGGACCTGCCCAGTTCAAACCCATGTTGTTCAAGGGTCAACTGTAGTAAGAGAGGAAGTGGAGGGAGCAGCAAGGTGGAGATGGGTTTGGGGTCGGAAGGGAAGAGGAAGGCAGGGCATCCACTGTTGCCCTGTCCCGAAGGTGTCTGGTGGCACATGAACAAACACGCTGTGGGGACCCCAGTGTTGAGGGTGGGCATGGAAGGATGCCCAGGGTGTCTGGGAAGCACTAGGAGCAGACTTCCTAGGCTGGAATCTCAGCTCTGTCATTTCCAAGCTTCGTGACCCTGGACAAATAAATTCATTGGCTTCCCTGAACCTAGCTTACTTCATAAAAGCGGGAAGAGTACGTGTCAGAACCTCAGGGAGGACGAAGTGTCTGGTTCCCAGCACAGTGTTCACACCAAGCACACTCACGCCTCTTTCTTTTCTCAGGTGCCTCAGAGGACCTCATCTATTGCCACTGCCCTTAACACCAGTGGGGCCGGAGGGTCTCGGCCAGCCCAAGCTGTCCGTGCCAGGTAACACCTGGGTGATGTCGGGTGGCAGGCTAGGGAGAGGGATGAGGGGCAGAGGGGAGTTTGCCAGGTTACCCGCTTAGGGGCGGGCAAGCCCCAACCCAGTCACCTCAGCCCCTTCCCTGCCCATGCCCCGGCACCCCTGTGCTCCCTTCACAGACCTCGCAGCAACTCCGCCTGGCAAATCTATCTGCAAAGGAGGGCAGAGCGGGGGAGCCCCAAGCCTCCAGGGCCCCCTGCTCAGCCCCCTGGCCCGCCCAACGCCTGTAGGTAATGGAGTTGTCCCCCCCACTCACTACCACCCTCACTCCTGCCACCTGCCTCCCCTGGTGATGGCTCCCTCTGCAGTGCAGCTCAGCCCCCCAGGGAGGGGACCACCTTGTCTCCCTGACCCTGCCTCTGCCCTCCCACAGTAACCCTGACCTCAGAAGGAGTGACCCTGGCTGGGAGCGCTCGGACAGTGTCCTCCCCACATCTCATGGGCACCTCCCCCAGGCTGGCTCTCTGGAACGAAACCGTGTGGGAGGTACGTGAGCAGGGCCCAGTGACCTGCTCTGCAGCCGGGACACAATCTCTCTGAGGGTGGGTCTTGCCTTTTACAACTCGGGACGGACAGCCCCAGAGGAAGGGATGGGCATGGAGTGTGTCACTGAGTTCCGGGGCTCTGGCATGAGGCACGAGGGGTCAGCTGAGGTTGTGGGATTGAGGTCAAACCCTGTCAGTGACGTCCTTTCTCCCACCATGCCATATCCAGCCTCTTCCAAACTGGACAGCTCCCCAGTGCTATCTCCTGGGAACAAAGCCAAGCCTGATGACCACCGCTCCCGGCCAGGCCGGCCCGCAGTAAGTCAGCAGGTGGCAGCTGTGGCCCTGCCTTCTCCTGGTCCAGGACTTTGTGGCCAGCTGTGGAGCCTCTGGAGCCTGGGTGCCGGGGGCAGGGCCTTGGTTAACCTGCGTAAGAGGAGGGGCTGTGGGATCATAGGTGTACTTCTAGTTACTAACCTTTCTTAACCTCTTTCCTGCCTTTTCCTGGCTGCCCTCCTTCCCCTGTGGCCCCTCCCAGAGCTATAAGCGAGCCATTGGTGAGGTTAGTGAGAAGGGGCCTGCTTGTGGGGGCCCTCCTGTGACCCTGCCCCTTCTCCTACGGCATCCTTTGTACCATTGCCCTCTCCCCTCCCGCCCTCACGCAGTTCCTTCCCTGCAGGATTTTGTGTTGCTGAAAGAGCGGACTCTGGATGAGGCCCCGCGGCCTCCTAAAAAGGCCATGGACTACTCATCGTCCAGTGAGGAGGTGGAGAGCAGTGAGGATGATGATGAGGAAAGCAATGGCGAACCATCAGAAGGGAGCAGAGATACCGTGGGGGCCCGGTATGGGGGCTCCCTAGGGTGGGGGCACTCCCACATCAAAGGTACCCCAAGAGAAGGGTTACAGGTTGGGGGAAGGGGCCTCTGGGGCAAATCTGTAGGAAAGTGGTTCCCCTTTTCTCAGTGGGAAACCCTGGCTATCAGCGCTGGTCAGTTCTTCCCACCTTTCTCTAGGGAATGGGGTACGGGGCTGGTGTTCCCATCTCTCTCCCACTGTCCTGTTAGTAGCGGGGTGGTCACTTCAGGTGCCTCTCTGTCACCAATGTTTCCCAAGTGCTGGGCATAGGATGCTCAGTGAGGGCTGAGTGCATTGAATAGAGAATGAAATTAATAAAAGCGCTGGGCCTCCTGCTTTCATCTGCTCCTGGGGCACTCATGACCTTCCTCTCCCCAACAGCAGCGATGGGGACACAGACAGCATCAGCACCATGGTGGTCCATGATGTAGAGGAGATAGCCGGAACCCAGACCCCCTATGGGGGTGGCACCATGGTAGTCCAGCGTGTGAGTAGGCCCCCAATTTCCTCCCAGCACCTGCTGTGAGCTTCCTTGGCTCCAGCACTGGCTCCCTTCACTCTGTTCCATTAGACTCCTGAAGAAGAGCGAAGCCTGCTGCATGCTGACAGTAACGGTTACACAAACCTGCCAGATGTGGTCCAGCCCAGCCACTCGCCTACTGAGAGCAACAAAGGTCAAAGCCCCCCCTTAAAGGATGGAGGCAGTGATGTAAGTGGGTCCAGACTGGCCCCCCGGACAAGGGGAGGGCACTGGCAGTGGGTAGGAGATCCAGGGGTGCTCAGGGTCCTGCACTGGGGAACCTGGGGCCTAGGAACAATATCAGGGGGAGGTTCATAGGCTGGGGTCTCCCATGCTTGCCTGACTACAGCCCCTACCCCCACAGTACCAGTCTCGTGGGCTGGTGAAGGCTCCCGGCAAGAGCTCGTTCACGATGTTTGTGGACCTAGGCATCTACCAGCCCGGAGGCGGTGGGGACACCATCCCCATCACAGGTGAGGACGGGAGGACAGATCTGCTGTGAGGCCTGGAGAGGGGCAAAGGTGAAGCTCTGGTGATGCAGCTTCACAAAGCAGTCATGGCCTCCTCTTTGACCTAGGCACCTGCACTGGCACAGAGGCAACAAGGGCTTCTGAGGCCGCTTTACCCCCGAGGGAGAATGCTCAGAGCAGCACAGTGACCTATGTGACCAGATGAGGTCTTTGCCAGGCCTTCTGACTCTGTTTACCTCCTTGTACACCTTCTCCATTCTCTAGTCTTTCCCTTTCCTTCTGAGTATTCAGAGGAGCCAAGACCAAATTTAAGGGTAGGGTTAGAAGAGACAGGGTAAGGGGGCAGCAGCCCACCCGTCCTCCCCTCTCTACTTGGCAGCCCTAGTGGGTGGAGAGGCCAGTCGGCTTGATCAACTACAGTATGATGTGCGGAAAGGCTCTGTGGTCAACGTGAACCCCACCAACACCCGAACCCACAGTGAAACCCCCGAGATTCGGAAGTACAAGAAGCGATTCAATTCCGAGATCCTCTGTGCGGCCCTTTGGGGTAAGCCAGGGCTGAGAAGGAAAAGAGGGATTTGGTGTGCCCCTACGCTCCTGGTCAGGTGAGGGCCTGGCTCTGCCTCTGATCTGCCCAAGGGCTCCTATTGCAGGTGTCAACCTGCTGGTGGGCACAGAGAATGGGCTGATGTTGCTGGACCGAAGTGGACAGGGCAAGGTGTATGGACTCATTGGGCGGCGACGCTTCCAGCAAATGGATGTGCTGGAAGGACTCAACTTGCTCATCACCATCTCAGGTGCGTGGGTGGAGTACAGGGATAGGAGACAGGACCAGGAGGAGGGGGCTCAGCTCCTTGGCTCTGTCACCATCTTCGGCCTGGGCAGAGGGCAACCTTGGTCCAGGAGCCAGAAGGTGGGGCCACTTTCTCACCCCTTGGCTTATGGTATGCAGAAAAGGGTAGTGGAGAGGCAGACTCTGGACCTCCAATGAGGCAGTGTGTGTGTGTGCGTGTATGCATGCGTGTGTGTCTCCTCACCCCTCAGGGAAAAGAAACAAACTGCGGGTATATTACCTGTCCTGGCTCCGGAACAAGATTCTGCACAATGACCCAGAAGTGGAGAAGAAGCAGGGCTGGACCACTGTGGGGGACATGGAGGGCTGCGGGCACTACCGCGTTGGTGAGGAGGTCACAACAGAGATGCCAGAGCATATTTTTTATGAAACATAAAAACAGGGACTTGGGCCCTGGCCGGTTGGCTCAGTGGTAGAGCGTCGGCCTGGCTTGTGAAAGTCCCAGGTTCGATTCCCGGCCAGGGCACACAGGAGAAGCGCCCATCTGCTCCTCCACCCCTCCCTCTCTCCTTCCTCTCGGTCTCTCTCTTCCCCTCCTGCAGCCGAGGCTCCATTGGAGCAAAGATGGCCCGGGTGCTGGGGATGGCTCCTTGGCCTCTGCCCCAGGCGCTAGAGTGGCTCTGGTCGTGGCAGAGCGACACCCCGGAGGGGCAGAGCATCGCCCCCTGGTGGGCAGAGCGTCGCCCCCTGGTGGGCATGCTGGGTGGATCCCGGTCGGGCGCATGCAGTAGTCTGTCTGACTGTCTCTCCCCGTTTCTAGCTTCATAAAAATACAAAAAAAAAAACAGGGACTTGGGCCCTGGCCGGTTGGCTCAGTGGTAGAGTGTCGGCCTGGCGTGTGAAAGTCCCAGGTTTGATTCCTGGCCAGGGCACACAGGAGAGGCGCCCATCTGCTCCTTCACCCCTCCCCCTCTCCTTCCTCTCTGTCTCTCTCTTCCCCTCCCGCAGCCCAGGCTCCATTGGAGCAAAAAGATGGCCTGGGCGCTGAGGATGGCTCCTTGGCCTCTGCCCCAGGCGTTTGAGTGGCTCTGGTCGCGACAGAGCGACGCCCCGGATGGGCAGAGCATTGCCCCCTGGTGGGCGTGCCAGGTGGATCCTGGTTGGGCGCATGCGGGAGTCTGTCTGACTGCCTCCCCATTTCCAGCTTCAGAAAAATACAAAAAACAAAACAGGGACTTGGTCTTTATGGTCTTGAAGCCAGAAATTTGGGGGCTGGCATTGAGAGTGTAGTGACAAACTTGTGGGAGGGGACTGGCAGCCCAGGAAAGGAAATCCCAGCTTCCATCTTCTTTCCTGTCCCCCAGTGAAATACGAACGTATTAAGTTCCTGGTCATCGCCTTGAAGAACTCCGTAGAGGTGTATGCCTGGGCCCCCAAACCCTACCACAAATTCATGGCCTTCAAGGTAATCCCAGCCTCAGCCCCCCAACACTGTTCCAAGGTCTGACTCCTTTATCTGTGTCCCCTGATCCCTTTTCTCCTCTACAGTCCTTTGCTGACCTGCCTCACCGCCCTCTATTGGTGGACCTTACAGTAGAGGAGGGACAGCGGCTCAAGGTCATCTATGGCTCTAGTGCCGGCTTCCACGCTGTGGATGTTGACTCGGGGAACAGCTATGACATCTACATCCCTGTTCATGTAAGCTTGGCAGAACTGTGGACAGAGGGGGACCACCAGTCTGGGCTCCAGACTCAGGGACTCCAGCCCACCTTCTCCTCCCCAGATCCAGAGCCAGATCACACCCCACGCCATCATCTTCCTCCCCAACACTGATGGCATGGAAATGCTGCTGTGCTATGAGGACGAGGGCGTGTATGTCAACACATACGGGCGGATCATTAAGGATGTGGTGCTGCAGTGGGGAGAGATGCCCACCTCTGTGGGTGAGTGTGGTGCTTGTCCTCAAGCTGCAGGTCCCCAAGTTGTCCTGGGATAGTGAGCCTGGGCTGCAGCCCACTCACTGTCACTTAACTCCCTTCTCCTCCAGCCTACATCTGCTCCAACCAGATAATGGGCTGGGGCGAGAAAGCCATTGAGATCCGCTCTGTGGAGACAGGCCATCTAGATGGGGTCTTCATGCACAAACGAGCTCAGAGGCTCAAGTTCCTGTGTGAGCGGAATGACAAGGTGGGAGCCCCTTGCCCCCTGGAGAGGCCCGGGGCCCCTGCATTGGGCTGGCTTCCACAACACTAGGTCGGCACCAAGGAGGTGACAGTTGTGGAATCTCCCTGAAAGGGCACCTTTGAGGAACACAACACCCAGTCATAGCCTGCCCTTCGCTCCCTTTCTGAGAACACACCAGATTCTTTCACCCCAGAGGTCCACCAGCTGCCCTCCTCCCAAAGCGTTTCTGCCCTTTAGGGGGATGGGGTAATTCTGAGAGACTAAACTCTGCAGTTTCGCTTTCCCACCCAATTAATTGAGCCCCCTCCAGCCCCTACCCCTTGGTGATGCCCTCTTCTTCCCCACCCAGGTATTCTTTGCCTCAGTCCGCTCTGGGGGCAGCAGCCAAGTTTACTTTATGACTCTGAACCGCAACTGCATCATGAATTGGTGACAGGCCCAGGGCTGGGGCCCCCCCACATGGACCCAGCTCTTCCCCCACAGCCAGACTTCCCAGGCCGACCTGCTTTCCCTTCCTTGGGCTTTTGCTTTTACTGGTTTGATTCACTGGAGCCTGCTGGGAACGTGACCTCTGACCCTGATGCTATTGTGATCACGTGACCACCTTCTTCCCCAACATGTTCTCTTCCCAAAACTGTGCCTGTCCCATCTTCTGGGGAGAAGCACAGCTTCCTCTAAACAGGAATTAAGTGGGCCTAGCCCCATCACCCTTTTTCTCCACTTAAGAGGAGAGTGCTTGGGGCCTGGACCACATACACCACTGCTACTGACTGGGCAGGGCCCTAGACCCCTTTATTTGCACGTCAGGGGAGCCGGCTCCCCCCTTGAATGTACCAGACCCTGGGGGGGGGTTACTGGGCCCTGGGTTTGGGGGGGGGGGTCACCAGCCACTCCAGGGGCAGGGACCATCTCCTCATTTTCTGAAAGCACTTTAATGATTTCCCTCCCCCCAAACCACAGGGAATGGAAGGGGGACCCCGACAGCCAAAACATCTCCCCCTTTCCAACCCTGATTTCTTCTAGCCTCTGCCCTTCCCTGGTGGAGGGAGGGGGGGCAGGGAGCTCTCACCCTCCCCCACCCCCTTGCTTGCGTCTGTATATAGTGTGAGCAGCAAGTGGCCCTGTTCTCTCCCTGCCCCTATCCTCAATGTAGTGGCCTTGGATATCCCCTTTGTTAATAAAGACAGTTCAACCAGCTCCCGCCATTGCAGGCCCCGTTTTATTCTGTTTTCTCTCACAATTTGGATACTACTAGCCTGGACATGCAAGCAGAGTTGGGATGAAGGGGGAGTGTGGGATGGAATCTGCGATGAATCCTGGGGGCATGGTAGGTGGGTCATGCTGAGCCAAGAAAATCTAGAAGAAATGACTGAGGAAGGGCCAGGGCATCCTCAGCCTTAAACCTGTGGGCCTACCTGGCCAGGTAGCTCAGTTAGTGTCATCCTGATACACCAAGGTTGCGGTTTCCTTCCCCAATCATGGCACATACAAGAATCACCCAGTGAATGCATAAATAAGTGGAACAACAGTCAGATGTTTCAAGTCAATAAATAAAAAATTTAAAAACAAAACCTGAGGGACTGTGTGGACCTGCCCTGAGGGCATTTGGGCCCTGCCCACTCCCTGCAAGGTCAGGCTGTAGTGACCTGGCTTCCTGGCTCCAGACTCCCTAAGTGCCAGTCCTGCAAAGGGATCTCTCTCAAATAGGTTAAGATAGCTTAAAAGTTCATAGGACTAGAGGGTCCCGTGGGGCTGGGGCCTGAGCGAAACTGGAAGGTCAACAAGGGTGAATCAAGGGCTATTTGCTTTCCAGAGGATTGGCATTCAAAGAGCCTGTTTGAACAACCATCTACCCTCTTTCTGACCCCTGCACAGTGACAAGATGTACACACGTGTTTACAAAATACTGACTTATTATTGGCGTGGTAAAGGATCATAATGTATCAGCGGCAGCAACTTGTTTTTCAAAATCTGTTTCCCTATGGAGATGGGTAGGAAAATTGAAGTCTGTGGGGCCACTGACCCAGGCCTACATACATGGCGGGTAGGGTAGGTCAGGCACTTGGTTGAAATAGCCCCCGAGGAAGATGACGCTGGAGCCCACACTGAAGAGCACCAGAGCCGCCCAGAAGCAGATGTTGTCAAGGGCCTTCCCCATGCGCACCCAGTCGGACACCTCCTGGGGAAAGTGCAGGCACAAGTTGAGTCCGTAAAGGCTGCAGGAGTCTGCATCACAAGAGCCAGTGGGGGCCTCTGGCTCCTGCCCTACCTCGCCAGTGGCCTCCTGGTCTCGCGTGCTCTCAGCTATGAAGTTCACGGCATCCACACAGCAACGGATCTCGGGGGCGGCGGCGCCCAGGTTCTGGCAGAGGGCAGCTGCGGGAAAGCGGGGAGTAGCCCGGGGGTGGGCTATTAGCAGTCCTCCCCATTGTAAGCTCCGGGATTGGCCCGCCCCCACTCTGCTTACCGGTCCAGGTGCCGTGCCGGTACCTCTGCCCCTCAAACACGAGCTCGCTCCGCGGCTTTTTTAGTATCAGCTCCTCGGCTCGGAGCAATATGCTCACAGAAGATGCCCGCCTTGCGGACGAGGCGGCTCGCGGAACCTCGGCAGGAGCCCCAGAGCGGAGGAGGCGTGGCAGCAGCTCTAAGAAGACCTAGGGGCGGGGCCAGGGAAGCGATTAAGCTTGAAGTCCCGCCTTGCACCCCGCAGCCGCCTACCCGGCGCTTACGTGGCGGAGCCGCCGGGACATGGCGTGAGTGGTGGGCGTCCGCAAAGACACGTTGAGCACGATGACGCAATTCATGACAATGAGCGTGGCAACCACCATGACGAAAATGAGATACCTGTGGAGCCCGGAATGCGTGACATCACCGTCTCCCCACGTCCCCGGAGTCACAGATGGAGCCTCCCGTCCTTTGATCTCACAAATACCTCTCCGCAGGAGGTAGAGTGAGGTCTCTCTCAACGGCTCCTCCCCTGCGGCGCACAGGCATCCCCGGCCCTTCTCCCTCTCCTACTGCTCGAGGCAGCCATGAAGGGGACCCCCAGCTCCCTGGAAACCCTGCTGTTGCTCTACTGTGACCTCTGTCCTATGACTCGTTGGCTCCACTGCCCCTGCTCCTTTTCTAGGGGGCCCTCCAGCCCCTCTTCTATCTTCCCTGGAACTCTCTGTGGCAGTAGCCCATAAATAGGAGCAGAGGTTCAGATAGCTGAAGTCCTTGGAGCCGCGGGAGCCGAAGAAGCCTCCCGCCCCAAAGCCCACTGTGGGACTGGTGCTAAGAGAAGCCGCGACCAGTGTCATGAACCTTGGCGCCACCTTGTAAGAGTTGGGACGTTGGGGGGTTGAGGAGGGGCGAGGAAGGGGGATAGGGACCTCTGCATCCCCCCCCCCCAACTAACTCCGGTACCCCAATGAAGATCTCAGCCCTGTGGCTACAGCTGGAGGTGCAGAGACTAGACGGCGATGACAGCAGCCCGGGCCCAGTCTCAGACGCGGGGGATCCTGGTGGAGCACTGGCCCGATAGCCCAGACCGCAGGGCAGGGGGCTCGGCAAGCGGGGGCTGTGGTGGGAATGAGCGCGCGACTCCTGTTCCGGGGGGCGTGGCTATGCCTATGTGGACGGGGTCTGCAAGTTTCTGCCTCATTTCTGCAGCAATATAGATGCCAACTGGTCCTCAGAACCCCGGGGGAACCGGTGAGTTCAGGATGGGGAGGTGAGTTGGGGACCAGAGGCGGAGCGGTTGTGGAGGCACTGAGCCGTCACCTCCCAACAGAGATACTCAGAGACTTCAAGTTGGCGTCCAGCAGCAGTGCGGAGGACGGCAGATCAGAGAATCCATCGTCGTCCCAGCCCCACCCCGCGTTCAAATAAAGCCCAAACAAGAATGAAGGAGCCAAAGCTACTCCCAGAGTTATTTGGTTTTGACCCCGCCCAACCGGGCGCACCCTATTGGCTCCGCCCCCTTGTCAGTCTGGCCCCGCCCCTCACGCTAGCCACGTCCCCGCGTGCGCAGTGCGAGGACCCTTTGCGTCCTCACCTGCCCAGCAGCGGCACGCTGAGAGACGTCTCTGGGGTTTTCTGGGCAATCAGGAACAAGAAGACGGTCTGGGCGAGGAGGACGTTGATGGAGACGGTGCATTTCTGGCCGCCGGCTGGAGGTAGCGCCCAGTGAGCGGCGGTCCCGCGCGCCAGTAACGACGAGCCCCGTTTTAGGGTTGGAGCGACTCCTTACCCTGAGCCGGCAGGAAGTAGGCGAGCAGCACCAGGCCTGAGATGAGCACGCAGGGCACAATGATGTTAATGATGTAGAAGAGTGGCTTCCGGCGAATGATGAGTGTGTAGATGACGTCACTGGTCCCTGGACTATCAGCGGAGCTATCGTCGTGGTGACGGATCACTCCGGGGCAGAAGTCGATGGCCCACTCGCCGTTCTCTGCAGAACAAGTGGTGCGGTCAGCCTGCTCTTGGGAGTGGGGCGCTCCACTCTGAGGCTCTACACCTGAGGTTGGGAGCTCAAAACTCCGAGCGGAAGAGTATGCAGCTGTCTGGACCAGGGTGGGTAGGGCAGGTGGTCTGGACTGCTTGAGCCATGGGCCGTCAGCATGAGGGTAGTTCGGGCACGGGCAGAAAGAGGATTCCGGGTGAGGTACGGAACGACCGCTAGGAAGTAGGACTAGTCCAGCAATCGAGATAATTACAGGAAACGGGCAAATTAAAGGGCCAAAGTCGATCGCTAGTATTGATAGTCTGGGGCAGCACCATTTTCCAAGCCCCTTCTCTGTAACCAATCTAAAAGCAGGTTTTTCGGAGCAGGAGGGGACCTCACCAGTATAGGCCTCAGTGTCGATTTCGATCTTGCTGATAGTCTTGCCGTCTTCGTCGACCGCAAAGACAAACTTCACCTCTTCAGCATTGTACGTCTGAGAACTGCGAAGCCAGGGCCGGGACCCCCATACCAGAAACTTGGATCTAGGCCCTATCCTCAGGCCCTGCCCTGGCAGCTGGGATCTGGCGGCGTAATACCACCCCACCCCCCATTACCCAGATCACACTTATTTCCACCCCGACTTTTGATTCACTGGGGCAAGCCCAACCCATTCCAGAATCTGCCTTCACTTCCAGCACAAAGCCCCGCCCCCAGATTAGTGTTCCGCATGGGGCCCCGCCCTTTGCCCCCATAATCCCGTTATCATTCAGGTCTGAGTAACTCTTCAACTCTTCCCACCGGAAAACGAGCGAGCAGTTCTGCCAGTCGAAGGGGAAATAGGTGACTTCCACGGCGCAGGCGCTACGGTAGATGGCGGGGGGCAACCAGCTCACGAAGCCGCCTTGGTAGACCAGCACGTTGGCATCGTGGGCCACGCCGAATTGACCGTCAATACTGTGGGCTCCCGGATACCCAGCGTTTGCGGAGGTCCACGGCCCTCGCTCTCCAAACAACTCTCCCTTCCACCCCTCCCCCAACTCACCCAACCGGGTCCAACCCAGCTCCCTCAGGCCTCGGCTTCCTTCCAGCCTGGCTTCCACTCAGTCCTTACTTGTTTTCCAGCACAATCTCTGGTAGCCATACGAGTTTTGAAGGGACCCTCAGGATTTCTATTCCCCCAAAATCGTCTTTACTGTAGTTGAGCCGGTAATCATGCCAGTCCTAAGGGATGGGGACCGAAGGACGTATGTCCTGCATCTCCCATCTGGTGCCTGCAAGGAGTTTGGGAGAGAGGGATCCCTGGACAAGACCTCACACTGTCCCCCAGACTTGACTCACAATTCCAATCCAGACGCTGGTGGTGAGCGTCTCCTCTTTCTCGTTCTGCAAATGGGAGATTACCGTGGTTGAAGTGGAATTTTAGGGCCAGAAGTGAGCTTTAGGACAGCTCAGCTACTGGGGCCAGAAGTGAAATTTTAAGCTCAGAGATGATGCTTGGAGCGGAGGCGGGGTATCTTACCAGTGAGATGAGGTTGGTCAAGGTGACCTTGAGGTTTATGGTGACAGTGTCTTCAGGCCCCCTCACTGGCCTGTGTCCTGAGTCATAGTTGTCGAAGAGATGGTGATAAAGGCGCAACTCCTCATTCCTCCCCTCACCTCTGCCTGAGGATGGTGTAAAGCAGTGGAGTCACTAGAGATGAAGAGGCTAGAGGGCCTCTCCCCTCTGCCTGCCCTGGGTCTGTGCAAGGCTCTGCTTCTCTGTGTCTGCCTCTGAGACTATTTTTCCATGTGTGTCTTCTGAACCAATCATATTGTGCCTGGGAACCAAATGTTGTGTCCCAGTCTACATCTTGGTCTTTGTCTTAGTCTTGTTTCTTTATGTTAGTATCTCCATGTGTATATCCGACCACCTCCTCTGACCCCTGTCCATACCGAGAAACTTCAAGAGGAACAAGGCGCTGAGCAGAACCCCTGCCATCCCGCTGTCTGGTCCTCAGGGTTATTCTGAACTTTGGCAGGCTTGGAGCAGGGCAGACCAAGGAGTGTGAGTGAGGGGGGGGGGAGGGTGTTAGTTCCGGGCTGGATTAGGGGACTGTCACCTAATCCTTTTACTACCCCTACTGTAGCCAGGGACATCTTGTCTGCTTCCAGAGACAGCTGCTTCATCCTGCGTTCCTGCCCCCACCCCCATCCCAGCATCCTTTCCTTGGTCTTCCACCAGCTTCCCCAGCCACAGATATGATCCACTCATAACTGGGGCAAGCTAGATTCAGGCAAACAATTTCTTTAAAAGCAGCTGGAGCCTGACCTGTGGTGGTGCAGTGGATGAAGCGTCGACCTGGAAATGCTGAGGTCGCCGGTTCAAAACCCTGGTCGAGGCACATGTGGGAGTTGATGTTTCCAGCTCCTCTCTCTCTCTATCTCTCTCCCCCCCCCCCCAAAATGAATAAATAAAATAAAATAAAAATTAAAAAAAAAAAAAAAAAAAAAGGCAAGCAGCTGGAATCACAAGCCTGGAAGTAGGGGGACGGGAGGCCCTGCATTCAACATACACTGGTGCATTGGCCAGATAGCTCAGTTGATTAGAGCATCGTCCCAAAGCACAGAGGTTGCTGGCTCAATTCCTGGTCAGGATACATACAGGAACAGATTGATGTTCTTGTCTCTCTCTCTCCCTCCCTTCCTCTAACGAAAATTAATAAACATTTTTAAAATGCACTGGTGTCCTTTAAATAAGATGCCTGGTGCAGGTGACATCCCTTACCTCCTATACTCACCCATGTGGAACCCACATTACCACCAGCCAAGATCATACTAATGCAGTTTCAGCTGGCAGGATTTGGCAAAAGCAGTGTCTATAAACACCTGGTAAGGCCCTGGCCAGTTGTGTCTGGTAGAGCATTGGTCTGGTGTATGGATGTCCCAGGTTCAATTCCTAGTCAGGGCACACAGGAGAAGTAACTATCTGCTTCTTCACCCCTCCCTCTCCCCCTTCTCTCTTTTCCTTCCGCAGCCATGGCTCAATTGGTTTGAGCACATACCTGGGGTGCTGAGGATGGCTCCGTGGAGCCTCCTCAGGCGCTAAAAATAGCTCAGTTGTGAGCACAGACCTTGATGGTCAGAGCATCCACCCCAGATGGGGGTTGCCAGGTGGATCCTGGTCAGGGTGTAAGCAGGAGTCTATCTCCCCTCCTCTCACTTGGAAAAGAATAAATAAATAAATAAATACCTGGTAATAAGACAGGCGGTCCCAAGGCATTAGTCTGCAGTAACAGACTCTACCTGGCAAAGACGACCATGCTGAAATACTAAACCCACCTTCTCTGACAACATCCTGATGTCTCTGGGTGAGCACCTACCAGACACACTAGTTCCTCCTTGCCTCTCTCTGCTGCCATCTCATGGCCACATGTGATAGTACTATCCCACCCCAAACATACACACACACACACACACACACACACACACACACACACATACCTTAATTGATTCAATGTTGTTGTTTTCCTTAAGTAAGAAGCAAGGAGGCAGAGAGACAGACTCCTACATGTACCCCAACTGGGGTCTACCCAACAAGCCCCCTAGGGGGTGATGCTCTGCCCATCTGGGGTAACTGCTCCATTGCTTTTGCAACTGGAGCCATTCTAGTGCCTGAGGCAGAGTCCATGGAGCCATCCTCAGCACCCAGGCCAACTTTACTCCAATGGAGCCTTGGTTGCAGGAGGGGAAGAGAGAGATAGAGAGAAAGGAGAGGGGGAAGGGTGGAGAAGCAGATGGGCGCTTCTCCTGTGTGCCCTGGCCAGGAATCAAACCCAGACCTTCCATATGCCAGGCTGACAACTCTACCACTGAGCCAACCAGCCAAAGCCAAGCTCAGGGTTTTGAACCAGCAACTTCAGCATTCCAGGTCGATATTTTACCAACTGTGCCATCACAGGCCAGGCTCAATGTTTCTTAAAGTCTCCCTGGACCACCCTAATCAATCACTGGGAATGCTTATGTAAAATTCAGATTTCTAAGCCCTGTCTGGCTAGCTTAGCTGGTTAGAACGTTGTCCCAATACTCCTAAGCTACAAGGTTGATCCCTGGTCAGGACACATACAAGAATCAACCAATGAATGCATAAATAAGTGGAACAACAAATCGATGTTTCTCTCTCACACTCTCCCTTCCTCTCTCTAAAAATCAATAAATAAAAATTTAAAGCTTGAGATTCCTAGGCTTCAACTCCAAAGACTCGCAATTTAGGAAGATGGTAGAGATGGGGTGCCAGGAATCTGTTTTTTTAAGAAGCTATCCATATAGTTCCTCGTGGGTAGGAGGTGCTGAACTAAGCACTTTCTATGCCTCACACCAGGGGTCCCCAAACTACGGCATGCGGGCCGGGCCACATGCGGCCCCCTGAGGCCATTTATTCGGCCCCTGCCACACTTCTGGAAGGGGCACCTCTTTTATTGGTGGTCAGTGAGAGGAGCATAGTTTCCATTGAAATATTGGTCAGTTTGTTGATTTAAATTTACTTGTTCTTTATTTTAAATATTGTATTTGTTCCCGTTTTGTTTTTTTACTTTAAAATAAGATATGTGCAGTGTGCAAAGGGATTTGTTCATAGTTTTTTTTTATAGTCCGGCCCTCCAATGGTCTGAGGGACAGTGAACTGGCCCCCTGTGTAAAAAGTTTGGGGACCCCTGCCTCACACATTGCTTCCTCATGCCAACCAGCAGAGCAGTTACTGTTGTGCTGAATGTATGAAAGAGGACTCAAAGGTCACATACAAGGTCACAGAAATAGATTGGCAATAATGCAGGAGACTTATTGATAAGTTTTATTAATCCTCTTTTTTTAATTTATTGATTGATTTTTAGAGAGAGAGGAGGGTACAAAGAGACAGACAGAAACTCTGGCCTGTTCCTGCATGCACCCTGACTGGGGATTGAACCGGCGACCTCTGTGCATCAGGATGATGCTCTAACCAGCTGAGCTATCTGGCCAGGGCTTATTAATCATTTTTACCTGTGTTCATTTTACACTTCACGAAACATTTTCATGGCCATTTTGGGGGATCCTTTCCCTACTTGTGAGGTCCCTAATAATCGCCCCCATGTTACAAACAAGGACACAAAAAACCAGAGGGTCTACACAGCTTGTCTATTTCCCACACATCCTTGAAGCTTCTGCTTCCTCTGCTAACTGCCTTATCATTCCATGTTCCCCACTCAGACTCCCAGAAAGAATCTATTTGGCCCAGCTCACCTCTTTGCATGTGCCTGATACATGTCTTGACTCTAAAAGCTGTGCTGCTGCTTATGCCAGAGCCTCTAGGTTAGGGCCTGAGCCAAGAGTTATTGTGACAAATACAGAATAAATATTCAAACATTAATGGGCATCTGCAAGGTCCCCTTAACAGGTCCAGATGCTATTATTATAGAGATGACTAAGACACGGCCTCGAGGAGGAGAGGGAGACCTATAAGCAGACAGTGACACCAGAACTGTCAAAAGTGTAAAAATATCCAGGATCCATGAGGCTGTAGGTAATTTCTTTGTGTTACAAGAATCAGATCACAAGCCAGGTTTCCTAGAGGCTTACAAATGAACTGGACAAACTAGACTAGTGTCAGAGGCCATGGCAGCTCAGGTGGGCCACTCCCAGCTCTCCTGTCTCTGCTGTCAGCTGTGCGCCTCTCTTCTCGCTGCTGAGCAGTCTGCCTTTTTTCTCTATTTTGCGTCTCCTCTTTCTGCTGTATGGCTTCTGTGTCATTTCACCATGCTCTTGGCCCCAAGTCGACCCCTTGGATTCTCTCCGAAGATATAGCTGATTTGGCCTTTGCAGCCATTGTTACCTAACTGATGCCATAAGGCTGTGGATTTAAGACGTGGACTGGCAATGGGGTTGACCTAAGACAGCCCCACTTGCTTGACCAGGCGGTGGCGCAGTGGGTAAAGCGTCAGACTGGGATGTGGAAGACCCAGGTTTGAGACCCCAAGGTCGCCAGCTTGTGCGCGGGCTCATCTGTTTTGAGCAAAAGCTCACCAGCTTGAGCCCAAGGTCTCTGGCTCAAGCAAGGGGTTACTCAGTCTGCTGAGGGCCCGCGGTCAAGGCACGTATGAGAAAGCAATCAGTGAACAACTAAGGTGTTGCAACGCACAATGAAAAACTAATGATTGATGCTTCTCATCTCTCCGTTCCTGTCTGTCTGTCCCTGTCTATCCCTCTCTCTGACTCTCTCTCTGTCAAAAAAAAAAAAGACAGCCCCACTTACCAAGGGTGGGGCCAGAGCCTGCCACCCTTACCAACCCAGCCCTCTGCCTACATATTCAGTTCCCAAAACACCTTGTCATGATCCCATTCTCACTGCTAGAGCTGAAAATGCACTGTGTCCTCCCTGGCAAGACTAAAACTTGATGTCTTGCTTCCAAAAATATGGAAAAATCATTGAGAAATCTTTCAACCTCCAAGTCCAGTGTTCTTAGGTTTACTGCTCCAGGTATAATTTCCAATTTCCATTCATTCTCCTAAATATGGGTTAAATCCTCAATCACCCTCTCTCTCTCTCTCTCTCTCTCTCTCTCTCTCTCTCTCTCTCTCTCTCACACACACACACACACACACACACACACACATTGCACATCCTATAAGATACAGTAGGGAGGCAAAGCCACACCTGGACCAACAGCCTGCATGTGAGAAAGTAGTTTGGGGTGGAGGGACAGTGAGTAAAAATCCTCCTTTCTCTCCACCAAAAAAAAAAGGGAAATCCTCATCCCTTGCTGCCCATGTGTTGCAGCTTGGGTCCTTAGCCCAGCATGTTCACATTCAACTCAGAGAGCAGCCTGCGCAAGGTCTCTGACTGGGACTGGAACTCGTGGGTGGAGGGCTTGCTCAGACCAGTAAATCCCATGGGCATCTCTTGCAAAGTCAACGCTGTCCCCTAAGGAGTCGCCAGGAGAGGTGTTCCTCTTTCCCCTCTCCCTTCCCCCACTCTGGGCACAATCCATCCCACTTGTGCTGGCCTCTGCCTCCCCTCCTCTCTCTCTCTCTCCTCTCTCTCTTTCGTTCTTCCCCTCCTGTTTGTTCGTTTGCTCAGGATCACAATGGGCCAAGGGACTGAGACTTTCTTTCAAGTGGGTTTTGTATTTTTATAATAAAAATTCCACCAAACTTCAGTGGGCAGCTTGACAATTTTGTTTCTGGGGACACCCTGACCCAAAGATCTTAGTTCAACAGGAAGCCACTCCCTTCACCTACTGGCTCTTGGCTGGTCACTCAGAACAGCTGCAGCTGCCCAGATTGACCAGGCCTGCCAAACTTCTCTTTCTCAGTCATCAGTGTGCTCGAAGTAGAAACACCCCAAGCTGCTCTGACTGGGCCTCCTGTGCACGCAACCAAAAGAGCCTCTTTTCCCTTTGAAAACCGGTAGAGTAGATTGGTTGAGTTAGGACAGCAGCAGACACTGATTTCTGGACTGTCTTCCTCCCTGGAACCTAAGCTCTCTGATCACTGAGCCCTTGCCAGTTTACCCTGTTCAAGACATGTGGCACACACACACACAAAAAAACTAAGCTTAGGCCTGACCTGTGGTGACACAGTGGATAAAGCGTCAACCTAGAAATGCTGAGGTCGCTGGTTCGAAACCCTGGGCTTGGCCCTGGCCGGTTGGCTCAGCGGTAGAGCGTCGGCCTGGCGTGCGGGGGACCCAGGTTTGATTCCCGGCCAGGGCACATAGGAGAAGTGCCCATTTGCTTCTCCACCCCCCCCCCTCCTTCCTCTCTGTCTCTCTCTTCCCCTCCCGCAGCCAAGGTTCCATTGGAGCAAAGATGGCCCGGGCTCTGGGGATGGCTCCTTGGCCTCTGCCCCAGGCGCTAGAGTGGTTCTGGTCGCGGCAGAGCGACGCCCCGGAGGGGCATAGTATCGCCCCCTGGTGGAAAGAGCGTCGCCCCTGGTAGGTGTGCCGGGTGGATCCCGGTCCGGCGCATGCGGGAGTCTGTCTGACTGTCTCTCCCCGTTTCCAGCTTCAGAAAAATACAAAAAAAAAAAAAAAAAAGAAAAAAAGAAACCCTGG
This sequence comes from Saccopteryx bilineata, assembly GCF_036850765.1. Lineage (NCBI taxonomy): Eukaryota > Metazoa > Chordata > Mammalia > Chiroptera > Emballonuridae > Saccopteryx > Saccopteryx bilineata. Next base: position 354,924,198 of record NC_089491.1, on the reverse strand, counting down.
GCTTGCCTGGTCAAGGCACATATGGGAGTTGATGCTTCCAGCTCCTCCCCCACTTCTCTCTCTCTGTCTCTCCTCTCTCTCTCTGTCTCTCCCTCTCCTCTCTAAAATGAATAAATAAATAAATAAATAAAAATAAAAAGACATGTGGCACAGCCTGACCAGGCGGTGGAGCAGTAGATAGAGCCTGAGACTGGGATGCAGAAGACCCAAGTTTGAGATCCCAAGGTCGCCAGCTTGAGCGCGGGCTCATCTGGTTTGAGCAAAGCTCACCAGCTTGGACCCAAGGTCACTGGCTCGAGCAAGGGGTTACTTGGTCTGCTGAAGGCCCATGGTCAAGGCACATATGAGAAAGCAATCAATGAACAACTAAGGTTTCGCAACGAAAAACTGATGATTGATGCTTCTCATCTCTCTCCATTCCTGTCTGTCTATCCCTCTCTCTGACTCTTTCTCTCTGTCTCTGTAGAAAAAAACAAACAAACAAAAAAAACGTGGCACAGAGCCTAGTACATAACAGGCATGCGATGAAAACTGACTGAGCAAATGAGTAAGTGAAAGAATGAGTGCCTTCAAATATATAGTGATGGAAGATGATTTGACTTTGGGTGATGAGCACACAATGCAATGTACCAGGGGTCGGGAACCTATGGCTCACGAACCAGCTGTGGCTCTTTTGATGGCTGCATCTGGCTCACAGACTAATCTTTAATAAAAAAAAATAACATTGAAAATATAAAACATTCTCATGTATTACAATCCATTCATTTCCTACTGCTCATGTCCATGGTTGCGGGTGGCTGGAGCCAATCACAGCTGTCTTCCAGGACAACACCAAATTTTTATTGGATAATGCATAATGTACACGGGTCGTTGTATGGCTCTCATGGAATTACATTTTAAAATATGTGGCGTTCATGGCTCTCTCAGCCAAAAAGTTTCCCGACCCCTGCGATATACAGATTAGGTATCATAGAAATGTACACTTGAAACCTATATAATCTTTTTAATCAATGTCACCCCAATAAATTTAATTTTAAAAAATGAGTGCCTTATCTTTCCAACACCCTCCCGTCTACTGAGAACTGTTCTTCCTCAATTATGTGACCCCAGAGGGTCTTCCAGGTACTTAAGAGACTTCCCACCAGAGTTGATGGATCCAAGAGAGAGCACCTGACCCAAGTCAGGTCAAAGAAAGCTCTTCCCTGAGAATTTTGCAAAGCAGAAACTGAGGAAGTCAGTCTCTCTTTCCTGTAGGAGTCACAAGATATAAAGTTCAGCTTGGCCTGACCTGTAGTGGCGTAGTGGATAAAGCGTCCACCTGGAAATGCTGAGGTCGCCGGTTCGAAACCCTGGGCTTGCCTGGTCAAGGCACATATGGGAGTTGATGCTTCCAGCTCCTCCCCCCTTCTCTCTGTCTCTCTCTCTCCTCTCTAAAAATGAATAAGTAAAATTAAAAAAAAAATTTTAAATAAAATAAAATTCAGCTTGTCCATTCCTCATCTTTTACATGACTGAGGGAGAATGCAGCAGGTACACAAAGACAAGCAGAGACGAGAATCAGCCTCCAGCCCTCAGTCCCAGAAGCTTCAGAGGCCCAGCTGTGCTTGACTCCTCCCACAGGCTGCTTGCCCAGTACTTCCTTTGAATGAAGTACCTCAGCATCTTTCTAGTAAATCCCCCTTCTCTTGGCTTAAAGATATTCAGGGGCCTAACCTGTGGTGTTGCGTGGATAAAAGCATCAACCTGGAATGCTGAGGTTGCCGGTTCAAACCCTGGGCTTACCTGGTCAAGGCACAAATGGGAGTCAATACTTCCTGTAGTAGCTACCCTCTCCTCTCTCTCTCTCTCTCTCTCTCTCTCTCTCTTTCTTCCCCTCCTGCATTCATGGCTCAATTGAAGCAAGTTGGCCCCAGGCACTGAGGATGGCTCCATAGCCTCTGCCTCAGGCACTAAGAAGAGCTCCATTGCTGAGCAATGGAGCAATGCCCTAGAGGGCAGAGCATTGCCCCTAGTGTGTTTGCCAGGTGAATCCCAGTCAGGTTGCATGCAGGAGTCTGTCTCTGCCTCCCCTTCTCTCACTGAATAAAAATAAATAAATACTTTTTTTTTTAAGAGCTTGGCCAGTAGTAGCAGTGGATAAAAACGTTGACCTAGAATGCTGAGGTTGCCAGCTCGGGCCCCGGGCTTGCCTGGTCAAGGCACATATGAAAAGCAACTATGAATTAATGCTTCCTGCTCCTCCACTCCCCTGCTTTTCTCTCTCTCTGTATCTCTCTCTCAAATAAATCAATAAAATCTTTAAATTTTTCAGCTCATAAATTTCTTCATCTAAGTCCAGCTTAAATCTGCTATGATACATGAAGAAATGCAAAAAAAACCCCAAAAACTGAGGAGGCAGGCCTTGGTCAAGTTGCTCAGTTGTTTAGGGTCATCCTGATATGCCAAGGTTGCAGGTTCAATCTCCAGGCAGGGAACATGCAACAATCAACCAAGGAGTGCATAGATAGGAGGAACAACAAATCAATGTTTCTCTCTCTCTCCCTTCCTCTCTCTCTAAAATCAATAAAAGAACATTTAAAAAATGGAGAGCCAGGGAGCAGGGAAGAACCAAATAGCTGTCTTGGGTATTCCCTAGCCCTAACTGTTCGTTTAATTTATAACCATTGTTTACCATACAATATCCCCTAAGAGTTTTCCTGTAGACATTCCCTGAAAACCTCAATGTCTAATGAAAACTAAGAAGTAATAAATTAGCATTATTTAACTTGGACATTTTATGACCTCTAGAAAACCTTTTCATAGACATAAAAATTCAGTTATTAACGTGGATTTATTTTTGTAAAACCCAGGTGAAATAAAGACATGTATGTTTTACTTAAACCAATAAACCATAATTATTTATTTATTTAATTAATTTATTCATTTTTAGAGAGGAGAGGGAGAGACAGAGAGAGAGGAGAGACAGAGATAGAGAAGGGGGAAGGAGCTGGAAGCATCAACTCCCATATGTGCCTTGACCAGGCAAGCCCAGGGTTTCGAACTGGCGACCTCAGCATTTCCAGGTCGACACTTTATCCACTGCACCACCACAGGTCAGGCCAATAAACCATAATATCTTTTTGGATCTTTCTTATAGTTTCAATCACTTTTGTAAAGTATTACTTTTATTCATTGATTTTATTCACTGATTTTAATCCCAAACTCATTGGATTGCCTTTCTATGCTTTCCTATTTATCATAGAGTTTCTTTATACCTGCAATCTTGAGTTCTCTGTCACTTAAATGAATGTTTTCTAACCCTCGGTCCACTAGAAATTTTATGTCAGTCCATGAAAGAGTTAACCACTCTAATGTTGTATAAAGATTATAGACCCAATGATCTTAGTTGCAAGAATCAACCAAGAATCACACTTCTGCTCAGGGTGACTGCCACTTATCAGCCGGTATCATTGATGAAAATACTATTGAGGTTGTCTTAGATATCTTTGGAACTTGTAGACTCGTTCAACTTTTAGCACCATGCAGAGCATTTAAAAATCATGTACAGACCCTGGCCAGTTGGCTCAGTGGTAGAGCGTCGGCCTGGCGTGCAGGAGTCCCAGGTTCGATTTCTGGCCAGGGCACACAGGAGAAGCGCCCATCTGCTTCTCCACCCCTCCCCCTCTCCTTCCTCTCTGTCTCTCTCTTCCCCTCCCGCAGCGAGGCTCCATTGGAGCAAAGATGGCTGGGCGCTGGGGTTGGCTCCTTGGCCTCTGCCCCAGGCGCTGGAGTGGCTCTGGTCGCAACAGAGCAACCGCCCCAGAGGGGCAGAGTATCGCCCCCTGGTGGGCAGAGCGTCGCCCCCTGATGCGCATGCCGGGTGGATCCCGGTCGGGCGCATGCGGGAGTCTGTCTGTTTCTCCCTGTTTCCAGCTTCAGAAAAATACAAAAAAATAAAAAAAATAAAAATAAAAAAATCATGTACAATAGCCTGACCAGGCGGTGGCGCAGTGGATAGAGCCTCAGACTGGGATGCAGAGGACCCAGGTTCAAGGCCCCGAGGTTGCCAGCTTGAGCGCGGGCTCATCTGGTTTGAGCAAAAGCTCACCAGCTTGGACCCAAGGTCTCTGGCTCCAGCAAGGGGTTACTCCGTCTGCTGAAGGCCCACAGTCAAGGCACATATGAGAAAGCAATCAATGAATAGCTAAGGCGTTGCAACGCGCAATGAAAAACTAATGATTGATGCTTCTCATATTCTTGGTTCCTGTCTGTCTGTCCCTGTCTAACCCTCTCTCTGACTCACTTTCTGTCTCTGTAAAAAATAAAAAAATATGTAAAATGTTCTTCTTTTAAAAAAAAATCATGTACAATAGACAAAAAGCATTGGGACAAACATAAGTAGATTTTAATCCATCATACATGTGGAGTTCAGAAATCAAACACCAGCTTATACTATATTGCACTATTATGTTCAGTAAGATAAAACTTTAGCCCTGGCCAGTTGGCTCAGCGGTAGAGCGTCGGCCTGGCGTGCGGGGGACCCAGGTTCGATTCCCAGCCAGGGCACATAGGAGAAGCACCCATTTGCTTCTCCACCCACCCCTTCCTCTCTGTCTCTCTCTTCCCCTCCCATAGCCAAGGCTCCATTGGAGCAAAGATGGCCCGGACGCTGGGGATGGCTCCTTGGCCTCTGCCCCAGGCGCTAGAGTGGCTCTGGTCGCGGCAGAGCGGTCCTCCGGAGGGGCAGAGCATCGCCCCCTGGTGGGCAGAGTGTCGCCCCTGGTGGGCGTGCTGGGTGGATCCCGGCCCGGCGCATGCGGGAGTCTGTCTGTCTCTCCCTGTTTCCAGCTTCAGAAAAATAAAAAAATAAAAAAATAAAAAAGATAAAACTTTATTCGTTGTGTGTTTTCATTTGCAGCTGGCTAGGTCATCAAGTGTAAAAAATTGAAAACCACTGGTTTAAATCACCATCTTCCATGACTTTGAACTTTATCTTTTTTTCTTTCTGCGCTCCCAAGTTACTTTGGTTGTTTATGGTATTTAATGGTTTCTTTCTCTGCACATTGACGTAGTGTAATTTGTTTGTTTTAGATACTATTTGCTCTCAACAATTCAGCAGGTTGAGCCCTGGCTGGATAACTCGGTTGGTTAGAGCATTGTCCTGAAGTGCAGAGGCTGCTGGTTCAATCCATGACAGGAACAGATTGATGTGGCTGTCTCTCTCTCCCTTCCTCTCTTGCTAAAGTCAGTAAGAATTTTTTTTTAAATCAGCAGGTTGATAGGTAGAGTACTTTCTTTTTGCTGTGGTGCTTAAGACATCTTGGTTTTCTTTACCAGGCTCTGCCAGGGAGTACGGGGCAGGGGAGGTAAGTTAGCAATCTTGTAATCCCAACCTCCTTCCAGTAATGGTTGTAAGCACTGTTGTGTTATTTTTTATTTTTTTATTTTTTACAGAGACGAGAGACAGAAAGAGGGATAGATAGGGACAGACAGAGATGAGAAGCATCAATTATCAGTCTTTTGTTGCAACACCCTAGTTGTTCATTGATTGCTTTCTCATATGTGCCTTGACTGTTGGGGCTGCAGCAGACCGAGTAACCCCCTTGCTCAAACCAGAGACCTTGGGTCCAAGCTGGTGAGCTTTGCTCAAACCAGATGAGCCCACGCTCAAGCTGGAGACCTCGGGGTCTCGAACCTGGGTCCTCGGCATCCCAGTCCGACGCTCTATCCACTGCACCACCACCCGGTCAGGCTGTTATTTTAAGCTTACCAGTCACCGTCACTTGGCTGTGCCATGATGTGGAGGGGAGAAGGGAAATGGCCTTCTTCAAGAAACTGCTTCTGGCCCTGGCCGGTTGGCTCAGCGGTAGAGCATCGGCCTGGTGTGCGGGGAACCCGGGTTCGATTCCCGGCCAGGGCACATAGGAGAAGCGCCCATTTGCTTCTCCACCCCCCCTCCTTCCTCTCTGTCTCTCTCTTCCCCTCCCGCAGCCAAGGCTCCATTGGAGCAAAGATGGCCTGGGCGCTGGGGATGGCTCCTTGGCCTCTGCCCCAGGCGCTAGAGTGGCTCTGGTTGCGGCAGAGCGACGCCCCGGAGGGGCAGAGCATCGCCCCCTGGTGGGCAGAGCGTCGCCCCTGGTGGGCGTGCCAGGTGGATCCCGGTCGGGCGCATGCGGGAGTCTGTCTGACTGTCTCTCCCTGTTTCTGGCTTCAGAAAAATACAAAAAAAAAAAAAAAAGAAACTGCTTCTGCTCCTCTTCTGCTCCAGGCCATAGTGTGAGGGCTGCACCCTGACTTCTCTGCTACCACTCCTGTTGGAGCCATGGTGGGTGCTGAGCTGTGTCAGTGCCCACTGTCCCATCTTCCCCCAGTGCCACTTCTCCTACTTATTTCAATATGCCTTCCTTCCGATGGTCTGATACATAAATGTTGAGTGGAGAATCTTTTTTTTTTGTAACAGAAACAGAGAGAGAGAGACAGAGAGGGGGACAGACAGACAGGAAGGGAGAGAGATGAGAAGCATCAATTCTTTTTTTTTATTTTTTTTTATTTTTCTGAAGCAGGGAGGCAAAGAGAAAAACTCCCTCATGTGCCTGACAGGGATCCACCGGGTAAGCCCACAAGGGGGCGATGCTCTGCACTTCTGGGGTGTTGCTCTGTTGCAACCTGAGCCATTCTAACGCCTGAGGTGGAGGCCATAGAGCCATCCTCAGTTCCCAGGCCAACTTTGCTCCAACGAAGCCTTGGCTCTAGGAGGGGAAGAGAGAGATGGAGAGAAAGGAGACAGGGAAGAGTAGAGAAGTAGATGGGCGCTTCTCCTGTGTACCGTGGCCAGAAATCAAACCTGGGACTTGCATACTCCAGGCCGATGCTCTATCACTGAGCCAACCAGCCAGGGCCAGAGAAGTATCAATTCTTCATTGCAGCTCCTTAGTTGTTGATTGCTTTCTCATATGTGCCTTGACCAGGGGGCTACAGCAGAGTTAGTGACCCCTTGCTCAAGCCAGCAACCTTGGGCTCAAGCCAGTGACCACGGGGACCATGTCTATGATCCCACACTCAAGCTGGTGAGCCTGTGCTCAAGCTGGATGAGCTTACATTCAAGCCAGCAACCTTGGAGTTTCAACCCTGGGTCCTCTGCATACTAGTCCGACATTCTATCCGCTGCATCACTGCCTGGTCAGGCCTTTTTTGAGTTATAATTGTCTGGCTTGTTGCAAGATTAATTGTAGAAACAATGGAGTCTTCTCACTCAGCCATGATTCTGACATCAACCCATGCCTTTCTTATTTTCTAACTTAGATGTAAAAGTTTTAGATAAAATGTGAGCAAACCAACCTAGAATTACATTAAAAAAATAATTCATAATGGCTAAGTTGGATTCATCCCAAGTACTCAAAGATGCAAAGTTAGAAAAAAATTAAGGCCATTGACATGTGAAGAAAATAAAACATAGGATCATTTCAGTATGTGCCAAAGCATATGAATCGCTTTCCTATGACTACAAAAATCCTTCAACTTATGAATCTTCAGAGAAGCAGAACTTGGCTTCTATTACAGAAGCTGATAATATCAGATACTTGCTTTCACCAACCCCTTGCAGCTGGGTCACAGACACATGACCAATCAGACTCACACCAGACTTTGAATCAGGAGCTAGTATCACAAAGGGGTACCATTGGTGCAGAGTTCTTGCAGCAGGGAGATTGTGAATATACTGAGTCTCTGGCTTGGCAGCTGGAGCCAGATCACTGGCTTCAATGATCTGGTCTTGCAGCAGGAGCAGTTTTGTTCACCAGACTGGTTCTGCAGCCTAGTTCTGGGCACTGCCTTGGCTACATATTTCCACGTCCAGTTTTCTAGCCTTCACTGACAAATCTGTGAAGTAGCTAATGTATTTTTAATATAATTTCTTTCAGCCTAAATTAACCAGAACTTTTTTTTTTACAGAGACAGAGAGAGAGACAGGCAGGCAGGAAGGGAGAGAGATAAGTATCATTTCTTTATTGCCGAATCTTAGTTGTTCATTGATTGCTTTCTCATATGTGCCTTAACAGGGGTGGAGGTGCTACAGCAGAGCTAGTGACCCCTTGCTCAAGCCAGCGATGTCTGGGCTGAAGCCAGCACCTTGGACTTCAAGCCAGTGACCATGGGATCATTTCTATGACCCCACGCTCAAGTTGGTGAACCCGCGCTTAAGCTGGATGAGCCCATGCTCAAGCTGGCCACCTAGGGGTTTCGAACCTGGATCCTCTGTGTCCCAATCTGAAACTCTATCCGCTGTGCCACTGCCTGGTCAGGTCAGAACAGAACATTGTTGTTGTTTTTTTAATGGTAATGATAAGGTCAATGTCCTTCTTTTTTTAGAGAGAGAGACTGGAAGGGAGAGAGATGAGAAGCATCAACTCATAGTTGCATTACTTTGTTCACTGATTGCTTCACACACATGCCTTGACGAGGGAGGAGGGAATTAAGTTGAGCCAGTGACCCCTTGCTCAAGCCACAGACCTTGGACTCAAGCTAGTGAGCCTGTACTCACACCAGATGAGCCCATGCTCAAGCCAGCGACCTCGGGGTTTTGAACCTGGGACCTCTGCATCTTAGTCCAACACCCTATTGACTGTGCCACCACCAGTCCGGCTAACTAGAACACATTTTTGTTGCTTATAACTAAAAACTCTGATATCAATGCAGCAAAAACCAACAGCCTCAGGGGCCTTATTCCACATCACAGCCTGTATATACAACTTTCTACCTTACTTCCTGCCTCATTTTCTCCACATGTTCAAATAATTTTTGCAGCCGGCAAATTATATAAATGGCAAGTCTACAGATTAACTGCACCTGGTTCAAGCGTGCGCCGTTTACAGTCACCAGTGGTGAACAGACGGGCATGCTCAGGTGGGTGCATGGTGCCCTTTCTGGAAGACAGTAGGTGGGACTTTTTTTTTTTAATTTTTAAAAAAAATTATTTATTCTAGAGAGGGAGGAGAGAGAGAGAGAGAGACAGAGGGAAAGAGAAAGAGAGAGAGAAAGAGAAAGAGAGAGAGAGAGAGAGAGAGAGAGAGAGAGAAGGAGGGAGGAGCAAGAAGCATCAACTCCCATATGTGCCTTGACCGGGCAAGCCCGGAGTTTCGAACCAGCGACCTCAGATGTTCCAGGTCGATGCTTTATCCACTGTATCACCACAGGTCAGGCAGGTGGGACATTTTAATCATTAGAAGGAGCAGTGGACCTGACCTGTGGTGGCGCAGTGGATAAAGTGTCGACCTGGAAATGCTGAGATCGCCGGTTCGAAACCCTGGGCTTGCCTGGTCAAGGCACATATAGGAGTTGATGCTTCCAGCTCCTCCCCCCCTTCTCTCTCTCTGTCTCTCCTCTCTCTCTCTCTCCCTCTGTCTCTCCCTCTCCTCTTTAAAATGGATAAATTAAAAAAAAAAAAAAAAAAGAAGGGGCAGTGAGCCAACAGACATGGAGGCTGAAATCTCTGGAACAGAAAACTAACCTTTTGTTGAGAAATCCTATAAGGCTTTCTAGAGCAAGATTTTCTGGGCTGGAATTTTCCAAATAAGTAAGAGTTAAACAGAAGGGGATAAGGGATAAGAAGAGAGTTCAGGCCCTGGCCGGTTGGCTCAGCGGTAGAGCGTCGGCCTGGCGTGCGGGGGACCCGGGTTCGATTCCCAGCCAGGGCACATAGGAGAAGCGCCCATTTGCTTCTCCACCCCTCCCCTCCTTCCTCTCTGTCTCTCTCTTCCCCTCCCGCAGCCAAGGCTCCATTGGAGCAAAGATGGCCCGGGTGCTGGGGATGGCTCCTTGGTCTCTGCCCCAGGCGCTAGAGTGGCTCTGGTAGCGGCAGAGCGACGCCCCCTGGTGGGCAGAGCGTCGCCCCTAGTGGGCGTACCGGGTGGATCCCGGTTGGGCGCATGCAGGAGTCTGTCTGACTGTCTCTCCCCGTTTCCAGCTTCAGAAAAAAAAAGAAAAAAAAAAAAGAAGAGAATTCAGGCACAAGAAAGAGAACAGTCTAGAGTGAAGGGTAGAGTGTTAAGAGATGGGGCTGTTGGCCCTGTAGCTCAGCCAGTTAAGGACATCGTCCCAAAACAACAAGATTGTGGGTTCAATGCCTGGTCAGGGCACACACAGGAAGCAACCAAGGAATGCACAAATGAGTGGGACAACAAACGCTTCCCTTCCCCCTCCCCCCTCTCTTCCTCTCTGTCTGTAAAAATCAATAAAAAAAATTTTTTTTTTTTTCATTTTTCTGAAGCTGGAACAGGGAGAGACAGTCAGACAGACTCCCGCATGCGCCCGACCGGGATCCACCCGGCACGCCCACCAGGGGCAACGCTCTGCCCACCAGGGGGCGATGCTCTGTCCATCCTGGGCGTCACCATGTTGCGACCAGAGCCACTCTAGCGCCTGAGGCAGAGGCCACAGAGCCATCCCCAGTGCCCGGGGCCATCTTTGCTCCAATGGAGCCCTGGCTGCGGGAGGGGAAGAGAGAGACAGAGAGGAAAGCGCGGCGGAGGGGTGGAGAAGCAAATGAACACCTCTCCTGTGTGCCCTGGCTGGGAATCGAACCCGAAAAATTAAGTCTTGGCTGGATAGCTCAGGTGGTTAGAGCCTCATCCTGGAGCGTGAAAGTTGCCAGTTCAATTTCCCAGTCAGGCAACACACAGGAGCAGCTTGATGTTCCTCTCTCTCTCTCTCTCTCTCTTTCTTTCGAGGGAGAGAGAGAGAGAGAGAGAGAGAGAAGGAAGGAAGGAAGGAAGGAAGGAAGGAAGGAAGGAAGGAAAGAAGGAAGGAAGGAAAGAAAGAAAATAGGACTCTATAGGTCATGTTAGGGGTCTTAGACTTCCTCCTGAGGACTATAAAGAGCCCTTGATAGGCCTTGGCCAGTTGGCTAAGTGGTAAAGTGTCAGCTCAGCACGTGGATGTCCTGGGTTTGATTCCCGGTCAGGGCACAAAGGAGAAGCAACTATCTGCTTCTCCACCATTCCCTCTCTCCCTTCTCCCTAGCTGTCTTTTCCTCTCCTACAGCCAAGGCTCCATTGAAACAAATTGGTTTGGGCACTGAGGATGGCTCCATGGCCTTGCTTCAAGCACTAGAATGGCTCTAGTTGCAATGGAGCAATGCATTACATGGGCAGAGCATCGCCCCCTAGTGGGCTTGCCGGGTGTATCCCAGACGATTGCATGTGGGAGTCTGTCTCTCTGCCTCCGCTCTTCTCACTACAGAAAGAAAAAAAAAAGCCATTGATGAGTTTCAAACCGTGGAAGGATTTGAGCAAATCTGAAGTTCTGAAAGACAACTCCAGTGGGGAATAGGAAGAAGAAAAGTCAGAAGCTGGGAGACCACATGGAAGGCTGTTGCAGTGAAGCAGCAGGGAGAAGATGACACCCTGGACTAAGAATTCTGGCAGTAGGAATAGAAAGTAGATCTGAGAGAGATTAGGAAGTAAAATCAATGAAACCTGGTGACAGGTTAGATGTGAGAATGAGGGAGGGGACGAGGTAAAGATGATTATCAGAAATTTTCTTTGTTTATTTTTTAGACATTTTCTTTGTATTGATTGAATGGCTGAACCAGTGATTTTCATTTCTCTTGTATTTTCTTTCCTTTTTGTTTTATTTTTATTTCTTTTTCTTTCTTCTTTTTGGCTTTTGTTTCATTTTCTTTTTTGTTGTTTACTTTTTTTTCTTCCTTTGTATCTATTTTTTTTTTTGTATTTTTCTGATTAGAAGCGGGGAGGCAGTCAGACTCCCGCATCACCCAACTGGGATCCACCCGGCATGCCCACTTGGGGGCGATGCTCTGCCCATCTGGGGCATTGCTCCATTGCGGCCAGAGCCATTCTAGTGCCTGAGGCAGAGGCCATAAAGCCATCCTCAAAACCTGGGCCAACCTTGCTCCTGTGGAGCCTTGGCTGCGGGAAGGGAAGAGAGAGAGGAAGGAGAGGGGGAAAGGTGGAGAAGCAGATGGGTTCTTCTCCTGTGTGCCCTGGCCGGGAATCGAACCTGAGACTTCCACATGCTTTACTACTAAGACTGATGCTTTACTACTAAGTCAACCGGCCAGGGCTTTGTATCTATTTTTTTTTTTTTTTGTATTTTTCTGAAGCTGGAAACGGGGAGAGACAGTCAGACAGATTCCCGCATGCGCTCGACCGGGATCCACCCGGCATGCCCACCAGGGGGCAACGCTCTGCCCACCAGGGGGGGATGCTCTGCCCCTCCAGGGCATCACTCTGTTTCGACCAGAGCCACTCTAGCGCCTGGGGCAGAGGCCAAGGAGCCATCCCCAGCGCCCGGGCAATCTTTGCTCCAATGGAGCCTCGGCTGCGGGAGGGGAAGAGAGAGACAGAGAGGAAGGAGAGGGGGAGGGGTGGAGAAGCAGATGGGTGCTCCTCTTGTGTGCCTTGGCCGGGAATCAAACCCGGGTCCCCCGCACGCCAGGCTGACGCTCTACCACTGAGCCAACCGGCCAGGGCTTGTATCTATTTTTAAAAAGATTTATTGATTTCTAGAGAGAGGAGAGAGAGAGAAAGATGGTTGGGGAAGAGTGAGAAGCATCAACTTGTAGTTGCTGCTTCTCATATGTGCCTTAACTGGGCCAGTCTGGGGCTTCAAACCAGCAACCTCAGCATTCCAGGTCAACGCTCTATCCACTGCACCACCACAGGTCAGGCTCTTTGTATCTATTTTATTATTATTATTATTATTATTTGTATTTTTCCAAAGCTAGAAACGGGGAGAGACCGTCAGACAGACTCCCGCATGTGCCCAACCGGGATCCACCCAGCACGCCCACCAGGGGGCAACGCTCTGCCCACCAGGGGGCATCGCTCTGCCGCGACCAGTGTCACTCTAGCGCCTGGGGCAGAGGCCAAGGAGCCATCCCCAGCGCCCAGGCAATCTTTGCTCCAATGGAGCCTCGGCTGCGGGAGGGGAAGAGAGAGACAGAGAGAAAGGAGAGAGGGAGGGGTGGAGAAGCAGATGGGCGCTTCTCCTGTGTGCCCTAGCCGGGAATCGAACCCGGGACCCCTGCACGCCAGGCCGACGCTCTACCACTGAGCCAACCGGCCAAGGCCTCTTTGTATCTATTTTAGACTAGAGATTTCCAAGTGGTGTGCCACAGTAGACTGGTATGCTACAAGAATTTTAAAACATGCCTGACCAAGGTGGTGGCGCAGTGGATAGAGCATCGGACTTGGATGCAGAGGACTCAGGTTTGAGACCCCGAGGTCGCCAGCTGGTTGGCTCAGTGGTAGAGCGTCGGCCTGGCGTGCAGGAGTCCCGGGTTCGATTCCCGGCCAGGGCACACAGGAGAAGCGCCCATTTGCTTCTCCACCCCTCCCCCTCTCCTTCCTCTCTGTCTCTCTCTTCCCCTCCTGCAGCCAAGGCTCCATTGGAGCAAAGATGGCCCGGGCACTGAGGATGGCTCTGTGGCCTCTGCCTCAGGTGCTAGAATGGCTCTGGATGCAACAGAGCGACGCCCCAGATGGGCAGAACATCGACCCCTGGTGGGCATGCCAGGTGGATCCCAGTCGGGCTCATGCGGGAGTCTGACTGCCTCCCTATTTCCAACTTCAGAAAACAAAAAAAGAAAAAAAAAATTAGTGTCATGAGCCCCAAGGTGGGTATGATCATGAGTACACAGGCTGTGGAAAACATCATAATGGACAAGTGTCCTGTGGATGTAGAGGAGTATGGGGGCACTGTCAACCTTGTCAAGAACTGAACCAGCCCTGGCTGGTTGGCTCAGTGGTAGAGCATCGGCCTGGAGTGCAGAAGTCCTGGGTTTGATTCCCGGCCAGGGCACACAGGAGAGGCACCCATCTGCTTCTCCACCCCTCCCCCTCTCCTTCCTCTCAGTCTCTGTTCCCCTCCCGCAGCCAAGGCTCCATTGGAGCAAAGATGGCCCGGGTGCTGGGGATGGCTCCTTGGTCTCTGCCCCAGGCACTAGAGTGGCTCTGGTTGCAACAGAGCGACCCTCCCCCACCGGAGGGGCAGAGCATCGCCCCCTGGTGGGCATTCCGGGTGGATCCTGGTTGGGCGCATGCGGGACTCTGTCTCTCCCTGTTTTCAGCTTCAGAAAAATACAAAAAAAAAAAAAAAAGAAGAAGAAGATCTGAACCAATGGAATGGTGGGGGTTAAGAAACCAGCCTCGAGCGAGTCGGGTGAGAAGGCAGAGAGAGGTGAGGGTTAAAATTAGACAACTCTAAGAATGTAGCCGTGAAGGGGAAATGAGAGTGGCAGCTGGAGAGGTTTCCAAAAGCTGGATGGTGGTGGTGGTTGGAGGAGTTCACTCCCAATCTCCCCAGTGTAGAAGGAGAGTGGGAGAGAATAGAGCCAAAAGGAGGGCCTGGGGGAAAGTTGTGGAAGGGGGTGATAAGGGCCTGGGTCCGGAAGGGAGACTGCTCACTGGGTCACAGGAGTCTCTATCAGGCTAGCATTTCCTCCCCATCCCCTTCCTGTTCCTGACCAGGCCCTCCCGGAGCTGGAAGAAAGGACACAGTCACACCCTGGACGAAGCTCTGTGCATCTGGAGGTTTCTCTGCCTGCCTGTAAGCTGGGATTGGGGCTGGGTAAGGTGGGGGTCTGTGGGAGGGATAAGGACCAAGAACCTGGTGCTAGCAGTTTAGGTTTGGGGGGTAAGGGTAGGAGAGGATGGGAGGTGTGGGAGCTGTTCCTGAAAAGGATCCTGGAAGCCTCAGCAAGAGCTAGGGCCTTGGGGAATAATGCCGAGGGCCAGTGGGGTACCCAAACTCCCTTTGCCCACAGGTCCCCATGCCTCTCCTCCTCTTGCTGCTCCTGCTGCCAAGCCCTTCACTCCTCAGATCCACCTGTGAGGTCTCCAAGGTGGCCAGCCAGGTGGAAGTGAACTGTGATAACCAGGGGCTGAAGGCGTTGCCTCCAGATTTGCCAGCAGACACAACCATCCTCCACCTGGGTGGGAACCCCTTGGGCACCTTCTCCATGGCATCCCTGGTGCCTCTGACTCGCCTTTCTCAGCTGTATCTGGGTGACAGCAAGCTGACCAACTTGCAGGTTGATGGGAAGCTGCCATTGCTGGAGACCCTGGAAATACCCCGCAATAAGTTGAAAAGACTGCCCTTGCTAGGACGGGCACTGCCAGCCCTCACTACCCTGGATGTCTCCTACAATAATCTGACCTCATTGTCTCCTGGTGCCCTAGATGGCCTGAGCCAACTTCATGAGCTCTCCCTGCGTGGCAATGAGCTGGAGAGTTTGCCCGCCGAACTCCTGGCACACACAACCAAGCTGAGGAAGCTCGATCTGGCTGAGAACAAGTTGAGTGAGCTGCCCCTTGGGTTTCTGGATGGATTGGAGGAGCTTGACACCCTCTTCCTCCAAAAGAACTGGCTACACACAATACCAAAGGGCTTCTTTGGGCACCACCTCCTGCCTTTTGTTTTTCTCCACAGCAACCCCTGGTTTTGCAACTGCGACCTCCTTTATTTCAGTCGTTGGCTGCAAGACAATTCCCAAAATGTCTACTTATGGAAAGAGGGTGTGGATGTCAAGGCCATGACTCCCAATGTGGAGAGTGTGCAATGTAGCAATGTGCCCAAAACACCTGTCTTTACCTTCTCAGGAAAGGACTGTCCCCCTGACAGTCGTGGTGATGACACAGATGACTATGATAACTATGAAGAAGAGGACAATAAGAGTGATAAGATGCCTGCCACAAGGGCTGTGGTCACCAGCACCAAAGTTCTTACAACCCACTGGAGCCTACTCTACTCAGGAGCCTACTCTACTGCTTCTCTAGATAGCCAAATGCCCTACTTGCCTCCAACCCAAGAGTCCACTAGGGAACAGACCACATTTTCACCCACCACAGAATCAATTGCATTCTCCAAAACTCCAAAACCCACTACTAAACAAGCTATAACCCTAATATCCCCAGAGACCACCACAACCCCGACCACCCCAGAACCCACAACCCCGACCACCCCAGAACCCACAACCCCAACCACCCAAGAACCCACAACCCCGACCACCCCAGATCCCCCAACCACCCAACCCACAACTCCGACCACCCCAGAACCCACCACAACTCCGACCACCCCAGAACCCACAACCCCGACCACCCCAGAACCCACAACCCGGACCACCCCAGAACCCACCACAACCCGGACCACCCCAGTACCCCCAACCATCCCAGAACCCATCAAAACCCTAATCACTTCAGGACCAACCATATTCTTAACAACCACAGAACCCACCTCACTCCCTACTACCTTAGAATCCACCACAATCATCATCTCTGAATTTATTGACCTCCCAAAGGTCCGGGGGTTGGCTCAAGGGAATGTGGATAGCTTCAGAAATGACCCTTTTCTCATCCCTGACTTTTGCTGTCTCCTCCCCCTGGGTTTCTACATCTTGGGTCTCCTCTGGCTTCTGTTTGCTTCTGTGGTCCTGATCCTGCTGCTAACCTGGGTCCAGCACTTGAAACCACAGGCCATGGGCTTTGGCCAGTCTGTTGCCCTGGCCACCGCCATGCACACCACACATCTAGAGCTGCAGAGAGGAAGACAAGTGACTGTCCCCCGGGCCTGGCTGCTTTTCCTTCAAGGGTCATTCCCAACTTTCCGCTCCAGCCTCTTCCTATGGGTCCGGTCTAATGGCCGTGTGGGGCCTCTGGTGGCAGGACGGCGACCCTCAGTCCTGAGTCTGGGCCGTGGTCAAGATCTGCTGGGTACAGTAGGCATTAGATACTCTGGCCACAGCCTCTGAAATTGGATGACTTGGGGACTTTGAGAGGTTCTGATGGGCTTTCTTACTGGGAACTAGCTGGGGGGTTGGGGGATTAAAAGCACAGGGTCAGGGGGAGGTCTTAATTACTCTTCCTTTAACAGAAGCCTCCTCTTCATGCCACAGGAACACAGCCTCAGACCCAGCAAACCAGGACGGGTAGTGAGATGGAGCTGGGCAGGTCATAGGAGAAAGCTCTCAATGCTGCGTCAGATGGGGGAGGGGGTGTTTCTTAGACATTACCACTTTGGGGAAGTTTTAGGAAAAAGCAAGTAAGGCTGTGGCCCGGGCACACCAAGGTTGCGGGTTTGATCCCCGGTCAGGGCACATACAACAATCAACCAATGAATGCATAAATAAGTGAAACAATAAATTGATGTTTGTCTTTTTTTTAAAAAAAACCAATAAATTAAAAAAATTTGCCCTGGCTAGATAGCTTGGTTGGTTAGAGTGGCGTCCCAAAGTACAGATTGCCAGTTTGACCTCTGATAGGGCACATTCAGAACCAGATCGATGTCCCCATCTCTCTTGCTCTCTCTCTTCCCTTTTTTTTTTTTCTCTTCCTCTTAAAAATCAGTAAAATTTCAAATTTAAAGCAAATAAAAAAAAAGAATGTGGCCCCCACACTTGTGTATTGAAATTTTGAGAAGAGACTTATCAACATGTGAGCCCTAATTGGTCTCTGGATGGAATAGAGTTTTCCTTCCTCTGCCTGGCATTTTCTAGTTTCCTATCATATTATTTGTATAAAAAATGTCAAAAAGAAAAATTAGATTTTTTTTTGGGAGGGAAAGAATGGCTGGCACACTTGTCTCTAGCATTCCCAAGTTCCCAACTACCATCACTCGAGTTGCATTACTCACTTAACAAAGCTCTAGTCTTAGCTGGCACTTCCCGTCCACGGTGACCACACTCCAGGCCACTCCAAGCTCCGGTTCGAAATCAAGAACCATGTTTCCCTGAAGGTTCGTTACACCGCCGAGGCCTACCCGCCTGCGGCCTGCAGCGGCAGGTGTAAAGGAGGGTGCCTGCCTGCACCTGTGGCTCTGTCCCAGCGAGTGGGACAGAGGGTGTGGCTTTTACAGAAGAGTCTGTTTCCTCCTCTCAAGTGAGGATACATGCAAATGGAACCCACTTCTCTCACCTGCTGCCAGAATCTCCCATTCTCCCTACCACATTTGATGGGGCCTTCTCTTCTACCTTAATTCCAGCCAAAACCAAGGACTGGGCCCAGAAAATGGGAAGGCAGAGACTTTCTGGCTTCACAGAGACTCCTTTCCGCAGAAGGTGCTGGAAGGATCCTCCTAAACTTGAAAACCTGACTGCATTTTTCCTGCTCTGAACTCTTTCCCCAGACAGAGAACAAACTCCTGAGCTTGGCAATTGACTTCTATGCACTGATCCACTGAACACTCTATTTTATCTCTCACAACAAATACTTTACCATCTGTGCCCCAGCTATTGCAAACATTGAGTAGATCATCTGCTCCCCAGCCTTCTCCTCTGAGCCTTTGCTCTGTCAGCCAGGAGTACTGCCCCGCCCCCCCAGCCTGTATAACTGCTTCTGTGCACAGGTCTCTCCTCCCCTAGGCAGAGCCAGGTGCTCTAAATTACTCAGCAACAGTCTATTTCTACATTCCCAGTTCCCTAACTGCTCCTGTGTCATCTTCCTCCCTGGACTTGGAATTTCTTAAGTACAATGTTCATGCCTCAAGTCTCAAAGTGGCCAGCATGTACATGGAACAAGTAAAAAGATAGAAGTGGGAGGGCCCAATAGGGACGCCAGGCTGCTGAGCTCCACCTCTTCTATCAAAAAGCTCTGCCAAAGGGATAGCTCCCACCTGCTGCCTGCCTGTCCCCTGGCCTGGCTCAAAAGACTTTGAGCCTCATACTGTCCAACCCTCCTTCCAGTTGACCTTTTCATGCCCTTTTATGCCACAAGAAGTTTTTAGGCTCCTTGAGAACAGGGCCAGGAATCACACATCTGATAAGGCAGTCACTCTCTCTAATGTAGCATGCAGATCAAGTCTCTGGCCAATAATGTTCCTCAAAGCTCCAGACTTGGGGGGCCTAGCTCCTGTGCTCACTCCCTCAAGCCCTGTCCACCTACCCCCCCCCCCCCAGATCAGCTTTCTCTTCTCAGACTCTACTCCCTCCCTCTTTAGGCCACAGAAGCCGTCACCAGACCCCAGAGCTTTTCCTGCAGATTACGTGAGATGATTTGTGCTGACTTGTGCATCTGCAGTGTTCTTGGCGAGTGGCTGGGAAGCAAGACACGGGGCTTGGATTTTGGTTTTCTCACCCAGTCAGCTGCTGCAACAAGACTGATTTATACATCAATTACATGATAAAAGCAGGTGCTTTTCCTTTAGTAGATTTCCTTAAAAACTCCAGCTTCTGTTCTCAATCGCTTCTTTGTCCAGTCTCCTCCCACTCCAGCCCTCACAACTCTTCAGATTTGGAGGTAGTGTTACCAATCCAATTTATTGATTATGTCCTCAGTGAGGTGGAGGGAGGAAAGGCTACATCCTCCCACTGCAAACCCTTTGACCATCTTGACAGTTTTTGTTCTCTCTGGTCCCCTCAGCTCTGCCTTGGTTTCCCTACTGAGAAGGGGAATCTTCTGCTGTCCTATGTGTCCTGAACCTAAACCCAAGTGGCTGGAAATCCTCAGGGAGTTTTCAGTTCCCCCCAAGGCACAACCAGGGACAGAGAGGCCATGAGGATCAGGACAAGCAGGTTAAGCTGGAGCAGGGGTAGAAGAGACAAAAGTCCTTTACCGCAGAGGAAAAATCCACACTGTGGAGGGAAAATAAATAGAGGGGCCCAGGGCAGCAGTCCAGGCCCCCCAGGGGCACACTGACTGTAGGGGCAGCAGGCGAGTGGGAGCCCCAGCACACTGGCTCCAGGCCCCTCACCTGCCTCAGCCACTGAGGAAAAGACGCTTGTAGGCCTTGTTCATCTGCTCCAAGAAGATGAAGGTGAGGACGGTGTGAGGGCCCAAGCGGGCATAGTATGGTGTAAAGCCCTTCCATAAGCTGAAGAAGCCCTCATAGCGAACGACCTTCATCAGCACATCCTAGATAGGCAGGCGGGCAGGACACAGGTGTTAAGACCTGGCCTCTGGGGCCTTGGCCCTCATACCCAGCCACCCTCAGTCTTCCCAGGGCATCCAATCCTTCAGCCCAAGCCCCCAGCCCTACTTCCTCACCAGTCCGTTTTTGTATTCTGGCTTCCCGTCAATCATTCGCATGTTCTGGATCCTGAAGGAAAATAGGTAGGGGCATGAGAGACATAAAGGGGGCCCTTCCATCCTTCTCCAGGCTCAGGCCTGCAGACTCACCGGGTTTTAACAATGTCCACTGGCATGGATGCAGCAGTAGTGACCAGGCCACTGATCATGCTGGCACAAAAGTGGCACAGGATGTTGTCAGAGAAGTAGCCTGGGGGAGGCAAAGCAGGGAGTGGCAGTCAGCTCACAGCTGGCCCAGGCCAGGCTGGAAGCTAAGGGCCCAGCTCTTCGTCTCACCTGAGTCCAATAAGAACTGCTTGGATTGAGAATAAGAGGCAAGCTGGGCAGCATTGACAACGACAGCCCGAGCCATGGTAGGGATGCAGCCCTGGGTGGGGAATGGGAGAGGAGTCAGAAATGCCTGAGAACTAACCCCATGTTCCCCAGACCCTTCACTCACCCTCCATAGTGTGGGGACCCCTTCCTCCCGGGCGATTCGAATCAAGGCGTTAAACACGTTTTTGTAGCCACGACGCTGGTCAGCTGGAAGCCTGATGGAAAGGCAAGGAGAACCCAAACTCAAGACAGATTATCCTGCCTGCCCCACAGGAACAAAAAAAGGAAGGGCAGAACAGATAAATGTTCTGCTCTAGAGCTAAGATAAGAAGTTAGTCCATAATTCTAGAGTCTAAAAAACGGGCTGCAGGCAGGCTCAGACTTGGAACTCACCGACCATCAGCGGTCATGCGGATAAGAGCCACCTCAGCTGGTGTTCCCACAAAGGCACCAGTTGCACCTGCAGTCATGCCAATCAGGGCCTTCAGCAGAAAGCCAGGGGGCGTACCATCAGCCCCAGTCAGGCGTTCAAATAGCACAGTATAGATGCCAAGGCGAGTGGTGGTGTAAGTGGCCTGGCGCAGTAGGCCAGCTGACAGCCTGGGGAGTGAAGGTATTAAGTCAAGGTCTGGAGCTGCCAACCCACACCCTAACTCCCATCCTGTGACCCCAATACCCGGTGTAAATGCCCCTCAGCCCTTCTGCCTTAAGGATGCTGGTGAGGGCATGGAAGCTGGTTTTGTATTCTCGTGTCTTGGCTCCTTCTCCACTCAGCTGCATCCGGTTCTTCACCAGGTCCAGGGGTTGCACAAAAACTGTGGCTCCCATCCTGGGGGAAGACAGGGGTAGAGTCAAAGGCCTGGTGTCCCAGATCTACCAGTGCCCATTGGAGCCTGGCAACAAAGGTCATAAGGGGGAGGACCTGCCATGCAATTGACTAAATATTCAGGAAACTGGTGGGCATGTGTTTGAGATTCTGTATGTATCAAGAGAAATGAGTCTAAAAAATCCAATGGTCCAGGAGGAGCCATGCAATGCAAGTGCTCCATGTAGTTCCAAGGGGGTCAAAGAGTGACCTGGGACTGCATGCAGTCCGACCCAAGGAGAAGTGGGCATTCAATACCGGCAAGAGCCACGCAGTGACCTGGAACCCCAATTAGCCCAGCAGAGCCAAGCAATGGGTTGGGAAATTCAGGTGGCCTCCCAGCGGGAATCATGTAATGGTCCTGCATGCAGCCTAGGAGGGATCTTGCAGTGGGTAATAAAAGATCCTGGCAGTGCAAATACACTGAAAACGACGCTGACCCCATGCCGGCTCGGTACACTGCAACAGAGCCTAGGATGAACTGGGCCCGGTTCCTTGCACCCGTCCCTTCCTCCTCTTTCCCATCCCTGGGGCCTGAGCTTACCCGGCCAGGCCCCCAAACAGGAACTTGACCGACTTAGGGGAGGTACGGGGTTTCCCGTCCATCCCGCCGGCCCCGGGACTCGCCGCCGCCGCCGCCATCACTACTCGATGGCCCTCGACACCCGGCCCCATGCGCGCGCGGCCCCGCTCGCGCCCAAGGTGACACCGCGCGCGCAAAAGGGTCGAGGGCGCGCGCGCAAAACCCTGCAGCTCTCAGGTCCAGAATCAGCTGGAAGCTGGCGCAGGCGCGCAGCGCAAAGGTGACCGGGAGTAAGGCGGTGCTGAAGGAGGAGCTCAGGAATGGGTGCGAGAAGGGGTGTGGCTGATTTAGGAAGCCAGAGCAGAGGCGGTTTTTACCGAATTGGAATCGCGGGAAAATAGAGGGTGATTGAAGGTCTCGCGAGAGTATGTAAGGTAGGCTAGCTAGAGTTTGCTCTCTCGCGATAGATACAGCAAGCTTTCAGCTGGTGGGAGGGAAATGCTGTGAAGACTCTCGCGAGGTCTGGAGATACCGCGGCGTCGGCGGCGGCTAGAAGGAGAAGAGGTTTGTAAGTTTGTCAGCTCCAGGATCCCGGCTGTAAAAGGGAATCAACTAGGTCGTCTTCTGGGACTTCGATGCTCCCTTCATTTCCACAGGCACTCCCTCCAGCTCTAACCTTTCTTTTAACAGGCCTTTTAGGACCGGAAGTCCTTCATCTTGAGCGTACAATGCTGGAAGCGGCCTGACTTTCCTTGCCGGAAGCCCTTTTCCAGGGACTAGGAAGACGGGCCACCTGGCCGGAAGTCCCACCTTCTTGAGTTCCCCCACCCTTCCAGAAGTTTTTGTCACCTGTGTTTATCTTATTCCCTTTCTCCGTTTTACCTTTATACCAGGAAGGGATACGTTAAGTGTCTCCTTTCCCAGTCCACTAAAAGGGTTGGATATCTTACTCCTCGAGTTAGGGTTCCTTCTTCGCGTCCCCATGTAGCTGGGAAGTGGGACCTGGGGGTGGTTGGACCCCTGGGATCCTGGACGGGCGGAGAGAGCGCAGAACTCCGCTTGTGCTCCTGCTACCAGGACGCGGCCTCCTCAGCCTCTTCCCTCCCGCTGCCATGCACCCTGCGGCCTTCTCGCTTCCTGTAGTTGTGGCCACTGTGTTGTGGGGGGCGACCCCTATCCGGGGGCTCATTCGAGCGGTGAGTCGGAGAGGCAGATGGAAGGAGATGGCTGAAGGGAGGAATTGCAGGCTGAAGGGGAACATGGAATTTTTTTTGTCCGCAGACCTCGGACCATAATGCCAGCATGGATTTTGCAGACCTCCCAGCTCTCTTCGGGCCTGCCTTGAGCCAGGAGGGACTTCAGGTGATTTTTTTTTTTATTTCCCTAAATTTTCCATCTTGGAGAGGGGTTGAGGAGCCTTGCCCTTGGATAAAGCTAGAGGTGAGAGTCAAGGTAGGAAGTGCATTAGTACATTTAGTATGGAATTAAGAATCTAGAGGGAGAAGACAAAGTCCACCCCTAGAACTAACTCTGAGCCCTGGAGGGAGACTGAAAATGGACCAAGATAAAAGAAACAAGTGGTGCTTATTAGCAGGGTCTCTGGGGTCAGTTATTGGTTTTTATGATCTTGAACAAGTTAATTATCTCTCTAAGCCTTAGTTGATTTTACTGTAATATGGGTTAATAGAATTTATCCCAGGGTTATTGTGAGAATTAAACTACGTAAGCAATTTTGTAGTACTTCATCACAAAGACTGCCACACAGCAAGAACTGGGCCATAGATGTCAGAATAGTTGTAAGGCAGGTAATTGGAAAATTAAAGGGAGATGTTAAAAAACTTAAAGAATAATTTTAAAGATCTTACTGGCTTTATTTGATGACTTACGAATTAGGCAATATCCCATGTAGCAGATAGAAAGGAACTCCAAAGAGCTATACAAACACTTTCATAGGCAGAAAGGAGAGGGACAGGGAGTTATACCAGCAAAGAGCTGGTTATATGTGGCAAAACCACCCTTCTTTAGGGGATGGTAGGGGTCTTTCAGGCAGTGAAAAAGACTAGTGCCGATCAGGTAATTCCAGAATGTTTTATTTAAAGTTCATTTCCTGGGAGAGACTTGAAACTGTTTTGTTTTTTGTTTTTTTGTTTTTGTTTTTTTTTTGACAGAGTCAGAGAGAGGGGTAGATAAGGACAGACAGGAACAGAGAGAGAGATGAGAAGCATCAATCATTAGCTTTTCGTTGTGACGCCTTAGTTGTTCATTGATTGCTTTCTCATATGTGCCTTGACCGTGGGGCTACAGCAGACTGGGTAACCCCTTGCTCTAGCCAGAGAGTTTGAGTCCAAGCCGGTGAGCTTTGCTCAAACCAGATGAGCCCGCGCTCAAGCTGGCGACCTCGCGATCTTGAACCTGGGTCCTCCGCATCCCAGTCCAATGCTCTATCCACTGCACCACCGCCTGGTCAGGCTTGAAACTAATTGTTATGTGTTAAGTCTGTTTGATGACATGAGGCTTAGCATAAGTGACTCCATTTGGGGCTTCTTTTAACAGAGGGGAGTATGTTCTGAATAATTATGTACTGGTGAAGGGAATATGAAATAGATCTTGAGAGAAAATGACATGGATGAATGGAGAATCAATGTACAATCAATGGAAAACTGGAAGGCAGAATTTGAATTAACCTGGAGTATGAGTTATAGGTTAGCTCATCTGGGACAGGGAAGGGGATAATGGGTTTGTAAGGGATGTTGTTTGATATAATTTCATCTTTAGGAGGCTGAGAAGAGGTAGACCTCTGACTTGGGTGGGATGCTCAGACACTAGGAATGAGAAGGAAGTGGATAGAGAATATTCAGTATGTGCAGGCCAGTGTGCTTGGTGGGCCCTGTGAGGAGCAGAACCTAGAGGTGAGATCTAACTGTTGCTTGCTTTTCTTCCCCAGGGCTTCCTTGTGGAGGCTCACCCAGCCAATGCCTGCAGCCGCATTGCCCCACCACCCTCAGCCCCGGTCAACGGGTCAGTCTTTATTGCACTGCTTCGAAGATTCGACTGCAACTTTGACCTCAAGGTTGCTGAATGTGGAGTGGGTGCTGGGCTGGGAAGCTAAAAAAAGGCACCAGGAATGGAGACGAGGCCCATAACGGTTCCTTATCCCCTGCTTTGTCTCCCTAGGTCCTGAATGCTCAGAAGGCTGGGTATGGTGCAGCTGTGGTACACAATGTGAATTCCAATGAACTTCTGAACATGGTGTGGAATAGTGGTAAGGTTGGGGGATCTGAACAGCTGAGTTATCAGTAGAGCTCAGACTTAAAAGATGTGGGCTAAAGGCTTAGGGGAAAGAAAGTCAATCCTTTGGGTGGGATGGGGCAAAAGAACCAAATGCCAGGGTTACCAAAGGGTTTGAATAAAGAGTTGAGTACTCAGTGTAATACCCTGATCCCTGCAGAGGAAATCCAGCAGCAGATCTGGATCCCGTCTGTGTTTATTGGGGAGAGGAGCTCTGAGTACCTACGTGCCCTCTTTGTCTACGAGAAGGGGTAGGACATGTCCCTCCTTCCCACTCTTCCTTCAGCACTTTCATGCCATTCTGGAACCCAAGCCTCAGGTCCATCATATTCTGCCTCTTGATTCTTTCCACTCCCTTTTTCCATCCATGGACCTTGTCCAGAGCCAGTTATTTTGTCTCTCTTCCTTTGTTCTTAGGACTCTGATACTGGTCTTTCTTTTCCCAGGGCTCGGGTGCTTCTGGTCCCGGACAATAGCTTCCCATTGGGTTACTACCTCATCCCTTTCACAGGGATTGTGGGACTGCTGGTTTTGGCCATGGGAGCAGTGATGGTGAGTAGCTCAGGGAGCATGATGGGAAGAGCTGAGGCCTTTAAAACCAGACTGGATCTGGGGTTTAGAGGTAGTGATGGTTTGTACTGGATTGTCCAGTTATGTTCCCTAAGGCTGATCTGATCTGTCCACCCCCTTTCCCCAGATAGTTCGTTGTGTCCAGCACCGGAAACGGCTCCAGCGGAATCGACTGACCAAAGAGCAACTGAAACAGATTCCAACACATGACTATCAGAAGGGTGAGGGGAATTGGGTAGCAGAGGGCCTTTCCCATGGCTTACATGGTTCTGAAGGAGTTTGAGCCCTGGAGATAAGGGGCAAAAAAAGATCACAGGGAGAAAACATCAGCCTGAGATGCCACCTTTCCTTTTTACCCATACATACAATGAGGACAGAACAGCAACAGCAGAAGATGGAGGAGCGACCTTGCCTATAAAGGGAGGTAGAGAGAACAAAGATGAAAGGAGTGGGGAGGATTTACTCTAAGAAGAAACAGGTGAAGAGAGGCTAGGTCTTTAGGCCCTGGAGCCTTCAGTGCCCTTATAAGGCAAGAGCAGAAGCCCTGCCCCCATTTCCGCTCCTCCCACTCCTTATATCCACCCTTGCACCTCCCCCTCAAAAAACCCACTTCCCTTCTTACCTCTGCTTCTCCTTGTTCCTCCTAACCCCCAATTCTTGTTCTACCCTGGTCTTACCCTGCAAGGCCCAGTCTTAGCTCTCCCACTGGCTCTGTAGAAGGGAAAATAACGTTTGCAAGGTTTAACTCCCAACAGGCCTCCCAGATAGAGTTCTTGTGGGCCCTGGTCCAATGTGACTTAAGAGTAAAAGGACTTTTTTTTTCCACCTCCAGGAGACCAGTACGATGTCTGTGCCATCTGCTTGGATGAGTATGAGGATGGTGACAAGCTGAGAGTACTCCCCTGTGCTCATGGTGAGGCTCTCAGTTCCTATGCCCATGTCCTCATTCCACCAGCAGACACCAGGTGTTTCACCTCATTCCTCTTGGCAGCATATCACAGCCGCTGTGTGGACCCCTGGCTCACTCAGACCCGGAAAACCTGCCCCATCTGCAAGCAGCCTGTCCATCGAGGTCCTGGGGATGAGGAGCAGGAAGAAACTCAGGAGCAAGATGGTGATGAGGAAGGGGAACCAAGGGACCAACCTGCCTCAGAGCGGACTCCCCTTCTGGGCTCCAGCCCTACAATTCCCACCTCTTTTGGCTCCCTAGCCCCAGCCCCCCTTGCTTTTTCTGGGTCTTCAACAGATCCCCCACCCTCTCCTTCCACTTCAGCTGCTATCCTGGTCTAATACTGCCCTTATCACCCCTACCCCTGGTGACATATTTTGCATAGCCTGGATAGGGCACATTCCTACCCTGGGTTTCTCCCTTATCCAACCCCATCCTTTTTTGAGAGTTGGTGCAAAGGGATTGGGTTTTCATTAACTGGGTTAATAAAATTGTTTTTGCCAACTAAGGAAGGGGGAGATCATTCTCACATAGATGAATCTCTTACACATTTGGGGAATGGTGCCCCCTTTATTGCCTTGGACAGGGCAGTGCTGGGCGAGACTAACCTATAGTCAGTCACAGGGATAGCCCAAGCAGGCATTTGTTGTGAGTCAGAGAGGGGGAGCCCCACCCACAGGATGACTCAATTGGCCCAGCCTTGCCCACAGGCCTGGACCCATTCTCTGGTCTAGATGGTTGTATTCCATTACCCACTAATTCAGCTAGCACACTGAGGATCTAGGGCTGGAAAGGAAACAGCCAGCCATTTGACCAGATAGGCCTGAGGCAGGTGCTTAGTCCTGGATATAGAAGCAGGGATAAAGGAGGCAAGTCCCAGTAACTGTCCATCCTGACACTCCGGCTAAAACCACACAGCACCTTGTTAGTAGAATCTTTTTTTATTCAGAAAAAAAAAAAAAAGTTTCCAACCACACACAGGAGGGGTATGGGTAGGGGGAGGTGTCTGTCCATCCAGCCCTGGCCCCCAGCCCATGTGGTTTTGGCAGCAATAAGGGGTGTAGGATAATGGCCCAAAAAATAAAAATGGTGTATGTGTGTGTATGGGAAGGAGGGGCACAAAAGCAGTGGGGAGTGGTGGGGGGAGGGAAAGATGAGGTCAGTACTGGGAACGCCGCAGGTGAGAGGCCATTTCATAACATTTCTTGTTGATCATACCACCGTGGACACCTTCTTTGCCCATCAGCAGGACTAGCGCTGGAGGAAAGAGAAAGGAGGCTAGGACCCAGGTGTCATAATGCCACCCCCTGCCAGCTGTTCAGCAGCTGTCCAGCCCTGGGGGCTGTAACCCAACCTCATCTCTCCCAACCATCCCCACAGGCAGGCTGTCAATCACCCTGAAACAATAGGGCTTTTCAAAAAGGAAAAATCAAGCTAAAATACTGGAAGCAGAACGTTAAAATCAGGGTCAACGGCTTATAGACTGTTGACTTGTGTTCAGGATAAAAATGGATGTGGGTGAGCCTGCCGACTCCCAAGACTTAACAAAAGGGCTCAAAAGACAATGATTAAGTGCTGACTATATAACAGTCTACCTCCCCTGAGAAAAGTTTCTCTAAAAAGGCTCAAGGCAGGAACAAGTGAGATAAGTGAGATATTACAGTTCAACTTTATATCGTAAGATGAGGAACTGAGACAGAACTGGAGGGACTATCCAAAGTCCCAACATACAGTAAGTAGGCTGGGTATAAAAAGCTCGTCTGACCCCTTCATATTGGGGAGCCACAAAAAAAACCCACAAGATTCACAGAAGGATATACATTAGGTAACTTGGAACTAGAGAAAGTTAAGATTAGAAACTTACTCTTGGCAGTCATGGTGACAGTGATGTTGAAGGTGGGGGCTCCCCCGGTGCTCTTCGTACGAAGATCCATGGTAAATTCCCCATCCTGCAGCAGTGAGTCCCGGATCACAGAACATTTCTGGCCCCCAAGTGTCAGCCCATTCACAAAAAAACTTGACCGGTCCTTGCCAACCAGGACACCAACCTCAGCTGGCTGGAAGGGGAACCAAACAAATTAGTACACCAAGGTTCCCACCTTCTCCAATGACACACCTGCTTTCCACTTGTCAGGGAAGCAAGAATCCCCAAGGGAAGAAAGGTGTGTACATTAGTTACTTTGTATACATCTCTGAAATTTAAATTCAGGACTGTTGGAAGTTAGTGCACAAAAAAGATCAGGATCCTCAAACCTACAGAATGCTAACATGAAGAGATAGCATATTCCTTTGGAGACTTAGATCTCGTTTATGAGGGAAAGCAAACCCAGGAAAAGAAGGCCTAAAGCCAATCACTCCAGTGGCGTGGGGAGCCTTTGGATGCTCAGAACTCTCCTTCAGGAAAAGCAGAAGCTAAGAAGGGAAGGGAGGGGGCGGGCAAACCAGGAGAAGCAACTTTGCCCTTATTTGGTCAAAGGTTCTGTGGGAGTTGTTAGGGGCCCGGACGCCTGGGTCTCCAAGTAACCTAGAGTTTAGGTCCAGGTACCTATGCCCCAAGATGAAGCAGCAGATCCCTGGGGGCTTTCTGGGAAAGTTGGAAAACTTCTGAAAGGGGACCGAAGCTAGACCCAGCACGCCAGCTCTGGGGTCTCGATACCCCAGGGAACCTTTTCCACCCCTCCCCCTTACACCCCAAATCCCCACATCCGGTCCCCTCCCGCCCGGAAATCCCCTTCCCCCCTTTCAAACTTCCGCTCCCCCTCCCCACTTCCGGGCAGTGTGGACCCGGGAGGTAGTGATGGAGACAGCAATAGTCATTACTTATTTCTTTACTTATAGTATCCTATAACTTCTCACAAAGTTCCCCTGCTCCAGGCCCCGCAGGATGGCGGGAAGGGAGGGCGAGGGGACTTCCGGGATTGGTCTCACAGGAATGTGGAGTCCACGGTGCAGACTTGGTGGGGGGTAACGGGGTGAGGCGGCATTGCCTTCTCTAACGGAGTTGGGAGGAGCAGAGATCCCACAGAGGACCGGCATGGAACTCCGGCTACGCTCACCCCCGCATAAGGGGGGAACAATGGTTGAGGAGGCACAAGTTGGCGGCCGGAAGTGGAGCTGGGGGTCCAGGGGTCCCCAAGTCCCTTCTCAATCACAATCCCCGCTTGAAACTGCAGCGCGTGCCGCCCCGCCCTGAAGGAGGCGGAAGTGGGCCGCCGCACCGGGTGGCGCGCCCCTCCCCGCCCTATGCCCCGGATGTAACGCCCCGTCTCGGAAAGCGGGGCGGCGGGCTGGATGGGAGCCGCTCCTGGGGCGTAGGACTTAGGGGGCAACCGAGGGTCCATCTCACGTGCAGCCACCATTCGCGCCACCTCCAGGGCAAGGACCGGGTCACGGCCTTTCGCTGCCCTCCCCAGGCTGCACCCGCCCCCACCCAAGTTCGTCCCTCAAGGGTCCAAACTCGGCCAGTCCCCAGGACGGCGCAGGCCTCGCAGTACCGTGATGTTGACGAAGGTTTTCCCGGGCACGGCGGCCCAGACGGAGGGCGAATCCTTATAGCCCACGATGGCCGCGTCCTGACAGGTCCCGTCCGCCATGAGGTTGTCGATATAGGCGTTCCACCCGGCCATGGCGCTGCTACTGGGGCTACTCTCGGGGCTGCTGCTGGAGCCGCGGGATGGACTCGGGCTGCCTTGGACTGGCGGGCGGGGGGGGAGGCGGAGAGCTCGGGGCACGCGCTGCCGTCCGGACCGCCGCTCTGCTAGCTGTGCAGCAGCCCTAGCACCGCCACTTCCTGCTCCTCCCCCCCTCCTAGATTTTTATTTGCAAAGGGCGGTAGGGGCGGGGCCTGCTCCCCACTCCCTCCCTACCCCTCCTTCCCCTGCCCAGATACCCAACTTTACAAATGCAATTTAAAAAATCCCTTCCCCGTTACAAAATTTGCAGAGTTCAATGGGAAGCTATGTAAAATGTTGAAAAGGGGGAGGGAACAGGGAGAGGTTAGGGTTAAGGCTCGCTCCACTTTGTATTGAACATAAACCACCCTGGTGAAAGGGAAGGGAATGAGCAAGAGGGAGGAAGGAAAGGAAAGGAGGAATTTGCAAGCTGCAAATTTAGCAAATTAAAGAGGGTTCGGGGAACTCTGGGTTAAACAGAACGACTCCCCCTTCCCCCACCTCCGCCGGAGGGAAGGAACGGCGGGCGGCGGCGCGTGCGTCCGCGCCTGCGCCGGTGCCGGAAGGGAAAGCGCGTGGGGCGGTTGGGGCTGGCGGTCGACTTCGCGGGCGCGCGCCGTGGTGCGTTTGACTGGACCGATTTGGAATCCCAACTAAGGAAGGCGGCCGGGAACGTGTCTCCCGCCTGGAGGAAAGGGTGGGAGCGAGAGCGAGGCGTGCGCGTCGCTGCTTCTCCACTCTTGATTTTATTTAATCAAGAAAAAAGGGAGCAAAGGGAAATTTGACAAAATACCCTGGCCGGTTTCAGAACTGAAAGCATCCACTGGAGACAGTGTCTGGCCGGGTGGTACAAGTTAAAACTCAGTAGAGCCCACCCCCACTCCAGGGGATTATCCCTAGCTGGATCAGTCCCAGGTCTCACACCCATGTACCAGCCTCGCCCGTTCCCCGACCAGGGGAACATTTTGGGTCACCAGCCGTGCCCCCTCGCGCATCTCTGCAGAGGTCACTGAGCGCGGGCGGCCGTGGGACTAGACGGGCAGGCCTATTTTTCAAAGCGGAAGAATACTAAGAATTTTCAAGACTGGCAACTTTTTCAAGAAGGGGAAAGTCCCTTCTACTTTGGGCCCGTTGGGTTTTTTCTTCTTTCTCAGTAAAACTTATGTCAACAATTTATGTGCGAATAGATCGTCTGTCGCCAACCAGAAGGGGGTGGGGCAGGACCTGATGGCCGGCTTAGGTGAACTAGCCGCGCTGTAGCCGCTTGGGCTGCTCCAGGAGCTGGGCCGCTTCCGGCCCCTCGGGGGAGGGGAGCTTCCCGGGGGTGACAGGGTTTCATTGGTCTTTCTCCCTAGCTGGGGGCGATTTCTCCACGGCCACTCCGTACTCCATGAGCACCCGATGCCCCCGAATCCCAAGTTCCTCGACAGCCGCCAGGGCTGAGTCACTGGCCCACTGGGGCGGGGCCGCACTCGGGCACGTGGCGGCACTCCCCGCCCGCCATCTCTTGACCCCTGACCTGCCTCACCCCCTACCCCAGGGTGGAAAAAACCCGAGAGGGAGCGGCCGGAGATGGGGGGGGGGGGGGTAGGGGTGTGGTAGGGGGGAGGGATCCTGGGCAGGGTACTAGAAGATAAACCGCACGGAGCAGACGGAACGGGGAGGAGAGCTGAAGAGAGGGCCGCGGGAGTGAGTCACCCGTGGCGAGCCGCTGCGGCGCCGGCGGGAGGGGCCTCCGAGTCGGGGTCGGAGTAGCGCTGCGCTCCGTTACCCTGGCCCACCAGCCGGCCGACCCGAGCCTCAGCATACCTCCCTCCCCTGGCTGCAGCAAAACTAGGGACTGACCCCGCTCTTCCCTCGGAGCCGACTAGGCGGAGCGTTACCGAATGCAGAGACCCCCCTTTCTGCAATGCTACTAGAAGATCACTAGACTGGCCCCGAGCGTTCAGACGCTCACTGAAGGCCATTCTCTCCTCCTGTCCATTAATTTTTCACTCCTGACTCAACAGCATTCATTGATGGGCTGGGACGGCGCCCTGAAACGCCTGCAGTCGATGTGGAAAGGGGCTCCTGACTGCCAGTCTCCACATTGGGTGATAAGTGCCGTTCCAGAGCTATCTATCAGTAGGCAGCCGAGCCTACTCTGAAGGGCAGTCTAAATTCGTCTCCCTGGCCCCTCCCCCACCCCTTGCCTACCCCGAGAGGGTAGGATGGGGTGGAGCCGGGAGAGGCCGCTATGAGGATTCTGAGAGGTGAGACCCTCTAGCTTTCGGAATAAGGGCTTCAATTTTAGACTCCAGAGCTTGCCCAGACCCCCGGTTCATTCCCCAACCGAAGGCAGAGGCAGCCCTAGTCTGCCATGTGAGCTGAGCATGTGTGGATGTCAATCCAGCAGCCCCTCTTCCAGGCCCCCTCCCCAGCCCTTCAGGGCTCAAGTTACTCCTGGCCTTTCCTAAATGGCACTAGTTCCTCTTTAACCTTTGCAAAAGGGGAATATAATCCTGGAGAGGGGAGAGACCCCCCCCCCATTCTGAAGCCCCTCCCCCCCTCCCCAGGGGTGGAATGAAAAGTAGGGACTTTTTATTGGGGGACAGAAACAAAGGAGGGGTAGTTATTGACCTTTGGGAAGGGGGTTTCAGGCTGTAGTGGGCACTTGGCTGTCAGCAGGGTTTGGAGAGGGTGGATAGAGAGGGAGAGAGGCGGGGCTGCCTGAGGACAGGGTGGCTGGGGATAAATGCCCAGCCTGAGAGGGGGTGAGCTGACACTGTCCCAGCTGCCACCTAGACTCGGAGCTCACCCCAATTCCCCAGCCAAGACATCCAGGTCTGGTGAATCTTCCAGCTCTAGGGGATAAGAGTGCTAATGACTGAGGGTGGTGCTGGCTTAGAGAAAATAAGGGAAATGTCAGCTTTTTTTTCCCTTTCTGGGACTGGGGGTACTTAAGACTGGAGGAGTTGGAGCAAGCAGATAGATGGGTGTACCCAAGGACAGTGAAATGAGGCTATGAAGAGAGGCAGGCAGAAAAGGATAGAAAAGTCTAAAGCTGGAACCAGGTAGAGAATTTGTCCCCCTTCCCAACCCTGAGGATATGAACAAGACTAAGGAGCAGGAAAACGAAAACCAGAATAATGGGAAAAGATTTAAGGCTAGGAAGTCATGGAGAGCATATTTTTTTACTAGAAGGGTGGAGGAAGAAGGCATAGTGCAACTTTGCAGGTGAGGGGCTCAGGGAGGGTGAAATTGCTGGAGTTATAAAGGAGAGGCCGCTGGATTCTTAGGATGTGGTAGGTAGTGGAATAGGAGCTGTTCTGAGTGGGGGAGGGGGCTGTGCCTGCCTCTTTGGTCTGTGACCTTTTTATGGGATATTTTTAGCTCCAGCACCTGCCTTCTTGGGGTGGGGAAGACTTAAAGGGCAAGGGATTTGGGGTTCCTTAAGGGATCAACTGCCCACACTCACTCAGCCTCTCGTCCTGAAGCAATGGCCATGCAGAAAATTGTTGCCCGGGAAATCCTGGACTCCAGGGGCAACCCCACCGTGGAAGTGGACCTGTACACAGCTAAGGGTAACACAGGCCCATTGAATCTTTGCCTTGGAAGACCCCAACCCCATCTGGCTTTTGCCCTCCAGCTGTCCCACATCCTCACCTTTCTCTGAGATCCCCTTCCTGAGAGCTCTTCCCATCTGCTCCCCTAGCAGGGGAAGCACAAGTCTGTCTATACTGCCTCCTGCCCC
The DNA here is from genome assembly GCF_036850765.1 of Saccopteryx bilineata. NCBI lineage: Eukaryota > Metazoa > Chordata > Mammalia > Chiroptera > Emballonuridae > Saccopteryx > Saccopteryx bilineata. Next base: position 354,890,269 of record NC_089491.1, on the reverse strand, counting down.
TGGGCTCCGAGAGACCTTGGTCCTCTGAGGGTAGATGGGACTCTCTGTGATGTTCCAATTCCTCTCACCCAGGACGATTCCGAGCAGCTGTGCCCAGCGGAGCTTCCACAGGTATCTATGAAGCTCTGGAACTAAGAGATGGAGACAAATCTCGCTACCTGGGCAAAGGTGAGGAAAGACCAACACTGAAAGAACCTGTAAGGGGTGGTTTCAGGATGTGGGCCCACAATGTCTGCTTGGGGTAGAGGACTGAAACTCAAAGCTCTTGAGGAGCTGGGGTCCACAGGAAGATACATGATTGAATCAGAGATCTGAACCCCCTCCTTCGGCCTGTCTAGGCGTCCTGAAGGCTGTGGAACACATCAACAAGACTCTAGGTCCCGCTCTGCTGGAAAAGGCAAGTTGGAAGAGCTCCTACTCCACCCTCACCCATACCACTACTCTTGATGCCTCATCCCAAGCAGCCCATGCTTGGGAGAGGCCAACCATCCATCTCTCTTCCTGCATGTTTTCCTCCTGCACATGCCCTGACTCTTGAGAAATTTGACTTCTGCTTTCCCCTCCTCGAACCTGCCCTTCCAGAAACTAAGCGTTGTGGATCAAGAAAAAGTTGACAAATTTATGATTGAGCTGGATGGGACTGAGAATAAATGTGAGTGAAGGGCCGGGGATTGGTGAAGGGATAGGATGTGGGATAGATGGGGGCGAGACCACAGGGCTGAGGTCTGGTTAGGATTATTACTGTGTCCCACATTTTGGGGCATGTTGTAGCTGGATGGACTTTTATTCATTCCACAGGCATTTCCTGATACTTGCCCTCTGCCAGGCCTGGGCCGGGCTTTGGACACAGATGTGAAGCTGACACATCCCCCTGGGGTGGGGGCACCCTGAGCACCTCAGGTCGCTGGGGAGAGATCTGTTAACATACTCTTAATGTGCAGTGCTTTGGATTTCTGGATTCTTCCTGGAGTGAGCAGAAGGGATGTTTAGTTTAAGGAGACAAACCCAAACCCTGAGGGAGAAGCTCTCACCCTTTCTTTTTCTTTTTGAGTTTTTTTTTTAAACTTACTTATTGATTCTTATATATTTATATATATAAAGAGAGATAAAAACATCAATCTGTTTCTGTATGTGCCCTGACCAGGGATTGAAACTGCAACCTCTGTGCATTGGGACAGTGCTTCAGCCAACTGAGCTATCCAACCAGGACAATTTTTTTTCCTTTAGTTTTTATAGAGTTTATTTGAGCCAGATTGAGGGAGTAGAATCTCAAATGCTCCTCACCCTTTCTTTATGCTTGTTTTCTCCAGCCAAGTTTGGGGCCAATGCCATCCTGGGAGTGTCCCTGGCTGTGTGCAAGGCTGGAGCAGCTGAGAAGGGGGTCCCACTCTACCGACACATTGCAGATCTTGCTGGGAACCCGGACCTGGTCCTCCCAGTCCCTGTGAGTACCAATACCCCACCAGATCCCATAGTGACAGAGTTGCCTCATCCAGTGAGAAGTACATAAGCAGCCCCTGGAAAGTTCACCTTCCAGACCCAGCTCCAAAAAAATGGTTTCCTGAAATGGAACCTCTCCTGCTATGGTTTTGCCAGTTCTGCCTCTCCTTCTTTCCCACAATCCAAACATTCCCTTAAGCCTCTCTGCTTTTTCCCTTTGAGGTAACCTGGTTCCTTCACATTCTAGGCCTAGGCTCAATAACTCCAGCTTCTTATTCTGTCTTCTACCCCGGCCCCCACATCAGATAAAGAACTTCTTCATGGCAAGGATCTTGGCATTTCTATGTATCTTTAATCCTTATAAAGCCATATTCTCTCTTTATGGAAACTCTTTGAATTTAATGTCAATAATAATACAGATAAAGCCTGAACTATTGCCTGACCTGTGGTGGCGCAGTGGATAAAGCGTCGACCTAGAAATGATGAGGTAGCTGGTTCGAAACCCTGGGCTTGCCTGGTCAAGGCACATATGGGAGTTGATGCTTCCAGCTCCTCCCCCCTTCTCTCTGTCTCTCCTCTCTCTCTCTCTGTGTCTCCCTCTCCTCTCTAAAATGAATAAATAAAAAAAACAAAACAAAAGAAAAATTAAAAAAGCCTGAACTATTAACAGTTTAATACAATAAGTCTGTATTTATTTTTAAAAATTATTTTATTGATTATAGAGAGAGGAAGGGAGAAAGAGAGAGAGTGACAGGAACATTGATCTGTTCCTGTATGTGCCCTGACCGGAGATTGAACTGGAAGTTTTGCACTTGGGGATAGTTGTCTAACCAACCTCTAACCAATTAGCTATCTGACCAGGGCAAAAATCTATTTCTAAACAATAATAATAATGTTACAATTTATTGTAACATTACTTACTAAGTAGGTTGTATAGCTGTAAGAGCATGAGCTCTGCAGACAAGTTCCTGAGTTTGAGTCCTGGCTTTGCCTGTGTGCTAGTTGTGTGATCTTAAGCTAATTATTTAACCTCTCTATGCCTCAGTTTCCTCATGTGTAGAGTGGGGGATAATAGTGCCTAGTTCATAGGGTTGTTTTGAGAATGAAATGAGCTAATAGAATGCACATTAGCACTTAGAGCAGTGCCCGGCATATAGTAAGTGCTCTATCAGTGTTAACTATGTGTACCAGGTACATGCTTTACATTCAGTTTCTTTAATTTTCAGCATAAGATCCTGCAGTGAAGCAGGTGGTATTCCCATTAGGGAAGTGAGGAAAGAGGCTCTGAGGAGTAAAATTACCCATCTTAGATAACCCAGCTAGTAAGTAGGGAAGCCAAGATTCCACCTCAACCCCTCCTCCCCAGCTCTTCTTGATCTCTCATACCCTGGCCCAGGTCTGAACATTCACTCTTCCTCTCAGGCCTTCAATGTGATCAATGGGGGCTCCCATGCTGGAAACAAGCTGGCCATGCAGGAGTTCATGATTCTGCCTGTGGGAGCCAGCTCCTTCAAGGAAGCCATGCGCATTGGTGCCGAGGTCTACCACCACCTCAAGGGGGTCATCAAGGCCAAGTATGGGAAGGACGCCACCAATGTGGGTGATGAGGGCGGCTTTGCACCCAACATCCTGGAGAACAATGAGGGTCAGTCTGAGCACTCCGAGGTCCTCACAGAGGAAGGGGCTGTGCAGACAGGGTGTACTGGGGCCTCAGGTCTTCTCTTGTCCTTCTCCCAGCTCTGGAGCTGCTGAAGACGGCCATCCAAGCAGCTGGCTACCCAGACAAGGTGGTGATTGGTATGGATGTGGCAGCGTCTGAGTTCTATCGCAATGGGAAGTATGATCTTGACTTCAAGTCACCCGATGACCCCGCACGGCACATCACTGGGGAGAAGCTGGGGGAGCTGTACAAGAGCTTCATTAAGAACTATCCTGGTGAGACCCCCCACCCCTGAGTACCTGGCAACTGTCTAACACACAGACTTCAGAGCCTCCATTGCCACCAGCGTGGTCCTTCCAATCCTTAGCAACATTGCCATCTCCCTCCACACTATTCTGACCCGTCACCCTTCATGAGGCCCCCAGATCTTTAACCCAACTCTACCCCATCCTCCACTAGTGGTCTCCATTGAAGACCCCTTTGACCAGGATGACTGGGCCACTTGGACCTCGTTCCTCTCGGGAGTGGACATCCAGATCGTGGGAGATGACCTCACGGTCACCAACCCCAAGAGGATTGCCCAGGCTGTTGAGAAGAAGGCCTGCAACTGCTTGTTGCTGAAGGTCAACCAGATTGGTTCAGTGACCGAATCCATCCAGGCGTGAGTGTCTTCTGGCCCTGGCATGCACCATAGCCTCCTTCCACCCCACTTCTGACTGTAGCTGCAGTCCTGCCCTCAAACTCCAAGTCTGCCTTTCCTTTGGCTTCTGACCCACCCGCTCTCCTGACCTCAAGGCTTTGACTAACTGTTGGCCAGTTACCAAGAGTTTTGCCATTGTGACCTGCCATCCCCACCCCCACCCCATACCATTCTTCTCTCTCAGGTTCTGCCCTTCTTCCCACCAGCATGTCAGGAACACAAGTTCCAGATCAGGAATCTCCCTTCTCTCCTACTTTCCAAAGAACTTTAGTCATCACATTCACCACAAAATGCCCACTTCCCAAAACAGAAAAGCCCCATCCAGCCCCTGGCTTTCTTACTGAGGTAGTCCATTAGGCCTTATCCAGTATCCTTTCTACCCAGCTGCAAACTGGCTCAGTCTAACGGCTGGGGAGTGATGGTGAGCCACCGCTCTGGGGAGACTGAGGACACATTCATTGCTGACCTCGTGGTCGGGCTCTGCACGGGACAGGTACTCATTGCTCCCCTCTGTTGTCTTAGAGTGAGTTTTTTCAGGTCCCTGGCCTCCTGCCTGAGTTGAATGACACCACAGGCTGCTTCCTTAGGCCCAATCCCTCCTCTCTAGCCTCATGAGACCCTTGGAATCCCTCTTTCCTTCCCAGATCAAGACTGGTGCCCCCTGCCGCTCAGAGCGTCTAGCCAAATACAACCAGCTCATGAGGTACAGTGCGTACAGTGGGCTTGAGCATGGGGAGCTGAAGGGTGTTGGGGGGTTAGAAGAGTACAGCTAATGTGGTCGGCCTTCTAGGATTGAAGAGGCGCTCGGGGACAAGGCTGTCTTTGCTGGACGCAAGTTCCGCAACCCAAAGGCCAAGTGAGAAGCTGGAGGCCCCAGGCCCCCACAGGACAGATGTAGGCCTTCAAGCCCACCTCCCTGAAATAAACGCTGGTGTCAACCAAGACAGTGTTGTGCTCCTTTGTGGGAGGGAGGAGATGCTGGTCTCTGGACTGGGGAAGATAGGAGATGGGGCAGTGAAGGGAAGATAGGTGTGTAACCTGCTGGGACAAAGAGGAAGTTAGGGACTGGCCACAGAGGAAGTTGGGCTGGATCTAGAACAACCAAGTTCATATTTCGGAAGGAAGCTGGGGAAAGCAGCTGCCACATGTGAAATGAGGCTGGAGGCACTGATGGAACATGGAACCAGAACCAGAAGGGGGAATTGAGGGTTGGATATCACCATGAGGGGGAAGCTGGATCAGATCTGCCAATAAGTTGAAGTCCACAGTCCACAGAGTGTCATAAAGTCAAGTACTTCATTAGGAAGATAGTGAAAACCCAACCATTACCACTTCAATGGACCTCGAAGTTCTGGAACTGCTCTAAATATATGACATTGACTTGTATAATCTTTGAAACAGTCCTATCAGATAGTTACATTATCCCCATTTGATGGGTAAGGAAACTGAGGCAGAAGAAAAGTCAAATACCCCACTCTAGGAAACAGTAACTGGCAGATTCTGGATCCAAAATTAGGCTATTTGAGGCCCTGGCTGGTTGGCTCAGTGGTAGAGCATCAGCCTGGCATGCAGGAGTCCAGGGTTCGATTCCTGGCCAGGGCACACAGGAGAAGCGCCCATCTGCTTCTCCACCCTTCCCCCTCTCCTTCCTCTCTGTCTCTCTTCCCTTCCCGCAGCCAAGGCTCCATTGGAGCAAAGTTGGCCCGGGCGCTGAGGATGGCTCTGTGGCCTCTGCCTCAGGCGCTAGAATGGCTCTGGTTGCAACAGAGCAACGCCCCGGATGGGTGGAGCATCGCCCCTGGTGGGTGTGCCAGGTGGATCCTGGTCGGGCACATGTGGGAGTCTGACTGCCTCCCCGTTTCCAACTTCAGAAAAATACAAAAAAAAAAAAAAATTAGGCTATTTGGCTCTGGTGATTGTACTCTAAAAATACTCTTACTGGCTTTTGTTTTGTTTTGTTTTTGAGAGAGAGAGCAACATTGATTTGTTGTTCCACTTATTCATACATTCATTGGTTGATTTTTTCCCCCAACAATATTTATTCATTTTAGAGAATGGAGAAGGGGGGGGGGGGAAGGAGCAGGAAGCACGAACTCCCATATGTGCCTTGGTCAAGCAAGCCCAGGGTTTTGAACTTGTGACCTCTTGTGTTCCAGGTCGATGCTTTATCCACTGCGCCACCACAGGTCAAGCCATTGGTTGATTCTTGTATGTGCTCTGACTAGGGATCGAACATGCAACCTTGGCATATGGGGATGATGCGCTAATGAACTGAACTATGCAGCTGGCTAAAGCACAAACAATTTTACACTGCTCAAGCTAAAGTCACTTCAGATACTGGCTGGTTGGTACAGTGGATAGAGCGTTGTCCTGAAAACACCAAGGTTGCCAGCTCGAGCCCTGGTCAGGGCATATATGGGAATTAAGTGGCACAACTGGGTGGAATGGCAAGTTGATGCTTCTCCCTCTCAAAAATAAATAAGTAAGCCTGACCTGCGGTGGCTCAGTAGGTAAAAGCATCAACTTGGAACACTGAGGTCGCCGGTTCAAAACCCCAGGCTTCCCTGGTCAAGGCACATATGGGAGTTGATGCTTTCTGCTCCTCCCTCCCTCCCTTCTTTCTCTCTCTCTCTCTCTCTCTCTCTGTCTCCTCTCTCTAAAATTAATAAATAAAATCTAAAAATAAATAAATAAGTAAATAAAACAAAATCACTTCTCCAGCACACACCTCTTTCTCTGTTCAAACAAAGACATTGAGTCAAACAGTGTTTATTGAATATAAAGTAACTCCAGCCCCATGGGGAAGAAAATTCCAAGGAGAACAGAAAATAATACAGATTAAATACCCACCTGTGTTTTCACACTCTCTTGCACACATACACACAGCACATACATATCCAAGCTCTAATAGCGACAAATCAAATATCTACTTCCTCCAGCCTAACTAGGCTGTTAGGAGGTGGTTCAGAGGTGGGGCTCCAGAATGGGTTCTAATAGCAGCAGCCTTGTCCCCCCCACCCAACCCCCGGCCCTGCCCAAGGGAGCTGGGTTGCCTAGGAGGTAGGTGGCAACTTTTCTCCACTCTGCCGCAGACGCTTCTTGGCTCGAATCTCATTCATGGCCTCTTCAATGGAGCGTGTGTCCCTCTTGTTGGCTACAGGCACTGGGGGCAGAGGAAAGGGGGAGAGGAAGGCCTAGGACCCCTGTACCTTAGCCTTCCCTCCCTTGTTCATCCAGTGTTCCTCTGCCCTGCCCTCCCAGCCCCCACTCTGGCCTCACCACAACCATAGGATTTGTTGGCCTGCAGCAAATGGGCCGCTTCCTTGGCTGCCCCCTGGCCAATGAGGTGGCTGTACTTGTCCTTGTAGTTGCTGGTGGGGCTCACCACAGGTCCCTGCTGAGCTTCCTCCTCTTCCTGTCGCTGAGCCAGCTCCTAGGGGTACAGAGCTGGAGCGCTGGTGCTCAAGGGCCAGACCTCAACCCCTCCCTGGTGGAGGGCTACAGGGTTCTAGGAACTGCCAGGCATAACTCACCTTCAGTTTCCGTTTCTCCTCAGCCTTCTGGGGGTCCCACTCCTCTCCACGACGGTAGGAGTCTAGCTCATCATCTGAGGGTGCAAACTCCTGGGGAAGAAGGGATGATAGGGGTCAAGATTCCATATACAGGCCCTGGCCGGTTGGCTCAGCGGTGGAGCGTTGGCCTGGCGTGCGGGGGACCCGGGTTCGATTGCTGGCCAGGGCACATGGGAGAGGTGCCCATTTGCTTCTCCACCCCCACTCCTTCCTCTCTGTCTCTCTCTTCCCCTCCCGCAGCCGAAGCTCCATTGGAGTGGGGATGGCCCAGGCGCTGGGGATGGCTCCTTGGCCTCTGCCCCGGGCACTGGAGTGGCTCTGGTCGAGGCAGAGCGACGCCCCGGAGGGGCAGAGCATCGCCCCCTGGTGGGCAAAGCATCACCCCTGGTGGGCGTGCTGGGTGGATCCTGGTCGGGCGCATGCGGGAGTCTGTCTGACTGTCTCTCCCCATTTCCAGCTTCAGGAAAAAAAAAAAAAAAAAAAGATTCCATATACATGTTTCATTTCATTTCTCTCCCAAGGGGGGTACAGGCTGAAAAGGAGAGAGGAGTGGGGAACTCAGGCCTTTTACCTTTTTGAAGATCATGACATAGCGACATTCATCGTCTTCCCCAAAGGAGAAGGATGTCAGGCCAGCCACTTCTACCACATCATGTCTAGGAAGGGTGGGCAGAGGGGAGAAAGTATGTAGAGCCATGAGGGGGCCTAGCACACTCCTCTCGTGGATTTCCCCACTACCCCTTTCATGCCACCCTGGCCACCCATTTCCTGCCTCCCCCAGCCCAAAACACTCACAGTATGCTCCTCTCTATCTTGTTCATTGGCTGAAACTTTTTCTTGATCTGCCCACTGTCTTGGATGAAATCTGACACCTCTTTCTCCATCTTGGGAGAGGGAAATGAAAAGAGATGAGATGATGGCTCTGTCCCAATATCCCTCTCCCCATCCGGGTCAATGAGCCTTTGCCTCCCCACATCTATCCCAGCCTGCATGCCATTGGCTTTCACACTTCATCTCTCTTGAGAAATTAAAAAAACAAAAAACAAAACTGAGTTCTAATTCTAACTTATTTGAAGTCATTCCTCAGGCTGCCTTTCATCTCTCCAGTTGTTCTCACCCTTTTACGAAACTCCACTTTCTGTTGTTTATCTTGCTCCTGTAGTTTCTTCAGGCGGGCAGCCTGCTCTGAGGGTGAGAAATGGAAGCATGAGGCTAGGGGCAGAAGCGTGGGTAGGGAGTTTGTAAGGCTTCAAAGGAGGTCTGGTGTCCACTGGGAGGTACCAGGCTGAGAAGGTAGGATTGTGTTTATTCACCAAGCATTTATCAATATTCAAACCTGGCGCTAAGCTAGGCCCTGGAGCACTAAAATTGTTTTAAGACACAGCTTTGCCCTTCAAGAGCTCAGTGTAGTGGGAATCATAAAGATTAGAATCATGCCTAACTCCACTTCCCAACCTCACTGGAGAAACCAATTAACAAACATTTATTTAATACCCACAATATACAGAACTATAAAGCAAGTGGGGAGGTAAGGAGAATGAACTAAGCCCTAGCATTAAAAAATTTATCATTTCATTGTCCACATAGGAAAGGGGAAATTATTTAACTTCCTATATTTTGTAACCCCCACCCCAACTTCTCACTTTTATAGACAGGATGAAGCTGAAATGGCTAATATGACATCCTTCTTCTTGGGAGTGTAGGTGTTCAGTCAGTTGTACAGGAAGTTCCCACGCTTGCACCTTAATGTCCCCTCTCCTCTCTTCTGCCATTTCAAATCCTTTATATCCTAGGGCCTGAACAGGCAGTGGCGCAGTGGATAGAGTGTCGGACTGGGATGCAGAGGACCCAGGTTTGAGACCCCGAGGTCGCCAGCTTGAGCGTGGGCTCATCTGGTTTGACCAAAAGCTCACCAGCTTGAACCCAAGGTCGCTGGCTTGAGCAAGGGGTTACTCGGTCTGCTGAAGGCCCGCAGTCAAGGCACATGTGAGAAAGCAATTAATGAACAACTAAGATGTCGCAACACGTAACGAAAAACTAATGATTGATGCTTCTCATCTCTTCGTTCCTGTCTGTCTGTCCCTGTCTATACCACTCTCTGACTCTTTGTCTCTGAAAAAAACAACAACAACAAAAAACATATCTTTAAGGCTCACTTCTTCCACAGGATTTGAATACCTCTAGCTGCACTGACCTCTTCCCATTTTCCTAATCACTCCATGCCTTTGCACATGTTATTCCTTCTGCTTGAAATACTTTTCCTTCTCTTATAAACTTGAGACCCACCATGAGTCAGAGTTATTCACTTCTTCCTCTGGGGTGCATACACATTTGGTTCAGACATCCGCCAAAGCATGTGCTGAAAACTAATGTAATTTAACTGTTTGTCTCCCCTACCAGACTATAAACTCCTAGGGGGCAGGGACTCTGTTTATCTCACATCCAGTTATTCTCTGTGGCCCCAGAGCATGACAGCTTAGGAGCTCTTATCTCTTTGACATCAAGGGTTCTGATCCTTGTTCACTAGCTGTACATGTGTGTGTTCACTAGCTGGTTTGTGAGTCTTTCCTTTGTTTATGAAAAGGTAACATAAGATTATGGGTTTAAAACCCTGCCTCTTAGGCAGGTGACCTCAGGCAAGTGACTAAACTCTGAACTTTGGCTTCCTAGCCTGTCAACTACCACTGATGAACCCCACCTAGACAGTCATGGTGAGCCTGAAACACTTCCAGCTGCCAGTTTCCATTATGCTCCCCCTGCTTCCTCAGAGCTTTAAAATACACATCTCTGCCTGTAACAGTCTCCTCTCCACTCTCACTGAATTATCTATTCTTCAGATCTCAGCTCACCACAGACTAGGTTAAGGACCCCTAGCAACTGTTCAGTAAATAACGGACATTTAGGTATTAAGCAGCACTTGATGAGCACTTTGAAGGTATCCAGTTTGCCCTGGCCCCACTTCGGGTGGGTGGGGAGCCAGTGTTCGGGACCGGCCTGTCCGTGGTCTCAAGGCCCGCAGGGTCGGGGGCTGGCGTCTTCTCCAAGGGAGTCATTCTGTCAGACTCGTTCACACGCCACACACGAGCAACCCAGGGGAAGCTAGCATCACCAGGCCGGCCGCGCCCTACACTGGCAGCCGCACTCCTAGAGCCTGCCTGCAGGGGAGTTACTAAAAGAACACAGGCCGGGAGCCTATAGCCGATGGACCGGCAGAGGCATCCTCATCTCTCCAATCAGCATCACGACCCACACAGGGAACTCGAGAATGTCAGACTACATATGAAAGAAGGGGCGTAAAGTGGCAGAAAGGACTGGGTTAAACCACATAGAAGGGGCAGAAGGGCATCAAAAGGACCTAGCAACCAATTGGAGGTGCTGTGGGTGGGCCAGAGGAGGGTCCTTAATAGGTTAAGATGGCCAATAGAGGTAAAAGGTAGCAGATGGGCGTGTCCTAAACCCAATCAGAAAAGGGAATGGGTCGTGGGACACTCCGCTGGAAGATGGGGAGGGCTGACTAGCTAAACACGCCCCCCTACGACCTGAAGGCGGGCCAAGGAACACCAAGGGGGCAGCCTACCAATCAGAACACTCCAGCAGCAGACAAGCGGACCTGTTGCCGAATGAAAAAGAAGAACTGCGAGGCCAGGGTAGAGAGGGAGCTGGAGCTAGATTTTGGGTATCCAATCACCGTCCGCTACAAACAGCGGGCGGGCCCCGCAGCCCTTGAAGGCCTCTGGGGGGTCTCTAAAGGGGCCTGTGAGGGGTCTTTCAAGGTTGAAGAGGCGGCACCGTCTAAGAAAGAAGAGTGCAGTCCTGCGAATCAGGTGGAGGTGGATGTAAATTTGGGATCCTCACCTCGGGCCTTGCGCCGAGTCTCCTGGTCACCGAGGCTAGGTGGCTTTTCCATGGAGCTCAGGATGGAGCCTAGTAGGTCCGCCATCTTGGGAGTGACAGAGGCAGGGGGCGGTGCGTCTTAAAGGGAAGGGCTAAGAGCCTTTAAGGCCGGAAACACGTCGGAGGCGGAAAACCCTGGGCGGGGCCCATGCGGTGATCTGGCTCAGGGTACACGGTAGCCGCCCACCTGCCGAGGCCCGCCCCTTCCCCGCCCCCAGCAGACAGAAGTCGGAGGTTGACTGGTGCAGCGAAGTTTAATGGCAATTCGTAGAAACCAAGCCCATGCACAAGTAGAAAGTGCTCATGGGGCCGGCAGGAGGCCCCCACCGCACCCGGGGAATCACAAGCCTGGCCTGCAGCCCTTCCTGCGGCGCCTTAAATAGATTCTTCACTATACTCTGTATGTTACATATTTACAAGCCCGCTCCCATCGAGGATGGGGCAGAACTCCGCAAAGCGTTCCTATATATACAGCATCCCCTTTGACTCCGAGGTTGGTGGCCAGAGTCGAAGTGACGGAGGGGGTGTAGGGGAAATAGGGCCAGAAAGGGAGGAAACAGACGCAAACATGCGGAGTCCGCTGGAAACACAAGAGGCGAGTGCTCAGCGAAGGCGGAGGTGGGGCCAGGCTGATACATTCAGAAATGCGTCGAACAAATAAATAAGGCAAGTCAGGAAACGGGTGAGATGGGTGCAGGCAGGGAGGGAGCGGTGGAGAAGGGACAGGCAGGGTTCTGGAGGTCACAGCTGACAATGCAGGTATGTGGGGCTTCCGGTACGGTACCGGGGACCAAAAGAGGGGCCACGACCCAGAGGAAAGAGGAGCTGGGGGTGGGAGAGGGAGCTCAGCACTTTGGAGCAGGAGGACGGTAGAGACCTAGGAGATTTCCAAACCAACTGACTGGGAAAGCTGCCGACAGGGGGCTCCCACCCCCCAGAACCCTCTCCCTAAGACTGCAAGGAGCTGTCTCCAGGGTGGGGAGGTCAGGTGGCCAGTCCAGGCTGGGGAAGCCCTTCCAGCTCCTGGTTCTGCTTCAGTTCCCTCATCCTGCAGAGAGATAAGGAAAGAGTCAGAAGAGAACATCAGGCCTGGGGAAGGGGGTGATGGAGGTGGCAGAGCAAAATCCAGCAGGAGAAAGGATGAATACCTATGTCGGCAGCGTCGCAGGAATCTCATGATTTTCCGGGCTGCCTGGTCCTGCTTCTTGGTGAGAAAGGAGCCTCTAGCAGAAGAAAGAAAAGATGAGACCTCACAGAACACTGAGGCATCCTCTGCCCTCAGTCCCTTAAGGACCCTAGCAAGGAAGGGCCGGGGGCAGAACGATGAGCTGGGAGTTGGGGGGGTCCATGGGCAATGGTCATGGATGCTGTGGGCAGGCACAGAGGGTTTAAGGGCTGGACCCGTACTTGTTGCGAGTAGGCAGGCTGCCTGTGGGCCGGCGGCGGTAGGAGCGGTAGTGCTGCTGGATAAGCACAGCTGCTCGGCGGCTCTGCTGAAATCGCTTCTGTTCATAGTAGCTTCGGAACTTGCTCTGTATCAGGATGGCTGCCTGGGTCATCTTCTTATAGAGTGCAAACTGTACAGGTGGGAAGGAGAGTAAGGGGCCGAAATGGAAGGATAGAAACCCAAACCCCTGAAGGCCACCCCAAGTTCAGCTGACGCAGGTCTCTTCCTCTAATCCACATGCTCATGGAAAGGCCTGAATTATCACAGACAACCTCACACCCAGATCTCACGCCTAATACCTTAAGTGCAATCCAGGTCAGCTTGTGGAGAGAGAAAGGGAGTCAGGGCTCCAGGAGCATTCTGGATGCTCTGGGCTGGAATGGGGGTGTGTGTGGGTGTGGTTTAGTGTAATGCTTTAGAGAGAAAAGGGTCTCACCTGCTTGTACTTCCTGTAGCAGCGCTGGATCACAGCTGCTGCTACCTCTTGCTGCTCCTTCAGCCACCGGCCCTAAGGGGAAAAAGGAAGTCTCAGTACCTAACTGCCTACCTAATAGACATGTGATCTGTCCTTCCAACTTGCCTGAGGTCCCTGACCCTTCACCCCATCTGAGACCTCTCTGGACAACTGCTCTCCTTCCTAAAAGTCCTGGGAGCCCACAGTCTCCCCCTGACTCAAGACTGTAATTCATCCCAAGATCTCCCAGCCTCCTGACCTTATACTTTCGGAAGGCTGTCTGGATGACTCGGGCTGCCTCATACAGTTCCCGTTGCTCGTGATCCGATAATGTCAGCAGTGCAAAATCATTCTCCATCTTGCCACTGGCAGATGCTGAGAGAAACTCTGCCCAGGAAGGTGCTGGAGGGATAGCCAAACGACCCCGCTCAAAAGGAAGTTCACTGTAGGGATAGGGAAAAAGGCGAATCATTGGGCATGTGTAGTCCCTCTTATCTGTCTGGCCTAAGGTTTGCTGTGAGGGAGACCTCCCACAACACAGTCTGGAGAGCATGACTTCAGAGCTCATCAGCCAGTTCCAATACCCTTCTCAAAGGCCTTTGGGCCCTCTGCCAGAATGAAGCTTTAGCTATGGGGAAGCTGCCTTCCTCCTTCCCATCTTCCCTTGAAGAATAATCTGGAGGCTTTGTCCTAAGCTGGTCACCTGGGAGAGGCAGAGCTGGGAAAATGGTCCACATTCTCTAGGTAGCTGGCCAGCCAGGACATGGTCTCGCTGAGCCCAAGGGCCCCCGTCCGCTCCCGAATTGGGGCTCCGGCCTCAGGCAGCCCCACAAAGCCCTCTTGTTTAATCCGTTCTGGTGTGGCTTCGATGATCTGCTTGGCCAGTGAGATCATGTCCACCTGAATGGAGAAGCTGGGTGAGCCTTGAGGGGTCCCAACTGCCAGATGTTCCTGCCCTGACACAGCTGTAGTCTCATTCCACTTCCTATCTTGTTCTTTCCTCTCACCACCAGATGAGGCCTCAGGGATTGCTGTCCTTTCTAACCCCGTCTTTCTTGGCCACTGTTCCAGATTCATTCATTTATAGTTATTGGGCTTCCACCTGTGTTGAGACGTGGAAAACATAGGATAGGAAGGATATACTCCAAATAGAGGTTCAAGAGCTGAGCAAATAAAAGATTTAGCCTTCCAGGCTGTCTGCCCACTGTCCCATCCAAGCCTGGCCCATGCAGGCCAACCAGCACATCCTACCCTGCAGCTTTGGCCATGCCTGCCACCCCATCCTCCTTCACTCTCCAAGAACCAACTCAAAGCTTACTGATCACATGAAACCTTTTGAAGGGCTTCAGCCTTGCCTTCACTCCAGCCCTGCAGCACTTCGTTCTGGCCACATGGAACACTGCCTGCCTGTCTAGATCTCAAGTTTTTTGTACTTACCGTGCTACCCAATTAATCCATTAGCTTTTCTAAAGCAGATATATCCTCAGGTTCTTGCTGCTCCACTTGAAGATTTACTCTCATTTATTCATTCCACAAGACTTTCTTATCTTTTACCATGTGCAAACCTCCTCACCAAAGGTACCTTCATCTTGCCAACCTCTCTCTTCCATAGTCCTCCCAAGTTCCCTCCATCACTTTGCTTCCCCAGAAGCTTGTCTCTTCATTGGATCAACAGGTAACGCCTACATTCACCTCTAACTGAAGATATTCCCCAGAATTTTTAACCCCTGATATCTCATAACTTAGGAGTCAATCTCTGGTAGGAGCTAAGCAAAGGATTACCTTGCTTGTCCAAAAATGAGGATAAATGGTCCCTTCTTCCCAAACTGACGTAATAGTCTGTTTCATGGACTAGTCAGCTTCACCCCATCCCAGCACCCTACTCTTTCTAGCCCTCATAATTCCATCAACATGAGTGGTACCGAGATCATATCCACAGCTGGTAGGCTGTGAGCTTCTTCCGGAGCAGTCCCAGCTTCCCAGGCTGGTGGGAGAGGAGGTGATGAAGGTGGGGGCCCTTTGGGATTGGTGGCTTCATAGTCCATGAGGAGTAGGGGGGCCTCTGGGGCACCAGAGGAGAGCTGGCCTGGGACCATCTCCATAATAATCTCAGAGGCTGGCAGAGGAGCTGGAGGAGGACTCCCATCTGGGGCACTAGAATAGGCTGATGTGACAGAGACAGTGCCCTCCGACAGCTCCGAGGGTGAGGAGACACTGCTTAGACCTGTAAGGTATGGAAGAGGGTGAGGGCAGCAGAAGCCATATGCTGTCCCTTGAGTCAACTGCCTCATTTTTCCTCGCAGGGTCCCTGTCTTGCTAGTATAACCTCCCCATCCCTGCCTCCTTGGTTTCCCTCCTCTCACTTTGTTTCCCACGCTTTAGCTTCCTCTGGCCTATCCTTCCACCCACATTCCCCTCTTATAAAGATTAGCCCTCACCAGTGTCTGGGCTGGAGGAGGGTGGTGACAGGGCAAGTGGGGGCTCAGCTGAAACTTCCTGTCTCTGCAGTTCCTCAAGGCAGCGGGCAAGGCGCACATGACCCCGGGAATGAGCCACAGACAGGGGGAGACGGCCCAGAGAGTCAGGAATGCTCAGCGCCTGTCGGTTCCAGCGGAAAAGGAGCACAGCAGCTTCCAGGTGTCCCAGGGCACAAGCCCACATCTGAGGAGAGGCAGGAACAGGACAGGAGTGAGGGGACAGAGGTGGAAATTAGGCCTGAAGCCCTTTCTCCTGGTGGCTACATCTTCAGCCCCTTGCCCCCCCCCCCACTCCTCCTGCAAGAGGTCTTCCCTGTGAAGTACTCTCCCCATTTCCCGTCAGCCCACGTGCTCTCAGGAGTCCAGCATCCTCACCAGAGGGGTGCAAGAGAAGTGATCCACGTTGAGCGGGTCAACCTCTTGCTCTAAGTCCAAACTTCCGGACTCCACACTTCTGGAGGGTTTGGGAATGGGACAACAAAGCCCAGTCAGGGAAAAATTGGGCAAAGTGGGATCATCGGTGCTGAAGGGACTGGAAAACAAGCTATCTAGAAGCACTATAGTCAGTGGGATGAGGCAGTCAGAGATTAATAAATGTAAGGTGGTTGGCCCTGGCCGGTTGGCTCAGTGGTAGAGCGTCGGCGTGGCGTGCAGAAGTCCCGGGTTCGATTCCCGGCCAGGGCACACAGGAGAGGCGCCCATCTGCTTCTCCACCCCTCCCCCTCTCCTTCCTCTCTGTATCTCTCTTCCCCTCCCACAGCGAGGCTCCATTGGAGCAAAGATGGCCCGGGCGCTGGGGATGGCTCCTTGGCCTCTGCCCCAGGCACTGAAGTGGCTCTGGTAGCAAAAGAGCGATGCCCCGGAGGGGCAGAGCATCGCCCCCTGGTGGGCAGAGCAGCGCCCCCTGGTGGGCGTGCCAGGTGGATCCCGGTCGGGCGCATGTGGGAGTCTGTCTGACTGTCTCTCCCCGTTTCCAGCTTCAGAAAAATACATAAATAAATAAATAAATAAATAAATGTAAGGGGGTCAAGAAGTCAGTGTTGTAACTTGGGGGGATATTAAAATTCCCTCAAATACAAATCTTCCAGCCCCTCTTCCTTCCCAGTGACCCTAACTCCCTCTTGGCAGGGCTCCAATCCTCCAGTGCCCCTCAGTCCCTTGGCACTTCTGTCCCAGTGGCTGCCCAGCCCCCTCCCTGCTGCCCCTGCTCACCGCCACTGGCTCAGGGTCTCGATGAGGCGGGCGTAGCCCTGGGCAGCGGCCAGGTGCAGAAGGCTCATGCCTCGGAAGGGGCTCCCATGGGCCAGACGCTCAGGACCCCTCCAGGTGGAGCGTGGAATCATGCTCTCTACCAAGATCACTACCCGAGCCTCGAACCCAGGCCCCTGGCCTTCATCCTGCAGGACACACACCCTTATGCAAAGACTGAGCATCTGGTCCTCTGGCTTGGAATGGCCTTGGCCATCCCATACCTGTCTTCTCAGTTTCTAAGTCTACCCCCTCTCACACTTCTCACTCCAGGTTCCCATCACCCAGACCTCTGATGGCCTGTCAGTTCTTCCAGTTCAGGATCCTGCGTGTCCCCCACTCCCACCGCCAACTTCCTCTAGACCATCTGGCAGCCAGACCTCACACACCCTTGCTCATATAGTGCCTCCACATCAGCTTAGATCAGTGCCATACCCAAAGATGGTTTCTCCCCTTCAGAACCGAGTCCTCAACCATCTTCTTCCTCCAGAGACTCGGCACCCACAGAGCACTGAGTCCCAACCCTCCAGTTCCCCTCCCCCCACCCTCTCCTTTGCTTCCACCCTTCTTCAGACCAGAAATAGTCTGAAGCCTGTCATGCCAAGAGGGTGCCCAGAATAGCCACTCTTGCCACAGGGCGGGGGTGGGAGCAGCGTGATGTCAGGGATTAGGGAGGAGGGCTGGCTGAGAGGAGGTTGGGGATGGGAGAGGGAGAAGTCATATACTAGAGCCATTTTCTTTAGGAAGACCCTCCCCCTGCTCACTGTAGACCTCTCATGGAAATACCTGAATTGGAGGCACATCAGGAGCCTGGCAGGGTGTCTGCCCAGCTGCTGCAATCTCTGCCATTCGCTTCTCCATCTGCTCCAGTCGCTCCAATATGGACATCCGGAACTGGTTGTCTGAGGGGGCACGGGTATGGGAGGCTTAGTTGGCAAGGTCTAGGTGATGCCCTGAACACCAGAACTGGACCTATCCCAGGATCCCAGGATCCAGTAGGTAAAGACACAGAATCATATTCTTTCTTCTTCTGTAAAACAACATCCCCTTTACCCACCCACCTTTGAAATGTAGCCCACCAGGATTCAGTCCTTAAACTAGTCATTAACACTATTCATTGACCTAGGACCAGAATCTAGAACCACAGTTGTGTCCTTTAAGACACAGAAACAGAACCTGGCTTGTGGTGGCGCAGTGGGTAAAGCGTTGATCTGGAATGCTGAGGTCTCCTGTTCGAAACACTGGGCTTGCCCGGTCAAGGCACATATGACAAGCAATCAATGAGTAACTAAAGTGAAGCAACTATGACTTGATACTTCTCGAGCCCCACACCCCTCTGTCCTCTCTCTATAAAATCAATTTTAAAAATCTTAAAAAAAAAAAAAAGATAGTAGGAATTCCCACATAGCATCCATCCCTGAATTGCCCCAGATCATGCATACACACACACTTCCCCAGCATGAACTATTTGGTCAGTTCTCCCTGCCCCAGACACTACCTTTGTCCCCCATGCTGGGGCTGAAGGACTCCAGGGTCCCTGCTCTGTTAACCACTGCCCAAAAGAGCTCAGGGACTGTGATTTGAAAAGCACCGTCCCCTCCTCCTGGCCCCCCGCAGCTGTCCACAAAAAGGATGGTGGGGAGGGAACGTGACAGAGATGGATAGCCATGTCCATTCCTCCTCCTCCCCTCACCCCATGCACAAATACACATGCACACACACACATCCCAAGCTATATCTGTCCCCTCTTGAGATCACACAAGGACAAGGAGGAGAGGCGGGAGGGGATCAGAGCCATGGAAAAACAGGCACAGAGAAACAGGGTGGAGGTCAGGGATGTTCTGAGATGCTAGGCAGAAGAGGATGAAAGTATGGAAGGGATGGTGGGTAGGAAGGTGGAGAATGATGAGCAGAAACCAAGGTATTACAGGAGAGAACAGGAAAAATAAATATGGTGAAGAGAAGACAAAGGACACAGGAAAGCTGGGGACTGTACTAAACAAGCAACAAGGAAGAGAACAAATTATGACCCTAGCGCAAGGAGAAATGGAAAAAGGGAGACTGTATAACAGACTAGGACTAGACAAACAAGAAAGTAAGGTGAGCAGTTATAGCAGGACAGACAGAACAGGCTTGGGAGACTTGGCAAGGTCCCAAGGTAGACTGTGGGGCAACCTGCACACAACCTGTGGGGGCAGCTCTGAGTGAGGCAAGCCAGGGACCAGCCCCTGAGGGAGAGAAGTAGGGATGAGAAAGACACACTCAACAGGATGACAGCAGAACTGGGAAAACAAGAAGCAACAACAGAGACACCCAGAGGAGAAGACAGAAAAGCGCAAACCTTGAAAAAGCAGCAGGAGCAGAGAGAGAAACAATTCTCAAAGCCAAAGGAGGGATAACCAGTAGAAGGAACAAACATAGTTCTAGATTTAAATATATACACATAAAAATGTGTGTGCATCTCTGTGTGTTTGTATTAGAAAGTACACCCCAATATTAAAGTAGTAAATATTGGCCCTGGCAAGGTAGCTTGCAGTGGTCGGCAAACCGCGCCTCACGAACCACATGTGGCTCTTGGGCCAGCTTAGGAGTACCCTAATTAAGTTAATACCAATGTACCTACCTATATAGTTTAAGTTTAAAAAAATTGGCTCTCAGGCCTGACCTGTGGTGGCACAGTCGGATAAATCGTCGACCTGAAACAGTGAGGTCGCCGGTACTAAACCTTGGGTATTGCCTGGTCAAGGCACATATGGGAGATGATGATTCCTGCTCCTTCCATTTTTCTCTCTCTGTCTCTCTCTCTCACTCCTTTCTCTCTAAAAAATCAATAAATAAAATATTAAAAAAAAATTGGCTCTCAAAAGAAATTTCAATTGTTGTACTGTTGATATTTGGCTCTGTTGACTGAGTTTGCCGACCACTGGTAGAGTGTCATACTGATATGCCAAGGCTGCAGGTTCCATCCCCCATCAGGGAACATACAAGAATCAACCAATGAGTGCATAAATAAGTGGAACAACAAATTGATGTTTCTCTCTTTCTCCCCCTTCCTCTCTCTCTAAAATGAATTTAATTAAAAATAGTAGATATTACTGAGTAGTAATATAGGCAGTTTTTATTTTCTACTTTGTAGTTTGTGCTTTTCTGTAATTTCCAAATTTCCTATAATAAATGCCTATCTTCATAGAGAAAAATAAGAAAATTGAAGTGTGTGTATGTATATATATGTGTGGGTGTGTGCCTATAATATAAACACTCATGCACATCCCATATATATTGCTCTAGACCAGGGGTCCCCAAACTACGGCCCGCGGGCCACATGCGGCCCCCTGAGGCCATTTATCCGGCCCCCGCCGCACTTCTGGAAGGGGCACCTCTTTCATTGGTGGTGAGAGGAGCATAGTACCCATTTAAATACTGGTCAGTTTGTTGATTTAAATTTACTTGTTCTTTATTTTAAATATTGTATTTGTTCCCGTTTTGTTTTTTTTTACTTTAAAGTAAGATATGTGCAGTGTGCATAGGGATTTGTTCATAGTCCGGCCCTCCAATGGTCTGAGGGACAGTGAACTGGCCCCCTGTGTAAAAAGTTTGGGGACCCCTGCTCTAGACACTGTCCCTGCTCCCATCTCTTGGCTTTGCTTGCCTAGATCCCATCCTTTGGGATAGAGAGGACAGGGCAAGAGCTGGGACAAGATAGCTGCAAGATTTACAAGGAAAAGGAGGTAAGGGAAGTTTGCTGCTGCATTTAGAAATGACCAATGAAGCAGGAGTTAAGAAAAGACTGGTAAATGTGGGCTAGATGGTAGCCACCTGAGTGCTGAGGGGTCTAAGAGCATGTCATGCTCAAAGGTTGTGGGGCCTGACACTTGAGGTCAGAGGACTAGTACTTACCATCTAGTGACAACCAGTCAAGTTGAGTACTAGGCAGTGATAGGAATCGGCGGGCTCGATACTCAAAGAGCACAGAAGCAGAAAGGGGCCCTTCCCGCCCAGCCACCTGCAAAGACACCAGCCCTACCTCATGGGCTGGGGAGGGCAAGATTAGTGAGAAGGGCTCTCTTCCCCAGCTCCTTCTCTGGCTCCCTGTTTTAGAGCCACAGATAGTCATTTCATATTGACTCCCCAACTTCCCTGCTGTGGTCCAAGAGGCCCCTGGCTTTGGTGGCTTTGGCACTAGCTGGGAAGGAATTCCATTCATTTGAGAACTTAATGCCTGCTATAGGCTAGAACCTGCTTAAAGTCTAGATCCTGTAGTTAAAGATGTTTATTATTCAGCACCAAGGCCTGAAAGCTGAGGGTCAACAGATTCCTATATATATGAACAGTATGATGGTAGATAAACCCCTTGGTCTTCTCCCAGGATCAGTATCCACAGGTCATGACCCTATTACTAAGATGGGGGAAGGAGTGCTAGCTACTCACCAATGGTACCTAGTGAGAGCCATGTCTCAGGGTCTCAATATATAGCCTTAAGAATGAAACCACCAGGCCCTGGTCCCAAGACTCGGGGCTGAGACTCTTTCCCAAGCACCAGCTTCTTTGGTCTCATCCTCTTTCTGTCCATGCACCACTGAACAGGGCTGTTGAGATGGGGGGTGGGGAGGTGGAGGGGTAGAGCACACTCACTGACGACTAAAGTATTAACCTGTTTCTCTGGTGATCTTTGAGGGTCCCATAGTAAGGCTGACTGTTGAAGGCAGGGTAAGGGGCCAGGATGGTGGCAAAAGGGGAGAGACAAGCCTTGGCAATGACATCTAGACCAGTGCTGTCCTACAAAACTTTCCTCAGTGATGGAAATATTTACCTGCTCTGTTCAATAGTGTAGAACTGGCCACACGTAGCTATTGGGCACTCAAAATGTGATCAGCCCTGTCCGGTTGGCTCAGTGGTAGAGCATTGGCCTGGCATGCAGGAGTCCCAGGTTCGACTCCTGGCCAGGGCACACAGGAGAAGCGCCCATCTACTTCTCCACCTCTCCTCCTCTCCTCCCTCTCTGTCTCTCTCTTCCCCTCCCACAGCCAAGGCTCCATTGGATCAAAGATGGCCTGGGCGCTGAGGATGGCTCTGTGGCCTCTGCCATAGGCGCTAGGATGGCTCTGGATGCAACAGAGCAACGCCCCAGAGGGGCAGAGCATCGCCCCCTGGTGGGCATGCCGGGTGGATCCCGGTCGGGCACATGTGGGAGTCTGTCTGACTGCCTCCCCGTTTCCAACTTCAGAAAAATGAAAAAAAAAATGTGATCAATGTGACTGAAGAACTGAATTTTAAATTTAATTTAATTTCAATAGGTGCATGTAGCTAATGGCTACCATAACAGAAGGCACAGGTCTAGAAGTCAATGTCCTTTAGTCCCAAGAAGGTCAGAGGAGACCAAGATCTCCCTTCTCATTCTCCCAAGACCCAGACACTCTGACTCTAAGCCAGAGGCCTGAATGACATCAGAGACCGCTTGGGTCAAATGCCTGACAGTACAGGAGGGCAGTCCAAAGACACAAGAAAGGAGCAGACATATCCAAGGTCACTAGTCAGATAAGGAGATTTCTTGGACCAGAACCCAGACCTGACACCTAAGCCCTGGCTCACCTGCCTTCTAGGGGACCATGACACTCAAAGCCTCAAGACTGGATGAGGTATCTGTGTTCTTAGGAACAACTCAACACCTTTGTTACAGTGCTTCTGGGAAGTCCTCAATGTCCATATGTTAGTCCCTTCCCACACTGTTCCCAAGCCCCATACCGGGACAGTAGCAGCGTAAGACACCAAGCTGGACAAGTGATGCTGGCACTGCGATGTGATCAAAGACACAGGAGTAATGCTCGGTGGCCTCCGTCCAAGGACCTGTGATGAGCACCTTGACCCCACCCTGCAGACAGAAGTCAAAGAGCCACATGACTAGAGCTCTGTTGGGAATTCATTCACTCACTCATTCATTAATTCAGACCCTGAGAGAGTATCTATGTGGCAGGACCTGTGCTAGAGTCCGGTGGTATATAGATTGGACTGGACCCACTGCATAAGGTTGGCTAGTCTGCCCTCCTCCCAAACATCTGCTAGCTTTGCCCAAGGCTACCAACTCATTTACAGATAGCTATCTTCAGGAGGAAGTCCTTTCCTTAGGCCACCACTGCAGTTCCTCCTTTCCTTCTCTAGGGCAGCATAAAGCAGAACTTCTCTACTGGTAAAAACAGTCTTTTAGCTTCCCAAAATCTGCAATCATACCCCACCCATGTTTTCTTTTTTCCATACTGAGTTGCCCCAACTCCCTCCATGAAAGTCACCAAGAGAATGAAGTCCCCCCCTACTTGGGGGACTCACACAACCACATGGAAGGGGAAGGAAGGGGAAGGAAAGGGAAGGAAGGGGAAGGAAAGGGAAGGAAGGAAGAAGGGTGAGTCAGGACTATGGAAACAGGAAAGGAGATACACTCTGAGGAAAAACAGAGGTTAGGAGGAGAGCTAAGCAGCCATGGTAACTAGGCCACAGACCAAGGGGTAAGAGGGAGAGAGTGGAGAGGAGACTCACCTCTGGGTACGACCACTCTGGGGAGAAGTCCGTGATAGTGCTAAGAGCAGGAGAGAGCTGGGGGTTTGGGGCAGGGATGCTTGGAGTTTCATCACTGATGAGTTCTCCCATAAGGTCTGGGAATGATGAAAGACTGAAGGGCTCCAGCTCACTGGCTCCACCAGCTCCACCAAACAAGGCATCGCCTCTTCCTGCCCTGCCCAATGGCTCCAAGGGAGCAGGTGAGGGTGGGGGTGAAGGAGGGGGTGAAGGTACAGGTGGGGCAGGCCCCTGAGCCTTGAGCTCTTCCCCACTGTCATCATCTTGAATAAAGAAGCAGTTTCCTCTTCTCCCACCTGCTACTGACTGTGGAGGGGGACCCCGAGCAGCCGCCTGGGGCTCCAGAGCAGCAGCAGGCTCTAGGGCAGAACAGGGGGTATGGGCGGCCTCTGCCTCTGGGAAGTCTGGACTTACCCCCTGCCCCCCTCCATATGTCTGGCCCCTCTGGGGGCTGTTAAGAAAACGATCAGGGTCAAAGGCAGGGCTGGGAGGAGCTGGTGGGGCAGAGGACTCAGAGCCTACAACCACAGTCAAGCTCATGGAAGGGTGGTGTGGATCAGCCTGAGGAGCCATGTGCCTGGTAGGTGTCAAGCTCCCTGTACGCTGCTCCAGTCCAGTCAGGAGGAGGATAGCAGTTCCTCTCGATGAACCCCCTCGAGAATTGGGAGGGCTAGGTCTGATCTCTAGGGGTTCTGCAAAGCCTGATGAAGAGGAGGAAGAGGAGGAAGAAGAAGATGGGGAGGTGTGTGCCTTCGGGAGCTCTGCGGGAAGTGGGGCTATCAGTGGAGGAGGTTCAGGGGGATGGGGATGGGGGATGGATGTTAGGGTTAAAGCTCGGGGCTCTACTTTGGGAGAGATGATACGGTGTTTCGTGCTGCTGCATTTGTGGGTAAGGCTCCCGGAACCTGGAATGGAAGAGGTGGGGAGAGAATGTATATGACACATCTTTCTCCAGCCTTCCCTTCCTGGAAGCCTTTAGGTATTTCCTGGGACTCTGCTATACACCAGAGATGTAATACTGATTGTGGCCACTTGGGAGCAGCAGACTTCTCCTCCCCCAAATTAAACCTGACTGGAGGAGCATTGCACCAGAGAATTGAGGGCTTGGAGAAACAGCTGAGAAAAATAGATAAAGGCATAAAATAAAGACAAAAGAACAGAATCAAGTGGTACTAACTTAGAAATAAAACTAAGTTGGGTCGAAGTGGTAGTGCTGAGGTGGAAGGAGTTGCTAAAGGTAGAAGGCAGATAAGTCTGGGCTGCCAAGACTCAAGTAAAAGGAGCTGGGGCCAGTGTGTACCCAGATGGGAAGGCTTCTGTTCATCTGGCCCATTTTTCTGGGACGTGCAAATCAGCATGCAAATCCCAGCAAGATGGATACCCCCCTGGCTTGAGTAAGTGCAGTATGACTAGACAGGAAAAGAGCTCCAAGATCGGGTAGGGGGGTTCACTAACCAAGGCCCCCACTGCAGAGACAGGCATGAGTTCGGGGTGCAGGCTTGGTCGGGTGGGTGTCCAGGATCTGTTGCACCAGCTGCTCTACAGAGAACTCCTCTGTCCCGTTCCCACAGCTCCACTTGATGCCATGAACTAGAGAAGAGTTGGGGGAAAGTGCTATGGGACCCCACAAAAGTACCCAGAGCACCTTGATGGCTCCTCCAAGCACCTGAGATGCTCCAAGACTTCTGGCCAGGTATAAAGAGGCTAGCAGCCTCAAGACTGCTTGCATTTGTAGTTCTCAGATCTCCCTTCTCCATATTCCAACACCTTAGAAATCACCAGGAAACCTAGCACCCACAGGAAAGTACGCCCTTGGCTTAGAAGGAAATGGTCACCCCACAGGCTCCTGGCGCCTTTGGGAGTTCCCTGTTTCCTTTCTCCCCTTGGAGCACTGTCCTAGCCCTGCTGCCTTACACATGGGCTTCAGCTGTCCCAACAGCTCCTCCCGGGACCACTTCAACCACTCTCGACGATCACTGCTGATGGAACAAAAGATGGGGCTGCAGCCCTTTCCACAATCCTCCAGGGCTGGGACGTTCAGGTAGTGCACAAGGACGATGTCGGGGTTCTGAGGGCACAAGGGTACACACACAGAGCACCATGGGGTCCTGAGATCCAGGGGTTCAGCTTCCCAGTCTTCCCTTTCTTCCCGGGCACCCCCCAACCTCACTTCCAAGTTTGGGCTCTATCGATTCCCAATTCCCTATCTTCCCAGACTTAATTTCCCACTCAGAACCTAGTCATCCTTCCACTGCATCCTTTCAGACCCCATCTCCCTCAAAGAGCCAGGAAGAGTGTGGCTCCCTAAGCTCTTCCATCCTTACCTGGAGCAGCCAGTAGCAGCGCCGATGGAATGTGGGGACGATGGAAGAGTGAACGTAGCAGCCATAGAGACACTGCCAGGAGACAGGCTGGGGTGGGGGGAGGGCTAGTCTGCTCCCCAACTCTTCCTCTGTTCAGTCCCTTTGCAGGAATCCCAATCTTTCCACCAGTTCCTCTTCAACCCTTATCCACCCCAACCTAGCCCCCACACCTTTAAAATCCCAGCACCCCAAATCACAGATGAGGAATAGGAGAAGGGAACAGTGGGACCAGGTCCTTACAATGAGGACCATATTTGAGATATGGAACTATCTAGAAATCAGAAGGCAGGGCAAGAACACATCTGAGATGAGAAGCAGTGATTTAAGGAAGAGAAACCTGTGCTAAGAGGTTTGATATTTGGACCCCTAAGGAAAATGCAGAGAGGTAAAAGGACTGGGCATCGGTGTCCTCCAGAAGAGGTATGGCCTCAGGCCTGGACAGCTGGGACATGGAGGGAAATGGGATATGGAGGGTGGGCTAAGCTATCAGCCAGCTGATGCAGTGAGTGAGAAGGAAGGGTGGTGAGGTGGAGGATGGCGCCACGCCTTGGCAGGGCTGGAACCTAGCTAAGGGTGGGCTAGGGCAGATGAGTTGGATGCCTTGCTTACCTCCATGCCCTGGACCTTCAGCTTCATGTGGTCCTCTCGGGTGGTCTTCCCATCCTTCCGCTTTTTCCAGAGGTAACCATCCTTCCGGTATTTCACCTTCTTGCGGTTGTAGAGGATAATGGAGCCATTCCGAGGCCTGAAGTTAAAATGGTTGGCCTTGAGTTCTGCGAACAGAACTCAGGACTCCTGCCATTCCCCATGTTCACAATCTTTCTCACCTTGTCTTTGGGGCACAGGATAGCCACTCATCATGCTTCTCAAAGGTGATCAAGTAGGAAGCAATCTCCTGTAGGAGAGGAAGTACGCAGGTGGGTGTCCTCTTCATACAGTCTCAACCTGGCCTCTTAGTTATGCCCTCAGAGGAAGAGTTGACTCTGCTGAGTTCTGGTAGCTAGTGGCAGATGTTGTCAGGTATCTGGACCCAGCAAGGCCACTGTCTCCCTAAGATTTCCAGGTTTCACCACAGACAAAAGTTTAACCTCTCCTTTCCTCCCTTCCAACGGGGGCTTTTATCTTGGGGCGAGGTCCAAGCTCTTCATCATTCTTTGTTTACACTGCATATCTCCAAATTCCATTTTTATACTTTCTGACTCAGAAAACTTCAATAGTTTGACACTGCCAAGAACTCCAGATTCCTCAACCTCACTTCAAGGCTCTCCCTGACCAGGGATCAAACCGTCACTCCTATGTTCACACTATTTACCCATATTGCACCTACCATTCCTGCCAGACTGGTCCATTGAGTCTTTCCCAAACTTTCCCTGAGCAGTAACCTCCTCAATGTTAGTGCCCTACAAGCTCTAAGTGCCATGTACACATCTCTTCGAGTCTGGAAATCCTACCCATCCTAAACCAAATCCCTTCCTAGCTCTCCATGAAGCCCTGCTGACCCGTGTAACCCTTCCTGCATTTACAACAATAACTCACACACATACTTTTACTGACACTTCTAGTCAAATAATTAAATCAATAATAATCCACCACCAAGCACATACAAAACACTGGGTGTGGGGAGTACAGAAAGTGTGAAACACAGGACCATATCCTCCAGAAGGAGCTAGCATCAGTGGTGGTTAAAAGCAGGAGCTCCAGAGTGAGCTAAATAAACAACATGAAGTAAGTCAGTTTCTTTATCTATATTACCAACAGTGCTTGCTCTATAGCATCATTGGAGGACTGAATGAGATCATGCAGGTCAAGTGCTTAGCACAGTGCCGAGTTTGTTAGATATATTTCAAAAAAGCAGTAGCTATTATTTTTACTCAGATGGATATGCCAAGAAGTGAGCTCCTACAAGATGCAGGTCTTTATACCTCTCCTATGACCCTCAAGGAGCCCAGAATGACACTCTGTACTTGGGAGTGTGGACAGAAACAGAAAGAACCTATTCACCTTCCTCTAGCTCACCAGACCTTGCTAGGCCCTAAAATCCCATGCTCCCTAGAGAACCTCATTTGTATTCCACCGTAGACGCTCTGGAGGCAGCAGCGGACAGCGAGGAAGACACTCCAACAGTTTCTTGGGGAGAAAGATCTTCAGGTGGTGGCTGTTCTCTAGAGGGAATAAAAAGGGAGGGTTTAGCGTGCTAGCCCAGGGGCAAAGGGCTGAATCTAGAGCAGGGGTCGGGAACCTATGGCTTGCGAGCCAGATGTGGCTCTTTTGGTGGCTGCATCTGGTTCGCAGACAAATCTTTAATAAAAAATAATAATAACGTTAAAAATGTAAAACATTCTCGTGTATTACAATCCATTCATTTCCTACTGCCCATGTTCATGATTGCGGATGGCTGGAGCCAATCACAGCTGTCCTCTGGGACAACACCAAATTTTTACTGGATAATGCATAACATACATGGGTTGTTGTATGGCTCTCACAGAATTACATTTTAAAATATGTGGCATTCATGGCTCTCTCAGCCAAAAAAGTTCCCGACCCCTGATCTAGAGCATTGGGAGAAATTGAAACAAGGAGAGCAGGGAATCCAAGAATTACAGTCACCACAGGGCGAGAAGAAAGGTTGTACCCCAAATGAGAACCTGGATTGTGAACTCACCAGCAACCTCAGTGGTGTCCTTGGTACTCATGGTGAGGGCTCCAGGGGCAAGGTCACCCCCGGCCTGAGGGGCCGGGGGGAGGGGGAGTCTGTGCTGGGAAAAGAGAGACCAGGTCATGGCAGAAGTCCCCACAATTATCCAGGATGAGAAGTAGGGGGTGGGGGAGGGAGTACAGAACTGGGTCATGATATCTGGGAAAGATGAGGAAGAGAGAAGAAGGAAGCAGATAGGCTGATGTGAGTAGAGATAAGGAATGGGAAAGACGGAGAACCCAGAATCGATGATGCCAGAAACCAACGCGAGTAGGGAGACACCACAGAACACAGTAATCAAGAAGAGTCGGGTGGGGGAGGGGAGAAACTGGCAGGGCTGGTATCCTACAACGTGGGTTTTTGAAGAGGCTGGGGCTTTGGTGAGGTCAGGTCCTAGGGACAGGACTCAGGGCATCTGGGTCCTTGGAGAGTATTTTAGCAATTCAGAGCCTGGATTCTGGAGGTTGGGGGTTGGGCGGGAGATCTAAGTCCGAGTGGAAAGCTAGGCCTTAGAAGACACACCCTGAGTCCCTTCTCTATTTGATTTTTCAAAGAGGAAGGGCAGATCTGACCTATCCTAACCTGTTTCTGGTCTAGGCTGGTCAAGGCCTAATACAATTTGGGTTAGACACCCAGGACTCAGCTTCCCAACCTCAGGACAACCTAAAGGCTGACAGCCCTCTTCACCCCCTACCCACCTCTGTCCCCACCTTCTCCAAGCGCCTCTGCCTCCCCTGGTCTCCAGGCCTACCCTTCATTACCACTCTGGCTCCAGCCTAAGCCCCCACCCCCCTGAGGGAACAGATGGAAGCTGGAGGTGGCTCTCAGCGCGGGTTCCGCCAGGTGTCCGAGGATGAAGAGGGGGAGGAGGTCTCTCCGAGCTAGGCTGCGTGGGTTGGAGTAAGGACTCCGCCCCAGGGCACAGGTGCGCAGTACTGGCTAGGCCGCCTACCAGGATGCGGAGCGGGCCCGGGGGCGTCCCCCCACAGTGGGGTAGTGGTCCCGGGAGAAGCTCCGATGTGGGAGGGTCCTGCCTTCCGCCCACAGGGAGGGATGTTCTAGAGAGAAACTGCGGAGCAGAGTCCGCGGATGCGCGGCAGGCAAGGAGCAGCGGGGGTGCGGGGTCCCTGAGGCAGTCCCGGCCCCGCAGGTCCGCGGTGGGGCCCTACGAGGCGCGGCGCCCCCTGACGCGGGGGAGGAGGACGGAAGCGGGCAGTGGAGGCGAACCCGGAGAAGGGGCGGTGGTCTCCCGCGCGGCGCGCGACGTCTGGGCCGGTGGAGTTGCGCCCCCTGGCGCGGAGGCGGAGAGGGGGTCTGGAGGCCCTGGTTCTTACCTCCCGGGGTCCCGCAGGTGACGGCAGCAGCGGCCATTCTACCCCACACCGACCCCCCCCAGCGCCGGCTGACAGCGACGTCCGACGTCACTGCGCACGGGGCGGGGCCACCCAATTAAGGGGAAGGGGACCCGGGCGCAGCAGAAGTGGGATTCCGGGTGGGGCGCTGGTGGAGGGAGGGGCTGCCAGGAAGCCCCTGAGGGCAGCAGTATGGAGCCGCAGGGTTCCGGGGTTTCGGAGGCGGAAGCTCGGCCAAGTGTCGTGACTTTCAGGCCGGGAGAGTGGGGCACCGGCGGCCGTCCCGTGATGGGCGAGGAATGCTGGACTGGGGAACAGGACTTTTCTCGCCTTGATTTTTGGGGACTCAACCCGACTTCACTGTAGCTGGGTCTTCCCCATGAGTCTCTTCATCACGGCTTCCCTGAGAAAAAGACAACTCTGGATTCAACTTGTTTGCTTTTTAATGATAGAACAGAGCAAAAAACACGGCCAGTAAGCGAGCCTTGGGGCGGCAACTGGCCTTGGGGAGCTCCTGGGAGAGGGGTGGGTTGAGATGGGAGACTCTGGGAGCAGTTAGTGCCTGGTGCAGAATGGAGGCGAAGCTGGGGGAGAGGCTAAGGAAAGGAAAATGCCTTCATGCCAGAAATAGGGGTGATTCCAGCGATGAGAAGGAGGCTTCAGTCCTTGAGGCAATGTTAGCATGTTGGATGGGCATAGACAGTTTTTCCTTACTCCTCAGACTGAAACTCTGTCCCCCAGGCACTGTAAAGGGGGTTCCTACTGGCTGTGACAGTGCTGTAGGGGGGTAGAGAGCTCAGCTGTCTGGACAGACAAGAACCTTCCTGAACCAGAGGACTCCAGGGAGACCAAAGCAGCTGTATAGATGAGAGAAATTGAAAAAAGAATGAAAGATTAGAAAAATACATCTCTCTCCAGATTTCCTAGTACCCAAACCCAGATACACCTAAGTCTCTGATTCTCACCTACTTTATTTTTCTTTCCCTCAAATCCAGCCATCCAACTTAACTCTTGCCTTCTTCTGTCTTCCCATGTGAGACCAGGCAACCACATCACCCTTCATTACCCACTAAGTTCTTCTCCAACCATACCTGGGCCCTGGCAGGAGGGAGAAAGTGGTCCTCTTCCTGTGGATAGGTTGCCCTCTCCTCTTCCAGATTAGATTGTTCAGTGGTGCTGGGGAATCTACAGCCTGCTTCACCAGGCACCAGGGGCTCAGATGCAGCCCTAGAGCTGTGCCTCTGTGCCTTCTTTAGTCTGTGGAAATCTTAGGTTTAGGAAAGAGCACCTGGAGGCCAGGCCTCCCATTTCTCCATTCATCTCCCTTCCCTAAAATACTTCCTTCTGGGGCTTGTCCAGTGGTGGCACAGTGGATAGAGCATTGACCTGAGACAGGTCCCAGGTTTGAAACCCTGAGGTAGCCAGCTTGAGCATCGGCTTATCTGGCTTGAGCACAGGCTTGCCAGCTTGAGCGTGGGATCATGATCCCATGGTTGCTGGCTTAAGCCAAAGGTCACTGGCTTGAGGAGGGGGTCACTGGCTCAGCTGGAGTCCTCCACTCAAGGCATGTATGAGAAGCAATCAGTGAACTTAAGTGCTGCAACTATGAGTTGATGCTTCTCATCTCCTTTCCTGTCTGTCTCTCTCTGTCTCAAAACAAAAAAACCTTCCTGCTGGGACCCAAGGTCCTTGTCATTTGATTTCCAATTCTCTACTCCCAACTTTCTGCTCCCCCACACTGAAGTATTTTTTGTTCAAGAATACATAAGTGACCTCTATCTAGCTCTCCATCATTCTCCAGTTCTCTGGAGTGCTTTCCTGTCTTTGTGGTCCAGTTTCCACTTCTTGCAGCTGATGTGGCTCATCATCCCTTAGTTCCGTCCTTTTCACATTATGGAAATTCTGCTCCAATACTACCAAGTTCATGATTCATTTCCAAACAACCTCTAATCCCTTTAAAACTCTCCACCCCGGCCCTCGCCAGTTTGCTCAGTGGTAGAGCATCGGCCTGGCATATGGAAGTCCCGGGTTCGATTCCCGGTCAGGGTACACAGGAGAAGCGACCATCTGCTTCTCCACCCCCCCCTCTCCTTCCTCTCTGTCTCTCTCTTCTCCTCCCGCAGCCAAGGCTCCATTGAAGCAAAAGATGGCCCGGGCGCTGGGGATGGCTCCTTGGCCTCTGCCCCAGGCGCTAGAGTGGCTCTGGTCGCGACAGAGCTATGCCCCGGATGGGCAGAGCATCGCCCCCAGGTGGGCGTGCCGGGTGGATCCGGTCGGGCGCATGCGGGAGTCTGTCTGATTGCCTCCCCGTTTCCAGCTTCAGAAAAATACAAAAAAAAAACCACACAAAAAAACTCTCCACCCCTTCCTTAGTTCAAATCATTCTGCCTCCAACCCTGCTTGGCTTCCAGAGACCTAATGTGTCTCCTTACTCATTGATGATTCTTTGTCGCCTCCTCAGATCTTCCAGGTGGTAAGTGACAGCCCTCACCCGGGCTGGGATGCCCCTAGGTCCCTGCTGCATTCCTGTGAAATATGGCCTCCTTCTCTTTCTTCTGCAAAGCATCTCAGGGGGTGGGAGCCCCTCAAGAGAATACACTCCAGATTGGGAACAATCAGTGGATCTCTGTGTAGAGAATGGAGAAAAGGAGATAGATGACAGAATGGGGGCTTTCAGGGGATTTTGGACTAAAATAGGGAGTCAAGGGTCTTGGGAAGCCCAGATCATGAAAACAGGTATGATAGGGAAAACACACTGACTGATTCATAGAAAGGAGGGCCTGTTTAGTGCTCAGGTTGGGGGACACTAGAGGGAAGCTGTAATAAGGAGAACTGTGGGTAGGATGGCAGTGGGTGCAATTTTAACCGAGAAGTATTGAAGGGCAGGAAGTTTGTCATACCAGCAGGGATGGGATGTACTGTTCTTCCATCCAGGTGGGTCTGTGAAGCACAAAAAGCGGGCTAAGTACACAGAGGACACCCCTATCCATGTTGTTTCTCTAATGACCTCTTCCAACCACCTATATAAATGGCATTAGAAGCTACAACATCCATCAGCCAGTGAGGCAGTTATCCCCAGACTGGTGCGTATGCTGTAAAGCTTTATGGTTGTTTAGAATTGTATAGCGTCACCTTCCCACCTTCAGTTAGTCCCCATTTTCACTATTTTTACCTACCTGGGCCTTTGACTAAGGTTGTCCCAGAAGGTGTCTCCATAATGCTGGGGCATCAGTCTGAGGCTCTGGGAAGGCAAGCTGGAGGGTAGAGATCGGCTGACCACCCTGGAACATCTGAGGTGAGGACAAAGTAGGCTCAGGTCTTGCTCTTTCCTTATAGATTCTACTCACCCCAAGGATTCAGAGACCCTGTCTTTCCATGAGGTCATCCAGTTGCCCAGGCTCCCTCAGGACATGTCCTAACCTAATCAATTTTAAAAATAGGCCCTGGCCGGTTGGCTCAGCGGTGGAGCATCGGCCTGGCGTGCGGGGGACCTGGGTTCGATTTCCAGCCAGGGCACATAGGAGAAGCGCCCATCTGCTTCTCCACCCCCCGTCCTTCCTCTCTGTCTCTCTCTTCCCCTCCCGCAGCCAAGGCTCCATTGGAGCAAAGATGTCCGGGGCGCTGGGGATGGCTCCTTGGCCTCTGCCCCAGGCGCTAGAGTGGCTCTGGTCGCAGCAGAGCGACACCCCGGAGGGGCAGAGCATCGCCCCCTGGTGGGCAGAGCATCGCCCCTGGTGGGCGTGCCGGGTGGATCCCGGTCGGGCGCATGCAGGAGTCTGTCTGTCTCTCCCCGTTTCCAGCTTCAGAAAAATACAAAAAAAAAAAAAAAAAAAAAGCCTCTGACTTGAAAGATTGGAGCTGGGATGAGGGTGGAGATTAGCAACTGTTTGAGCTTCAGATCTCACTGAATCTCAAGCTTCTACACCCCACAACCAGAGAACATCATACTTAGAAAGCAGGGCTGTTAAAGAGGAAGGCCCCAGCTACTTAGATGATGATAAACAGGTTCCTTTTGGTTAACACAAGGACCCAAGAGAGAAAAATCTCTGTTTATTCCTGCTTTGTCTTCCCTGTCTCAGAAAGACTAATATATTTGTAGGTAATGAGGGGCATGTGGAGAGCTGTTTGAGAACAGTGTTCATCACTTCCAAAGACTGTCACAGACTGAATGACTGTTCTCCTGCTCTCTAGAAGGCCTGAGCCATTTATCTTCTCTATCTCCATCTCTCCTCAGATGATCTTACCTAGGTCCATGACTTTTTTCCCTTTTTTCCCACCATGACTGTACCACCAATGCATTAATAACTCCCAAATCTAATTCCCAGTCCTGACTCCTCTCCTGGACTCCAGACTTGCAGGTTCAACTGCCCACTCAACTTCTTCCTAGCCTTCCCCATCTCACTGAAAGGCACCCCAAATGCCAAGTTGTTAGAGCCAGTACCCTGGTATGCCTCATATTCCCTCACCTTCTATATCCAATCTATCAGCACATCCTATTCAGTTCTACATCTAAAATATACCCAAATTTGACCATTCCTCATCATTTCCACTCCCACCAATGTATTCTAGCTCATCTTTCCCTGCTTGGGCTTTTTTTATTCTTCTTTTTGAGAGTGCATCTATTAAAGTTGGGACAGTGAAACAAGGTTTAGGATAGAAGAAGCAACAGGAAAAAGCCGATGTGGGGCTGCTTTGGCTCACTGGAAAGTCAGAGAAAAGGGGGCCTTGGAGACAGATTCAGGGGGTTATCCTGGGATAAGCTGCTGCTGCCGCCCACTACTCCCCTAATTTCAAGATTCCAGGGGGCCCTTAGAGTTTAGGAAATGCATGCCTGTACGAGAAGAAAGCCATGGGTGTGCTCCCAGAAGGAAGAGGCACCTCCTGCCTGGACTACTGCAATGGCCTCCTCCTCTTCTTCTTGCTTCCACCAAACCCCTACAAACTATTCTTCACAGAGCAATGTGAGTAATCTTTTAAAAATTATCATGTAAGCCCTGGCCAGTTGGCTAAACAGTAGAGCGTCAGCCTGGTGTGTGGAAGTCCAGGGTTCGATCCCTGTACAGGACACACAGGAGAAGTGCCCATCTGCTTTTCCATACTTCCCCCTCTACTTTCTCTCTGTCTCTATCTTTTCCTCCCGCAGCCAAGGCTCCATTGGAGCAAAGTTGGCCCTGGCACTGAGGACGGCTCCATAGCCTCCACCTCAGGCACTAGAATGGCTCCCATCGAATGGGAGCAATGGCCCAGATGAGCAGAGCATCGCCCCCTGGTGGGCATTCTGGGTGGATCCCGGTCAGGTGCATGCAGGAGTTTGTCTGCCTCCCCGCTTCTCACTTCAGAAAAATGCAAAAAAATAAAAAATAAATAAAAATGATCGTGTAACCTGACCAGTGGTGACACAGTAGATAGAGTGTCTGCCTGGAATGTTTAGGTCCCAGGTTCTAAACGCTGAGGTTGCCAACTTGAGTGTGGGCTCATCCAGCTTGAGCGCGGGGTTGCCAGCTTGAGCACAGGATCATCAACATGATCCCAAGGTCACTGGCTTGAACTCAAAGGTTACTGGCTTGAAGCCCAAGGTCACTGATGTGAGCAAGGGGTCACTGGCTCAGATTGAGTAAAGGATCACTGGCTCAACTTGAGTCCTCTGGTCAAGGCACATATGAGAAACAACCAATGAACAACTAAAGTGATGCAACTGAGTTGGTGCTTCTCATCTTTTTCTCCCTTCCTGTCTGTCTGTCTCTCTCTCTCTCTGGAAAAAAAAAAGGTCATGTGAAATGATAAACAGTAGAGATTTACTTCAAAATAATCTGAGCAGCTGGAGGCTGAGTGTACAGATGAAAAGATTATCCATATAATGACAATTACCAAAACTGACTGAAAAAGGTGCACTGGGTTCATGATTACTACTTTCTCTACTTCTGTATTTGTTTAAAATTTTCCATAATAAGCATGTTGAAGAGGCCCTGGCTGGTTGGCTCAGTGGAAAGAGTGTTAGCCCAGCATACAGATGTCCCTGGTACGATCCCCAGTCAGGACACACATGAGAAGTGACCAGCTGCTTCTCTTCCCTTCCCTCTCCCTTTTCTCTCCTCTTCCCCTCTTGCAGCCAGTGGATTGATTGGTTCAAGCATCGGCCCTGGGCGCTGAGGATAGCTCAGTTGGTCCTAGTGTTGGCCTCAGGCCTTGAAGATACTTGGTTGCTTCAAGCATTGGCCTGCAGAAGAGGTTTCTGGGTTGTTGGGTGGATCCTGGTCAGGGTACATGTGGGAGTTTATCTCACAATATCCCCTCTTCTCACTTAAAAAAAAATGTCCCTGCCCCATTTGTTCAATGGTAGAGTGTTGGCCCAGTGTATGGATGTCCTGGGTTTGATCCCTGGTCACGGCACACAGGAGAAGCAACTATCTGCTTCTCTACCCTCCCCCTCTCCCTTCTCTCTATCTCTCTTCTGCTCCTGCAGCCATGGCTCTGTTGGAGAAAATTGGCCCTGGGTGCTGAGCATGGCTCCATGGCCTTGCCTCAGGTGCTAAAATAGCTCCATGCTGAGTGACAGAGCAACAGCCTTAGGTGAGCAAAGCATTGCCCCATAGGGGGTTTGCAGGGTGGATCCCAGTCAGAGTGTATGTGGGAGTCTGTCTTTCTGCCTCCCTGCTTTTCATGTAAGAAAACATAAAAAAAAAGTCTGCTCATGTCATTCTCTCTCTCTCTCTCTCTCTCTCTTTTGATAGAGACAGAAAGTCAGAGAGAAAGACAAACTGGGACAGACAGGAAGGGAGAGAGATGAGAAGCATCAATTCTTCATTGCAGCACCTTAGTTGTTCATTGATTGCTTTCTTGACGTGCCTTAATGGGGGTAAGGGAGCTACACAAGAGTGAGTGACCCCTTGCTCAAGCCAGAGACCTTGGGCTCAAGCAGTGACCATGTGGTCATGTCTGTGATCTCATGCTCAAGCCAGCGACTCTGTGCTCAAGCCGGTGAGCCTGTGCTCAAGTCAAATGGCCCGCCCTCAAGCTGGCAACCTCGGGTTTCAAACCTGGGTCCTCCGCATCCCAGTCTGACACTCTATCCACTGTGCCACCACCTGGTCAAGCTTGTGTAATTCTCTTGCTTACAAACTTCCACTGATTTCTACTGTCCTTAGAATAAAACCCAAACTCCTTTCAATGGCCTTTAAGTATTCTGCCTAACTATGTTATTTTTCTTGATCCCTAAATTTCAGTTACACTGAACTGCTTCTTGGTCTTAGAAGATACCAAGCCTGTTTCTTTCTTGGGGCTTTGTATTTTCTTTTTTCTTTCTTTCTTTCTTTTTTTTTTTTTTTTAAGATTTTACTTATTGATTTTAGAGAGAGAGAAATGGTGGAGGAGAGCAGGAAGCATCAACTTGTAGTAGTTACTTATCGTATGTGCCTTGACCAGGAGTTTCAAACAGGTGACCTCAGCATTCCAGGTCGATGCTTTATCCACTGCACCACCTTAGGTCAGACAGGGGTTTTTATTTTCTAAAATATAGAACACTTCATGAATTTGCGTTCCAATTTTAGTATATGTGCTGCTGAAGCGCACACTTTCTTGGGACTTTTTTTTTTTTTTTTTTTTTTCCATTTTTCTGAAGCTGGAAACAGGGAGAGACAGTCAGACAGACTCCCGCATGCGCCCGACCGGGATCCACCCGGCACGCCCACCAGGGGCGACGCTCTGCCCACCAGGGGGCGATGCTCTGCCCATCCTGGGCGTCGCCATATTGCGACCAGAGCCACTCTAGCGCCTGAGGCAGAGGCCACAGAGCCATCCCCAGCGCCCGGGCCATCTTTGCTCCAATGGAGCCTCGGCTGCGGGAGGGGAAGAGAGAGACAGAGAGGAAAGCGCGGCGGAGGGGTGGAGAAGCAAATGGGCGCTTCTCCTGTGTGCCCTGGCCGGGAATCGAACCCGGGTCCTCCGCACGCTAGGCCGATGCTCTACCGCTGAGCCAACCGGCCAGGGCCTTGGGACTTTTTAATACTTACTATTCCTTCTTCTCCCCTATTTCTTATCAGACTGACCTCTTCTCATTTTTCATATCTCAATTCAAATTTACCTCCCCTGAATAGTCTTCCACAATCACCCTATCTAAATTTATGTCTTCGTGACATTCTGCTTTTCCATTATATTGCACTCCTGTAATATTATTTTGAGAGAGAGGGAGAGGGAGAGAGATGAGAAGCATCAACTCATAGTTGCAGCGTTTTAGTTGTTCATTGATTGCTTCTCATATGTGCCTTGACCAGAGTGAAGGGGGGAGCTCCAGCTGAGCCAGTGATCCCTTGTTCAAGCCAGAGACCTTGGGCTCAAGTCAGCAACCTTGGACTTCAAGCCAGCAACCTTTGGGCTCAATCCAGCGACCCCGCACTCAAGCCAATGAGCCTGTGCTCAAGGTGGATGAGCCCATGCTCAAGCTGGTAACCTTGGGGTTTAGAACCTGGGATCTCAGCGTCCCAGGTTGAGGTTCTATCCACTGCATCACCACCAGTCAGGCAACTCCTGTTTTAATTTTTATATTTATTTATTTATTTTTGTATTTTTCTGAAGTGAAAAGCAGGGAGGCAGAGCCCTGGCCAGATAGCAAAATTGGTTAGAGCATTATCCCAAAGTGCAGAGGTTGCTGGTTCGATCCTGGTCAGGGCACATGCAGGAGCAGTACAATGTTCCTGTCTCTCTCTGTCTCTCTCTCTCTCCCTTCCTCTGTTGCTGAAATCAATATTTAAATTATTTATTTATTTATTTATTTATTTTTACAGAGACAGAGAGTGAGTCAGAGAGAGGGATAGAACAGGGACAGACAGACAGAAATGGAGAGAGATGAGAAGCATCAATCATTAGTTTTTCATTGCGCGTTGCAACACCTTAGTTGTTCATTGATTGCTTTCTCATATGTGCCTTGACTCGGGGGCTACAGCAGACCGAGTAACCCCTTGCTTGAGCCAGCAACCTTGGGTCCAAGCTGGTGAGCTTTGCTCAAACCAGATGAGTCTGCACTCAAGCTGGCGACCTCAGGGTCTCGAACCTGGGTCCTTCCGCATCCCAGTCCGACGCTCTATCCACTGCGCCACCTCCTGGTCAGGCTGAAATCAATATTTAAAAAAAGAAAAAAAAAAGCGGGAGGCAGAGAGACAGACTCTCGCATTTGCCCCACTGGGATCCACCCGGCATGCCCACCAGGGGGCGATGCTCTGCCTATCTGGGGCGTTGCTCTGTTGCAACCAGAGCCATTCTAGCACCTGAGGCAGAGGCCATGGAGTCATCCTCAGTGCCCAGGACAACTTTGCTCCAGTGGAGCCTTGGCTGCAGGAGGGGAAGAGAGAGACAGAGAGGAAGGAAAGGGGGAGGGGTGGAGAAGCAGATGGGCGCTTCTCTTGTGTGCCCTGGCCGGGAATCAAACCCGGGACTCCTGCACTCCAGGCCGATGCTCTACCACTGAGCCAACTGGCCAGGGCCCAAGGCCTATTTTATTTTTATTTATTTATTTTTAGATTTTATTTATACATTTTAGAGAGAGGAGACAGAGAGAGAAGGGAGGGAGGAGCAGAAAGCATCAACTCCCATATGTGCCTTGACCAGAGAAGCCCGGGGTTTTGAACCGGCGACCTCAGTGTTCCAGGTCGATGTTTTTACCCACTGCGCCACCGCAGGTCAGGCCTATTTTATTTTTTTATGGTACTTATCACTAGTTGAAATTATATTTATTTGCATATTCTGTCTCTTCCTGTAACGTAAGCTCTTTGAGCAGGACCCCGTCTTTCTTTTTCTTTTTCTTTTTTTTTTTTTAAATTTTTTTTTTTTTTTTTTTTTTTTTTCTGAAGCTGGAAACAGGGAGAGACAGTCAGACAGACTCCCGCATGCGCCCGACCGGGATCCACCCGGCACGCCCACCAGGGGCGACGCTCTGCCCACCAGGGGGCGATGCTCTGCCCATCCTGGGCGTCGCCATGTTGCGACCAGAGCCACTCTAGCGCCTGAGGCAGAGGCCACAGAGCCATCCCCAGCGCCCGGGCCATCTTTGCTCCAATGGAGCCTTGGCTGCGGGAGGGGAAGAGAGAGACAGAGAGGAAAGCGCGGCGGAGGGGTGGAGAAGCAAATGGGCGCTTCTCCTGTGTGCCCTGGCCGGGAATCGAACCCGGGTCCTCCGCACGCTAGGCCGACGCTCTACCGCTGAGCCAACCGGCCAGGGCCTCTTTTTCTTTTTTTAAAATGTTTTATTCTATTGATATTTTAGAGAGAGGGAGGGAGAGAGCAGAAGAGAGAGACAGGAACATCTGTTCTTGTATGTGCCCCGACCGGGGTTCGAACCGGCAACCTCTGCAATCTGGGTCAACGCTCCAACCAACCGAGCTATCTGGCCAGGGCAGGACCCCGTCTTTCTAATTGCTGAATCCCTGGTGCCTAATACAGTGCCTAGAGTAATACATACAGTGTTCAAAACCTATTTGTTGAATAAATTAATGAGCGACTAATTCCCTGAACCCAGGCATTGAGCTTCTCGTTCCTTATTTCCGACTCTTCTTAGGAATGAACCCAGGCATGTTATCTTTCCTCCATCCTGTCACCATTCTCCCACTGGGTGGGGATGACTCACTTGGCAAAAGGGATAAGGTTGCCTCCATCTTCGTGTACATGCACGACTGGACTGGGCTGGGTGGCTGGACTGAGCCTCTTCATTGGTGCTAGGAAGATAATTAAAAATGAATCACTCACTCAAGCAATGGCTCTAGGGATGAGACCAGTAGCAGATCTAGAGATTGGAAAGAAGACATATGGGTCGTCTTGAAAAAGGAAAGAGAGCATAAAAGGTATTTCTAATGCTGGACATTTCTATTAGTTGAATATACAGGTTGAAGATGAAGAGTCCAGGAAATGTGGATATTGTAGAAGTAAAGGAGAAAATTTTCTGGAGCCAAATGTATAGAGTAAGGAAAATTTACAGATGGCAGTAAAATGACTTAATTGGCACTATGCAATGATGAAATGAAAAAGGATAGCAGGTGGAAACTAGATAGGACAGAGGTATTTGTGGGTTGTGATACAGAATTGGTGGTTGGGGGCAGTTAGAGAATTGAGGGTTGGTAAAAAAAAAAAAAAACCCACACACACAACAGATATGAGGAATTAATGAAAGTTAAGTATGTACAGAGTAATCAGTTGATGACAGGGTAGAGGGGGGCACTTGGGAATATCTATAGGGAAAGGTGAGCAAAAGTCAGTCACAGAGCCAGAATTAGGGGAGGCCAAATACAACATGAAAACCTATTGGAGTGGGCAAAAAACAAACAAACGGTAAGAATGCTAGCTGGGAGAGTGCCTGTAGCAATCAAATAACAGAAAAGACCAACTGGAAACTTTATCCAAGGGCAACTGAGGATGGGATGAGAAAGTAGGTGAGGTTACAAAAAAAAAAAAAAAAAAAAAAAAAAAAAAAAAAAAAGGGCAGGCCCTGGCCCGTTGGCTCAGCGGTAGAGCGTTGGCCTGGCGTGCGGGGGACCCAGGTTTGATTCCCGGCCAGGGCACATAGGAGAAGCGCCCATTTGCTTCTCCACCCCCCCCCCCCCCTCTCCTCTCTGTCTCTCTCTTCCCCTCCCGCAGTGGAGGCTCCATTGGAGCAAAGATGGCCTGGGCGCTGGGGATGGCTCCTTGGCCTCTGCCCCAGGCGCTAGAATGGCTCTGGTCGCGGCAGAGCAACGCCCCCTGGAGGGCAGAGTGTCGCCCCTGGTGGGCGTGCCGGGTGGATCCCGGTCGGGTGCATGCAGGAGTCTGTCTGACTGTCTCTCCCCGTTTCCGGCTTCAGAAAAATACAAAAGGAAAAAAGAAAGAAAAAAAAAAAGCATAGGAGTATTTAAGGGCTGAGGTGGCAGATGGGATAGAGCCAGGCTGATAAGGCAGGGGGGGTCCAGACGGGATGTCCTGGGCCAGAGGGGTAGGCTGACCTCAGGGGGCTGTGAGGAACTGAGGCTTTCAGACTTCAGGTAGTTGGGTTTAAATGCGGAATCTAGATATGAGACAGGAGGGGGCTTAAGGAAGCTAGACGGAGCACTCAACAATTAACCTAACGGTAGTCAAGGCCTTGGAGGGTCTGAAAAGGCAGATGAGGACCTGAGGGGTCAGCTTGGGCTGGGGGCAGCGGGTGTGGGTGTGGCCCAGCCCGGAGCGAAGAGCAAGGCCTGAATGCCTGGCTTCACCTCAGGGGGCGAAGGGGAAGCTTGGCAGGTAGACTGCGGTGTGGCCAGCCCTTCCCGAGCAGCCAGGCCTGAGGACAAAATGGGGAATCTGAGGAAGGAATGTGGCTCCCAAGTGGAGGGCCCATGCCTAGGGGGACAGTTTGGGCTCTGTGGGGATCCGGGTGGCGTGGGCCTGGATCCGGCTGGCGTGGGCCTGAGGCAGCGGCCCGGGTCTGCCAGGACTGCCTAACTTGAGGGGCCAGGCAGGGACAGAGCGCCGGGTGGTTGTGTTGCCGCTGACCGAACTTGGCCACAGCACCTGAGGCAGCTGCGCGGCGAATTCTAGAACGCTGAGCCGGGCGGAGGAGACTAGCGAGCGAGGCGGTAACCTGACAGAGGGAGGAGACGACCCGTCTCGCGCGCCTGGGGCGGGGCCTGCGCGGAGCCACCTCCTGGGCGGGACAGGCGAGAGGCTCCGCCCCCTAAGCGCGCCTCCGAGGACGGCAACGTGCGCGGGCTCGGGTTCCCTGCAGGTTCTGTCCCCACCGTTCCGAGCTTGTCAGGCGCCAATGATCCTTCCCGAATCCTGGCAGCCAGCTCGCCCTTCTGCGCCCGCAACTTAGTTCCCCCGACCCTGCCCGGTGGGCCCTACAGTTCCAAAGGCATTGCCCCTTTAACAGTAGTGCAAGTCGCTCCCGGGCCCTTCCCGGGACGATGCGCGCCCCCGCCCGCCCGCCCGCGTGCGCGCGCGCGCCCGTCGGTTCTCCGCCCCTCGCTCCCGCCCCAGCTCGCGCTGCCCGGGCGGGCGCCGGCCGCTGGCGCCGCTACTGCTGCCGCCCGCCGCCCGGGGACCCGGCGAGGGGCGGGGGCAGCCCCGACCCGGCCCGGTTCTCTCGTTTTACGCTTCTCAGAAAGTTTGTCTCTTTGCACTGTGCGGAGCCACTCCGGAGCCCTGCCGCAAGCAAGTGAGAGCTGGGGGAGGGGGGTAAGGGAGGGGACGCCCGCAGAGGAATGTGTCGGGCTAGGGGGCTGGGAGCCGGGGTCCTCGTTTGCAGGACCCGGCGGGGGCTGCTGGCTGCGAGAGCTGAGATCATGTGCTATTTGTCCCGCGGAGGCACAGAGAGGTGCCAGGCCCGGGGCAGCCGTCCGTAGGCTGGACAGGAGGACATGGTCCGCACGGCCTCCCAGCAAGGCCGGGACCGGGGCCTGCATGAGAACTCCCGGGCTGGCAAGGTCTAGGCCCCCTAGCACCCCTTTTCGGGTGGG
The DNA here is from genome assembly GCF_036850765.1 of Saccopteryx bilineata. Classification (NCBI taxonomy): domain Eukaryota; kingdom Metazoa; phylum Chordata; class Mammalia; order Chiroptera; family Emballonuridae; genus Saccopteryx; species Saccopteryx bilineata. Next base: position 354,846,943 of record NC_089491.1, on the reverse strand, counting down.
TAGACCCGTCCCCAGCCGTGGATCCTCCCTGTGCCCCACTGCTCTTTTACGCTGTACCGGCCGACCCCTGTCCCTGTCCTTTCTAGTCCTTTACCCTGCTGTTGCCCCGCCGTGCCACCCCATTCTCTCTGCCCCATTAGCCGCAGCGACGTCACCATTGCGTGACCCCACCAGTGTCCCTTCTTTCCCTTGTGGGCAGGGTCTGGGGGTCAGGGCTGTGCTTCCTGAGAAAGCCTCTAATTTCAGCTACTCCCTTCCTGTCCTGGAACAGACCATTCCTCTCACTCCGCACCTCTACTCTCAAGGTTGGTGAGGTGAGACCCAACCAACATGACAGGGGTTTGAGGTCCTTTAGGGCCTCAGAAGGGGGCCCTAGCATCCCCGATCTCTCTCTACCACTCCCCACCCTGTCTCCGTGGGCGTGGGCTGCTCAGCCTCTCCTCCCAGGGTGTGGGCACTCGATCACCCACATTCCTGGGCACCAGCCTGGCACCTTCCCCAGGGCAGTGGACGCCATAGCATTAGCCTCAGGCAGTGGGACCTGCCTGCTTTCTTTCCCTTCATTGACTTTGTAAGGAGACAGACCCCAGTGTTACTCTCCCCTCCCCATAAAGACACAGGTATTCTGGCTTCCTCAACCGAAGATCCCTGGGGTTGATGGATACAGGATGACCCCGCCCTCCCCTGCCCATTGTCCTGGATCCTGAGGAGGAAGTGCGGGGGGCTGGGCAAGGGGTTTGGGGCCACAGGCAGGCCCTGTGAATCCAAGTCTTGGGCTGTACCTCCAGCCATTGGACTTTGCCTATTAGCAATCCTTGCCTCTGTGTGGAGGTTGTGGGCTCTGGGTGGGAGCTGGTTGCTACTTCTCCCTGGCTGACCCTGTGGGGAATTTTAGGATAGGTTTTATGTTCGGGATTTTTCTCTTGTCTTGTTTCTCTTCTGGGCTCCCAGTTTGTGCTTTTGTCCTGGAGTTCTCCCTGCCTGTTCTCCCATTTCTGTGTTTGCTGGACTCTGACTCTCCTTCCTTTTCCTCCCCTTATTTCCTTCATACCATGAACTGGATCTTGCCTTTCCTCTTGTGTCTCTTGTTTTCTTGGTGTCTATGACTTTCTGCCCCTCCTTTTCCCCATTCCCCCTTCCTCCTTCCCCTTTCCCCCTTCCCCCTTGCTGCCACCCTTAGTGTCTCTGCCCATGTGTCCCTCTCTCTGAATTGCCCTCTGTCCAGCCTCTCTTCTATCTGACGTTCAGTACACTTGTGAGTGACGAGGAATAAAAATATCACCATCCCTGTCCTTGGATTCACATTGCATTTGGCCACTCCAAAGGGACAGCCATTCTTACTTTTCCTGACATTACCCCCCACCCTTTACCCTCCAATCATGCAACCCCCTACATACCTCTGGAGCCACAGGTGCCTCCTAACCACTCTTCCCCCACAACCAGGGTTTCCCCCACAGCCCCAGCTGGTGTGTCCAGGCCCCAAGTGTAGGATGGGGCTCCCCCTACGAGGGCCGGTGGCAGCCAGAACTGATACAGCCCCCCTGATCTGGGGCCAGGACGACAGGTAACTGCGAGCTGGGATATGGCTAGGGAGAGAGGCAGGAATACCTTTGGGAGTCTCTGAGGGGAGTGACACATGGGAGGAAGGCCAGGGAACTAGGAACGGGGTTCTTGAAGGGTTAGGTAGCTGAGGAAGGAGGGGTGGAGAGACTGGTTCCTTGGAGAAGCTGGGAGGCAATGTCTAGGTTACCCCAGCAGCTCTAACCACCTCTTGTATTTCTGTCCTCCAGCTGAGGAAGGTGGGAGTATCTGGAGCCATGACTGGTGCCTCGGTGAAAGTGGCAGTGAGGGTTCGGCCCTTCAATGCCCGTGAGACAAGCCGGGATGCCAAGTGTGTGGTCAGCATGCAGGGTAGCACCACCTGTGAGTGAGTCCTAGGGGCCTAGCTGGGTACTGGTGGGGTGGGCTAAGCCCACTACGTAGGCTAGTCCTGTTGGGCAGAACCAGGAGTAGAGCTGTGTCCAGCACAGAGCAGGTGCTAGTTGTAAGGGCGGGGGTTGGGACAGGCTGGCCTTTCTGTGCTCCTAGTCCCTGGGAGGGGGAATGTTGGCCTGGAGCCCTCCATTGCCCAATCCTAGGAGGCAGTCTGGTGGGGGCGGGTCCTAAGAAGCCAAAATTAGCTTTGGTGCCTGAGGGGGTGGGGAGTATTAAAGGGGATAGATGAACCAGGGCAGAGGTGGTGAATAGTAGGATACCTGAATTTGGGGGCTTGTGGGTTGTGGGCAGAGGTTGGGAGTACCTGATCTTGGCTTTACTTTGTCCTCTCCTGCCCCCTCAGCCATCATCAACCCCAAACAGAGCAAAGATGGCCCTAAAAGCTTCACCTTCGACTACTCCTACTGGTCACACACTTCGGTGAGGTTGTTGGGCTTGGGAAGAGCTAAGCAATGAGGGACAGGATTTAGGTCCTGGGCATTGTAGGGAAATAGCACCTCTGGGGGATTGGTTGGGATTGGGGTGGGTAGGACCTTTAGGTTGTGACTGGGACAGGATGAGAGAGGCAGAATCTTGTGGGATAATTAGGACCAGCAGGAGATTGGATAGGACCCTCAGGGATGATTAAGACTGACGGGAGTGAGGAGACATATATAACCTTTGGGCAATCATTAGCAATGGGGGCAAGATTGCTGGGACCTACACATTAAGGACGAAATCATCTAGGGCTCCTGCTGACTTTCTCTGCCCCTTTCCACCTAGGCTGAGGACCCCCAGTTTGCATCTCAGCAACAGGTGTATCGGGACATTGGGGAAGAGATGCTGCTTCATGCCTTTGAAGGCTACAATGTGTGCATCTTTGCCTATGGACAGACCGGGGCTGGGAAATCCTACACCATGATGGGGCGGCAGGAGCCAGGGCAACAGGGCATTGTGCCCCAGGTACATGCCAGGACCTGGCAGAGCAGCCTGGGCAGGAGCATCTCCAGCTGCCCCTAGGGGGTCTAAGCATTGATTATGGAGAAGAGAGTTGGCTCACCGAGGCCCTTAGTGACAGGGAATGTGATGGGGGATAGGGGTTGGCTGCAGCCTGGACATCCAGGACCCCCACTAGAAGCAACAAGTCTTAGTAAGGAGAGCCAAAGCTGTGGCATCAGAGAGCCCTGGTTTGAACCCTAGTTCTACCACTTACTACTTACTTTGTCTCAGTTGCTTGTGAGTATACTTCCCCTGTAGACTGGTGTGCTATAGTTAAGGTAGTGACTATAGAAAAAGCCAGTTGAGGATAACAGAGTTGGCCATAATTCCCCTTTGCACATAGGCTCTGTAGTTAGGACGCCTATGTTTGCTTCCTGGCTCACCAAATACTGAGTTGTGACCCTGGGCAAGTATGAACCTTTTTGAGGTTGCTTTCCCATCTGTCAAATAGCACTGATCCCTCCCTCAGGGCTGAGTTAGGGTTTAACAGGGCCACTTAGGATGGGACCTGGACTGGTGCTGGGTTCTGCGGCTGTGCCGTGAACAGCAGCTTTTCTGTGTCCTCTCCAGCTCTGCGAGGACCTCTTCTCTCGTGTTAATAAGAACCAGAGTGCTCAGCTCTCCTTTTCTGTGGAGGTAAGTAGGGGTCTAGGTGGGCAGTGGGGTGGGGGCATGGTGACCCTGGGTAGGCAGCTGTGGTGCCTATGAAATGCACAGTGTATGTTAGCCGAAAGCTCTTGTTTCATACTCAGTGCAATGTAGGGTAGGTTTCATAATCAGTATTTGGTTAGCTGGTTACTTTTTAAAATTGAATTTGGGGGAGGGGTCACATTGGTTAATAAAGTATGTAGGTTTCAGGTGTACAATTCTATAACACATCATCTGTATATGGTGTTGTATGTTCACCATCCTAGGTCAAGTCTCCTTGCAACACTGCTTATCCCCCCATGTCCTCTTCTACTTCCCCCCACCCCGTTCCCTCTGGTGATCACCATACTGTTGTAGCTTGTAACTTTTATATTTTTGAGAATATGTTTATTAAAGCCAGGGACAGTGAAACAAGGAGGGGCTTAGGTAGAAGAAGCAACAGGAGAGCCTAGGCGGGGCTGCTTCGGCTCACTGGGAAGTCAGAAAAGGGGACCTTGGAGACAGGTTCAGGGGTTAGCCGGAACAAACTGCTGCTGCCCACTGCTCCCCTGGATGACAGTCTGATGGGAACACTTAGAGCTTTAGGAGATGTACTCCTGTAGGGGAAAAGGAGAGGGGAACGGCGGGGGCATGCTCCCAGAAGGGAGAGCAGACTTGTTCTTTTTTTCTCCCACTCAGGTGAGCTATATGGAGATCTATTGTGAACGGGTACGAGACCTCTTGAACCCCAAGAGTCGGGGCTCTCTGCGGGTGCGAGAGCATCCCATCCTGGGCCCCTATGTGCAGGACTTGTCTAAATTGGCTGTGACCTCCTATGCAGACATTGCCGACCTCATGGACTGTGGAAATAAGGCGAGGTGAGGTGGGCTGGTGGAGTGGAGGGAAAAGGAACCAGGCTTAGGAAGGTGAGAGGTGGGACGCAGTGACCACTCCCTTCCCCCCAGGACTGTGGCTGCCACCAACATGAATGAGACCAGCAGCCGTTCCCATGCTGTCTTCACCATTGTCTTCACACAGCGCTGCCATGACCAGCTCACTGGCCTGGACTCAGAGAAGGTGGGACCCACATCCCCACCTAGTAACAGGGACAGTAATGTCATGAAATGACCTTGTATCCTCTTCCTCGCCCATGCTAGGTTTCAGTGCCTTCTCTGGGTTTCTATAGTCCCTTGTCCTTCCCCTGTCAAATCAGTGTGGTGCAAACTCCTACTTGTTTGTTTGTCTTCTTACTAGACTTTTCAAGGCTTGGATCCCACACAGTGGGCATATAAATATCTATAAACTGATAAATGAACCAGTGGAGGAGTAATCAGCCCCTTACTATATATATACACACACACACTTTTTTTTAATACTTTATTTATTGATTTTACAGAGACAGGAGAGAAAGGGGAGCATGGAATGGGAAGTATCAACTCATAGTTGCTTCACTTTAGTTGTTCATTGCTTGCTTGTTGTATATGCCTTGACCAGGCAAGCCCAGGGTTTTGAACCAGCAACCTTGGCATTCCAGGCTGAAGGTTTATCCACTGCGCCACCACAGGCCAGGCATTGTTGTTTTTTTCAGAGACAGAGAGTCAGAGAGAGGGACAGATAGGGACAGACAGACAGGAAGGGAAAGAGATAGAAGCATTAATTCTTTGTTGCTGTACGTTAGTTGTTCATTGATTGCTTTCTCATATGTGCCTTGACCAGGGGGCTACAGCAAACTGAGTGACCCCTTGCTCGAGCCAGCGACCTTGGCCTCAAGCTGGTGAGCCTTGCTCAAACCAGATGAGCCCGCGCTCAAGCTGGCGACCTTGGGGTCTCAAACCTGGGTCCTCTGCGTCCCAGTCCAACGCTCTATCCACTGCGCCACCACCTGGTCAGACCCTTACTATATTTTAACTTTTTTTTTTCTTTAAAATTTTTCCATTCAGAGAGGAAGAGAGAGAGAGAAAGAGAGGAAAGAAGGGGGAAGAGGAAGAGAGAGAAGAAGGGAGGGGGAAAGAGAGAGAGAGAGAGAGAGAAAGCCTCAACTTGTTCCACTTAGTTGTGTGCTCGCCGATTGCTTCTTGTATATGCCTTGACTGGTATCGAACCTGCCACCTCAGTATGCTGGGACAGTACTTTATCCACTGAGCCACCCATCCAGGTCACCAGCCCCTTACTGTTGCCTTCATAAGTTTCATTTTTTCCTGTCCCCTTCCATCCTTCTCTTCTGCTCTTCTCCATCTTTTGCCAACTACCCAATTTCCTTGCTGGGTGTTCTGCTGATTTGCCTAACCCACCCCACTGACCCCAGTTATCTTTTACCTCCTTCTTCTGACTCAGGTTAGTAAGATCAGTTTGGTGGACCTTGCCGGGAGTGAGCGGGCTGACTCCTCAGGTGCCCGAGGCATGCGCCTGAAGGTGAGGAAGCTTTGGAGGGATGGGCAGGGGCAGGGTTGGGGGCTGTGTGTAGTGATCTGTAACCCTAACCTTGGACTCTGGCTGCGGGGAAGTGGAATGGAGTGGGAGAGTAGGACCTCATTCCCCATGTTCCTCATCCCTTTCCAGGAAGGGGCCAACATCAATAAGTCTCTGACTACTCTAGGAAAGGTGATCTCTGCCCTTGCAGACATGGTAAGACCGAGGGGTGGACGAGAACGGGCTCTGGTAAAGGGGGCAGGGGATGGTCCACCCTGACCCCCTTCCGCCTTTCATCCCCCAGCAATCAAAGAAGCGGAAGTCGGATTTTATCCCTTACAGGGACTCTGTGCTCACCTGGCTGCTCAAGGAAAATTTGGGTGAGGGGCTCCTCCTCTCTCTCTCTTTGCTGACCTTGCCACCATCCTACTAACCCTTTTTTTTTTTTTTGCATTTTTCTGAAGCTGGAAACAGGGAGAGACAGTCAGACAGACTCCCGCATGCGCCTGACCGGGATCCACCCGGCACGCCCACCAGGGGCGACGCTCTGCCCACCAGGGGGCGATGCTCTGCCCATCCTGGGCGTCGCCATGTTACGACCAGAGCCACTCTAGCGCCTGAGGCAGAGGCCACAGAGCCATCCCCAGCGCCCGGGCCATCTTTGCTCCAATGGAGCCTTGGCTGCGGGAGGGGAAGAGAGAGACAGAGAGGAAGGCGCGGCGGAGGGGTGGAGAAGCAAATGGGCGCTTCTCCTATGTGCCCTGGCCGGGAATTGAACCCGGGTCCTCCGCACGCTAGGCTACTAACCCTTTTTATACATCTGACAAACCCCCTTGCCACCCCAAGACTCTTGAGATCCTCTAGTTGTCTCATTAACTCTCCCTTGACCTGGGGAACATCCTTTGAAGATGTCCTGTTGCTGAGATCAAGGCCATACCCTGCCTGCCAAAGCGCCTCACTAACCTGGCCACCCATGATCCTTCTCTGATCCCACACCCACTGCAGACTTCATTCTCCTCCCACTGATCTCTGATTGTCTCACAGATGTCTGATGTCTCCCTGACCTCACCCCTGCTCCCTCTAACTACCAGATTTCATGGGTAGCTCCACAACTCTTACTTCACTCTACCTTGGCCATGCCCCTGTCAGACCCCTCCCTGCCTGGGCACTGAGGCCCCCCCGACCCAGTATGACTTTCCGTCAGACCCATTGCAGCTTAAGCTTTCCCTTCCTCTCCATGCACAGGTGGGAACTCACGCACAGCAATGATTGCAGCCCTGAGCCCCGCAGACATCAATTACGAGGAGACTCTCAGCACCCTCAGGTGGGGCTCTGGTGGGGTAGGGCAGCGCATGAAACGTGCCAGGGGAACTCAGAGGCTGGTACCTCCAGACCCTGCCCCTGAGGAAGAGTGGACCCTTAACTGTGCCCCAATATTTTAAAACCTGGGAGGGAGAGAGGGAAATAGGCAGCAGACTAAGGTCATCTGGGTCTGGGCCTCACCAATCCCAATCCTCCCTCCTCGCCCAGGTATGCTGACCGCACCAAGCAGATCCGCTGCAATGCCGTCATCAATGAGGACCCTAATGCCCGGCTGATCCGGGAGCTGCAGGAGGAGGTGGCTCGGCTACGGGAACTGCTGATGGCTCAGGGGCTCTCAGCCTCTGCTCTGGGAGGTAGGGCTCCAGGATAGGAAATCACTTAGGGATGCCCCTTGGCTTGCCTCATCCCTCTTCATTTGCCTTTGCCCAGTCCTGGGGCCAGGGAGAGACCACTGACCATGAAGCCCTTCATGTTCTCTGTGGCATGGATACAGATATGGAGAGGGTACTTCCCATGCCTTGGTAAAAGTTCTTGTGAAACATCAAAGGTTTGTTTGACTCTAAGCTTAACAATAGTCAACAGTGGGATAGTTTCTAAATCTTAATGTTCAGCCTCACTGGTGCAAAATGGTGTTCATTTCAGAGGATGTAGAATCTGTGTTGCCTGTATCAGGTGTGGATTCCGTGTTCAGTCTTTGGGTCCATTCCACTGAGGACGGTCAGGGTGCTGAGGGGCATCATGGGGGAACTAAGGCTTCCTTCTTTGGGACAAGAAGGATAAAATATACGTGATTTTCACCTTCCCACATTTGAAAGGTAGTCTTGCGAAAGGAAAAGAAGTATACTGAGTCTTATGCCAAAGAGCAGAACTAGAAACACCAAGCACATGCAACAGGCAGATTTTAGCTCACTATAGCTAAGAACTTTCTGATAGTATGAGTCATCTAACAATGGAAGAAACTCACTGCCTTGTTCAGTAATGAGCTCTTCATTTCTAGAGAGGAACAAGCAAAGACTGGGTGTCCATTTGTTAAAGCTGCAGTAGGAGGACTTCCTGCTTGGTAGAGGTTGACCAGATGTTCGCTGAAGTCCTTATAGACTGGTCCTCTCTGAGGCCATCACTGTGTCTCTAATCAGCTATATCTTTCTCCATCTTTCTCCCTCCCAGGCCTGAAGGTGGACGAGGGGAGTCCTGGAGGTGCTTTGCCAGCTACAGCTTCTCCCCCTGCCCCAGCTTCGCCCTCATCCCCCCCCACACACAACGGGGAACTGGAGCCATCATTCTCCCCCATCGCTGAGCCCCCAATTGGGCCTGAGGAGGCCATGGAGAGACTGCAGGTAGGAAGCTGGAGCTGGCCAGGGCTGTACGCCTGGGATGTTGATCGGAGTATAGTTGTCCAAAGCCAGGGTAGAAGAGGAAGAGGGAATCCAAGGAGCAGTGTGGGCCCCATGGCAGCTACTTATCCCAGATTGTCCTCATCCCTGTCTGTCTCATGTCCCCAGGAAACAGAGAAGATCATAGCTGAGCTGAATGAGACCTGGGAGGAGAAACTCCGCAAGACAGAAGCCCTGAGGATGGAGAGGTGTGAGGGGCACGGGCAGCAGTTGGAGCCCTGGGAGGTGTGGGGGAAGGGAAGGAAGCTCAGGTTCTTCAGGGGAGAGTTCGTGGCTAGCAACAATAAGACTACGATTTGTCTCTTGGCTTGTAGGGAAGCATTGCTGGCTGAGATGGGGGTGGCTGTCCGGGAAGATGGAGGAACCGTGGGCGTCTTTTCTCCAAAGAAGGTGAGTAAGTAGTTGGATGAAGAGACCCTGGATGCTTACAAGGGTTAGGTGTGGAAGGCTGATAAGATCTAACCCTGATCGCTAAGATCTTTGACTTGTTTTCCATCATTTCTGTCCTCACTTCTGCTACCTTCTTTCTGTGTTGTCTGGCCATGCCTGCCTTCTTTCCCCCTCCATCTGACAGCCAGAGAGGCAAGTGCTCAGTAAGTGCCTGTGGCCAGGGACTCTAGGGACCACAGAAGGATGACAGGGTCTTGCCCTTAGGGAGATTTAAAAGCTGCTTAGAATCTAGGTTATTACAAACATAACCTTATATGTGTGTATTGTATGTAAGTTCATGCGTAGACTTGATCTCTGGAGAGGACCTGAGAGAGTGGAACTCGATTGGATACAGACTTACTGAATACCCTTCTGTGTCATTTAAATTCTGTATCCTATATATGTGATATCTACTGAAAAAGTTAGCCAAACAATGTGTTTTTAAAAGGATAATTTGGGGCCCTGGCCGGTTGGCTCAGTGGTAGAGCGTCGGCCTGGTGTGTAGGAGTCCCGGGTTCGATTTCCGGCCAGGGCACACAGGAGAAGCACCCATCTGCTTCTCCACCCCTCCCCCTCTCCTTCCTCTCTGTCTCTCTCTTCCCCTCTCGCAGCCAAGGCTCCACTGGAGCAAAGTTTGCCCAGGCACTGAGGATGGCTCTGTGGCCTCTGCCTCAGGCGCTAGAATGGCTCTGATTGCGGCAAAGTGATGCCCCAAGATGGGCAGAGCATCGCCCCCTGGTGGGCATGCCGGGTGGATCCTGGTCGGGCGCATGTGGGAGTCTGACTGCCTCCCCGTTTCCAACTTGAAAAAAATTCAAAAAAAAAAAAAAAAAAAAAAAGAATAATTTGGAAAAGCAAGACTGTAAAGGGAATAGAGGAGAAAGCTCCAAACTAAGATGTTGATTGTAAATGCAGTGAGAGGTTTAAAGATGGTAGAGCATCAATACAGCCTGGAGGTGGATAGAAACTGGTTTCTTGGAGAAGGTGGAGCCTGAAAGATGGTCAGGAATTGGGGGTTGAGAGGAGCATGGAGAACGTTAGGTTAAGCAAACACAGGGAAGTGTCAGTGAGGCATAGCAGTGTCTGTCATGTGCCTGCTGTGTAGTGGGTGCTCAGTACATCTTTGCTGAGAGGAAGGAAGGAAGGAAGGAAGCAGGGTAGGAGTGATCAAGCTCAGCTGGAGGCAGGAATGGTATTCAATGTTTTTAATAACCAGCAGGGCATAGATATGGACCAATCAGAATGGACACTAACTGTCAACAGCCAGCACAGCTGTATGGGCTGTGCATACTGATGAAAGGGTGATGTGGAAAGTTTGAATCAATCTGGAAATCCGGTCCCAGTGGAGAGCTAGCCATGTCTGCCTGGTTCACTTTAAGAAGTAAAATAGGATTGGACCCTAAGTCATATACAGTGTGCTTGGGGCAGACAGGGTCACAGGGGCTACCTGGAAGAGGTGGTAGGTTATTGGGAGGTAGCCTCACCTGGTTTCATGAGATCTGGGCAGTTGGGAAGACTGAGCAAGCAGGGATCATTGAATAGCGATCTGAGAAGAAGGGTTTGCTTTGTGTGGCTTAGGCCCAGTGAAGGAGTTAAGAGAGCTACGGGTGGGTGATGGAGGGTGGCAGGCTATGCTGAGGGACCTGGTCCAGGGGTAGATACCTTCTGATACCCCTGGTCCAGGGGTTTGGCTCCTTCTGAAATTCACATCTGGGGGAGGGCTTACAGATGGCTCTCAACATGGCTTATAGCCACTTCAGTTGCTGGGTACCTGAGGCGCTTCCACGACTGTTGCAGGGTTTAAAAGGGTGGAGAAACTGATGGGGTGGGTGGAGGGTACCTGGAGGGCTCCCACTGCACAGGGAGTCCACCTACTGAAGCCCAGGACCAATGACGTGAGTTGTTTTGTTTTGTTTGTAATTGATCTTGTAAAGGTGACATACACCAGAGAGAACCTTCACATTGTGTTGAGAGATGTGTACAGTGAAAAGGAAGTCTTTTTCCTTTGCGCCCTCAGGGTCTTCTCCCAGAGACAAGCCCTGTCATCAGGTTCTGATGTGTTCTTATAGAGGTAGCCTGTAAACACACAAGTGTGAGTTATGTATAATTAGCCAAAGATATGTGTGCACACAGGTGTGTGTGTGTGCATACATGATCTCTTTGGAAAAGTCATGGTTGCATATTTTATACTTTACCTTCTCAGGTTAACATTGTAATTCTGACTGTCCTTTACCATGGTGTCATAATATCCTGTTGATATAGAATAATTTATTTAGCCAGGTTCTTATTGATGGCCATTTAGGTTGTTTCCCATTTTTTGATACTGTAAAGAGTATTACAACAGGTGGTCTTATAAATAGGTCTGTTATCTGTAGAAAAAAATTCCTAAAAGTGGAGATTTGGGGTCAAATGGTAGGTATGTAAAATTTTAATGTATTTTGCCAAAGTGCCCTCCAAAGATGATAACCATGTCACTTTATACTCCTAAAAGCAATGTACAAGAGAGGTCATGTTCCCCTATTCTTTTCTACTTTTTGATCTTTGCCAATCTGGTAAAATGGTGTTTTACTTTTGCATTTCCTCAAGGTGATGAGGATGAATATATTTTTATCTGTTTAAAAGGCATGTATGGGCCCTGGCCGGTTGGCTCAGCGGTAGAGCGTCGGCCTGGCGTGCGGGGGACCCGGGTTCAATTCCCGGCCAGGGCACATAAGAGAAGCGCCCATTTGCTTCTCCACCCCTGTCCCCCCCTCCTTCCTCTCTGTCTCTCTCTTCCCCTCCCGCAGCCAAGGCTCCATTGGAGCAAAGATGGCCCGGGCGCTGGGGATGGCTCCTTGGCCTCTGCCCCAGGCGCTAGAGTGGCTCTGGTCGCGGCAGAGTGACGCCCCGGAGGGGCAGAGCATCACCCCCTGGTGGGCAGAGTGTCGCCCCTGGTGGGCGTGCCGGGTGGATCCCGGTCGGGCACATGCGGGAGTCTGTCTGACTGTCTCTCCCTGTTTCCAGCTTCAGAAAGAAAAAAAAAATTAAAAAAAAATTAAAAGGCATGTATAGCCTGACCAGGCAGTGGCACAGTAGATAGAACGTTGGCCTGGGACGCAGAGGACCCAGGTTCGAAACCCCAAGGTTGCCGGCTTGAGTGTAGGATCATAGACATGACCCTATGGTCACTGGCTTGAGCCCAAGGTCGCTGGCTTGAGCAAGGGGTCACTGGCTTAGCTGGAGCCCCTCGGTCAAGGCACATATGAGAAAGCAATCAACAAACAACTAAGGTTCCGTAACAAAGAATTGATGCTTCTCATCTTTCTTCCTGTCTATCTGGCCCTATCCAGCCCTCTCTCTTTCTCTCTCGCTAAAAAAAAACACAAAAAACAACCCCCAAAAACCAAAAATAAACCGTGTATGTTTCAGGAGGGAGAACTGTTAGACTTACAAATACAAAAATGGGTTTGGTGGCTCCAAGCTGGGAATGGCAGGGTGGGAAATTGGGTCCTGGGGGAAAGCTACCGCTTGTCTTGGAGAAAGCCAAGAGCCTCTGGAAAGTCTCCTTTCTCTTGGACAGCCCCCCACCAGGTCTTCTTAAATAGGTGATTTTTAAACCTGGTTTGGTGCTTCCTTCATGGGGGTGGATTAGGGTAGAGGGAGGGCAGGACTGAACTCTGGGCCCCCTATCCCCAACCTCAACCTGAGTGGCTTCCTGCTTATCTGCTTGAAATAGTAGGCTTCTAGGTAAGGTTTCATTTGAACAAAGGGTTCCAGGGCTGAATAAAGATTGAAAAGCACTGCCCTAAATCATGTCCCTTCTCCTGAGGGACAGATCACTTTCTGCTCCCAGAGCCCATCAGTGTTTGCCATTCCTGACACTGCAGTTGTTGGGAGGGGTGTGAGAGTCCCTCCGGAGAAGAGGAAGTGTGGCAGCAGTGATCATTAGGGTGCCTGGGTAGAGGGGCTGATACATGGATCATGTCAGATCCACCATAGGCACAGCCTTGGGTTCACCATTTAGGGGGTCCCCTAAGAAATACGGGGCCCCGACTACTGGCCGCTTTCCGTATACCATGTGCTTTCATGCCTCCATGCTGTTGTGGGGACCCCTCTTGCCTGCAGCGCTCTTCGTTCTGCATGTTCACATCCCCGTCATCCTGAAAGACGGGATCTCATGCTGTCTTTCCATGAGGTCCTCTTGAACTCCCTCTGAGTTCCTGCAGGTTTTCACTCTTAACTGTCTGCGTCTGAGCCCCTCCCAGGATATGGTGGCACTTGACTCCTGAGAACAAATGAGTGAATGAATTAATGAGCTAAGTGAAGGTGTGAAAAGATCAGAAACTCTACTATGAGACATCTGTTTTCCGTTTGTAACATTGCCAAGTCTTATCTGCCCAAGTTGACTCTGGTTTTCTCACTGACAGGACAGTAGCATTTGGGTTTGATTCATCTCTGTCCCACCTAGCACCTCATAGGGCCTTTAGAATGTAAACTCTTGTAGAAAGAAGGCCGAGGATCTTGTATTCATTTGGAAGGCAGGGGAAGCTTTGTGGAGGAAGTGGCATTTGAGACAGACTGTGCGAAGTGGATGATTTTGACAGGTGGGGTAGGGATAGGGCTGGGAGCAAGGCTGTTCCAGGTGAGGGGCCGTGGGGAGCAGCTCGCAGGGGTGGTCAGGGATGAAGGGGGTCTTCTGCAATAAGTGCTCAGCAATCCACTGGGTAGGAACACAGAAGGGGAGGGGGGGCCCAGTATAGCAGCTGGGATAGGTGAGCTGGGGCCCTGATGTGGAGGAGGCACAGGATCCCAGATCCTGATCAGGGATACCAGCATAAAAAGCAGGCTTAAGTCAGGTGGACATGGGGTGCCAGCTGGCGAGGTCTGAGTGGAGAACCATGACACGGCCATGGTGTGGTATAAGCAGGAAAGCTGGGATGCTGCTGGAGATGGCAGGAAGTCAGGCAGGCCTGTGGTAGATATTAGGGCGGGGACTGCATCAGGCTTGGCAGCAGTGCCGTGAGGGTGTAGAGGGATCAAGGCTTGTATACTTCCCAGTTACTTGCCTGGGGAGGGCGGGGTGTCCCTAGAGAAACAAGACAGGAAGGGGTGCTTTGGGGAAAGGGAATGGGCTGAGTTTTCATTGTGGAGCAGCATAAGGATCAGCCAGTTAGAGGGGTGGATTTAGGCTTGGCTAGGGACAGCACCAGGCAGCTGCAGCAGTGACCCTGGGCCCCGGTGATATAGGGTTGGGGACAGGCAGTGGCAGGGGAAAAGTGGGGAGTCTGCTATGAAAAGCAGGTTCATTTGTTTTATGTGGGGTTTTTTTTGTTTTTTTTTTTTACAGAGACAGAGAGTGGGATAGACAGGGACAGACAGACAGGAACGGAGAGAGATGAGAAATATCAATCATTAGTTTTTCATTGCGCGTTGCAACACCTTAGTTGTTCATCGATTGCTTTCTCACATGTGCCTTGACTGCGGGCCTTCAGCAGACCGAGTAACCCCTTGCTGGAGCCAGTGACCTTGGGTTCAAGCTGGTGGGCTTTTCCTCAAACCAGATGAGCTCACACTCAAGCTGGCGACCTCAAGGTCTTGAACCTGGGTCCTCTGCATCCCAGTCCGACGCTCTATTCACTGCGCCACCGCCTGGTCAGGCTGTTTTATGTGCTTTTGAATTGAACTGACACTTTTTCTTTTTAAATTATAATTATAAAAGTAATCCATGCTCCTAAGAAAGGGAAGCTGGAATAAAAGTTTGAAGTACCAGTCCCTAACCCAACCCCCTGTTGTACTCTCCAGAAGTGGCAGGATACATTTTGGAGGAAGAACTGATAAGACGCAGGGACAGAGGGAATACCGGGAAAGCAGATAGAGAGATGGTTAAAGAGATGAGTGGGTCTAGGGGCCTTAGGAAGGGTTGCTGACTTGGGAAGGGATAAGTGGGTGGGGCTATTTTGTCAGCCCCTTGTGTGTGGAGAGAGGGTGGGTTAGGCTGTCTGGAAAGTGATTGGGATAGGTGAGAGTAAGGAGAGTGGGAAAGTTGTCCCACGTGAGGGGAGGAGCAGCCCTTAGGGCTGGAACCTGGGGGGATGTCTGCTGCAGCTCCCTCTTTCCCTCTGCTGCACCCCTCCCCTGACCACCCCTCTTTCCCACAGACTCCCCACCTGGTGAACCTGAATGAAGATCCCCTGATGTCAGAATGTCTGCTCTACCACATCAAAGATGGCATCACCAGGTAGTGTTTAATCAGGGGCCTGTGTAGCACCCTCTCATTTTGGAGTGTGCATGAAGAGGGATGGCCACAGTAGTGACTCCCTTTCCTGGTGACCTCACTGGACACACCCCAGATGTCAGTGCAGCTGACTCCAGAGCCCCGTTCACTTTCTAGGCTTCCTGAGAGTTGCTGAGCCTGGCTGCTAAGTGGCTGTCTTGCTCACCCACCCCTTTGGTTTGGGTGAGATGCCCCCTGAGACCACACTGACTCAGTGCTTGTGGGATAGCTTCTGATTTAGTGGAGCACAGGAGTGAGTTGAAAACTTAGGCCATCGCATTCTTAGCACCACTGTTTTGGCCAGGGGCTTTGGAATCAGGCAGATGTGGGTTCAGATTCCAGCCTCAGCACTGCTGGGCTGCATGACCTTGGGCAAGTTTCTTTACCTTTCTGAGTCGCAGCTTCCTCAACTATTGAAATAGAAATACACTTGGCTTATAAAGTTGGGTGAACTTGTCTTCAGGAAGGGCTTGGTAAATGTCTGGCACATGCTTAAAAATGTTGGCCATTCCTTTCCTAGGGTCGGCCAGGTAGATGTGGACATCAAGCTGACTGGGAAGTTCATTCAGGAGCAACACTGTCTGTTCCGGAGCCTCCCTCAGCCGGACGGAGAAGGTAATGGCTGAAGGGGTGAGAGTGGAGTGGCCAGACAGGGAGAGACAGGTCCCATGTTTTACCCCACACTCTGAACTGGGCACTGCATGTGCAGCCATGTAAGAGGAGACGTGTCCTCGCCCTCACAGGGACTTGAGCTCATGGTAAGCAGTGGGGGAATCTCAAGGGCCAGGCCGTGGGCACCACCCTGAGAGTGCAGACTGCTGCAAGGGCAGCGGGTGGCGGGGGTCCCCAAGGCGGAGACAGAACCCCTGCGTGCCAGAAGGTGAAATGTTGGTGAAGAGCAGGTCCACCTTCTTCCTTTATTTTTTTTTATTCCTAAAATATCACCCTGGTAATTTTTTTTGAAAAACTGTATATGTTCAGTGGGCTATCTGAATTTATCTCTGGAAAACCTGCTTATCTATCCAGGTATGACTGTTATGGTTTTAAGGAGTTAATTAGACCAT
This sequence comes from Saccopteryx bilineata, assembly GCF_036850765.1. Classification (NCBI taxonomy): domain Eukaryota; kingdom Metazoa; phylum Chordata; class Mammalia; order Chiroptera; family Emballonuridae; genus Saccopteryx; species Saccopteryx bilineata. The sequence continues at coordinate 354,830,471 of NC_089491.1, read as the reverse complement.
GTATCCCTCTAATTCCAAAACTTTCAGAGATTTTTAGCCCTTATATGGCCATAGCTGCAAAAGCTTTTAGGAATCACTAGCTCTAAGGGTGAAGGTAGTGTCCTGTATGACATCAACAAAACAATACTCATATGATTCAGGGTGTGTTTTGAGGTCACCATTTCATTCTAGGTCATTTTTAAAAAACGGCTATCACCCCATTAAATTTAATTTCTAAATTAAAAAAAAAGAGAAAAAGATCAGTATCACCCTATTCAGTTTTTAAGGAAAAAAAGCAGAATGATTTGTGATTTGTGTTCAGTTATAGTTGAGCTCTAGAACATGAACTAGGCAGTGTGACTGGTGTTGCACATGAACTCTTGATCACTTTGACCCCATGCATCATGTCTCCCAAATCTGACAGGAGTGCCTAGTCTGATGCTTTTGAGGGCAAAGGGAAGTGAGGCATGTAAGATCAGCACATTTTTATTTTTATTTTTATTTTTTTGACAGAGACAAGAGATAGAGTCAGAGAGAGAGACAGACAGGGACAGACAGGAAGGGAGAGAGATGAGAAGCATCAGTTCTTTGTTGCGGCTCCCTAGTTGTTCATTGATTGCTTTCTCATATGTGCCTTGACCAGGGGGACTACAGCAGAGCGAGTGACCCCTTGCTCAAGCCAGTGACCTTGGACTCAAGCTAGTGACTGTGGGCTTCAAGCCTGCGACCTTTGGGCTCAAGCCAGCAACCACGGGGTCATGTCTGTGGTCCCACACTCAAGTCAGCAACCCCGCACTCAAGCTGGTGAGCCCGTGCTCAAGCCGGATGAGGCTGCGCTCAAGCCAGTGACCTCACAGGGTTTCAATCCTGGGTCCTCTGCATCTCAGTTTGATGCTCTATCTGCTGCGCCATCGCCTGGTCAGGCAACATCAACACATTTTTAAAATTAAGAAACGACACTGTTGTGTGGTTTATTTTTATTTTTTATTTATTTTTGTATTTTTCTGAAGTTGGAAATGGGGAGGCAGTCAGACAGACTCCTGCATGCGCCCAACCGGGATCCACCCGGCATGCCCACCAGGGGGCGATGCTCTGCCCATCTGGGGCGTTGCTCTGTTGCAACCAGAGCCATTCTAGTGCCTGAGACAGAGGCCATAGAGCCATCCTCAGCGCCCGGGCCAACTTTGCTCCAATGGAGCCTTGGCTGCAGGAGGGGAAGAGAGAGACAGAGAGGAAGGAGAGGGGGAGGGGTGGAGAAGCAGATGGGTGCTTCTCCTGTGTGCCCTGGTGGGGAATCGAACCCGGGACTCCTGCACGGCAGGCCGATGCTCTACTACTGAGCCAACCGGTCAGGGCCTGTTGTGTGGTTTATAGCCCAGGTTTAAGACAATGCCTGTTGGGCTTCATTTGGGTCAGCGGACTAGTGCAGTCATTCTGGTCTGGCTCAGGTCCCCAGTGGTAGCAAATGCTCTGGCAAGATGGACTAAAAGCTGTTGAATCAGTTTAGCCCAGTGAGTTACTGCTGAGTTCTTGTTCTGCAGTTTCCTCAAGTCCTATGCTGAGATGACACCAAAATCATCCAAAGGCTACGAAGTGAGCCCACCCTTAGTAGCTTTGAGTGTGTTTTGAGAAATGACAGGCAGGCATGAAAACTGTTACATCGGTAAAAGCAGCTGATGAATTTGTGCCCCAAAGATTGAGGGATCTAAAAGTTCCATCCTTTTGGGCCTCTGTTCTTACAACAGATCTAAGATTTGACCAAAAACAGACAGAGAGGAGATGGGTGCGAACCTAGAAGAATAGCTATCACTGACCATCTACTGTGTGCCTTTGCTTTTTCCTCATGCAACTCAGGAGAGGGAACTGAACCTCTTAGGTTAGGGAATTTGCCAATATAGCAAGACCAGTATAGCTGGAAGATGGCAGAAGTGGGTTTGAATATAGCATGGCAGGCTCCAGGGATGTGCTCTGAGCTCTGCTTTGAGCTGCATTAGTATGGAATCCTGTGGGTTCATGGACATGGAGAAGGCTGCCCTGGCCAGCTGGAGCAAAATCCTCTCATTGCCTGGCTCCAGTCCCTCCATAACACCTATTTCTTCCTGACTTTAGATTACCTTCTGATTTACTCGTTTGCTGTCTGTCTTACCACCTGGAAGGGAGCTCTCTGTAAGAGCAGGAATTTTGGTTTTCACTTCTACTGTATTTCCAAGACCTAATTATAGTGCCTGGCAGATGATAGGGATGGAGTCTATTTGTGGAATGGATGAATGAATTTTGGGGCGTGACAGATGATAAGGGTGGGCATAGACTGGCACCCATTACAGGCATTCTGTCCTGTCCTCTGCTGCCTTTCATTGCTGTTCTAGGGCATTGTGACCAATGTCTTAGTGCACACTCTATCTTCTTTTTCTTCTCTATCATTTTTGCCCCTTGAAATTTGAGGCCTCCTTCAAGCATTGGCTCAGAAATTGTAGCTTTCCCATAATCATTTCTAGTCCTGTGTGTCTAAGTTGAGTTCTATAGTGTCAGTGGCCCCATCTTTGCCTTAACTTCAATTTCACTCTGGCTTCTCTATTATATCTAGCATAAATAACTCACTTGCGCCTCCACTTTATGTAAGCTTTCAACCACTCTGAGCTAACTTCTTTTTTTGTGTGTGTGTGACAGAGAGAGAGACAGAGAGAGGGACAGATAGAGACAGACAGACAGGAAGGGAGAGAGATGAGAAGCATCAGTTCTTTGTTAAAGCACCTTAGTTGTTCATTGATTGCTTTCTCATATGTGCCTTGACTGGGGGGCTCCAGCAGAGTGAGTGACCCCTTGGGCTCAAGTCAGCAACTTTGAGCTCAAGCCAGCGACCTTGAGCTTCAAGCTAGTGACCCTGTGCTCAAGCTGGAGAGCCCACGCTCAAGCCAGCAACCTTGGGGTTTTGAACCTGGGTCCTCTGCATCCCAGTCTGACACTCCATTCACTGTGCCACTGCTTGGTCAGACTGAGCTAACTTCTGTGAGCTGTAAAATGGGGTAATGAAAGCTCAGAAGTTGGGTGACTTGCTCGGTGTCCTTCAGCTAAGGAGTCACAAAGCCTGGATTTTTGGGAGAACAGAGCTCCCTTCTGTGATAACAGGGCACTGCTCCGCAAGGATAGGAAGCTGCCTCATGCACCTTTGTGTCCCAGCAAGCAGTAGGCTTGGTGATGTGTTCGGAGGAGCACCTTGATAAATGTTTGGGTTGGGTTGACTTTATTTTGTCCTATGAAGATGATCTGTTTGTTGGCTGTGGCTTGAGAAGATTAGTTCGGTGAGAAGATGTGTTTTGCAAGATGCATGAGACAGAAGTGGGCCAGGAGCCTGCTGGAGGAATCCAGGCCTAGGTAGGGATAATGTTAGTTGGGAAGCAAGGAATGTACATCTGGAAGGCAGAAATGACAAGGCCTGATGACCAGTTGGCTTTAAGAGATGAAGCCCCCTGCCTGACCAGGTGGTGGTGCAGTGGATAGAGCGTTGGACTGGGATGCTGAGGACCCAGGTTCAAGACCCCGAGGTTGCCAGCTTGAGTGCAGGCTCATCTGGCTTGAGCAAAAAGCTCACTAGCTTGGACCCAAGGTCACTGGCTTGAGCAAAGGGTTACTCGGTCTGCTGAGGGCCCACGGTCAAGGCACATATGAGAAAGCAATCAATGAACAACTAAGATGTCGCAACGAAAAACAGATGATTGATGCTTCTCATCTCTCTGTGTTCCTGTCTGTCCCTATCTCTTTCTCTCTGTCTCTGTAAAAAAAAAAACAAAAAAACAAAAGAAGAGATGAAGCCCCCTGAGAATTACTGGTTTGTTAAGCTGCTTTGGGGAGGATTGTGGTGGGTGCGTACAGAGCCCCTGCAGAGGCTCCTGGGAATTTTAGCTAGGGCTCTAACCCTCCTTCTGCTCTTCCTTTTCCTTGCTGCCTGCCACCAGAGGGGCCATGACACCCCTAACAGGTACTAGGGGGTGGGACTGGAGGGGCATGTGTTTTTTGGGAGGTAATGCAAGATGGGAGTATGACCATAACCCCCTTACCCCCAGGGTCTAATCTATTCTTTTCCTTTCTTTCTCTCAGTGGTGGTCACCCTGGAACCTTGTGAAGGAGCTGAGACCTATGTCAATGGGAAGCTTGTGACTGAGCCACTGGTGCTGAAGTCAGGTAGAGGACGTGTTACAAAGTGAAGGTTCTGGACATGGCTGTGCATAGGAAACCCTAGGTCAGAGCTTCCTTGGTGAATCTAAGGGCAGCACCCAGAAACAAATATGAAACAGTGTGGGGATAAGAAGAAACTGGGAAGTGAGGATCAAGGAGTAAGGCTTTCTTCTCTTTTGGGGAAACAGAGAGAGGATACTAAACTCCCCCAGTTCCCTTTGGCTGTTAGGAATAGTGTGGTTCCTGGTGTAAGCTGAAAGAGCCTTGGCTTGACCATCCTCAGACTTGGTATGATGAGAGAATTGGTGTCAGGGCCCCTGAGACTTGTGAGCAAGACCCTGTACACCTTGGGCATGGGGATGAGTTTGTGGCTATGGGGGAGCGAGTCCACTTTCCCCTCCTCCCATCTCCAGGGAATAGGATTGTGATGGGCAAGAACCACGTTTTCCGCTTCAATCACCCGGAGCAGGCACGGCTAGAACGGGAGCGAGGGGTCCCCCCACCCCCAGGACCACCTTCGGAGCCCGTGGACTGGAACTTTGCTCAGAAGGAACTGCTGGAGCAGCAAGGCATCGACATCAAGCTGGAGATGGAGAAGAGGTGCGAGAGGGGGTGCTCCGTGCCCTGGGGCCCTCTAGGCTGTCCCTCCCAGGCCCCCAGGCCCCAGCGTCCTATGTTTGGACACCCCTCTGAGTTGGCTTCAGAATACTACACAGTTCTTCTCCCTCCCTACCTAATCCCAGGCTGCAGGATCTGGAGAATCAATATCGGAAAGAAAAGGAAGAGGCTGATCTTCTGCTGGAGCAGCAGCGACTGGTGAGGAGTCCCCTGGGGGTATAGTGGGACAAGGAGATGCACTAGCTGGGACATGAGCAACCAGGCTGGCAGTGCAACAGCCTTGTTCTGCCTTTTTTTTTTTTGTATTTTTCTGAAGCTGGAAACAGGGAGAGACAGTCACAGACTCCCGCATGCGCCCGACTGGGATCCACCCGGCACGCCCACCAGGGGCGACGCTCTGCCCACCATGGGGCGATGCTCTGCCCCTCCAGGGCGTCGCTCTGTTGCTACCAGAGCCACTCCAGCACCTGGGGCAGAGGCCAAGGAGCCATCCCCAGTGCCCGGGCCATCTTTGCTCCAATGGAGCCTCGCTGTGGGAGGGGAAGAGAGAGACAGAGAGGAAGGAGAGGGGGAGGGGTGGAGAAGCAGATGGGCGCTTCTCCTGTGTGCCCTGACCGGGAATCGAACCCAGGACTTCTGCACGCCAGGCCAACGCTCTACCACTGAGGCAACCGGCCAGGGCCGTTCTGCTTTTGGTTCACACTGCAAGCCAGGGTGGGGAGTGGGCATGGGGATGAGGGGTGGGGGTGGGCATGGCAATGGCCTCTAGGCAGAGATGGCTGTGAGAGAACGGTGACCCAGGGAGGACACTGTGTGTGGTGGGGACTCCTTCCAGTTGACCAGGGCTTCCCAGACTCCAGTCAATCCTGTGGTACCTTTATGATTTTTACTATAACCAAATACTACTTATATTTTTATTTATGGTAGTTCTTCATATGGACTTACTTTTAAATCTTTAACCTCATCCTGAGCAGTAACAGATATACAAGAAATCTAGACTTGATGTAGCTGCAGCTTATACTTCTTGGTCACTTTGTGCCAGTGTTCCCCACACTTGGTGTACATCAACTCTCAAAATGGACCTGTGAGGAAGATAGTGGTGTCATTTCCGTAGTAGAGGTTAAGTAGTCCACCCAAGGGTTGTGTGGTTCTGTTGTTGGGACTCAAGGGTTTTGGGATATCCTTAGCCTTCTCACAGTTTGATCTCTCTCTGGCCCAGTATGCAGACTCTGACAGTGGGGATGACTCTGACAAGCGCTCCTGTGAAGAGAGCTGGAGGCTCATCTCCTCTTTGCGGGAGCAGCTGCCACCCACCACAGTCCAGACCATCGTCAAGCGCTGTGGCCTGCCCAGTAGTGGCAAGCGCAGGGCCCCACGCAGGGTGTATCAGATCCCCCAGCGTCGACGGCTGCAGGGCAAAGACCCCCGCTGGGCCACCATGGCTGATCTGAAGATGCAGGCAGTGAAAGAGATCTGCTATGAGGTGGCCCTGGCTGACTTCCGCCACGGGCGGGCCGAAATTGAGGCCCTGGCCGCCCTCAAGATGCGGGAGCTGTGTCGTACCTATGGCAAGCCAGAGGGGCCTGGGGACGCCTGGAGGGCTGTGGCCCGGGATGTCTGGGACACAGTGGGCGAGGAGGAAGGCAGCGGAGGTGGGGGTGGCGGTGGTGAGGAGGGAGCCCGCGGGGCAGAGGTGGAGGACCTGCGGGCTCACATCGACAAGCTGACCGGGATTCTGCAGGAGGTGAAGCTGCAGAACAGCAGCAAGGACCGAGAGCTGCAGGCCCTGAGGGACCGCATGCTCCGCATGGAGAGGGTCATCCCCTTGACCCAGGTACGAGCGCCTTGGCCCGGCTCTCTCCCTTTTTCCCTCCTCACTTTTTCCCTTCTGGAGTCTGAACCTCCCTCCAACCTCCTTCCCCTTCTTGCTTTCAGAAATATTATTGACGTGTAGCAACTTTTCTTAGTATAGTTTGTGAATTATGTGCCTCAGTAACCAGGGCACTAACTGAAAATGCAGATTCCTGGGTTCTACCTCAGACCCACTGAATCAGTATCTTTGGGGTGATCTGCATTTATGATAAGTACCCAGGTGTTTCTGAGGTACAATAAAGTTTGACAATCACTGATATAAAGTACACAATTCTTAAATTACTGCTTGATGAACATACGTATACAGTCTCATAACCTTCCCTCTCCATGGGTGACCATTTATTCTGTGGTAAGCCGCTGTGCTGAGCACTTTTCCTGTGTCACCTCACCTCATTTAATACTCACAATTAGCCCCGTGAGTTGCAGTGTTATCACTGATCCTGTTTTGCATGTATTCATCCAACAAATAAATACCTGAGTGCTTACTGTGTAGCTGGCATTGTGCTAGCCACTGGGGCTGACCACAGGCAGGGTTTCTGCTCTCTTCCAGCTTGCCTTCCTCCTAATGGAGGGCAACAGGCAGCGGATCACAACAGCTCGTGGTCACTGAAGGCTGGCTCCTCCAAACGCAGCTCCCTCCTCTCGCTCTCCGCTCCTGCCACTCTGGCTTCCTTGCTGTTCCTTGAACTTGTTGGGCACACTCCTGCCCCAAGGCCTTTGCACCTGCTGTCCCCTCTGCCTAGATGCCTTTCTCCCTGGAAGTCTTACAGCTTGCCCCTTGCTTCCTTCAGGTGTTTCCTATGAGAGTAACTTCTCAGTGAACCCCGCTCCTCAGCCTCCCATCCTACTTCCTTGTTCTGTTCTCCTTCTTAATATGTATAATTAATATAAAGTATATTATATAATATGATATACACTAGTTTATATATACTTGTAATTAACTTTTTATTGTAGTATAATACATGTAATGTATTATATAGTTTTCTTATTCATTTTTCAACTGTCTCACCCACTAAAATGATAGCAAGTCTTTTTCTTCCCTTTTTGTTGACTGCTGTATCCCTAGGGCACATCATGTATTCAGCAGTATTTGCTGAGTGCCTACTGTGTATCAGGCACTGTTCTAAAATTTTTACATGGTTTAATTTATTCAATTCTTAGAACAACTGTATGCAGTAGCTACTATATTATTATTGATCTCATCTTACACATGAAGAGACTAAGGCACAGAGAGGTTACAAGCTGAAGTTCCAGACCATTCTGTGAAGTGGCAGACCAGAATTGAGCTCAGATCCTCTGGTCCCTGGGCCTGTGCTCCTGAAACACTATTCTTTTTTTCTTTTTTTTGTATTTTTTCTGAAGCTGGAAACGGGGAGGCAGTCAGACAGACTCCCGCACGTGGCCGGCCGGGATCCACCTGGCACGCCCACCAGGGGCAATGCTCTGGGCGTCGCCCTGTCGCGACCAGAGCCACTCTAGCGCCCAGGGCAGAGGCCAAGGAGCCATCCTCAGCGCCCGAGCCATCTTTTGCTCCAATGGAGCCTCGGCTGCGGGAGGAGAAGAGAGGGACAGAGAGGAAGGAGAGGGGGAGGGGTGGAGAAGCAGATGGGCGCTTCTCCTCTGTGCCCTGGCCGGGAATCGAACCTGGGACTTCCGCACGCCAGGCCGACGCTCCACCACTGAGCCAACTGGCCAGGGCCAAACCACTATTCTTCTAGTGCCCTGATCTCCGAGCTCCTCTGGGAATCCACTCCAGGGCCTTCTGACTTCTCCCAAATTCCCTCTGCTCAGGAGACTCAGCTCTTCTTACATTCCTTCTCCTTTTCTCTTACCCCCTCCCCTCCAGGATCATGAGGATGAGGATGAGAATGAGAATGAAGAAGCCAATGAGGCCACCTGGGCCACGCCCCAAGGATCAGAGATGGTAGAAGAGGAAGCCCCCAGTGACCATGTGCCCTCAGCCCAGCCTAGTTCGTCACACCTGTCAAGCTGGGAGCGGGTGTCACGGCTGATGGAGGAGGACCCTGCCTTTCGTCGTGGCCGCCTTCGCTGGCTCAAGCAGGAGCAGTTGCGGCTGCAAGGACTGCAGGGTTCTGGGGGCCGAGGTGGGGGACTGCGCAGACCCCCAGCCCGCTTTGTGCCCCCTCACGACTGTAAACTGCGCTTCCCCTTTAAGAGCAACCCCCAGCACAGGGAGTCCTGGCCAGGGATGGGGGGCGGGGAGGTCCCAGCTCCACCCCAACCCCCTGAGGAGGTTACTCCCCCATTAGCTACCCCTGCCCGCAGGCCCCCAAGTCCCCGAAGGTCCCACCGACCTCGCAGGAATTCCCTGGATGGAGGCGGCCGATCCCGGGGAGGGGGTTCTGCACAGCCTGAACCCCAGCACTTCCAGCCGAAAAAGCACAACTATTATCCCCAGCAGCCCCAACCGTACCCAGCCCAACGGCCCCCAGGGCCTCGCTACCCCCCATACACTACTCCCCCGCGAATGAGACGGCAGCGCTCAGCCCCTGACCTCAAGGAGAGTGGGGCAGCCGTGTGAGTCCCACATCCTAAGCAGAAAGGGCCTGGTGGGGCCCCTTGATGGGAGGAGAGAAGAAGCCTGAGACGCTGCTTCCCCAGAAGCCCTGGGGCTGGGAGGCCCTAGAAATGAGAGAAGGTTCGAGTAGGTGCTAGATGACATGGGGTGACAGGCCGGAGGCTGAAGGAAGGAAGAGGGCACGGAGTTGCTAGGAGCAAACCAAAGTGAGGGAAGAGTGATGGGAAGCTGCCTGGGGGCCACCCCTTACAGAGGGGAGTCCCACAAACGCTGCTATGGGTGGGGTGGGGGCTTGGGTGCTCTGTAGCCAGTGTTTGACTTTCTTTTCAAGTGGAGGCAAAGGGGGGAGAACAGAGTGAGGCAAGTTCTCCTCCCCAGTCCTTGTCTGTCTGTCTGTCTGTGGTGGTTTCTGTTTCCAGGGAGGTGTAGCAGGATCATCAGTTATTCCCCTTCCCTTCCAGGCCTCCGCTGTATATGGAGGCCCTGTCTGGTTTCTGGTTTCTGGTTTGGCTGGGGTCTCATGACAATATGGGACCCTACAATAAAGGATAGCAAACAGAGGGAGCTTGTTACTGGTGGTTGTTTGGTTTTGGTGTCTAATAGAGGTACAGGTAATATAAGTAAGATGCACAGATCTTTAGTGAGTGGTCTGAATTTGTACATAGGTATGATCTCCTGCAGTTACCACCCAGATCATAATACAAGAACATGCCCACATTGGTTTCATGAACTTTTAGCATCAGGTCTCCTCCCTTTAGAGTGCAGGGCCCAATTTATTTATTTTTCATTCAGTGAGAAGAGGGGAAGCAGAAAGACAGACTCCCACTTATACCCCAACTGGGATCCACCCGGGAAGCCCACTAGGGGGCGATGCTCTGCCCATCTGGGGCATTGCTCCATTGCTCAGCAACTGAGCTCTTAGCACATGAGCTGGAGGCCATAGAGCCATCCTCAGCTCCTGGGGCCAACTTCCAATTGAACTGTAGCTACAGGAGAAGAGAGGAATGGAGGGAGCGGGGTTGGTGGAGGAGCAGATGGGTGCTTCTGTGTACTCTGACTGGGAATCAAACCAGGTTCACACACTGGGTCAATGCTCTACCACTGAGCCAACTGGCTAGGGCCAGGACCCATTCTTTATTACCCATTCATTTTTGCCTTCCTAGTATCTCCATGTCTGCCCCCAACACTGCTGTCATTGTCCAGGTTGTCCAGGACGGGGAGGGAGGGTGTGAGGGGAGGTAGAGGGAATACAGCTCTGTTAACACCTAGCTGGCTGTTTTTAACAGGAAATGGAATGGGGTTGAGGGGCAAGGAGAGCTTCTGCTTCATGTAATCACTTAACTTGGAAAGTGCTCCCAAGCAGCCACAGGTGGCCCAGATTTTGTTCCATCTAAAGGTGTCCACTGGCCTGACCTGTGGTGGCCCAGTGGATAAAGCATCGACCTGGAAATGCTGAGGTCGCCGGTTCAAAACCCTGGGCTTGCCTGGTCAAGGCACATATGGGAGTTGATGCTTCCAGCTCCTCCCCCCCTTCTCTCTCTCTGTCTCTCTCTCTCTCTCTCTCTCTCTCTCTCTCTCTCCCTCTCCTCCCTAAAAAATTGAATAAATAAAAATAAAAAATAAAAAAAATAAAGGTGTCCACTGGTGAATGGGTTACTCAGGCTGACCACACTTACTGATTATTTTCACCCTGTTTGTTTCCTGCCTTTAGGCAGGGTCCATGCAGTATTCCAAATAATATTTTGTCTTAAGACTTTCAAGAAGTATGCTGCCTGCTTGTAATGTTCTGACTTGGGGAACAAGCCCATGGCAATGCAGTGTTGTAAAGGTTTTGCAGGTTAGATTGTATCTATCCCCCCTGCTCCACCCATTCACCTTGTGGATCCTTGGAATCCCCATGTTTTCACCCTGTTCTCAGGAAAACACTTCAGCCACTTGGAAAATTGAGCTGCTTCTCGGCAGCCTCCTGATGTCGGTCTTGAGGTACAAGTAGCCAAAACCACAGACATTATCCCAATTGCAGCCAAACCACAGCTCTGGGCAAGGGTACAATTAAGTTTACTATTGGTTTTTGTACCCTAATGCTGGCGACCTTTGTTTTGGCACCTTTGACTTGTCAGGTCTTCAGGGACCTGTTGACAGTGATTCAAGATCTGGGTTGTAATGGATAGTTTTGGCAACATTGTTTACTGGAGCAGTTTACAATCTGGTCAGGGAGACTAAATGTGAGCAAGAAGAAGATAGCATAGGAAGTTCTTTGTAGGTCATGCTGTGGGAGTTCAGATGGGAAAGATAGCTCATTCATTTAAAGTAGTGTTGGAATATTTTTATTTAAAGACTACCTTATGTAAATGTGTTATCTGCCATATTTATCCATTTCTCACTTCCATATCAATCTTTAAAAATATAATGAACCAAAAAAAAAAAATATATATATATATATAATGAACTGCCTGACCAGGTGATAGTGCAATGGATAGTGTTGACCTGGGACAGTGAGGACCCAGGTTCAAAACCCTGAGGTCGCCAGCTTGAGTACAGGCTCATCTGACTTGAGCATGAACTTACTAGCTTGAGCGTGGGGTTGCTGGCTAGAGCGTGGTATCATAGACATGACCCCAGGTCACTGGCTGGAGCCCAAAGGTCACTGGTTTGAAGCCCAAGGTGGTTGGCTTGAGCAAGGGATCACTGGCTTAGCTGGAGCCCCCTAGTCAAGGCATCTATGAGAAAGCAATAAGGGAACAATTAAAGTGCCTTGGCTATAAGTTTGATACTTCTCATCTCCCTTCCTGTCCGTCTGTCTCTGTCTGTTCCTGTCTCTGTCTCTCTCTTGCTAAAAAAAAAAAATAATAATAGTAATGAACTTTAGTGTGACCTGTGGTAGCACAGTGGGTAAGGTGTCGACCTGAAAGGCTGAGATTACCGGCCTGAGTCCCCGGGCTTGCCTGGTCCTCTCTCACCCCCCATTTCTCTCTCCTCTCTCTAAAATCAATTAATAAGATCTTAAAAAAAATAAAAATGTAATGAACTTTAGATTTTATTCAGAGAAGTGCCTACTAATCTCTTACATATGCTACACACTAGCATATCATTCTTAAAACAGGCCTGTAAAGTAGGTTTCTTTTTGTCTCCATTTTTCAGATTAGAAGACAGGTTTGAATAGATTAATGAATTTCTGAAGGTCAATAAAAGGTTTTTGTTTTTGTTTTATTGTGAGAGAGAGAGGGACAGATAGAGAGAAACATCAGTTCTTCATTGAGGCACCTTCGTTTTTCATTGATTGCTTTCTCTTATGTGCCTTGTCTGGGGGGCTCCAGCTGAGCCAGTGACCCCTTGCTCAAGCCAGTGGCCATGGGGTCATGTTCATGGTCTCACACTCAAGCTGGTGACCTCAGGGTTGTTTTTAAAAAAAATTTTTTTTTTTTGTATTTTTCTGAAGCTAGAAAGGAAGAGAGACAGTCAGACAGATTCCCGCATGCGCCCAACTGGGATCCACCCGGCATGCCCACCAGGGGGCCACGCTCTTCCCACCAGGGGGCGATGCTCTGCCCCTCCGGGGCGTCACTCTGCTGCAACCAGAGCCATTCCAGCGCCTGGGGCAGAGGCCAAGGAGCCATCCCCAGCGCTCGGGCCATCTTTGCTCCAATGGAGCCTCGGCTGCGGGAGGGGAAGAGAGAGACAGAGGAAGGAGAGGGGGAGGGGTGGAGAGGGGGAGGGGTGGAGAAGCAGATGGGCGCTTCTCCTGTGTGCCCTAGCCGGGAATTGAACCCAGGACTTCTGCACGCCAGGCCAATGCTCTACCACTGAGCCAACCGGCCAGGGCCAAAAAAAATTTTTAAGTTTATTTATTTATTTATTTATTTATTTAATTTATTCATTTTTAGAGAGGAGAGAGAGGGGGAGAGAGAGGAGAGAGGAGGAGCTGGAAGCATCAACTCCCATATGTGCCTTGACCAGGCAAGCCCAGGGTTTCGAACCGGCGACCTCAGCATTTCCAGGTCGACGCTTTATCCACTGCACCACCACAGGTCAGGCAAATTTTTTTTTTTTTTTTTTTAAACAGAGACAGAGAGAGAGTCAGAGAGAGGGATAGACAGGGACAGACAGACAGGAACGGAGATGAGAAGCATCAATCATCAGTTTTTTGTTGCGACACCTTAGTTGTTCACTGATTGCTTTCTCATATGTGCCCTGACCGTGGGCCTTCAGCAGACCGAGCAACCCCCCACTTGAGCCAGCGACCCTGGGTCCAAGCCGGTGAGCTTTTGCTCAAACCAGATGAGCCCGCACACAAGCTGGCGACCTTGGGGTCTCGAACCTGGGTCCTCCGCATCCCAGTCCGACGCTCCATCCACTGCACCACCGCCTGGTCAGGCCTAAAGGGCATAAAAGTTCTTAAGAGGCGGCCTGACCTGTGGTGGCACAGTGGATAAAGCGTCGACCTGGAACGCTGAGGTCGCTGGTTCGAAACCCTGGGCTTGCCCAGTAAAGGCACATATGGGAGTTGATGCTTCCTGCTCCTCTCCTCCCTCTCTCCCCCCTTCTCTAAAATAAATAAATAAAATCTAAAAAAAAAAATGTTCTTAAGAGGCAAAGTTAGGATTCCAACCCAAGTCAGCTTGACAGAAGCCTAGACTTTATCTCTGATGCCTCTAGAATACTGTACTACTACTTTTCCTTTTAGAAGCTATGTTGTGTTCTCCTGTTAGGAATTCTCAATTATTTCATGAGTCTGTCTCTAGTTTCTGGTCTCTCCCAGAGTTGCCCTGGAGGAGTGTAAACCTTATCCAGAATTGGGCAGAAACTCCAATCTGTCAGTTTTTCACTTGCCCAGTTGGAACACTTCTACAATTTCACTCTCGGTTTGCTTGGAAATTCCATTTTCTTCTTTTTTTTTCTTTAAGATTTTCTTTATTGATTTTTAGAAAGGATAGAGAGAGAAAAGTGAGGGGAGGAGAGGGAAGTATCAACTCATAGTAGTTGCTTCTTGTATGTGCCTTGACTGGGCAAACCCAGGACTTTGAACCAGTAACTTCAGCATTCCAGGCCGACACGATATCCACTGTGCTACCACCAGTCAGGCTCCATGTTATTTACTTATTTTTTTTACAGGGACAGAGAGAGAGTCAGAGAGAGGGATAGACAGGGACAGACAGACAGGAACGAAGAGAGATGAGAAGCATCAATCATCAATTTTCTCGTTGTGACACCTTAGTTGTTCATTGATTGCTTTCTCATATGTGCCTTGACCGTGGGCCTGAGCGGACCGAGTGATCTTAGGTCTGAGCTGGTGAACTTTTTTTTTTTTTCTCAACCCAGATGAGCTCGTGCTCAAGCTGGCGACCTTGGGGTCTCGAACCTGGGTCTTCCACATCCCAGTCCGAAGCTCTATCCACTGCGCCACCACCTGGTAAGGCTCCATTTTATTTAAAAAAATTTTTTTTCTGAAGGCTTCTTTCCATTTGTTAGTTACTCATTTGGAATTTTTTCACCTGGAATTAACATATTTTGAGTACATTTGGGGACTTCCAAGACTTTTTTTTTTTTACAGAGACAGAGAGTCAGAGAGAGGGATAGATAGGGACAGACAGACAGGAACGGAGAGAGATGCAAAACATCAATCATCAGTTTTTCGTTGCGACACCTTAGTTGTTCATTGATTGCTTTCTCATATGTGCCTTGCCCGGGGCCTTCAGCAGACCAAATAACCCCTTGCTCAAGCCAGTGACCTTGGGTCCAAGCTAGTGAGCTTTGCTCAAACCAGATGAGCCTGCGCTCAAGCTGGTGACCTCGGGGTCTCGAACCAAAGTCCTCGGCATCCCAGTTCAACACTCTATCCATTGCGCCACTGCCTGGTCAGGTCCAAGACTTATTTTTAAAAGATATCTTTTTCATTGAATTTAGAGAAAGGGGAGGTAGGGGAATGGGAAGCATCAATTCATAGTAGTACCATATTTCCCCATGTATAACATACTCCCATGTATAAGACTCACCATAGTTTTGGGGCCCGAAATTAAAAAAAAAAGTATTACATAAAGTTATTGAATTCAAGTTTTATTCATCATAAAATTCATATAACTCTTCATCACTGTCAAAACTCCCATCCATAACCCTGGCCAATTGGCTCAGTGGTAGAGCGTCGGCCTGGCGTGCGGGAGTCCCAGGTTTGATTCCCGGCCAGGGCACACAGGAGAAGCGCGCATCTGCTTCTCCACCCCTCTCCCTCTCCTTCCTCTCTGTCTCTCTCTTCCCCTCCTACAGCCAAGGCTCCATTGGAGCAAAGTTTGTGTGGGCGCTGAGGATGGCTCTGTGGTCTCTGCCTCAGGCGCTAGAATGGCTCTGATTGCGGCAAAGCGGCGCCCCAAGATGGGCAGAGCATCGCCCCCTGGTGGGCATGCTGGGTGGATCCTGGTAGGGTGCATGCGGGAGTCTGACTGCCTCCCCGTTTCCAACTTCAGAAAAAAAATAAAAAGCAATATAAATTATTCTGCAGTTGTCTAGAAAAACAAAACAAAACAAAATAAAACTCCCATCCATTAGCTTGTCCTCATCTGTGTCTGATGATTAATCACTGTCTTCATATGTTGCCTGGTCCTCAGTAACATCTATGGCATTTGAAATCCCATAACCACTGTATAAGACATGCCCAGTTTTAGACCCCAAATTTTTTGAAAAAGGGTGCATCTCATACAGTGGGAAATACGGTAGTTACTTCTTATATGTGCCTTGACCAAGGGTTTTGAACCGGCCACCTCTGTATACCAGGTCAACACTTTATCCACTGTGCTACTGCAGGTCAGGCTCCCAAGACTTTTTTAAAAAGTGGGTTTTTTTAATTGATTTTTTTAGAGAGAGGAAGAAAGAGAGAGAGAGAGAGAGAGAGGCAGAAACATTGATTTATTCCTATTGTGCACTGACGGGGGATTGAACCTACAACCTATGCATATCAAGACGATACTCTAACCAACTGAGCTATCTGACCAAGGCTTCTAAGACTTTTTAAAACAGTCTTTTTTTTTATACCTTTCCTATATTCCTAGTTTCTAATTTGGTTTGATTTTAATTTTTTTTTTTTTTTACAGAGTCAGAGATAGACAGGGACAGACAGACAGGAACGGAGAGAGATGAGAAGCATCGATCATCAGTTTCTCGTTGCGCGTTGCGACTTCTTAGTTGTTCATCGATTGCTTTCTCACATGTGCCTTGACTGTGGGCCTTCAGCAGACCGAGTAACCCCCTGCTGGAGCCAGCGACCTTGGGTCCAAGCTGGTGAGCTTTTTGCTCAAGCCAGATGAGCCCGCGCTCAAGCTGGCGACCTCGGGGTCTCGAACCTGGGTCCTTCCGCATCCCAGTCTGACGCTCTATCCACTGCGCCACCACCTGGTCAAGCTAATTTGGTTTGATTTTAAATTGTTCTTTTTCCTTTTAAAAATATGATGTCAGCACCTACTTGATGACCTTCTGGTTCTTATGGACTGTGGGTAATTCTACTCACCAGTCCCAAAGACCCACTACTCCTGCGTGATCACAAACTCTGCTTGTATTATCATCTAAGTCCTTCACGTGGAGTATTTGAAACTCTATCACTGGAGTCCTGCTTCCTGTACCAGTAGAGTTTTAGAGAATGCTCCTCAAGAGGCTGGCTTTGGCCCTGGCCAGTTGGCTCAGTGGTAGAGTGTCGGCCCCATGTGTGGAAGTCCCAGGTTCGATTCCCAGCCAGGGCACACAGGAGAGGCGCCCATCTGCTTCTCCCCCCTTCCCCCTCTCCTTTCTCTCTATCTCTCTCTTCCCCTCCCTCAGCCAAGGCTCCTCCATTGGAGCGAAGTTGGCTGGGGCACTGAGGTCGGCTCCATGGCCTCTGCCTCAGGTGCTAGAATGGCTCTGGCGGGAATGGAGCATTGCCCCCTGGTGGGCATGCTGGGTGGATCCCAGTTGGGTACATGCAGGAGTCTATCTGACTGCTTCCCTGCTTCTAACTTTGGAAAAATACAAAAAAAAAAAGGCTAGCTTTAAATATCTCACTTAACCCAACTTTGCTTCCAGCCTCTCCCTTTAGCAATATTGCTTCATTAACATCTCTGGCTACCCACTAGTGTGGGCTTAGTGCAGTGGTGGGATTCAAGTGCCACGAACCAATGCAGCTAGTAATTCCAGGTTCAGAGTGGGAACAGCACAGAATTAAGAAAACTGGCTTAAAGAAATAAAGGATGTGGTTGGGAGGGCTCTGCAATTGCTGCTGGCAAGAAGAGAGCCCATTTCTTGCTTTATTTATAGGGCAAAGTGAGGCTATTAGCAAATCAATGAGATCTCTGATTATATTTCTCAGGCAATCCAAGAATTTTACCAAGTGCAGAATATCCCCACCATACATAACATCTTAACTTTACACAAAACAAAGGGTAGAAGAAATTTGCCTCCAGTCTTTCCAGGGGAACATGGGGGATAGGATGAATCCAGCACCACAGTTTAACAGCCTTTTGCAACTTCACAGAACAAGTGAGGTGGGGGGTTGGGCAGACTGTCAGCTTACAGCTAGTTCCCCACATCTCTGTCCCCCAAAAATCTAAACTGCAAAAACATTGTTGGCTTTTCGGTCCCCAACATTCCAGTTATTTAACAACCAGTTCTCTACCCTAGTGACCATTTTAAGTATAAAAAAATATCCCGGATGAGCCTCCAAACAAACAAACAAACAAAAAATATATATGTATATACCGCCTGACCAGGTGATGGCGCAGTGGACAGTGTCAGACTGGGATGCGGAGGACCCAGGTTTGAGACCCCGAGGTCGCCAGCTTGAGCACGGGCTCATCTGGTTTGAGCAAAAGCTCACCAGCTTGGACCCAAGGTCGCTGGCTTGAGCAAGGGGTTACTCGGTCTGCTGAAGGCCTGTGGTCAAGGCACATATGAGAAAGCAATCAATGAACAACTAAGGTCTTGCAACAAAAAACTGATGATTGATGCTTCTCATCTCTGTCCGTTTCTGTTTGTCCCTGTCTATCCCTCTCTCTGACTCTCCCTGTAAAAAAAAAAACACCAAAAAAATATATATATACCAAAAAGTTTATTATTTCATGCATTTAATACTTAAAAACAATAAAAGAGGCCTGACCAGGCGGTGGCACAGTGGATAGAGCATTGGACTGGGATGCAGAGGACCCAGGTTCGAGACCCTGTGGTCATCAGCTTGAGCGTGGGCTCATCTGGTTTGAGCAAAAGCCCACCAGCTTGAACCCAAGGTTGCTGGCTTCAGCAAGGGGTTACTCAGTCTGCTGAAGGCCCATGGTCAAGGTACATATGGGAAAGCAATCAATGAACAACTAAGGTGTTGCAACGCGCAATGAAAAACTAGTGATTGATGCTTCTCATCTCTCTCCGTTCCTGTCTTTCTGTCCCTGTCTATCCCTCTCTCTGACTCTCTCTGTCTCTGTAAAAAATAAAATAAAATAAAATAAACAATAAAAGAGAAACACAACACTAGATTATTAGAAAGTTTTAAAATATTAATAAAAAATATTAAATAATACCTGACAGAAGACAATAAAACTGTTATTTAAGATATTTCTGGCCCTAGCCGGTTGGCTCAGCGGTAGAGCGTTGGCCTGGTGTGCGGGGGACCTGGGTTCGATTCCCCGCCAGGGCACATAGGAGAGGCGCCCATTTGCTTCTCCACCCCCCCCACCCTCCTTCCTCTCTGTCTCTCTCTTCCCCTCCCGCAGCCAAAGCTCCATTGGAGCAAAGATGGCCCCGGCACTGGGGGTGGCTCCTTGGCCTCTGCCCCAGGCGCTAGAGTGGCTCTGGTCGCGACAGAGCGACGCCCCGGATGGGCAGAGCATCGCCCCCTGGTGGGCAGAGCGTAGCCCCCAGGTGGGCCTGCCGGGTGGATCCCGGTCCGGCGCATGCAGGAGTCTGACTGTCTCTCCCCGTTTCCAGCTTCAGAATTTAAAAAAAAAAAAAAAAGATATTTCCAATGACAGCTTGTCACCCCCTGGTTGGCACTTTTTCTCTTTACGTTATATGTTTGTTTACTGAGGTAACAAACGAGAGGGAATTAAAATGTAGCATTTCATCAAAGGTATAATGAGTTTTATGAAATGAATAAATAAATATTATAAGCATAGTTCTTTTTTTTTCTGAAGCTGGAAACGGGGAGGCAGTCAGACTCCCGCATGCGCCCGACCGGGATCCACCTGGCACGCCCACCTGGGGGCGATGCTCTGCCCATCCGGGGCGTCGCTCTGTTGCAACCAGAGCCACTCTAGCGCCTGGGGCAGAGGCCAAGGAGCCATCCCCAGCGCCTGGGCCATCTTTTGCTCCAATGGAGCTTTGGCTGCGGGAGGGGAAGAGAGAGACAGAGAGGCAGGAGAGGGGAAGGGGTGGAGAAGCAGATGGGCGCTTCTCCTGTGTGCCCTGGCCGGGAATCGAACCTGGGACTTCCGCACGTCAGGCCGACGCTCTACTACTGAGCCAACTGGCCAGGGCCACAAGCATAGTTCTATCAAACTTTTTCATCTATGAACGGAATGAACATTACTACAGGCACTTAGAATATGCTGTTGTGTAGATGAACATTAAAAAAGAGTAGGAATGTAAATTTGTGATTTCCATATTGGGCGGCTGCCCAGGTGCCCACCTGAGAGAGAACTCTGATTACAAGTGCCATTTTAACAACCAGTTCACTGAACTCAACAAAAAATTAAGTATCAGTTCTGCTGAACCGGTGTGAACTGGCTGAATCCCACTACTGGCTTAGTGTTCACCTCATCAGGTCAAAGCAGCCTCTGCCCCATACAAGTTCTCACTCCTACCATCCTCTTCTGTTTCTCTTGAAAGGCAAGAGGAGATTGACATCATCTAGATATATGTCTCATCTAAAGTTCTGGTCACTGGATGGGTGTTGTAGAAACTGCTTCTATCATCCCTGAACAATTCTATTGTTACAGAGGTGACATTAATCTGCAATTTCTCGGACAGCCTCAGCAATGAGGATTCCCTCAACTCCCCCAGTTTCTTTCTTTCTTTCTTTTTTTAAGAACGAACATTTATTTATTCATTTTAGAGAGGAAAGAGAGAGAGAAAAGGGGGGGATGAGCAGGAAGCATCAACTCCCAAATGTGCCTTGACCAGGCAAGCCCAGGGTTCTGAACCTGGACGTTCCAGGTCAACACTTTATCTATTGCGCCACCACAGATCAGGCCTTCCCCAATTTCTTGTGCTCCCCCACCCCCAATCCTGGAGGACTATGTTTTCAGATACTTGGGAAGGCCTTGACCTGAGCTCTAGCTCCCAGGCTGTAGCTGGGTTCCTACTTGATAGACTAGATGCACTAGTCTAGGAAAAGTTTTCGTGCCTAGTAAGCTGAGCTTCTTTAAAAATGACAGTGGAAACTGTCTTGGATGTTCAGAGCCTGGTCAGCTAGAGAATAAAATCTCCTTTTTCCAAGCCCAGGCCCCATTCCCAACAGGTTAGGGCTGCAGTCAACCTTTGGAGCACACAGACTTGGGTTCCTGCCTGGTAACTAATTAGCTGTGTCGCTCTGGGTAAGTCACCCACCTTAGGATTCAGATTTCTTCTCTGTATATAGGACATAGCCCAAGGAAGGTGCTACGAAGATTTGATGAGATAATACGTGTAAAGGACCTGGCACAGGCCTGACCAGGCGGTGGCGCAGTGGATAGAGTGTTGGACTGGGATGCGAAGAACCCAGGTTCGAGACCCTGAGGTCACCAGCTTGAGCGCAGGCTCATCTGGTTTGAGCAAAGCTCACCAGCTTGGACCCAAGGTCGCTGGCTTGAGCAAGGGGTTACTCGGTCTGCTGAAGGCCCATGGTTAAGGCACATATGAGAAAGCAATCAATGAACAGCTAAGGTGTTGCAACGAAAAACTAATGATTGATGCTTCTCATCTCTCTCCGTTCCTGTCTGTCCCTATCTATCCCCTCTCTCTGACTCTGTCTCTGTTAAAAAAAAAAAGGACCTGGCACATTATTAGCTCATAGTTGGTGTCTTGCCTTTTCCCTTGTTTTTAACTGGAAATAAAATCCTGGGAAAGAAGGGAGGTGCTGCACAATGGGGCAGGTCCCCCAAAATGTCAAAATTCCTCTCCAGCTCCACCCACCTCAACGCCTGGCACTCCCTACCTGCCACTTCTTCCCTAAGCTCTGTCCTTCCACCGGTGTCCGCCAGGAGGAGAAAAGGCGCAGGTTCCCACACTGGCAGCTTTCACTTGCGCCTTCATAGCTTTGAGTCTCCCAGGGGCGGGGCAGGATGCGCTGGCGCAGAGGCTGTGTAGGGCAAGATGCACCGCCAGCCACGGCTTCCCTTTCTGGCTTGAGGGTAGCTGGCTAGGGGCCAGAGCAGGGTGGTAAAGGGTGAGGTTTCTGCGGTCCTTTCTTCTTCCTCCGGGGTCGGTTTTCATCTTCATTGTCCGAATGGGCGACCTGACTCCCTTCAGAGTTAGCATTTTTTCCCCCATCGTGGGTGCTCCTGAAATCCAAAGAAAGGGAAGAGAAAGGACATTTATTGAGTGCCTTCTGCCATAGAGACAGTGCAAGAGAAGTGGACCAACCTTAGGAGGAGTGATACTCCTGTAGGAGAGAAGGTTTGGGGCTTTGCTTTTCCCCAAATTTAGCAAATACAGAAAAGGAGAGGGAAGAAAATTAATCTGTATTTCCTTACCTCAAAGTATCCGTTAATACCTCCCGAAAAATCTATCCTAGAATTTTTGTTCAAAAAAATATTTATTTTAAAAAATATTTATCAGACACCTACTTATACTATGCGCTTAGTATTGTTCACTTGTACGGGAACTACAAAGGAAGAGAAGGATGATCAGGAAACAGGGTTTTTAGAAATCTGCAAATGAACACATGTTAGTGTCTTAAGGGCAAATCCCATAGCAAAAGCCAGAGTCACTTTACTAAGGATTTCAGAAAAGAAAACTCACAGAAAGGAGCTGTGGCTATGATGAACGCACTGCAGCCTGCATTTGAATCTAATTGCATATTAGAGAATATATACAGTATACAGGGAAAATTAGCCCAAATTTCTGATTTTATTAATTTTTTTCTTGTAAGTTTTTGACTTTTAAAAACAAAATAATAATATGTTAATTATATACAAAATTATAAACTATCAGAATTTTAATATTCATGAGGAAAATGAGGCCCAGAAAAGATAATTGACTTGCTTAGAATTCAATAGGGTAGGACTGGGATTGGACACTGGATCTCAGATTTCTAGGCTGGTACGTTTTTCTTTTTTTTTAAATTATTTTTTATTTATTCATTTTTTTAGAGAGGAGAGACAGAGAGACAGAGAAAGGAGGGGAGAGGAGCAGGAAGCATCAACTTCCATATGTGCCTTGACCAGGCAAGCCCAGGGTTTTCAATCAGTGACCTCGGCATTCCAAGTTGACACTTCATCCACTGTGCCACCACAGGTCAAACTGGTACCATTTTTCTCGTATCAAATGTGGCTCAGGCTTTAAATTAAACTCTAACATAATTGAGTTTCAGAGAATTTATTTTGGAGGAAAAACATCAGAACTGGCATTCTCAGATAATAATTAAAGCTTAGATAATTCTCTCTTTTTTTTTTTTTTGACAGAGAGAGAGAGAGAGACAGATAGGGAGAGAGATGAGAAGCATCAATTCTTTTCTTTTTTTTTATAGAGAGAGTGAGTCAGAGAGAGGCATAGACAGACAGGAACGGAGAGAGATGAGAAGCATCAATCATTAGTTTTTCATTGCGCATTGCAACACCTTAGTTGTTCATTGATTGCTTTCTCAGATGTGCCTTGACCACGGGCCTTCAGTAAACTGAGTAACCCCTTGCTGGAGCCAGCGATCTTGGGTTCAAGCTGGTGGGCTTTTTGCTCAAGCCAGATGAGCCCGCGCTCAAGCTGGCGACCTTGAGGCCTCGAACCCGGGTCCTCTGCATCCCAGTCCGACGCTCTATCCACTGCGCCACTGCCTGGTCAGGCGAGAAGCATCAATTCTTCGCTGTGGCACCTTAATTGTTCACTGGTTGCTTTCTCATATATGCCTTGACTAGGGGCTATAGCAGAACGAGTGAACCCTTGCTCAAGCCAGAGACCTTGGGCTTTGAGCCAGCGACCTTTGGGCTCAAGCTAGCGACCATGGATCACGTCTATGATCCCATGCTCAAGCCAGCAACCCCACGCTTAACTGGTAAGCCCATGCTCAAGCTGGATGAGCCTGTGCTCAAGCCGGATGAGCCTGTACTCAAGCCAGCGACCTCAGGGTTTTGAACTTGGGTCCTCTGCGTCACAATCTGATTATTTATCCACTGTGCCACTGCCTGGTCAGACAGAGCCTGGATAATTCTTACTGAAGAGATAGTCTGTAGACATAATGAATAGTCTTTGGCTATATCATAACTTTTAGTGGATGGCAGGATTTATACTGGAAGATAGGTAAACATTTCATTAATATGGTAAAAAGTCAGATGGATTTTTTTTTTTATTGACCTTAGAAAAAGATAGAAGGGGTAGGGCGGGGGAGGAACAGGAAGCATCAACTTATAGTAGTTGCTTCTCATATGTGCCTTGACTGGATAAGCTGGGCTTTAGAACTGGAGACCTCAGCATTCCAGGTCGATGCTTTAACCACTGTGCCACCATAGGTCAGGCTTTTTTTTTCCACCTCATTTTAATTATTATTTATTTATTTTTACAGAGACAGAGAGAGAGTCAGAGAGAAGGATAGACAGACAGGAAAGGAGAGATGAGAAGCATCAATCATCAGTTTTTTATTGCGACACCTTAGTTGTTCATTGATTGCTTTCTCATATGTGCCTTACCGTGGGCCTTCAGAAGACTGAGTAAACCCTTGCTCAAGCTAGTGACCTTGGGTCCAAGCTGGTGAGTTTTGGTCAAACCAGATGAGCCCGCGCTCAAGCAGGTGACCTCGAGGTCTCGAACCTGGGTCCTCCGCATCCCAGTCCGACGCTCTATCCACTGCACCACCACCTGGTTAGGCATTACCTTAGTTTATTGATTGCTTTCTCATATGTGCCTTGGCTGGGGGCTCCAGCAGAGCAAGTGACCCCTTGCTCAAACCAACGACCCTGGGGTTTAAGCCAGCGACCTTTGGGCTCAAGCCAGCGACTATGGGGTCATGACTATGGTCCCACAATCAAGCCAGTGGCCCCACGCTCAAGCAGTGACCTTGGTTTTTCAAACCAGGATCCTCAGTATCCCAGGCCGACGCTCTATCTACTACACCACCACCTGGTCAGGCTAGATTCTTATCTTTTTAAATTCTAGGGAATTCACACTTGAATTAGCTCTTGTGAAAGTTCACAAGTTCCACAGAGCCGGGTGAGTGCCTGTCACTCTGTGATCGGAGGAGCCACTCAGTTTGCTTTTTGTGTGATTCAAAATTTCTTGATCCATTCTTTCTTTCTTTCTTTTTTTTTTTTACAGAGACAGAGCGAAAGTCAGAGAGAGGGATAGATAGGGACAGACAGACAGGAACGGAGAGAGATGCGAAGCATCAATCATCAGTTTTTTGTTGCGACACCTTAGTTGTTCATTGATTGCTTTCTCATATGTGCCTTGACCATGGGCCTTTAGCAGACTGAGTAACCCTTTGCTCAAGCCAGCAACCTTGGGTCCAAGCTGGTGAGCTTTGCTCAAGCCAGATGAGCCCGCGCTCAAGATGGCAACCCCAAGGTCTCGAACCTGGGTCCTTCCGCATCCCAGTCTGACGCTCTATCCACTGCGCCACCGCCTGGTCAGGCCCCATTCTTTCTTAATGAAATGAGCAGATGTGAAATTGTGAGACCAGGACCCAGGAAGAAGCCCTTACTGCAGACTATGTAATAGAGGGAAGGAGGCCTTTGAAAATGTCCTGTTGAGGCCTGACCTGTGGTGGTGCAGTGGATAAAGTGTCGACCTGGAATGCTGAGGTCGCTGGTTCAAAACCCTGGGCTTGCCTGGTCAAGGCAGATATAGGAGTTGATGCTTCCCGCTCTTCACTTTCTCTCTCTCTCTCTCTCTCTCTCTCTCTCTCTCTCCCCTCTCTAAAATGAATAACTAAAGTCTTTTACAAAATGTCCTGTTGAGCCTGCTATAAAATAGAGTTCTCAGTTTGGTTGTGCATCAGAATCACATGAGAAGCTTCTTAGAAACAAAACTTCCCAACCCAATCTCTTCTTTCAAATCTTGTGGTTCTCAGGACACCTGGAATGAGAGCCAGTCTCCTTATCATGGCCCACCAGTTCCACAGGACTGGTTCTTATATTTTATCTTCAAGCTTCTAACCACTTTCCTTCCCAATTTTTGCGTGAGAATTTCATGTCATTTAGTTCTCAATTCAAATGTCGTGTTCTCAGAGAACCTCCTTTCCTCCTCTTCCTTAACTTCATCAGTGTTACCCACAGACACACACACTTTTAGCATACCACCCTGTTTTGTTTCTTCATAGTCCACTTTTCTATTTGAGCTGAAATGATATTTTGTACTTGTTTGCTTGTTTATTGTCCATCTCAGGGGCTGCACTGGCTTGTCACCTATTTTTATATGGCCTTTGAGCTAAGAATAGTTTTTACATTTTTAAATGGTTGAAAAAAAAAGAATCATATTTCATTAAACATGAAAATTACATGAGATTCAAATTTTAGTGTCTGTAAATAAGTTCTATTGGCACATAGCCACTCTTATTCACTTACATAATGTCTATGCCTGCTTTCTTGCTCAAGGGCACAATGGAATGGTTGCAACAGAGACTTTATGGCCCTTAAAGCCTAAAATATCTGCTATCTGGCCATCTATAGAAAAAGTTTGCTGACCTCTGGTCTATCTCCCGAACTAGGATATAAGTTCGCTGAGAGTAGTTACCTATTTCATTACCTATTCTATTCTCAGTGATACTACACTTTATAGTAGGTGCTCAAATAGTAGTCGAATGAAAGAACCAATGAAACCCTAGAATTTGTACTTAAACAGAAACAAACTCCTTAGGTGATATGTAACCCGGCTTGGCCTCACTACTGAGGGGAAAGGCTAAACCAGACTGAAATGTGGCCAAATTTACGTCCTCATAATAATACCAAGCAATGGTGTGTTTAATACTATGAGAGCTTTAGAGTGAAAAAGACACAATTTATCCAACATTTTTATAGTGCTGATTATGTGCCAGGCAGTGTTCTAAGTAGTTTTAAAATATTAACAACTTCAGGCCCTGGCCGGTTGGCTCAGCGGTAGAGCGTCAGCCTGGCGTGCGGGGGACCCGGGTTCGATTCCCGGCCAGGGCACATAGGAGAAGCGCCCATTTGCTTCTCCACCCCCCCTCCTTCCTCTCTGTCTCTCTCTTCCCCTCCCGCAGTGAGGCTCCATTGGAGCAAAGATGGTCCGGGTGCTGGGGATGGCTCCTTGGCCTCTGCCCCAGGCGCTAGAGTGGCTCTAGTCGCGGCAGAGCGACACCCCAGATGGACAGAGCATCGCCCCCTGGTGGGCAGAGCGTCGCCCCTGGTGGGCGCATGCGGGAGTCTGTCTGACTGTCTCTCCCCGTTTCCAGCTTCAGAAAATACAAAAAAAAAAAAAAAATTAACAACTTCAATCCTCACAACAGCCCAATGAAGTGATTACTATTATTATTATTCCATATAAGCAGAGGAAACTGAGGCACATAAAGCTTAAGAAATTAGCCCAAACGTCTGCAGCCATAAACCAAGCCAGCCAAGAAAGATGACGGACCTGACCAGGTGGTGGCACAGTGGATAGAGCGTTGGACTGGGATGCGGAAGGACCCAGGTTTGAGACCCCAAGGTTGCCAGCTTGAGCGTGGGCTCATCTGGTTTGAGCAAAAGCTCACCAGCTTGGACCCAGGGTTGCTGGCTCAAGCAAGGGGTTACTTGGTCTGCTGAAGGCCCCTGGTCAAGGCACATATGAGAGAGCAATCAATGAACAACTAAGGTGTTGCAACGAAAAACTAATGATTGATGCTTCTCATCTCTCTGTTCCTGTCTGTCCCTGTCTATCCCTCTCTCTGACTCTCTGTGTCTGTTAAAAAAATAAAAATAAAAATAAAAAAATAAAAATAAATTAAAAAAGAAAAAAAAGAAAGATGATGGTTCTTCACACTCCCTCATAATATCCAGTCCAGATGGGTAGGAAGGGCCAGTGGTAAAGATTTTCCAAATCTCCATTCCCTGATTTCACTTTCCCTAATGTCTTTACCTATTAGCCACAGAGTAACTGAAATCCTAGACAATTGCTAGGGTTCCTTTTTTTTTAAGACCTCACACAGCATTTAATTAATGTTGGGGGTGGGTAGGAGGGTGGACACCTCATACCTTGTGAAGGTAGAAATCCTCATAGCCTTGTGAAGACTGGGCAGGCCCTGGGGTACGTACCTTGAAGGCCCTTGATTCATAAACTATTACGTATGAGATAAATCATTCTTACTGGTTTCAGAAATACTGTATTTCCCCACGTATAATATATACACTTTTCCAAAAAATTTGGGGTCTAAAAACTGGGTGCATCTAATACAATGGTTGTAGTTTTTTTTTACTTGCATTTCCTGCTTTTCCCGCACTTGTTTTTGCGCTTATTATTCAAGACAATGATTTGTCATCAGACACAGATGAGGACAAGCTAATGGATGGGAGTTTTGACAGTGATGAGGAGTTGTATGAATTTTATGATGAATAAAACTTGAGTTCAATAACTTTATGTAATTTTTTTTTTTTCAAATTTCGGGCCCCAAAACTAAGGTGCGTCTTATACATGAGAGCATCTTATACATGGGGAAATACTGTAATAAATGAGGTTTGATACATTCATATTTGAAACCCACAATATTTGGAGAGGCCTTGAGCAGCACCACTGACCTGTGAGAAGGGCTAGAAACTTTGAATCCATCACCTTATTTATTTAAAAAATATCCCTTGCTCAAAAAAAAAAAAAAAATCCCTTGCTCAAGCCGGTGACTCTGTGCTCAAGCCGGATGAGCCTGCACTCAAGCCAGTGCCCTCACCTCTTCCACCTTCGTTCTGGTGCTCTCTGCCTCCACCAAATTGTTTATGGTTCTTTGTGGACAATATACTGTTTCCTGTGTCTTTCTTTCTCCTGGAAGGTCCTCTATACCAGTGGTCCCCAACTCCCGGGCCACGGACCAGTACCGGTCTGTGGGCCATTTGGTACCGGTCCGCAGAGAAAGAATAAATAACTTACATTATCTCCGTTTTATTTATATTTAAGTCTGAACGATGTTTTATTTTTAAAAAATGACCAGATTCCTTCTGTTACATCTGTCTAAGACTCACTCTAGACGCTTGTCTCGGTCACGTGATACATTTATCTGTCCCACCCTAAAGGCCGGTCCATGAAAACATTTTCTGACATTAAACCAGTCCATGGCCCAAAAAAGGTTGGGGACCCACTGCTCTATACCTCTCAGCCCCATTCAACTGGCTGCCTCCTACTCACCCATGAGTCTTAGTTTAGCTGCTACAGTCTCAGGAGACCTTGATTCCCTCCATCTGGATTAGAAGCTCTTTTTTTTCTTCTATTTTTTTTAGGTGACAGGAGGAGAGATAGTCAGTCAAACTCCAGCATGTGCCACAACCAGGATCCACCTGGGAACCCCATCTGGGGGCAATGCTCAAGTACTGAGGTATTTTTAGTGCCTGAGGCTGATGCACTCCAGTGGAGCTATCCTTAGCACCCAGGGCTACACTCGAAGGAATTGAGCCACTTGCTATGGGAGGGGAAGAAGGAGAAAAGGGCAAAAGGGCAAGGGGGAGAAGCAGATGGTTGCTTCTTCTGTGTACCCTGACCAGGAATCTAACCTGGGACATCTATATGCCAGGCCAACACTCTATCCACTGAGCCACTGGCTGGGGCCAGGGGCCCTTTTCTTTTCAAGCTTACCCTGGACACATCTCTATCACTACATTTATCATGTATAATAATATAATTGTGGCCTGACCAGGCAGTGGCACAGTGGATGGAGCATCAGCCTAGGACGCCAAGGACCCAGGTTCAAAATCCCGAGGTTGTCAGCTTGAACGCGGGCTCATCTGGTTTGAGCAAGACTCACCAGCTTGAGCCCAAGGTCGCTGGCTTGAGCAAGGGTTCACTAACTCAGCTGGAGCCCCCCAGTCAAGGCACATATGAGGAGCAATCAATGAACAACCAAGGTACAACTATGAGTTGATGCTTCTCATCTCTCTTCCTTCCTGCCTGTCAACCCCCATCTGTCCCAGCATCTATCTATCTCTCACTCTAAAATACATACATACATACATACATACATAAAAATAATAATTGTGAATTTTGTTCTTGTCTTCTCCTTTTGCCTCTGGACTTTTGAAGTTAAGAACTGAGCTTTATTCACCCTTTGAATCAGACCTAGATTCACGTCTAATGAAGACTGCAATGTAGTAGGATAGAAAAGCTGCCATGAGGCTTATTATACAATGATTATATCAAGGTAGGTATTATAAATACCAGATGAGGAAATTGAGGCTGCTACGTGTTTAAGGTCAACTTTTGGCTTGTTGGCAACAGGTCAGAGCTAGAAGTCCGCCTTCAGCTGAAGGTGACTAGACTGGGGAGGAGTCTGAAACCATGTCAGACTTAGCTTCAGAGCTAAGGGCCTTGAGTCTCAGGGAGGTTATATCAGGATCATAATCAGGTGAATGTTCTGATTGACAAGGAAGTAGCAGGTAGTGGAGAGAGCCCAACACCAGGCATCAGGAGATGACCTGGGTCCTGGCTCATGCTTTGTTCCAGCTGATGCCTTACCTTAGATTCACTCTAGTCCATAACGAGACCCCATTAGCCAAATGAGAGTCCCCAACTTGTCATATCTATTCCACAGCCAAGAATAACTTCTGTCCTTCTCCAATTATCTCCTGGTCAAAATACTGCTCTTTTTACAGACCCAGCTCTAATCTTACCTCCTGAGTGGTGCCTCCTTCATTTTCCTAATCAGGTGTGTGATGAGGGTTTCTCTTTTCTCCTCTGCGCGCAAACAAATTTATATACCTTTCTTAGGAAAGTTAATCTTGTTATTTTACTGTTTACCTAGGTTCTTCTCTTGTTTCTACTAAATTATCCCATTAGAGCCCTGGCCGGTTGGCTCAGCGGTAGAGCGTCGGCCTAGTGTGCGGAGGACCCGGGTTCGATTCCCGGCCAGGGCACACAGGAGAAGTGCCCATTTGCTTCTCCACCCCTCCGCTGCTGCGCCTTCCTCTCTGTCTCTCTCTTCTCCTCCCGCAGCCAAGGCTCCATTGGAGCAGGGATGGCCCGGGCGCTGGGGATGGCTCTGTGGCCTCTGCCTCAGGCGCTAGAGTGGCTCTGGTCGCAACATGGCGACACCCAGGATGGGCAGAGCATCGCCCCCTGGTGGGCGTGCCGGGTGGATCCCAGTCGGGCGCATGCGGGAGCCTGTCTGACTGTCTCTCCCTGTTTCCAGCTTCAGAAAAATGCAAAAAAAAAAAAAAAAAAATTATCCCATTAGATTTCCCCTCCTTGCCTGACCAGGCAGTGGTGCAGTGAACAGAGCGTCAACCTGGGACTCTGAGGACCCAGGTTTGAAACCTTGAGATCTCTAGATTGAGCAGGGGGTCACCGGCTTGAGTGAGGGATTATAGACATGACCCCATGGTCGCTGGCTTGAGGAAGGCGTCACTGGCTCAGCTTGAGTCCCCAAGTCAAGGCATGTATGAGAAAGCAATCAATGAACAACTAAAGTGCCTGAACAACAAGTTGATGCTTCTCATCTCTCTCCTTTTCTGTCTGTCCCCTCCTGTCCATCTCTTACTCTCTCTAAAAATAATAATAAAATAATAATATTTCCTCCTCCTTGACAGCAGAGACCAATATTTACTTGTGAACTTCCCTTATTACCTAATTTATGGTAACTGCTCGAATATTTGTTGAAGGGAAGTACTCCCTTCTATCATCAGTAAGGTGGACTTGGCTTAATGGCATGGACTCTGAGCCACTCACTAGCTCTGTGGCTTTGGGCTAAACTTTCTGTTCATCAGATGCCCCGACAGAAAATGGGTATAAAAATACCTGCCTCATGAAGTGTGTTGAGGAGTCAGTGAACACTTAATCCTGTGCCTAGCACACACGTTAGGAAGGTGTCCACTCCTCCAAAATGTGTCAGAGCTGGATATGCCGTTCTCAGCATGAAAATGCCATCATGTGATGAGTCCCTTTTCCTTCCTGAATTCATGCCCTTCTTCCTTAGCCCCCAGATCTGCTGTGACCAAACCACTGGTGAGTTATGAAATCCTCCCAGAGAACTTCATATTGTCCTAGATATTTGTGTGGATTACTTGGTTTGGGTCTGCAGTTTAGGAATGGAAAATAAAGATTCTGTATTGTGTTTTCCAGTTTATCCTAAAGATTTGCTGACTTTTTTTTTGAAAGTCAGCATTTTGGAATGCCTTTAGACAGGTTCCTGAGAACCCGGAAAGGTGTGTTTTTTTTTTTGTTTTTTTTTTTTTTTTATCTCAGCAGAGTGAGAGATAGACCAGTGTTGTCCTCTAGGGTTAATAAGACCTATTCCTGAGTCAATTCAAAGGTCTTATGATGATTAACAAGTTTACAATTTAAGTGAACAACAGTTTTTTATACCAAACACTCAAACAAATGTAGATTCCTATAACATTTATAGGCTCGAGGTTACAAATGAACAATTTAGATTTATAAAAACAACTTTTCTAATATTAATGAAAAACTATTGGACACTTTTAAAAGAGGAAAATAAAAATAAAATAAGACAAGATACTGAAACCCAGTTTTAGCAGGACAAGATAATAGAATAAGTAAAGATTTAACTTACAGCCTGAGTAGGCAGTGGTACAGTGGGTAGAGTGTCAGCCTGGGATGCAGAGGACCCAGGTTCGAAACCCTGAGGTTGCCAGCTTGAGTGCATGCTCACCAGCTTGAGCACAGGGTTGCTGGCATGAGCATGGAATCATAGACATGACCCCATGGTCGCTCGCTTAAGCCCAAGGTCTCTGGCTTGAGCAAGGAGTCACTTGCTCTGCTATAGCCTCCTGATCAAGGCACATATGAGAAGGCAATCAATGAACAACTAAGGTGCCACAACAAAAAATTGATGCTTCTCATCTCTCTCCCTTCCTGACTGGCTCTCTGTCTTTCTCTGTTTCTATCTCGCTTAAAAAAAAAAAAAGATTTAACTTACATTTTATAGCTGCTCTAATATTTCCTTACTTTCTCTGTTATCATTGTGAGAAACAAAGGCTCAGGGCTTTGTGTTTTTTAAGCACTTCAATCTGCATCAAAGGTATTTGGCTTACAAGTTTTAAAGTTTCACAGGGGAGGTGGATTTTCAGATCACGGTGGAGAAGCCAAAGGGAGAAGAGGCAGAGTGAACAGTGGAGTGAAAGGGGCTGCCACCTACTGGATGGAAGAGAAACATGTTGCTCTGATTCTGATTCTCTGCTATAAACTACATCCAGCACAGCTGGCCCTCTGCCTGGTTTTGCTGCACAAATGATTTCTGTTTCAGAAGCTTTTCCTACAGTTAAGGCCCTGAGATGGGGTTGCACTTTTCACAATACCTAAAACTGGCAACAGAGGGAGACCTGCAGGGGTAGGGAGACTTTACAAACCCTGCTTTCTTTCAAGGACAGGACAAAACACAGACACCCCTTTTGGGTGTCTTCTCAGGCACGGGATACTTCACTTGGTGCAGGCCAGAGTGGAGAAAGGAGGAGGCTGCCTGGGCAAGCACTGTCCTTCTCAGGCTGTTACTTGTCTCCTTTTAAGGGCATTAATTTTATTTCTGTTCTCACAAACAAATAATAAGATGTTCCCGGGAGGACTGAACATCAGAGAATTTCAAGGCAGGGGGCATATTCTTGCTTTTAGTACAGCTGTGCAAGGGGAAAGGGAAGGAGAGGGAAAAGATAAGCTTGGAAAACTTAACTGCATCCTTGAGCTGGTTTTGTATTCCTGATAAACATCACACATAGCACTCCCCTACAGTTGAGAGGGAGTTTACAACAGTAACCATGGAGACGTAAGTATTCACTTACATGGCACCCCAAAAGCAGCATTTGGTGTTGGAATGTTGAGTCCAGATGTGAAGACAGACAAGCAAGCAGTGTGAGAAATGTAAATGCAAGACACCTGTTGGGGATGTTGACGAGAGTTTATTTGAGCCAAATGATAGGGGGAACTCAATAGTTAAAATTTAAGCTTGAGTAATAACTTTATTTATAATCAATAGGTTTAATGGTTAGTGCAAGGAAAAGCTTTGTTCCAAGAACTGGAATACCTGAATGGACCTATATGACTTCAAGAGATCTGCAGGCAATCCACCTTTGTGCCCCAGGGGACTACAAGAAATCCACCTTTCTGCCCTAGGGGACTGCAAGCAAAGCCAGGGACAGCACATCTGCTGACTATGACAATCTCTGGAATGCAACTTTTATTTTTTTTTAGAATGCAACTTTTATAAATCAACTTACTCCTGAATTCCAAAACTCCTTACTTATTCTTTTGTCCCTTTATAAAAAGGTTGGCTTGGGATGAGGGGGGGAAATGACTTTGGGAACATAACCCCTGTCTCCTCAGATTGCCAGCCATCTGAATAAAGTACCCATAAAGATTCAATCCTGGGCTTGCCCAGTCAAAGCACATATGAGAAGCAACTACTACAAATAGATGCTTCCCGTTCCTCCCCACCCCCCTTTCTCTCTCTCTAACAAAAATGAAAGATTCAATCCTGCCCATCTGGTGGTGGCGCAGTGAATAGAGCAGTAACTAAGGATGCTGAACTTGCTTCCAGATGCAAACCCCAAGGTCACTGCCTTGACCTCGGCCTCATTAGCTTGAGCGCAGGGTTGCCAGCTTGAGCATGGGATCATAGACATGATTCCATGGTCGCTGGCTTGAGCCCAAGGTCACTGGCTTGAGCCCAAAGTCACTGGCTTGAGCCCAAGGTTGCTGACTTGAGCAAGGGGTCTCTGGCTCATCTGAAGCCCTCCAGTCAAAGCATATATGAGAAAGTAATTAATGAACAACTAAAATGCCACAAGAAGTTAATGCTTCTCATTTCTCTCCCTTCCTGTCTGCCCTGCCTGTTTGTGCATTCTCTCTCTCTCTCTGACACACACACACACACACACACACACGCATGTGCTAAAATAAATAAATAAATAGTAGTACTTTGTGGTTAATAATATGAGGCTTAATTATTAAAAACAAACCTAGCCTGACCAGGCAGTGGTGCAGTGGATAGAGCGTCGGACTGGGATGCAGAAGGACCCAGGTTCGAGACCCTGGAGTTGCCAACTTGAGAGCAGGCTCATCTGGTTTGAGCAAAAAGCTCACTAGCATGGACCCAAGGTCACTGACTAGAGCAGGGGGTTACTCAGTCTGCTGAAGGCCCGCGGTCATGGCACATGTGAGAAAGCAATCAATGAACAACTACGGTGTCGCAACAAAAAACTGATGATTGATGCTTCTCATCTCTCTCCATTCCTGTCTGTCTATCCCTATCTATCCCTCTCTCTGAGTCTCTCTCTGTCCCTGTAAAAATAAACAAACAAACCTATATTCCTGTCACAGTATACATGTTTTAACATATCCCTTGATATAGAAACAATTAGGAAAAGTATCTAGAGCAGGGGTCTCAAACTCAACTCAGCATGTGGGCCGCAGAGCAAGATCATAGCCGTTCGGCGGGCCGCACTAGGTCTACAAAAGGCAACTGTTATGCAACACTTTTCTCACTGCAGTTGAAAACAAAAAAAAAATCAGTACAAGCACAATCGTACATGCAGTTTACTCAGTGTCACAAAACGACCAGAAACTGTAGTTCGCATCACAACTGCTGTTAACTAAGCTAATATCTAGCTAGGATGCTAGAGAAATGAAAAATACAAGTAGGCCCCTAGGCTTACTTAATTTTATCCAAAATATTTTGAACTTCGTGGATTAGTCTGCGGGCCGCAGAGTTTGAGACCCCTGATCTAGAGGATTGATTTATAGATTAAGTTTTATGGTTTCACTGACATGTGAACACTGACTTAGGGCACCCTCTCTGTACAAGGTGGCAGCTGTGTCAGATGAACAAGGACTCTGGGACTAAATTTTTTTCCTTCCTTCTCATCCACTTTCTTGGTAACAGTTGCACTCTGATTTGCCGACTCGTGGCGCCACCTGATGCCCAGTGAAGACACTGTCACTTCATCCCCACTCAGGGAGAGGATGCCTACATATAAAACATTGCTCCTGCTCCTGTCTGTGCCTTTCAAGTTTCTCCGTCTACTTAATTCCACTTCAGATAATCTTTCTTACACAGACACCCTTTCCATCTACCTCTTTCTTCCAACTCTTTCCCACTTCAAGAAAATTTGTTTCTGCTTAGTTGCGCCTGCAGTAGCTGCAGTGGTAATTGCTGAAGCATGTATTCTAGTGCTGGGCATGCGCTAAATGCTTTATGTGCATTACCTCATTGAATTCTCACCAGAACCCTACCTAAATATTATCACATTTTACAGAAGAGCACACCGAGGCTCAAGGCTCAGGTAATCTTCCCAGGTGTGCAAAGCTAGTAAGTAAATAGTAACAGCCCAAGTGTAGTGCAGGGCTGTCTCCAAAATTCATGCTTAACCTGTGGTTCTCAATCCTGGAAAGCTCTTTTAAAAGAATCAATTTTTATTTTTATTTTATTTTATTTATTTATTTATTTATTTTCATTTTTCTGAAGCTGGAAACAGGGAGAGACAGTCAGACAGACTCCCGCATGCGCCCGACCGGGATCCACCCGGCACGCCCACCAGGGGCGACGCTCTGCCCACCAGGGGGCGATGCTCTGCCCATCCTGGGCGTCGCCATGTTGCGACCAGAGCCACTCTAGCGCCTGAGGCAGAGGCCAAGGAGCCATCCCCAGCGCCCGGGCCATCTTTGCTCCAATGGAGCCTTGGCTGCGGGAGGGGAAGAGAGAGACAGAGAGGAAAGCGCGGCGGAGGGGTGGAGAAGCAAATGGGCGCTTCTCCTGTGTGCCCTGGCCGGGAATCGAACCCGGGTCCTCCGCACGCTAGGCCGACGCTCTACCGCTGAGCCAACCGGCCAGGGCAAGAATCAATTTTTAATTTAATTGATCTGGGGGGAGGCATGCTATTATTGACTGAATCATCACATCCAAATTGATATGTTGAAATCCTAATCCTAACTGCATTGGGAGATAAAGCCTTTAAGAAAGTGATTAAGATTAAATGAGTTCAGGCCCTGGCCGGTTGGCTCAACAGTAGAGCATCGGCCCGACGTGTGGAAGTCCTGGGTTCGATTCCCAGTCAGGGCACACAAGGAGAAGTGCCCATCTGCTTCTCCACCCTTTCCCCTCTCTTTCTTCTCTATTTCCTTCTTCCCCTATGCAGCCAAGGCTCCACTGGAGCAAAGTTGGCCCAGGCACTGACGACGGCTCCATGGCTTCCGCCTCAGGCACTAGAATGGCTCCCTTGATGGATGGAGCAATGCCCCAGATGGGTAGAGCATCGCCCCCTGGTGGGCATGCTAGGTGGATCCCGGTCAGGTGCATGCAGGAGTCTGTCTGACTGCCTCCCCCCTTCTAACTTGGGGGGAGGGAGAAGATTAAATGAGTTCATAAGGATGGGGCCTAAATTCAATCTGACTGATGTCCTTTTAAGAAAATGAGGACTTGACCTGTGGTGGTGCAGTGGATAGAGCCTTCAATGCTGAGGTTGCTGGTTATAAACCCTGGCCTTGCCCAGTCAAGGCACATATGACAAGCAATGAACAACTAAAGTGGAGCAACTATGAGTTGATACTTCTTGTTTCTCCCCGCCCCTCTCTTCTATGTAAAATCAATAAATAAAATCTTTAGAAAAAAAGAACAAAAGAAATACCAGGAATACTCCTAAATAAAGAAAGGCCGTGGGAGGACACAGTAAGAAGGCAGCCATCTACAAAGCAAGGAGAGAAACCTGGGTAGAAACCAACCCTGTTGACACATTAATATTGGACTTCCCACCTTCCAGAACTGCGAGAAAATAAATGTATGTTGATTAAGCTCCCTAGTCTGTGGTAGTTTATTATGGTAACCTTAACAGACTAACACATGTGGGCATTTTAATTTTTTTAGCTCCCCAGGTAATTCTAGGGTATATCTTGGTGAGAATACCTTTGGTGGTAAGTCTGAAAGAAAACCCTAAAAGGCAGTCTTAGATTCTGGGGTTAAAATGGGCTAACAATCTTTAGCATTCTTGAAAGAATTCAGATGGTTCTCTCAATAACGCTATCTGTGCCCACGTTTTATTTTATTCTTTTTTTATTTTTATTTATTTATTTTTTTACAGAGACGAGAGTGAGTCAGAGAGAGGGACAGACAGACAGGAATGGAGAGAGATGAGAAGCATCAATCATTAGTTTTTCATTGTGCATTGCAACACTTTAGTTGTTCATTGATTGCTTTCTCATATGCGCCTTGACCGTGGGCCTTCAGCAGACCGAGTGACCCCTTCCTGGAGCCAGCGACCTTGAGTTCAAGCTGGCGGGCTTTTTTTCTCAAACCAGATGAGCCCGCTCTCAAGCCAGCGAGCTCGAGGTCTCGAACCTGGGTCCTCTGCATCCCAGTCCGACGCTCTATCCACTGCGCCACCGCCTGGTCAGGCTTTTATTCTTTTTTTAAATCTTTCTCTTATTTTATTTTATTTATTTTATTTATTTTTAGATTTTATTTATTCATTTTAGAAAGGAGACAGAGAGAGAGAAAGAGAGGGAAGGGGGGAAGGAGCAGGAAGCATCAACTCCCATATGTGCCTTGACCAGGCAAGCCCAAGGTTTTGAACCAGCAACCTTAGCATTCCAGGTCACTGCTTTACCCACTGCGCCACCACAGGTCAGGCTCTTTTATTCTTATTTTATTAACTCAATGTCAGCAGTTAAGATAAATAAACTATTCTTTGTATCTGCTTTTCTTCTGTTTTATGACTTGTATTGCCACAGCATTGTTTTATGTTGCTTATTGCAAGGGTATGCTATTTCATTTGCGTTATTGGACCAATAACATTTTTTGTGGGTCGTTAGGAGACTTTATCCAATATTCATAACAATGTTCCAAGGGTAAATAATTGTATTTCAAGTTTCAATAACTAATTTTTTTTTCTTCTTCTTTTCTTAGAGCAAGGGAGATAGTGAGACAGACTCCCACATGCGTCCCCACCAGGATCCCCCTGGAACCCCCCATCTAGGGCTGATGCTCTTTGCCCATCTGGGGCCATGCTCACAATGGAGCTATTTTTAGCACATGAGGTGGAGCTCCAAGAAGCCATCATCAGCACCCAGGCCGATGTGATTGAACCAATTGAGCCATGGCTGTGGGAGAGGAAGAGAGAGAGAGAGAAGGTGGAGGGGGGTGGAGAAGCAGATGTTTGCTTCTCCTGTGTGCCCTGAACAGGAACCGAACCCAGGACATCCACACACCAGGCTGATGCTCTACCACTGAGCCAACTGGCCAGGGTCTCAATAATGAAATTAAAAATGGGATTTGGTAGCATCTCTTAAATGTAGGTTTAAAGATGTCTGTATACTTGTGTGTCTTGGTGCATATTTACTAAAATATTCACTATTAATTTTCTTCAGTGTGAATTTCAGCTTCCAGGTGAGCTGTGTTACTTAAATTGACAGCCTTGAGCCTTGGTTGAGTGGCTCAGTTGATAAAGAGTTGATCCAGCACACTGAGGTCATGGGTTTGATCCCTGGTCAGGGCACTCATAAGAAGTAATCAATGAGACCCTGGCTGGTTGGCTCAGTAGTAGAGCGTCAGCACAGCATGTGGATGTCCTGGGTTCGATTTCTGGTAAGAGCACACAAGAGAAGCGACCATCTGCTTCTCCTCCCTCCCCCTTCTTTCTATTTCTCTCTTCTCCCACAGCCATGGCTCCATTGAAGCAAGTTGGCCCAGGTGCTGAGGATGGCACCATGGCCTCACTTCAGGCACTAAAATGGCTCTGGCTGCAATGAAGCAATGACCCCCTAGTGGGCTTGCTGGGTGAATCCCTGTTGGGCACATGCAGGAGTCTGTCTCTCTGTCTCCTTGCTAGTCGCTTAAAAAAAGTGCAAAAAAAAAAAAAAAGAATAATCAATGAGTGTACAACTAAGTGGAACAATGAATTGATACTTCTCTCTTTCTCTCCCTTCCCCTTTCTCTCTCAAATCAGTGGAAATTTTTTTTTTTATAAATTGAGAGCCAACCTTGTTCCTCCAAGCTGAGGCGAGTTTTAGACTGAGTTATGCCTTAATACATCAAAATCACCTGGGGACTAAAATAAAGATAGCTCTGCCCTCATCCTGGACCCAGTCTCCTGAGGCGGCCCAGGAAATCTGGAACCTGTTTTCTGTTCAACAGGGGAATAGTCTTATATTTTTGTGATATTAGCTGGACACATTTTATGTGATATTTAGTAATTTGAAAGCATACGATATAAAATTCATTTTATACACCAAATTTGAAATAAAGCCAATCCTCTCAAATTAAAACAAAATTTCTTTCTTTAAAAAAATTTTTTTTTAGACTTTATTCATTTTAGAGAGGAGAAATAGATAGGTGGGGGAGCAGGAAGCATCAACTTCCATATGTGCCTTGAAAAGGCCAGCCCAGGGTTTTGAACTGGCAAACTCCACATTCCAGATCCATGTTTTATCCATTGCGCCACCACAGGTCAGGTTGAAATACAATTTCAAGAGTCTCAATTGGAAAGCTTGTGAAGGAAGTTGTACACTGTTCATACTAATGCTGCCTTAGTTGATAAACGAATGCCTACCTCCTTTGTATCAGAACTTGGCAGTTGTTTTGATTTGCTTCTGCACCTCCTGTGGTCATGTTGTGAATTGTGCTGTTATTTTTTTAGTGAGCGAGCAAGAGAAAGACAGGGACAGAGAGAGAGAGAGAGAGAAAAGGGAGAGAGATGAGAAGCAACAACTTGTAATTACATCACTTTAGTTGTTCACTGATAGCTTCTCCTATGTGCCTTGACCAGGGACTCAAGCTGAGCCAGTGATCCCTTGTTCAAGCCAGTGACCTTGGGCTCAAGCCAGCGAACATGGGATCATGTCAATGATCCCATGCTCAAGCCAGTAACCCCTTGCTCAAGCCAGTGATCTTTGGGCTCAAGTTATTGACTTTAGGATCATATCGATGATCCTGTGCTCAAGCTGGTGACCACCTCAGGTTTTTCAACCAGGGCCCTCAGTGTCCCAGGCCAATGTTCAATCCACTGTGCCACCACCAGTCATGTTATTCTTTTAAACCAAGCCTCAAAGCCTATATTTTGCCCATTTGGATAAGATTTAGACATTATGATTTCTTATATGGCATTGATGCAGTGAGGTCAAGGAGGATCACGACTGCAGGGGTAGAGTGAGGTTTTTTTTTTTAGGGGGAAAAGCAATGAGCCCAAGATGAGTTTAGAGAAGTGGTTCCTCAACCTGTGGGTCGCGACCCCGGCGGGGTCGAATGACCAAAACACGGGTCGCCTAAAGCCATCGGAAAATACATATTTATTATACATTTTTAAATAAAATATGTACTTCCGATGGCTTTAGGCGACCCCTGTGTTTTGGTCGTTCGACCCCCGCCGGGGTCGCGACCCACAGGTTGAGAACCGATGGTTTAGAGGGCGAATTCATGGGTGTTGGCAGCAGAATTAAGTCTCAGAGACAAAGATACCTTTTTGCCTGAGAGGGACCTTAGATATTATTACAGTTATGGATTTCAGTGGCAGTGGAACAAAATCAGCATTGTTGACAGGCTTGCAGCTTAAAACACAGAATGAAGAGAACTAGAGTGTGGGACATGGCAAATGGATCACATTAGCATAAGGAGGAATGTTGGGTCACAGTGAAGGGATCTTATTGGGGGACTAAATAGTTCATCCAAGATTGTTTTTAAGATTTTATTTATTGGCCCTGGCCGGTTTGCTCAGTGGTAGAGCACTGGCCTGGGGTGTGAATGTCCCTGGTTCCATTTTGGTCAGGGCACACAGGAGAAGCACCCATCTGCTTCTCCCACACCTCCCTCTCTCACTTCTCTCTCTTTCTCCCTTCCCCTCCTGCAAAAATGGCTCGCCTGGAACAAGTTGGCTCCTGGGCACCAAGGATGGCTCCATGGCCTTCTTTGCCTGAGGCGCTAAGAACAGCTCGGTTGCTGAGCAACAGTGCAATGACCCAGATGGGCAGAGCATTCCCCCCAAGTGGGCTTGCCTGGTGGAGGAGGGGCACACATGGGAGTCTGCCTCCCCTCCTCTCAGTGAATAATAAAAAAAAAAATTTTTTTTCTGACAGAGACAGAGAGAGGGGCAGACAGGAAGGGAGAGAGATGAGAAGCATCAATTCTTCGTTGTGGCAACTTAGTTGTCCATTGATTGCTTTCTCATATGTGCTTTGACGGAGGGACTACAGCAGACATAGTGACCCCTTGCTCAAGCCAGCAACCCTGGGTTCAAGCTGGTGAGCTGTGCTCAAACCCGATGAGCCTGCACTCAAGCCGGCGACCTCAGGGTTTCGAACCTTGGTCCTCTGCATCCCAGTCTGACGCTCCATCTACTGTGCCACCGCCTGGTCAGGCAAAATTAAAAAAAAAATTATTTACTGATTTTAGAGGGGGTACAGGGGGAGGAGGGAGCACCAACTCATAGTTGCTTCTGGTATGTACCTTGACCCAGCAAGACCAGGGTTTTGAACCAGCGACCTCAGCGCTCCATGTCAACGCTTTATCCACTGTGCCACCATAGATCAGGCCAAGATTTTTATTTATTGATTTTTCAGAGAGAGGGGGAAGAGCGAGAGAGAAAGGTGGTGGTGGCAGGGGCAGAAAGCATCAACTAGTAGTTGCCTCTATATGTACCTTGACCAGAGAAGCCCAGGGGTGGGCTTCCAGGTCGAGGCTCTATCCACTGTTCCACCACAGGCCAGGATGACTCCTGTCCCCTCTCTCTTAATTTGGGTATTTCTCATTCTGCCTCCAGATTTCAGCCCAAACATCACTCCCTCCCTCCAGAAAGCCCTCCTGACCTCAGACCTTTGTCTCCAGATTCTTCCAGGGATTTAGGGGTCTGTGTTTAACAGACTCATGGAGCTCAGGGAAGGTAGTGGCGGGATAAGAGATGCAGATTGGAGTCCCACAATGTCCGCCCTGCGAGGAAGCGAAGCTGACTTCAATTCTCAAGCCCAGGTCAATGCTTGAGGAGCAACACTAGCGCGCAGAGCGGCCGGTCACAGGGCGGAAGTGCATCCCTGGAGCCGTTCTAGGAAACCAGGAGGACCCAGCTCGTTATTGCTCCTGGGGCTGAAATGGGCATCCGCCGGTTCACAGGGTCACTGCAGGAAGCGGCTTTGGCAGGCAGTGGGGAGATGGCGCTCTGGTTACAGCGCCAATCCCCATAAAGCAACTCTGGGAAACGCGAGGAGGTGTTAGCGTGCGAACCACCTGTTCCTCCAGCTGAGTGCGGCGCTCTCTGATTGGCTGGAGTGTCGCTCGGGTACCGGAAGTAGCCGATGCCCGTCGCCAGTGAAACCAAGACAACAGCTGCGGGTTCTGTGCGAGCGGGTGGAGCTGACCCTGGAGTCTGAGCGAAGCGAGCGTAGGCTACCTGCGGTGAGAGCTTGTTCTGCCCCTGCGGGCGGGCGGGAGGAGTGCGCTAGGCTCCCGACTTCCCGGCCCGCGAGCCGAGCAGAAACCCAACATTTAGGCCCGTTCCTGATCCGGGTTCGCTCAGTGACCTTGGACTTTATGGTCAGACCGGGCCTCCATTTCCCACCTGCACGCAGAGGTTGTGGGGCCTGGACTCTGCCACGGTCCATCCCCTTTGTGGTTCCGTGCCTGTTAGCCGCGGGGGCAACAGAAGCAGGGGCACTCTCTTCCTCGGTCCCCAATTGGAAGCCAGTGGGAGCTATGGTTTTCTGACATACCATTCCCAAGTAAACTGCGGGGATGAAATGGCCGGGCAATGTCAAACACCTAAGGCCCCCATGTCATAGTGTGTCTTGTGTCAGCAGACAGGATATTGGCTCATGAGGGTTAGTTTTGGTAAGGAGACAGCTGATAATAAAGCCTTCTTGATTGTGGGAACCAGGGGGAGGACAGCGGAAAGGAAGATAATTGTGCTTTAAATTAAATATCATCCCAATGGGAAAAGGAACCTTGATTTTTACAAATAGTTATTGTTATGGGCTATGTTTCAGACATCGTTCTAGGCTCTTTAGATACAAAATGAATGAAATATCCAGTTAGTCCTCAAGGGTATCACAGATTCTTTATGTAGATAAGACGTTTACAGATTCATTTAACAAATATTTGCCAGGTGTTTGACATGTGCTAGGCGCTGGGAATACCAAGATGAATAGAACATTATCCTTGCTCATGTTATAAAGAAGAAAGCAAATATGAAAATAGACTGCTAGTACAACGAGGTAACTGCTATGAGATGAAGAAGCCTTAGGGGCAGGGGCAGGGAAAAAAACAGGAGGGACTGTCTATGCTTGAGCCTCATGAGTCCTGTGTATGTTAAGTGCACAAGGTGGGCAGGCAGCTGGAATAACCTGTCTGCAAAGGCCAAGAAGCTTTCAAGAATAGGAAGTGTTTGCACTACAGGACCATGAGCATGACTGCAGCTTTCAACTGTGATTGGAGAGCATGGAATAGGAGATGGAAAGGGAGACAGGCCTGACCAGGAGGGCATTATGAGCCATATTAAGTTTTTATTCTGTAGGTCTAAGGAAGCAATGAACAGGAAGCGACATGATAACTAGGATACAAAAGAAAGAGTTGAGTAAAATGCTGCTTCGGAGGACCAAAAGAAAACCTTCCTGCAGGTGTTAGTGGAGACTTTGGGGAGGATGTGATTCTTATACTAAATCTTGAGTATCTGGCCTTTCAGAAGATAAGGGAAAGTATTTTTATCAGTTAAAATGCTTTCATCAGTAAGTAAGGCTGTGCATCGAGCTAGCTTAACGCAATATATAAACTCTCATAGACTTAAGACAACAGGTAAAGTGATTTCAGGACTGACTTAATACCTCAGCGCTGGCTCCATTTCCCCTCCGTTTTTTTACTCCTACTGGCCTTCATCCACAACTTGGGAGTGAAATGGCAGCAGCAGTTCCAGGCCACCATATATAGAAATCTCTTCCTGTGACTTCTTTCAGAATGACAGGAAACTATTCCCGGAAGGTCCCAGCAAACTTCCTGAGAATAT
This sequence comes from Saccopteryx bilineata, assembly GCF_036850765.1. Classification (NCBI taxonomy): domain Eukaryota; kingdom Metazoa; phylum Chordata; class Mammalia; order Chiroptera; family Emballonuridae; genus Saccopteryx; species Saccopteryx bilineata. Next base: position 354,786,050 of record NC_089491.1, on the reverse strand, counting down.
TACTGGGCCAGATGAAGGCATATGCCCATTTCTGAACCAATCCCTGCTGTTTTGAACAGTCACTAGCAAGGGGGATGGTATTAATTTGACTGGGTTAACTCAGTTGGGGTTCACTCCAGGAGATCTGAGAGCAAGGCCACTGCAAACTTTTTCCTCAAATACCCCATAAAATAATTTGAAAAGTTTTGCATCCCCTTACATATATGTAAGTTGACATCAAAAGGTTTCATTTCTTTTGTCATAAATTTGAGTAGTTGCAAAGGGTATTATTTTTGGTGTATTATAAATTTTTTATTTTCTTTTTTTAAATTCATTTTAGAGAGGAGAGAGAAAGGGAGAGAGACAGAGAGGGAGAGAGAGAGGAGAGAGAGACAGAGAGAGAAGGTGGGGAGGAGCTGAAAGCATTAACTCCCATATGTGCCTTGACCAGGCAAGCCCAGGGTTTCGAACCAGCGACCTCAGCATTTCCAGGTCGACGCTTTATCCACTGCGCCACCACAGGTCAGGCGGTGTATTGTAAATTTTTTTTTTTTTGTATTTTTCTGAAGCTGGAAACGGGGAGAGACAGTCAGACAGACTCCTGCATGCGCCCAACCGGGATCCACCCGGCACGCCCACCAGGGGGCGATGCTCTGCCCCTTCGGGGCATCGCTCTGCTGTGACCAGAGCCACTCTAGCGCCTGGGGCAGAGGCCAAGGAGCCATCCCCAGCGCCCGGGCCATCTTTGCTCCAATGGAGCCTTGGCTGCGGGAGGGGAAGAGAGAGACAGAGAGGAAGGGGGGGGGTGGAGAAGCAAATGGGCGCTTCTCCTGTGTGCCCTGGCCGGGAATCGAACCCGGGTCCCCCGCACGCCAGGCCGACGCTCTACTGCTGAGCCAACCGGCCAGGGCCGTATTGTAAATTTTAACATTTCAAAATTAAACCTCATGCCAGTTTCCTGGATACCTGCCCTGGGTTCCTTGTGCTCACCACATTCTTCACCTTCTCTGTAACCTACTTCTATTAGCATCATACTCTTCCCTCCTTCCCCCCATGTCATTTGCTTCCCTGTCTCAGTCATCTCAACTGTGTCCTGGCTAACATCCTCAAGTCCCTCACTCCCTCATTCTTCCACAGCGTATATACTCAGATTCCCAGCCTGCTCTGGGGCTGTCAAAAGTGTTGCTGGAGAAAGACGGGAAAGCATGCTGATTGGCTTCTCACACTGATACTGTCCAGCATACTTGTCCCATAGGAGGTTGTGAGGGTTTAACAAGCTATTATTATCTAAGTTGCTTAGTGCAGTGCATAGTAAGTGCTCATCATCACTTTCCACATAAAAATATCAGTGCTTGCTTCCTCACTTCTTATCGACTCCAGTTCTGCACATACTACATTGAAGTTAGAATGTTTTCTGTTCCTTTATTCCTCCTGTACTTCCGGGCCTCTGAGGCTTTCCTTATCCCATTCTCTGCCCAGAATGCTGTTGTGCAGTAGTCTTTGAACTGAAACACATGGAGGGGGTACACAAACCCTTTCTGTAAGTCTATAGGCTCATGGATTGTTGAATGGGAATCATTTTCTAGATCCTTGACTTCCGTATTTATCCTTGCTTACCACCAATCTACTTGAGATTGGGCCTGTGGTCTATAGCTTTCTCTTTTCCTCCTCTACAAAAGAAAGACATACTTCTCACCCATGCCCTCCTAATTTTACTATGGTGTATTACTGTGGGGTAGAAAAACTTCTGTAGTATTACACAAAGGGAGAGGGAGAGTTTATTGAGGAAGTAAATGATTCCTGGACCTTTTGTAATTTAAGTACCAATCTTGCTTTCAACAAAATTTGAAAAAGACCAAATCAGACTGTAGGCTAATAGATTATTAAATTTTATTTTTATTATTATTTTTTACTGCTAATAACAATATGATTTTTGGCTGGTAAGTTAAAGGATTAAGTGATATTGCTATTATAAGAAATTGTTGGTCCTGGTGGGAGGCTCAGTGGATAGAGTGTTGGCCTGGCATATGGATGTCCTGGGTTTGATTCCTGTTCAGGGCAGACAAGAAAAGCAACCATCTGCTTTGCTCCTGTTCCCTCTCACCCTCCTGCTTCCACTCCCGCAGCCAGTGGCTTGATTGGTTTGAACGTTGGCCCCTGGGGCTGAGGATAGCTCGGTTGTTCTGAGTGTAGGTCTCAGGTGCTAAAAATAACTTGGTTGCAAGCATCAGCCATAGACGGGGTTGCTGGGTGTATCCTGGTTGGGGTACATGTGGGAGTCTGTCTCACTATCTCCCCTCCTCTCACTTAAAAAAAAAAGAGATTTCTAGAGCCTGACTGTTGCTAGTGCAGATAGAATGTCGACCTGGGATGCTGAGGTCCCAGGTTCAAAACCCTGAAGTCGCTGGCTTGAGCTTGGGATCATCTCCATGATCCCAAAGTCACTGGTTTGAGCCCAAAGGTTGCTGACTTGAGCAAGGCATCACTGGCTCCACTTGCACTGTGTTGCACCCCCCCCCATCAAAGCACATATGAGAAGCAGTGAACAACTAAAGTGATTTAATGTAATTTTTAACTCAGAAAATGGAATCTAGTAAATTTATTTTATCTTCCCTGTCTGTTTAAGGAAAGGTAGAAGCAGGGGGCAGTCAAGGTGGAGGGTAAGAAAAAATTAGAGCAAGAACTGGCAGTATACCTATCATACTGCAGTTTTACACATGTGTTTAGCTACTTGGTAGGCCAGACCTTGGATGAGGATGTCTGCATCAGATTAAGACTGGGATAACTTCAGTCATTAAGACTATCTAACATGGCTCTGGCTGGTTGGCTCAGTGGTAGAGCATTGATCCAGCATGTGGAAGTCCTGGGTTCAATTCCCAGTCAGGGCACAGGAGAAGTAACCAGCAACCATTTGCTTCTTCTCCCCTCACCCTTCCTCTCTCTCTCTTCCCTTCTTGCAGCCATAGCTTGATTGATTGAGAATGGCTCCATGGAGCCTCCACCTCAGGCACTAAAAATAGCTTGGTTGCAAGCATGGGCTCCAGATGGGCAGAGCATAGGCCTCAGACGGAGGTCATTGGGTGGATCCCAGATGGGGTGCATGTGGGAGTCTGTCTCTCTATTTCTCCTCCTCTCACTTAAAAAAAAAAAAAAGGACTCTCTAACACAGTGGTTTCCAAACCTGGAGGGGCAACAGAATCACTTGGGGCACTTGTTAAAAATACAGATCCCGGCCCTGGCCGGTTGGCTCAGTGGTAGAGCGTCAGCCTGGTGTGAAGTCCCGGGTTCGATTCCTGGCCAGGGCACACAGGAGAGGTGCCCATCTGCTTCTCCACCCCTCCCCCTCTCCTTCCTCTCTGTCTCTCTCTTCCCCTCCCGCAGCTGAGGCTCCACTGGAGCAAAGATGGCCCCGGCGCTGGGGATGGCTCTATGGCCTTTGCCTCAGGCGCTAGAGTGGCTCTGGTCGCAACAGAGCGACGCCCCAGATGGGCAGAGCATCGCCCCCTGGTGGGCGTGCCGGGTGGATCCCGTTCGGGTGCATGCGGGAGTCTGTCTAACTGCTTCCCCGTTTCCAGCTTCAGAAAAATACAAAAAAAAAAAAATACAGATCCCTTGGTCACTCCTGGAGATTCTGATTCTGAGTGTTCTGAGGAGGGAAATGAGTATTTTAACAGATTTCCCAATTGATTCCTATGTATCTAGCCTAGTTTCAGGCCAAGAATCATTTGTTAAGAATCATTCATCAAAAACAAATAAATAAATAAAAATCTTGTTCTGATTGCAAGCCTACTAAACAATTTTCAGAGTTTCCATGTGGCTTCCCATTGTAGATTTTCATCTAGGCAATGTGGTCCTTTCAAAGTGTTATTTCTCATTGTTAATTAATAGGTGGGTATCTGGTTTATGCATCAGTATTTTGTGAATGAGACTCTCTGAGCCTGCTCTAAGGTTCATTGAAAAAAAAATCCAGGTCTGCAGAGTTGACAACCCTAATATAAACTGTGGAGACCCACTAGAGGTCTCTTTGTCATCCCCCAGACTGAGGACCAAGAAATAGCTCTCTTCAGAAATAGCTAATTGCAATTTAGAAAAGTGAAGAAATGAGCCTGATCAGGCGGTGACGCAGTGGATAGAGCATTGGACTGGGACGTGAAAGACCCAGGTTTGAAACCTGAGGTTGCTGGCTTGAATGTGGGGTCGCTGGCTTGAGCTTGGGATCATAGACATGACCCCACGGTTGCTGGCTTGAACCCAACGTCGCTGGCTTGAGTAAGGGGTCACTTGCTCTGCTGTAGCCCCCCCCCCCATCAAGGCACATATGAGAAAGCAATCAATGAACAAGCAATCAACGAACAACTAAGATGCTGCAACGAAGAATTGATGCTTCTCATCTCTCTCCCTTCCTGTCTGTCTGTCCCTATCTGTCCTTCTGTCTGACTCTCTGTCTCTGTCAAAAAAAAAAAAAAAAAGGAAGAAGAAATGAGAAATGTAAGTACAGGAAATTATGTTTGGACATGTAAATTTAGGCTATGAATAGTGGAGTGTTTCCATACGAGGATGAGGTTTGATGTGTGGCTGTGCCTCTGGGAAAGTAATCCAAACGGAGACTGACTTTGCTTTGTATATGAGAAGGTACCTCTAAAGCCATATTTAACAAATGACATTAATATTGTGTTACTGGTAGAATGCAAAGCAAAAGAATGGTCAGATGGGGTCAGATTTCATTGGGGAAGATTTTCTGGATTTGAATTTTGAACCAGATCATGAAGCTGGGAATAGGTACATACCTAACTTTCATATCTTTATCTTGTTTTACTGTGGACAAGTGATCTTCCATATGGTGTAGTCCAGATGTAGGTTCTATAAATGATGACTTTGTTAAGAGCTAGATGATGGAAAAGAGCTAGGAGAGATGAGGGTGAAAAGGAAAGGCGGGGGTGGTGGTGAGGGGTGGACGTAGATAGGGACTGAAATACCAGCTTATGGAACTTGTTCTTGGCTAAGTATTAGAATTTTTTTTTTGAGAAATTTATTTAAGACAATATTTCCCAACTCAGATGATACCATGGATGAAGAAGATAGCTAAATTCTCTACAATGGGTCCTTACAATTATATGGATACATATTATCTATAATTTTAAAAAATTTCAACAAAAAGGAGAAATCCAGCTTTTGGGTGCTTGCCCTTACTCCATGGGAAAGGGAGAGAAGGTGCCAAGGCGGCAAAAGTTGAAGAAGATTCTGGGTCGTTCTGAGGGGTAGCACAGAGAGCTTCCACAACTTCAGGATTCCATTAGGAACTTGAGTTGGAGGTGGGACGCTGCAGAGGATGTTACCAGGGCTGCACTGATGAATGAGGAAGGAGGCCACAGGGCAGGGTGGTGGTAATGACTTCCATCCTGTGGATGACTGGGAGGTTGAGCAGAGAAAAAGGACAGTACAGAGGTCACCCCCAAATCACCACTTTCCCTTTCCCTTACCGTTTGACCCTAGTCTCTTCTACCTCTCAGGGTCTTCATTTCTTCAGTAATCTTATCTTTTTCCTCTTAACTGCTGTCTCAGTAGTGGCACCATCACTCCTAATATAAACATGTTCAAATCTTTTCCATCATAGAAAATCCTCATTTGACTCTTCTTTGAGCTCTAATGCTACTGCCCATCTTGGTCCTCTCCTTTCATCCAATTTTTTTGAAAGAAGCAGCAAATTTACTCAAAAGCTCCCTGTCACTGGCTTCTGTTCTGTTATTCTGCTGAACCTGTTTTTACAGACTGACTACATCCTATCCAAGTACTAACCAGACGAGATCGGGCACGTTCAGGGTGGTATGGCCGTAGATGTGACTACCTAATTGTCCCAGTAGACATTTTCCAGTTCTTATTATGTTGGATCTTTCAACTACATGTGACACTTTTTAATTCCCCCTGCCACTGCCTTGATGACTTCTGTGATACTGTATTTTGGTTCTTATAACCATTTTTTCTCTTCATGGCAAACTTCTCTTCCTTCACCCACCTCTTTATCATTAGAAATCTAAAAGGGGGCAGATATTTCAATCAAATATGGATAATTTGAGAGGGTTTATTTGCAAAGAGGTTAATTATAAATAATATACATGTGGGCAGGGTGTTGAGGCAACTGTGGAGGGAGTGGTCACTAGCCCCAGGTCATAAGAAACAAGAGGTAGGAAAAGTGATTAGAGAACCCAGTTGAGACATTTGAGTAGGATAGACTCCTTGAGAATAGTAATGACCTTCACACCATCAGTCCATGGTGATTTCATAGGAACCAGGAGAATAAATACCCTGACCTTGCTCTCTTCCCTACTTCCGGCCTCCTGCTGGGCCTTTCCATTGGTGGAACACAACTAGATGCTGAAGATCCTGTTGTTGTTATGTGCTATATACGTTACCCTTCTGAGGTGGAGAGCAGGTGGAGAAAGGTAGCTCTGGAGGAGAAGATGGAAGGGAACTGGAGTACCTTTAAATGTTAACTTTGGCTTTTAGGTTCTGTTCTAGTATATCTGACAGTTCTCATAACATATATGCTGAGTACTCTTAGGTCTTTAGCTGTAGACTTCTCAATACTTTAGGCATATATATACATGGCAATATACAGTTATATATATATATATATTTTGTGTGTGTGTGTGTATGTGTGTGTGTGTGTGTGTGAGTGAGTTCGGGAGGCAGAGGCAGACAGACATACAGGCAGGAAGAGAGAGAGGTAAGAAGCATAAACTCGTAGTTGTAGCACTTTAGTTTTTCACTGATTGCTTCTCATAGGTGTCTTGACCAGGGAAGCCAGTGACCCTTTGCTCAAGCCAGTGACCTTGGGCTCAAGCCAGTGACCTTGGGCTTCAAGCCAGTGACCTTTGGGCTCAAGCCAGTGACTATGGGGTCCTGTGAGTGATCCCATGCTCAAGTAGGTGACCCAGCTAAATTCCTGGGGCCAGTGTACCAATTAGGATAGGTTTGTCTTCATAAATAAACCATAAGGCTCAAGGAAGGAAGAGCTTATTTCTATCTTAAATGAAAGAAGTCCAGAGGCAGGCATTCTAGGGCTGCTGTGGTAGCTCCATGGAATCTTCAGGGACCCAGGTTTCTTCCAGCTTTGGTCCTGTCATAGGGTATGCCAATGATGCAAGATGGCACTCTAACTACCAGCTCATGCTGGTAGGCACAACATGGAAGAAGAGGGGGAAGAAGCGCTTCCCCTCATTATGAAGGAGACTTCCCATAAGTCCTGTGTCCTTTCATTTGCCTCTTACTGTTTTGTTGGCCAGAAGTTGGTCTCCTGGCAATACCTAGTTGCAAAGATGTCTGAGAATATATATTTTTCTTTTAAGTAGAAGAGAAAGCTTATTTAGAAAGTTACAGAGGTAGTAAAAGTCAGCCATATAAGAAATGGGCTAAGTAAACAAGTTACAGAGGCAAAAGAAGGGCCCTTGCAGCTTAGGGAAGTACACTGGAAAATAAGATTTGAACAGGCATGCTCTGGGGGTGGCAGGGGAGAAGAGAGGAGAGAGAGAGGGCCAAGAATTTATTTCTTTAGCTAGGCTTATTGCTGTACTAAATAAATCATTATTCTGTTGCTGATGAGGTAGGGAAGAATGGATATTGGGATAGACAACTAAGAGCATTTGCTACAGCCTTTTAGAAGTTTTAAAAAAGTATAGGCTTTAGAGCTATAAATATACTAAGAAAATTTCATAAAGGGGCCAATTACAAAATTAATATGTATATAATAATCAACAGCATTGCTATACATAAAAATAATAACCAGTTAGAAAAATATACAAAAAATGTACTAAAAGAAAATTTATATAGAGACATGATGGATACAGAACATCAGGATAAGTTAGGAAATTTTGCAAAATTGTACTAACATTTATTTAGAAAATTATGAAAATAGGAAATATGTAATGAAGACAGAGAGAACTTCCTCTAACATATTAAGTTAAAAAATTTTATTTATAGATTTTAGAGAGAGGAAGGGAGACAGAGAGAGAGAGACAGGAACATTGATCTGTTCCTACGTGTACTCTGACTGTGGACTGAACAGATAACCTCCGCACTTTGGGATGACACTAACCAACCAAGTTGTCTGGCTAGGATTAACATACTGAAAATAAAGCTATAATAGGTTGAACAGTTTGGTATTAAGAGAGGGATTAGACAGATGAATAGAACTGAATAGTGCTGCGGCCAGTGCAGGGAAGGGAAGACCTGAGTGGGGGCGATGGAGGATGAAGGAAAACACAGAGACATAGATCAAGTTTGGGCCAGGTGGGACAGTGTGCTCTGATAGAGAGACACAGTGACCCCAGCTCTGTTTTCAGGCTGGCAATCTCTTGGGGCTTCGAACCTGGGTCTTTTTTTTTTTTTTTTTCATTTTTCTGAAGCTGGAAACAGGGAGAGACAGTCAGACAGACTCCCGCATGCGCCCGACTGGGATCCACCTGGCACGCCCACCAGGGGCGATGCTCTGCCCACCAGGGGGCGATGCTCTGCCCATCCTGGGAGTCGCCATGTTGCGACCAGAGCCACTCTAGCGCCTGAGGCAGAGGCCACAGAGCCATCCCCAGCGCCCGGGCCATCTTTGCTCCAATGGAGCCTTGGCTGCGGGAGGGGAAGAGAGAGACAGAGAGGAAAGCGCGGCGGAGGGGTGGAGAAGCAAATGGGCGCTTCTCCTGTGTGCCCTGGCCGGAAATCGAACCCGGGTCCTCCGCACGCTAGGCCGACGCTCTACCACTGAGCCAACCGGCCAGGGCCCCTGGGTCCTTTGTTATCCCAGTCCGTCACTCTATCGTGTCACCGCTGGCCCTGCTTTGACGTCAATACCATGAACAGCCTTCAAGTGGTTTCAGTGACCTTGTCCTGCCAGGTCACTCAAGGTCGAGCAGGGCCCTTCCTCTGCCCTCAGCTGCACGTAGGCTGGATACATTCAGATTTAGTGGCTGTCTACAGAATAGAGTTGGAAATTGACCCAGAAATGAGCCCAAATATATATGGTCCTTTGGACTATGATATAGATGGCATTTCAAATCAGTAGGGAAAAGAAAAGTAGTTATTTTACAATTTACTAGCCATCTGGAGAAAATTAAGCTAGAACCTTACTTTAACCAACTATAAGGGAGCCAAGGGTGTTACTTCTGTGTTAGCATAGCCAAGTCATATAAACCTTTTGAATGGGTACACATACAGTCCCCTGTTCTGCAGAGCTGGTGAGTACCATCGGACTGGGCTCAGGAGAGTTCCTCTTGCTACTTATTTTATGGATGCTTTTTCTATAAATCCAAAAGTTGTTTGTATTAGTTATTTTTTCCCCTTTCTCCCAACTTTTTTCAGGTACCATGTATTAATATGGCCACCATTTTCCCTAAATGTTTTCTTACCAAACCTTAAATTCTGCCCCAATTCAACTGTTACTATTAATGGAACTTTTTCAGCATTTCCTTACCATCTATTTCTTCTCCTTAACTCTCTTCTTCTGATAATTTCTCTCACTCTTTTCAGTCAGCATTTGCTGTTTGTTTCTTCTCTTAACAGCATTCTACAATTTCACCAAGACTGTTTTGAGTGCTGTGAGAACCATGCCAAAGCTGCATGCTCTTCTAGCATTAGCTTCATTTAGATATGATATAGCCAGTTCACATACTTACCCTCTCTCATTTCAGATTGTCAGATGGGGACTGAGAACAAGGAGATAATTACCAAGGAAGAGATTTCTGAAGAATCTGAGCCACATGGGGCAATATTAGAGAAACCTACTAAGGTAGTTTACAAGGGTCACAAGTTTGAAGCAGCATGTGAAGAAGACTTGGAGGGGTATTTAAAAGAGTCTACAGAAGAGATTATGGAGCAGATGTCTCCTCAGGAGAGCAACTTTGCATCAGGATTGATTATCTTTAAGAAATCACCCTCCAGTGAGAAAGACCAAGAGAATGAGAGTGAGAGAGTCTGTACACCGAGCCCAAACCTGATTACACATCAGGGAGATATTACAGCAGAGGCAGTTAGAACATTTGCCAATTCTGGCCAAAACTTCATAGAGAATTTAGAACCTAACAGAACACAGAGAACTGCTGTGGGAGAAAAGCCTCATTCATGTAAAGAATGTGGGAAAGCCTTTAATCAGAATTCACACCTTATCCAGCATATGAGAGTTCATAGTGGAGAGAAACCCTTTGAATGCAAAGAATGTGGAAAAACATTTGGAACTAACTCAAGCCTTCGCAGGCACCTGAGAATTCATGCTGGAGAGAAACCCTTCGCTTGTAATGAATGTGGAAAGGCCTTCATTCAGAGTTCGCATCTTATCCACCATCATAGAATTCATACTGGGGAGAGACCTTATAAATGTGAAGAATGTGGTAAAGCCTTCAGTCAGAATTCAGCTCTTATTCTACATCAGAGAATCCACACTGGAGAGAAACCATATGAATGTAATGAATGTGGGAAGACCTTTAGGGTTAGCTCACAGCTTATTCAGCATCAGAGAATTCATACTGAAGAAAGATATCATGAGTGCAACGAGTGTGGCAAAGCCTTCAAGCATAGCTCAGGCCTTATTAGACACCAGAAAATTCATACAGGGGAAAAACCCTATTTGTGTAATGAATGTGGGAAAGGCTTTGGTCAGAGTTCTGAGCTTATCCGGCATCAAAGAATTCATACAGGGGACAAACCATATGAATGTAATGAATGTGGAAAAACTTTTGGCCAGAACTCAGAGATCATTAGACATATTAGAATTCATACTGGTGAGAAGCCCTATGTATGTAAGGAATGTGGGAAGGCCTTTAGGGGGAACTCAGAGCTTCTTAGACATGAGAGAATTCACACTGGAGAGAAACCCTATGAATGCTTTGAGTGTGGAAAGGCTTTTAGGCGGACCTCTCATCTTATTGTCCACCAGAGAATTCATACTGGAGAGAAACCTCATCAATGTAATGAATGTGCAAGAACCTTCTGGGACAACTCTGAGCTTCTTCTCCACCAGAAAATTCACATCGGAGAGAAACCTTATGAATGTAATGAGTGTGAGAAGACATTCAGCCAGCATTCTCAACTTATCATACATCAGAGAATTCACACTGGAGAGAAGCCTTACGAGTGTCAGGAGTGTCAGAAGACCTTTAGTCGGAGCTCTCACCTCCTCCGACATCAAAGTGTTCATTGTATGGAATGATTTGCAAAATAGGAAACTTTCTGTGGAAGAGCTGAAGTCAGACTTATAATCTACACCCCAAGTTCTCAGATCAAATGAATGGACAGAACCTCTGTCCTGATTTTTATTTAAGCAGTTGCTCAAATAGGATGAAGCACTTTTATGAATTATTCTTTGAGAAGTTTTAATGTACTGAGTTAAATCATAAAAGCTGTTTCAGGTCTTAATTCTCCTCTGTCCCTTTTTCCTTCCCTTCTTCCTTCCTCCCCTAGTGGGTCACATACTGTTTGGGGTCTATGTGCCAGCCATTTAGCCTAAATTGTTATTCTTCAGGAAAAATGGAGGAATGTGATTCTACCACCTTCTAAGAATGAGAGTTGACTCATTGATTGCTATCCCCTGAAATGTTGGGAAGTTGTAGCCTAGAAGAAACATCTTTTTCTCTTCTCCAACATTTAGCACTGGAATAATATAGTAGGTTTTCCTTAGCTTCAGAATCTTTCAGATATGCTATTACATTCCCTTAGAAGATGGCAGCACTAATGAAGTGGCAATCTTTGAGTCATTTCCTATCTATTGCTAGAAGAGGGTGCCATGATGGAGGAAACTGACAGCCAATTTACAGGATCATAAATAAAGGACTTTAGAATCTAGAGGGGCTGATGAGCAAGGCCAGGGGGTGATAAACAGACTACTCAGCATGGGCGAAGCAGCTCTTTAGCAGCTATTTTTCATTTTGGGCTACTCAGACTGACAGTGCCCAAGAACTCGACCGCATTCACTTTTGGCCCCAGCTACTGTTGCTGCAGACAGATCCTGTGTCAGGAAGTAGCGGAGAGGACTGCAGCTTCACCATATCAGGCACCTGGCCACAGTGATGAGCTGGTTCACCTGAGTGACCAGGGTCACATGCCAAAGCACTTAACTCATGACCTGGACCCCCCTGGACTGATAGGCCAGTATGTGATGGCCTCTCTTTACTTTGCCTTTGGCTTTGGAATTCTCTTCCTCAATATCTCTACATGAGATTTCTGTGTCCTCCTATGTGTTTTTTTCTTTGAGGGAACCCATGCTCAATTTTTCACTTGTCCTTGTTTACGGGGCAGTGGGTAGGAGTGGGAATTGCACTAATGGGGATCCAGCAGGCTTAGGGTCTGGTTTTACAGCTAGACCTTGAACAAGGCACTTCATCTGCTGGCCCCTAATTATCTCATCTGTAAAGCAAGGGGAGTTGAACTAAATGATCTCTGAAGTTTCAACTAACCCAACAGTACTTTTGACTTATCTTCAGTGTTCTATTCTTTAATCTCTTTATTACATTAATACTAATCACTAGTATTTATTGAGTGTTTACTGTGTGTCAGGCATAGTGCCTGACAGTTTACATTTTTACTTTCACAGCACTTCTATGATCTAGGTACTCTCCTTTTTAAAAACAGCTTGAGTACACTTTACATACTATAAAATTCAAATTTTAAGTGTTGAATGCTTTTTACTTGATTTACAGTTGCACAGCCATCAATGATGTGGGTACTCTTACACTAATTTAAAAGATGAGGAGGGGCAGGCGGGATGGTAAGTAACTTACCCATGATCACACAGCTGCTGAGTGTTAGAGCCAAAACCGCAACCCTGGTCTGTGCTCTTAACCACTGTGTTGTGCTGTGGCTGGTGAATTCATCACTGCCTTATTTGAAATCATTTGCACATTTTATATTCTTAATTGCTATGTGGATTTGAATATAATGGATTTATATTGTGTGCTTAGGAAAATAACTGGCCACAGCCAAAATCCACCAAGTGGGTTTATTCTTTTCCAATATATGATCTTCCAGGTTCACACCCTTGGCTTGAGAAAAGGGCTGCACAAGTAAACAGTTGATTACACAGTTTCCACATCCTTTCAGGTACTCTTGCCTTTAGCAGTCAAACTCTTAGCAGAAGTTCTTTGACTTACCTCTTTCTGTAGCATGATTACAAGTGCAGTGAAATCTCAAGCTCAAACTGAATTGTAGCCAGACCGTATCTTTCTCACATGAAATCTGGATGTTACCTGTCTCTTTAACTTCCGACTTCTGTGTTTGCATACTTATTTCTACATTCACCCCTTACCAGCCCTTGATATAGATGCCAGTGCCTCTTCAAGCTCCCCCAAAGAATCCCCTACACAAACACACCCATGAGTAACACTGTCCTGATGATGCTGTTGTGGAAGAGGTGAAGAAGTGGTTCACATCTCACTAGACATTTAGTTCTCAGAGGCCCCTTGGCTGGACTGCCACTGTAGGTTTTTCTCGGTCTTTCCTCACAGGATTCAGTCACCTCAGTTCTTTTTTTCTTGTCAGCTATCCAATCCCTGCCCCTCTGCCCCCAGCTCAATTAGCTTTTTCTTTTCACCCTCAGTACCCTGAATTGTGCCTCCATGCCCCATGCAGAGCCTCTTTACATTCCTATTTCACCCCCTTGGTCCCCCTTCAATTATCTTAAACCCACTGCTCAGAAAAAGAAAAGGTCCTTCAGTTAACAATACACTCATCTGAGACATTAGAAGGCAGTTTAGTGATCAATTTGTGTTGTACCGAAGCATCTTTATAAAGGGTAGGTCTCACTTTTCAAGAAGAATTTTTTTTAAGAAGAATCTTCCAACAAGAGGAATTCTAGTGAACAAAATTATTTCTACTTTGTTACAGGTACTGTACACATATACTGTAACCTCATTCTCCGCCCTTGTCCACCTCACCCAGTTACCTCGGGAAGATTTCTCTCATTTGCCTCCCTCTCTATGTACTTGGGAGTCAAACCCTAACCATAATTTTGACTGGTGATCATTCTGTGCAAGTGGCATTCTCTGAAGAGAGAAAAACCTGAATTTCCTTAATTTTACATCCATTTAAAAATCCAGGTCTCACAATCGCAAAGCCCTGTCTACCCAGAAATACCCTCACACTTTTTGCAGCTCTATCCCTGTATGTTTTTATCCTCCTCTGTGAACAGTTTTACCAGTATACTAACTTTGGATAAGGAAAGTATTTCTTTACAATGTTACTGATTTGATCCCTTTCTAATGTTTATTCCAAAGTACATTGTTTCATTAATCTTAATAATTTTGTATACCAGTCCCTATCCTGTAAGTTTCACCCTTACCTGCTGTGCTCTGTTAGCCTCAGGTTTGAATAAGCTATTCATTCTGTTCTTGATTTCCTGCTCTGCTTGAGGAGATCTTTTATCTTTCCTAACAAGACAAGCGTTACTTTTTTTGTGTGTATGTGTGTAGTTTTTCTTAATGTGAGATATTCTGGTCATTTTTATGGTCCAGTTTTTTGTTTTTTAAATGAGAGGAGGAGAGACTCCTGCATGCGCCCCAATCAGAATCCACATCGGGCAAACCCTGTCTGGGGCTGATGCTCTAGCTATCCTCTGTGCCTGAAGCTGATTCTTGAACCAACTGATCCACTGGCTGTGGGAGGGGAAGAGGGAGAGAAGGAGGAGAGGGAGAGGAAGAGAAGTACATGGTCACTTCTCATGTGTGCCCTGACCAGGGATCAAACCTGGGAGGCTGCACTCTGAGCTGATGCTCTATCCACTGAGCCAGGGCCTTCATCTGGCTTTAAAATGTTAGAGCTCCAGATGCCCTTCTATGTGTCAACAGTAAATTTCCTTTTTCTCAATTAAACCTCATAATTACTCCATGAGGTAGATTGTTTTATCACCATTTAATTAATAAGGAAAATAAAGATCAGAGGGCTTATATAATTTGCTCTAGTCCTGAAGCCAATACTGGGATTCAAACCCATGTCTGCTCCCTCTACTACACCAGATTGCCTCTTTTTTTTTTTTTAACAGAGACAGAGAGAGGGGTAGATAGGGACAGACAGACAGGAACGGAGAGAGATGAGAAGGATCAATCATTAGTTTTTTGTTGCGACACCTTAGTTGTTCATTGATTTCTTTCTCATGTGCCTTGACCGTGAGGCTTCAGCAGACTGAGTAACCCCTTGCTCGAACCAGCGACCTTGGGTTCAAGCTGGTGAACTTTGCTCAAACCAGATGAGCCTGCGCTCAAGCTGGCAACCTCAGGGTCTCGAACCTGGGTCCTCCAGGACCAGATTGCCTCTTAAAACAGTTAATCAGACCTGATCTGTGGTGGTGCAGTGGATAAAGTGATGACCTAGAAAGCTGAGGTTGCTGGATTGAAAGCCTGGGCTTACCTAGTCAAGGCACATATGGGAGTTGATGCTTCCTGCTCCTCCCCCCTTCTCTTTCTCTACCTCTCCCTCTTCTCTCTCTAAAAATAAATAAGATTAAAAAAATGTTAATCACATTAAAGTTTTCTCTCAGGCTCTGGGTTCCTCTGGGGCCACTGCCCACATCACACTGAAATGCTTATTTACATGGCTCCAGGTGAATGCTGTTCTAAATATCCACAGGCAGGGTTTCTTTTTTTTGTATTTTTCTGAAGTGAGAAGCAGGGAGGCAGAGACAGACTCCTGCATGCATTTCACTTGGATTCACCCGGCATGCCCACTAGGGGGCAATGCTCTGTTGCAACCAGAGCCATTCTAGCACCTGAGGTGGAGGCCAAGGAGCCATCCTCAGTGCCTGGGCCAAAGTGCCTGGGCCAACTTTGCTCCAATGGAACCTCGGCTGTGGGAGGGGAAGAGAGAGACAGAGAGGAAGGAGAGGGGGAGGGGTGGAGAAGCAGATGGGCGCTTCTCCTGTGTGCCCTGGCTGGGAATTGAACCCAGGACTTCCACATACCGGGCCGACACTCTACCACTGAGCCAACCGGCCAGGGCCCAGGCAGGGTTTCTTGAGCATGGCACTTCTGCTACTTGGGGCCAGATAATTCTTTGTTAGGGTGGGAGATGACTCTGTATTTTAAGATAATAGCAATGTTCCCCAGTCTTTAGTTGCCAATATTTTCTTTCCAGTTGTGACAACCAGATGTCTCTGGACATTGCCAAATGTACCCTGGAGGCAAAATCATCCCAGTTGAGAACTACTGATTTCTTCCATGCATCTCACAAGCTACTCCCACTGAAGAAAGGCATGAGAATGAAATTCTCCTTGCCTTTGGGCAGTGAATACACTATACAGTGTACAGATAATGTGTTGTAGAATTGTGCACCTGAAACCTGTATAATTTTGTTAACCAGTGTCACCCCAATAAATTAAAAAAAAACCTCTTGCCTTACATTGTCCCTTTCAGTAGCTTTCTTATTTGATGACTCATGAAAATTCCGACACAATATGCCAGTAGTTCAGAGCACTAGAAATATTTAAGGATTGCGTAAGATTTCACAGACAGGCAGAGCCCAATTACCAAATTAGTTGGCAGCTTAAATGATGACCTCTCTTCAAAATTCTATTTAGACTCCCCAATTCTCAAATTGTGCCCAATTACAAAGTTCTGGTTCAAGACAAAACCACTCTCCCTATAATCTCCTAACCTTTCATAGAAGATGCTTCTAATTCCCACCAACTCATGTCATCTAAATGTTCTGCCCTGGCACTCAGTCCTATCTGGGTCCCCAAACCTACTGTTTTCTTGTCTCTTGCTCTTTCATTTCTTGATACTCGTAGTAGTCACTACTGTTTCTCTGGGGAAACTCCGCACTTGACTCTTGTGTCTTGGCCTTCAGTTATCTTGTTGTCATTTCTGTTACTTTTTTGTTTTCTTTCAATTAGTGGCTCATTCTAATTAGCATTTCACATATGCATACACATTTTTTTTTGTATTTTTCTGAAGTGAGAAGGGAGGAGGCAGATCCTGCATGCGCCAGACTGGGATCCACCCACAAGCCCTTTAGGGGGTGATGCTCTGCCCATCTAGGGCATTGCTTCATTGCAAACAGAGCCATTCTAGTGCCTGAGGTGGAGGCCACTGAGCCATCTTCAGCACCAGGGCCAACTTTGTTCTAATTGAGCCTTAGCTGCAGGAGGGGAAGAGAGAGAGAGAGAAAGGAGAGGGGAAGGGTAGGGAAGCAGATGGGTACTTCTCCTGTGTGCCAACCAGGAATTGAACCCAGGACTTCCACATGTTGGCTGACACTCTACTGCTGAGCCAACTAGCCAGGGCTGAGAAGTGATTTCTATTGAAATGACAGCCAAACTTTTTTTTTTTTGAGGCACAGTTTTAGATCTGGTGAACTGTCATGGAATATTCGGAGGAAAGTGTAGTGTGCAAGTTATTAATTTATTGTCTTTCTTTTTTTTTTTTTTTTTTTTGCATTTTTCTGAAGCTGGAAACAGGGAGAGACAGTCAGACAGACTCCCGCATGCGCCCGACTGGGATCCACCCAGCACGCCCACCAGGGGCAACGCTCTGCCCACCAGGGGGCGATGCTCTGCCCATCCTGGGCGTCGCCATGTTGCGACCAGAGCCACTCTAGCACCTGAGGCAGAGGCCACAGAGCCATCCCCAGCGCCCGGGCCATCTTTGTTCCAATGGAGCCTTGGCTGCGGGAGGGGAAGAGAGAGACAGAGAGGAAAGCGCGGCGGAGGGGTGGAGAAGCAAATGGGCGCTTCTCCTGTGTGCCCTGGCCGGGAATCGAACCCAGGCCCTCCGCACGCTAGGCCGACACTCTACCGCTGAGCCAACCGGCCAGGGCCAATTTATTGTCTTTCAACTCCATACCTATCCTTCTTTCCTTTGCTTTGCTTGTTACTGGATCTGGATCGTTTCTCCTTGCCAGCTGGCACAAGATTTAGGTTTTTGTCAATAGTGGATGCTGGAGGGACAATGTAAGGCTATTGAAAAAGAAAGAAATAAAAAATGACTTTAGTTTTCTGACTTGAGTAATGGGTGGGATATGGTGCTGTGTACAAAGATAGAAGACACAGGAAGAAGAATAAGTTTTGAAGATGGAAAGAGTAGATTTGAAGATTTGAAGATGAGTTGAGTTTTGTTCATCCATTGGTCTAACAGGACTAATAAGACAGAGATAGAGGCCCTGGCCAGTTGGCTCAGCGGTAGAGTGTCGGCCTGGCGTGCGGGGGACCCAGGTTCGATTCCTGGCCAGGGCACATAGGAGAAGCGCCCATTTGCTTCTCCACCCCCCTCTTCCTCTCTGTCTCTCTCTTCCCCTCCCACAGCCAAGGCTCCATTGGAGCAAAGATGGCCCAGGCGCTGGGGATGGCTCCTTGGCCTCTGCCCCAGGTGCTAGAGTGGCTCTGGTTGCGGCAGAGCGACGCCCTGGAAGGGCAGAGCGTCTCCCCTGGTGGGCGTGCTGGGTGGATCCCGGTCGGGCACATGCGGGAGTCTGACTGTCTCTCCCGTTTCCAGCTTCAGAAAAAAAAAAAAAAAGACAGAGATAGAGCAAGCTCAAGGAAAGTCAAGGAGCTGTCAGTTTCCAACACCACAGATCAGACCAGCCCTCCTTCAACAAAGAGCTGAAGAATCTTGCTTCCAAGAGTCAAAGCCATTGGGAATCCTTAATACTCTAATTCCACTGAGCTCTTTAAAAACTTATTATCATATTTTGTTTTGTTTTTATTTTTCAACTGAAACTCAGAAAACTCAGAGTGTATGGATTCTAAGTTAGAGGATAGTGTCCTTACCCGGTGAGACCAGCTATGCCTCCTCTCTAGCATCTCATCCTTGTAGAGATTCCATTGAATGTACCAGCATCCTTT
The DNA here is from genome assembly GCF_036850765.1 of Saccopteryx bilineata. Taxonomy (NCBI): domain Eukaryota; kingdom Metazoa; phylum Chordata; class Mammalia; order Chiroptera; family Emballonuridae; genus Saccopteryx; species Saccopteryx bilineata. Next base: position 354,767,266 of record NC_089491.1, on the reverse strand, counting down.
TGTGATTCATTCACAGCACATCCTGCAGCATCTTGAATTCCTGAAATAGAAGTTCCTGCTCAATAACTTCCCAATAGAAAGCTAGTAACAGATAATCCATACCCTCTCTTCTTTTTTTTTTTTTTTTTTTTTTTTGCATTTTTCTGAAGCTGGAAACAGGGAGAGACAGTCAGACAGACTCCCGCATGCGCCCGACTGGGATCCACCTGGCACGCCCACCAGGGGCGAACGCTCTGCCCACCAGGGGGCGATGCTCTGCCCATCCTGGGCGTGGCCATGTTGCGACCAGAGCCACTCTAGCGCCTGAGGCAGAGGCCACAGAGCCATCCCTTCTCTTCTTTTTTTATATCTCTATAGATAATATTGCCTCTCCCTTTAACAACATATGAGACCAAGATCCAAGATGGTGGTAGAGTAGGTGGAAAGGTCTTCCTTATAAAGAGGAAAAAAAAGATAAAAAATATGAACAATAAAAAGGCAATAAATATATATCTATCAACAATTGAATCTAAAAAACAAAATAAACTAGGAGAATATAAACAGACTCACAGATAGAACATTCTGATGATTGCCAAATGAGAAGGAGTTGGGGGGGTAGATGAAAAGGTGAAGGGATTAAGAAGTACAAATTGGTTGTTACAGAATAGTCATGGTGATATAAAGTTCTGCATAGGTAATATAGTTAATATTTTAATAATTATGCATGGTGGCCCTGGCCAGTTGGCTCAGCGGTAGAGCATCGGCCTGGCCTGCGGGGGACCCGGGTTCGATTCCCAGCCAGGGCACATAGGAGAAGCGCCCATTTGCTTCTCCACCCCCACCCCCTCCTTCCTCTCTGTCTCTCTCTTCCCCTCCCGCAGCCAAGGCTCCATTGGAGCAAAGATGGCCCAGGCGCTGGGGATGGCTCCTTGGCCTCTGTCCCAGGCGCTAGAGTGGCTTTGGTCGCGGCAGGGCGACGCCCCAGAGGGGCAGAGCATCACCCCCTGGTGAGCAGAGCATGGCCCCTGGTGGGCGTGCCGGGTGGATCCCGGTTGGGCACATGCGAGAGTCTGTCTGACTGTCTCTCCCCGTTTCCAGCTTCAGAAAAATACAAAAAAAAAATAATAATAAATATGCATGGTGTCAGAGGGTATGAGATTTATCGGGATGATGACTTAGTAAGTTATGTAATGTCTGATCAGGTGTATGGGTATACGCCTGAATCTGATATAATATTGCATGTCAACTGTAATTAAAAACAAAAAATAAAGCACAAGAAACATTTCTGGCCAGGCCCTGGCCAGTTGGCTCAGTGGTAGAGCGTTGGCCTGGCGTGCAGAAGTCCTGGGTTCGATTCCCAGCCAGGGCACACAGGAGAAGCACCCATCTGCTTCTCCACCCCTCCCCCTCTCCTTCCTCTCTGTCTCTCTCTTCCCCTCCCGCAGCCAAGGCTCCATTGGAGCAAAGATGGCCCCGGCGCTGGGGATGGCTCCTTGGCCTCTGCCCCAGGTGCTGGAGTGGCTCTGGTCTCAACAGAGCGATGCCCCGGAGGGGCAGAGCATCACCCCCTGGTGGGTGTGCCGGGTGGATCCCAGTCAGGCACATGCGGGAGTCTGACTGTCTCTCCCCGTTTCCAGCTTCAGAAAAAAAAAAAAGACATAGCATAGTTGAATGGATAAGAAAACAAGACCCATATATATGCTGTCTACAAGGGACCCATTTCAGAATGAAAGATACATACAGACTAAAAGTAGAGGGATGAAAAAAGATATTTCATGTAAATGGAAATTAAAAAAAAAAGCTGGGGTAGTAATACTATCTGACAAAATAGACTACAAAACAAGCGCTATAATGAGAAAGAAGGACACTACATAATGATAAAGGGGTCAATCCAACAAGAGGATATAACCCTTGTAAACATTTAGTCACGCAACATAGGAACACCTAAATAAATATACAAAGCAAAAAAAAATTTTGTGTGTGTTTTTCTGAAGTTAGAAACGGGGAGGCAGTCAGACAGACTCCCGCATGGGCCTGACCGGAATCCACCCGGCATGCCCACCAGGGGGCGATGCTCTGCCGATCTGGAGCGTTGCTCCGCTGCAACCAGAGCCATCCTAGTGCCTGAGGCAGAGGCCATGGAGCCATCCTCAGTGTCCAGGCCAACTTTGCTCCAATGGAGCCTTGGTTGCAGGAGGGAAGAGAGAGACAGAGAGGAAGGAGAGGGGGGAGGGGTGGAGAAGCAGATGGGCGCTTCTCCTGTGTGCCCTGGCCAGGAATCGAACCCAGACTCCTGCACGCCAGGCCGACGCTTTACCACTGAGCCAACTGGCCAAGGCCAAAGCAAAATTTTTTTAATAAAAAAATTCCCCTCTTTGATTTGATAGAGACAAGAAGACAGAGACAAGCATCAGCTCATTCCACTTAGTTGTAAACTCATTGGTTGCTTCTCATGTGCCCTGACTTAGGATCAAACCCATTACCTCAGCATATCAGGATGCTGCTCTATCCGCTGAGCAACCCAGCCAAGGCCTATAAAGCAAATCTTTTTTTTTTTTCTTTTTTTTTTCTTTTTTCATTTTTCTGAAGCTGGAAACAGGGAGAGACAGTCAGACAGACTCCCGCATGCGCCCGACCGGGATCCACCCGGCACGCCCACCAGGGGCGACGCTCTGCCCACCAGGGGGCGATGCTCTGCCCATCCTGGGCGTCGCCATGTTGCGACCAGAGCCACTGTAGCGCCTGGGGCAGAGGCCACAGAGCCATCCCCAGCGCCCGGGCCATCTTTGCTCCAATGGAGCCTTGGCTGCGGGAGGGGAAGAGAGAGACAGAGAGGAAAGCGCGGCGGAGGGGTGGAGAAGCAAATGGGCGCTTCTCCTGTGTGCCCTGGCCGGGAATCGAACCCGGGTCCTCCGCACGCTAGGCCGACGCTCTACCGCTGAGCCAACCCGGCCAGGGCTAAAGCAAATCTTGATGGACATAAAAGGGAGGTTGACAGTAATACAGTCATAGTAGGGTTTTTTTTGTTTGTTTTTTTTACAGAGACAGAGAGTTAGAGAGGGATAGACAGGGACAGACAGACGGGAACAGAGAGAGATGAGAAGCATCAACCATCAGTTTTTCATTGCGACACCTTAGTTGTTCATTGATTGCTTTCTCATATGTGCCTTGACCGTGGGGCTACAGCAGACTGAGTAACCCCTTGCTCAAGCCAGCGACCTTGGGTCCAAGCTGGTGAGCTTTGCTCAAACCAGATGAGCCCGCGCTCAAGCTGGTGACCTCGGGGTCTCAAACATGGGTCCTCTGCATCCCAGTCTGACACTCTATCCACTGTGCCACCACCTGGTCAGGCATAGTAGAGGATTTTAACACCCCATTGACATCAATGAAGAGATCTCTCAGACAAAATTAACAAGGAAACAGTGGTCTTCAATGGCACACTAGATCAGATGGATTTAATTTATATCTTCAGAACATTTCACTGCAAAGCAGCAGAATATATATTTTCAAGTGCACATAGAACATTTCCTAGGATAGACCACATGTTAGGACACAAAACAAGTCTCAATAAATTATATCAGGCATCTTCTCTGACTATAATGGTGTAAAACCTAAAAATATCACAATAAAAAACTGCTGAAAAACACACAAAGGCATGGAAAATAGTATGTTCATAAACAATGAATGAGTTAACAATGAGAGCAAGGAAGAAATCAAAAGACACCTTAAAACAAATGAAAATGAGAACACAACAACCCAAAACCTATGGGACACAGCAAAAGCAGTCCTCAGAAAGAAATTCATAGCATTACAGGACTACCTCAAAAAACAAGAAAAATCTCAAATAAATAATCTAACTTTATACTTAAAGGAACTAGAAAAAGAACAACAAACAACTCCCAAAGTAAGTGAAGAAAGGAAAAAATAAAGATCATGTAAAAAGAAACAAAATAGGCCCTGGCCGGTTGGCTCAGTGGTAGAGCGTCAGCCTGGCGTGCAGAAGTCCTGGGTTCGATTCCCAGCCAGGGCACACAGGAGAGGCACCCATCTGCTTCTCCACCCCTCCCCCTCTCCTTCCTCTCTGTCTCTCTCTTCCCCTCCCACAGCGAGGCTCCATTACAGCAAAGATGGCCCGGGCGCTGGGGATGGCTCCTTGGCCTCTGCCCCAGGCGCTAGAGCGGCTCTGGTTGCAGCAGAGACGCCCTGGAGGGGCAGAGCGTCGCCCCCTGGTGGGCGTGCCGGGTGGATCCCGGTCGGGCGCATGCAGGAATCTGTCTGACTGTCTCTCCCCGTTTCCAACTTCAGAAAAATAAAAAATAAATAAATAAAAAAAGAAACAAAATAGGCCTGACCAGGTGGTGGTGCAGTGGAGAGAGCATCAGTCTGGGATGCACAGGACCCAGGTTTGAAGCCCCAAGGTCACCGGCTTGAGCTTAGGCTCGCTGGCTTGAGCATGGGATTATAAACATGACCTCTTGGTCACTGGCTTAAGCCCAAAGGTTGCTGGCTTGAGCCAGAGATTGCTGCTTGAGCAATGGGTCACTGGCTTGGCTGGATCCCCCTAGTCAAGGCACATATGAGAAAGCAATCAATGAACAACTAAGGTACTGCAACAAAGAATTGATGCTTCTCATCTCTCTCCATTCCTGTCTGTCTGTCCCTCTCTCTCTCTTTGTCTTTGTCTCGCTCGCTAAAAAAAAAAGAAGAAATAAAATGGAATCTAAAAAAAATACAAAATACCAGTGAAAACAAGAGCTGATTCTTTGAAAGGATATAAAAAATGGACAAACCTTTAATCATACTTATCAAGAAAAAGAGAGGACCCAAATAAATAATATCAAAATGAAAGAGGAGAAGTAACAACTGACACCAGAGAAGTACAAATAATTGTAAGAAAATATCTCAAACAATGATAGGCCAACAAATTGGACAATCTGAATGAAATGCATAAATTCCTAGAAATATATTCTTCCAAAACTGAATCGATATGAATCAGAAAACCTGAACAGATCAATTACAACTAATGAAATTGAAGCAGTAATAAAAAAAATTTTCTGTGAATAAAAGTCCTATACTGGATGGTTCACAGGTGAATTTTACCAAACATTCAAAGAAGAACACCTATCCTTTTCAAACTATTTCAAAAAATTCAAGAGGAGGGCTGATTTTCAAGCTCACTTTATAAGGCCAGCATTATTCTAATTCCAAAGCCAGATAAAGATACTACAAAGAAAAAAAGGATAAGTCAACATCCCTGATGAACATAGATGCTAAAATTCTGAACAAAATATTAGCAAACTGGATATGGCAATACATTAAAAAGATCATATACCACAATCAAGTAGACTTTATTCCAGAGATTTAAGGTTGGTGCAATATCTGCAAATCAGTAAATGTGGTACACCACATAAACAAAATGAAAAATAAAATTACATGAGCATATGAGTAGATACATAAAAAACATCTGATAAAATCCAGCACCCATTTATTTATTATTTTTTTAATAAGATTTTTTTATTTATTCATTATAGAGAGGGGAGAGAGAGAGAGAGAGAGAGAGAGAGAAGGGGGGAGGAGCAGGAAGCATCAACTCCCATATGTGCCTTGACCAGGCGAGCCCAGGGTTTCGAACCGGCGACCTCAGCGTTTCCAGATTGACGCTTTATCCACTGCGCCACCACAGGTCAGGCCCAGCACCCATTTATGATAAAAACTCAGAAAAGTGGGAATAGAGGGAATACACATCAACATAATAAAGGCCATATATGACAAACCCATAGCCAACATCATCCCCAATGAGCAAAAACTACAAGCGTTTTCCTTAAGATGATGATCAAGACAGGCATGTCTGCTTTCACCACTCTTATTCAACATAGTATTGGAAGTCCTAGCCATAGCAATCAGACAAGAAGAATAAAGAGAAGGCATCCAAATTGGAAAGGAAGAAGTAAAACTGTCATTATTTGCTAATGACATGATACTCTATATAGAGAACTCTAAAGAATCCATAAAAAAAACCCCTACTAGAACTATAAATGAATTCAGTAAAGTAGCAGGATACAAAGTAAATATCCAGAAATTGGTTGCATTTTTATACACCAATAATGAACTATCAGAAAACTAAGAAAACAATCCCATTTACAATTGCATTAATGTAAAAGACCTGTACTCGAAAAATTATGACACTGAAAAAAGAAACTGAAGAATATACAAGTAGAAACATATACCATGTTCAGCAATCTATAGCTTCAATGCACTTACTATCAAGATATCAATGACATATATCACAGAACAAGAACAAATATTCCAAAATTTTAAATGGAAACACAAAAGACCCCTACTAGCAACAGCAATCTTGAAAAAGAAGAACAAAGTTGGAGGAATTATGCTAACTGCTATCAAATTATACTACAAGGCCATAGTAATCAGAACAGCATGGAACCAGCATACAAACATACATATAGATCAATGGAACAAAATAAAGAGCCCAGAAATAAACCAAAGTCTATATGGTCAATTAATATTTGACAAAAGAGGCAAGAACATACAATGAGGTAAAGACACTTTACTCAATAAATGATGTTAGGAAAACTGGACAGATATGTGCAAAAAAAAATGAAATTAGACCACCTTCTTACACCATGCATAAGAATAAACTCAAAATGGATTAAAGACTTCAGTGTAAAATTTGAAACCATAAAAATCGTAGAAGAAAACATAGGCAGGCCTGGCCTATGGTGGCACAGTAGATAAATTGTCAACCTGGAATGCTGAGGTCGCTGGTTTGAAGCCCTGGGCTTGCCTGGTTAAGGCACATACAACAGGTAATCAATGAACAAAAAAAGTAAAGCAGCTCTGAGTTGATACTTCTTGCTTCCCTACTTCCCACTCTCTTCTCTGTAAAATCAATAAATAAAGTCTTAAAAAAAAAGAAAAGAAAACATAGGCGGTAAAATCTTGGACATTTCTCTCAGCTATGTTTTTTTTTTTTCTTTTCTGATATATCTGCTAAGGTTAGAGAAACAAAAGGAAAAATATAAACAAATACATCAAACAAAAGTTTTTGCATAGCAAAGGAAACCAACAAAATGAAAAGACAACCCACTGAATGGGAGAACATATTCACCAATGATACATCTGATAAGGGGTTAATATCTAAAATTTATAAAGAACTTATAAAACTGAACACCAAAAAAAACGAACAGTCCTATTTAAAAAATTGGAAAAGGATCTGAAAAGACACTTCTCCAAAGAGAACATACAGATGGCCAATACACATATGAAAAGATGTTCAACATCACTAATCATCAGAGAAGTGCAAATCAAAGTCACAATGAGATATCACCTCACACCTGTCAGAATGGCTATCATCAATAAATCAATAAACAAGTGTTGGCAAGGATAGGGAAAAAAGGGAACCCTTGTGCACTGTTAGTGAGAATGCAGATTGGTGCAGCTACTGTGAAAAACAGTATAGAGTTTCCTCAAAAAATTAAAAATGGGCCCTGGCTGGTTGGCTCAGCGGTAGAGCATCGGCCTAGTGTGCGGAGGACCCGGGTTCGATTCCCGGCCAGGGCACACAGGAGAAGCGCCCATTTGCTTCTCTACCCCCACCCCCTCCTTCCTCTCTGTCTCTCTCTTCCCCTCCCGCAGCCAAGGCTCCATTGGAGCAAAGATGGCCCGGGGCGCTGGGGATGGCTCTCTGGCCTCTGCCTCAGGCGCTAGAGTGGCTCTGGTCGCAACATGGCGATGCCCAGGATGGGCAGAGCATCGCCCCCTGGTGGGCAGAGCGTTGCCCCCTGGGGGGCATGCTGGGTGGATCCCGGTCGGGCGCATGCGGGTGTCTGTCCCTGTTTCCAGCTTCAAAAAAATGAAAAAAAAAAATTAAAAATGGAACTGCCTTATGACCCACAGATTCCACTTTGGGAACATATAAAAAAAACCCAGAAACACTGATTTGAAAGAATATATGCACCCCTATGTTCATTGCAGTGTTAATTTACAATAGCCAAGATTTGGAACCAGCCCAAGTATCCATCAATAGATGAGTAGATAAAAAAGATGTAGTATATTTACAGTGGAATACTACTTGGCCATAAAAAAGGAAGCTTACTTTTTATGACAGCATGGATGGACCGGGAGAGTATTATGCTAAGTGAAATAAGCCAGTCAGAGAAAGACAAATACCACGTGATTTCACTTAGTTGTGGAATCTAATGAACAAAATAGAAACAGAATCAGAGACAGAAAACAGTGACAGATGGTAGGGGGTTTGGGGAGCTGGGTGAAAAAGGTGAAAGCTGCTTGTTTGGCTCTCTCCAACCCCACCTTAATACAGAACCTCTCACTTCATGTTTGGATTGCTATAAAGTCTCCAAACATGTTTTCTTGCTCCAATCTATCCTGGTAACACTGTCAGAAGAAACAATTTTCTAAAACACTGCTTTTACTGACACCGATGTTCAAAAGTCTACCAAGTTCCTCTTAAAGGAAATGATAGCTTCTCTTTTTTGACTTACTGCACTGTATTAGTATCCTAGGGCCACCATAACAAAGTCCCACACATCAGTAGGCTTAAAACAACAGAAATTTATTTTCACAGTTCTGGAGGCTAAAAGTCTGAAATGAAGATATGGCAGGAGGGCTTCCTTCTATAGGCTTTGAGGGATAGCTGTTCCATCCTCTCTCCTAGCTTCTAGTGACAGTCAGCAATCCTTGTGTTCCTTGCTCTGTAGGATGCATCACTCCAATCTTTGACTCAATCTTCACATGGCACTCTTGTGTCTGTCCCTTTACATGGTCATCATTTTATGAGGACACCAGTCACATTGAATTAGGAGCCCATTCTACTCCAGTATGACCTCATCTTATCAAAGTTACATCTGCAACAACCCTATTTCCAAATAAGATCACTTTCTAAGGTACTGAGAATTAGGACCTCAAGTGTCTTTTTTTTTGGGGGGGGGGACACAATTCAACCTATAACAAGAGCCCTACTTGATGATTCACCTAAAAGCAAACCTATGCTCTAGAATCCTAATTTTTCCATGTGCTATGTTTCTTCCCATTCTATCCATTTTCCCATGACTCTCCCACTTGTGATGCCCATCCTACTCACCTCTATCTACATCTGGAATCAAGAACTCAAATGGCTACAAGAGGTCAGGCAGTTACTCAGAAGGATTGGAACAAACTAGGTGATAAATGACAACTAACACTTTGCTTCCGTGTTAGGGAGATAATGGGTTACTGGGGACAGGGAGTCTGGAAAATTTATTTAAGATTTATTTATTTATTCATTTAGAGCGGAGAGACACACAGAGAGAGAGAGAGAGAGAGAGAGAGAGAGAGAGAAGGGGGGAAGGAGCAGGAAGCATCAACTCCTATACGTGCCTTGACCAGGCAAGCCCAGGGTTTCAAACCAGTGACCTCAGCGTTCTAGGTCAATGCTTCATATACTGTGCCATCACAGGTGGAATCTGGAAATGTGTGTGTGTGTGTGTGTGTGTGAGAGAGAGAGAGAGAGACAGAGAGAGAGACAGAGAGAGAGCCAGATAGAGACAGACAGACAGGAAGGAAGAGAGACGAGAAGCATCAATTCTTCCTTGCGGCTCCTTAATTGTTCATTGATTGCTTTCTCATGGGGGAGGCTACAGAAGAGCGAGTGACCCCTTGCTCAAACCAGCGACCTTGGCCCGAGCCAGCAACCTTGGGCTTCAAGCCAGCAACCCCATGCTCAAGCTGGTGAGCCTGCACTCAAGGCAGCGACCTCGGGGTTTCGAACCTGGGTCCTCTGTGTCCCAGTCCGATGCTCTCCACTGAGCACTTGGCAGAATCTGGACATTTTATACTGAATCTAAAGGAATGAATTGCTACTCAACTCCTGCTAATAGCTCCATGCAGGTATGTGGGCCCTGTTTGCCCACATCTGATTTTTCAAGCGATACTGAAAATCTAGATATTTGTGTGTGTGGATGTGAAAGAAATTTCCTGACTTAAAAATCTGGTCACTAATTCAAATAAAAACAAACAGCATGAACTACAAAAATGTGCCTACAGTCTGATCTGTCCAGGGGCCATTGTTTTTCAACCTGACTTACAGAAATATTTCCCACTGTTGCAGGCCCACCTCAGTTAGTACCTTCTAACCATTTCAATCCTTTTTAATTAACATTTATGTGCATGTATTAGGTGACTAAACAAAGAATCCCTGCCTAGAGATGGGCCTGAAGAGGAAGATACACACACACCTGAAACAAGGTAATAAGTGTTTATGAATTAGACATTTAGTAAATACTAGCTAAATAAGCTAAAAAAGATGAAAAGCTTAAAGATGGAGGTAGGGAGGTGGCAATCTGGAAGGCTTCCTAAAGAAAATGACTTTTTTTTTTTTTTTTTCCTGAAGCTGGAAACGGGGAGAGACAGTCAGACTCCCGCATGCGCCCAACCAGGATCCACCCGGCACGCCCACCAGGGGCGGTGCTTTGCCCACGGGGGGGGGGGGGGGTGCTCTGCCCCTCCGGGGCGTCGCTCTGCCGCGACCAGAACCACTCTAGCGCCTGGCCATCTTTGCTCCAATGGAGCCTTGGCTGCGGGAGGGGAAGAGAGAGACAGAGAGGAAGGAGGGGGTGGGGGTGGAGAAGCAAATGGGCGCTTCTCCTATGTGCCCTGGCCGGGAATCGAACCCGGGTCCCCCGCACGCCAGGCCGACGCTCTACCGCTGAGCCAACCGGCCAGGGCCAAGAAAATGACTTTTGAAGCTACTCCTAAAAGGATACGCAGACCTTTACAAAGAGACCAGCCTAAATCCCTCTCTTCTCTTAACTCCAACAGTGTGAATATTTTAGATCAAATATTAGAACCTGTCTGAACTATACAGTTCATTCCTGTAGTTCAGTTCAGTCTAGTCTCCCGTGCAGGGCTGTCAGTTACTCCTGGAGAGTGGTAACTGTTTTTTTTTTTTTTACAGAGGCAGAGATAGACAGGGACAGAGAGAGATGAGAAGCATCAATCATCAGTTTCTCGTTGCACGTTGTGACTTCTTAGTTGTTCATTGATTGCTTTCTCACATGTGCCTTGACCGCGGGCCTTCAGCAGACCGAGTAACCCCCTGCTGGAGTCAGGGACCTTGGGTCCAAGCTGGTGAGCTCTTTGCTCAAGCCAGATGAGCCCGCGCTCAAGCTGGTGACCTCGGGGTCTCGAACCTGGGTCCTTCCGCATCCCAGTCCGACGCTCTATCCACTGCGCCACCACCTGGTCAGGCAGGTAACTAGATCTTGTACATTAAGTTACACGTATAAACGCTCCTGCTACGGCGCTGGGCAAGGAACAGGGTCAATGTAGCGTGAGGGTTGATTCTGGGTCTGGGGGGAGGTGTAGTCTGCGATACCCACAGGAGGAACACACTGGAGCAGGGGGAGGGCCCTGGACCAGGCTCACCGAGACCCAAAAGAGGGCCAAGGACATAGAAGGCCCAGCCCCACGCTCCTGCGTCCTAGAGGCCGCAGTCTCTCCCAACTCAAAGAGGGGTTCACCTCCTACCTCCAAAGAGCTGCTCTCCACCCCACTTCCCGGAGGAACCCAGGCGCCAGTGCCCGCAGCTCAGCGAATGCAGCGAGGTCTCACTTCCAGGCCACCCCCAGCCTCCCGCCTTACTGGGGCCCCTCCACGGCCGCCATACACCTGCTTCTCACTGGGGCGTGGGGCCAACTTCTTGGACGTCACGCCCGCGGCTCATCGGCCACTTCCGGTGTGCTCCCCAAGGAGGCCGTCGTCCTACCCGGCGCTTTCCTTTTGACCTCTGCTGTGCCCACCAGCCCGCGCGTGCTCCCCCAGGCCGCCTCCCACAGGCTCAGGTGTCTACTCTGAGCCAACACGACCGGCTCGGTCCTGTGCTGAGTCTCCTGTGAGTCCACTCCTAGAGGGTTCTGCACAGCGCAGGTAGGTGCACCTGCTGGTGCCAGAGCCAAGAGAGCGAGGTTATCACTGAGATGTAGAGTCCTCCGGAGGTCCTAGACTTGCCTACGGTTGGGCATTGCCCTGTCCGTCGGAGTGGAGGACCCCATCAAATAACTTTAAACTTTTGTTCTTTTAAATCTTTTTATTTTTTTTACCCTTCATGCCTTTCTATACAGAGATTAAAAAGAAAAGATAGGGTAAGTTCTGAAGTCAGAAAATCAGTAAATAACTGACCCACCATTTATTTACGAGCTGTGTGACTTTGGGTAAGTTACTTAACTTCTCTGAGTCCCATTTAATGGCTCATCCTCCTTTTCTTCCCTGATTTTAAATGCTCCCTTTATCACCTGACCGGTGGTGGCACAGTGGATAGAGCATCACCCAACCCCCCTCACTGTCCCTGGAATGCAGAAGACTAGATTCAAAACGCCGAGGTCCCGAGCTTGAGTGTGGGCATCACTGTTTTGAGCAGCTGGTCACTGGCTCTGCTTGAACATGCCCTCCCCTCAGGTCAAAGCACATAGGAGAAGCAATTGGTGAACTAAAGTAAAGCACCTATGAGTTGAAGCTTATCATTCCTCTCCCTTCTCTCTTCCTCCTCCTCCCTTTCTCCCAACCTCCCTGTCTTCTCTCCCTCTCGCTCAAAAAATGCTGCTATTATCATTAACTAAATTTACATGTGTTTGGTTATGTATTTTACTCTACTTTTTTTCCAGAAAAGTTGTAACCATGAATGGGTTTTTTTTGTATTTATTATTTTACCTTAAAATAACAAAATAAAGGGTTCTTTAAAAAATTTTGTTTTGTTTTGTTTTAAGAACTAAAATCTGCTTAAACTGGAAGAATGAAAATGGAGTTCCAAGGAAAGACAGCAGCTACATTTTTGTTGAGAAATATGAAGTCATGTTAAGAGTGGTTTATTTTGGTTTCTAGTCTTTAATTTTTTTAAATGAGAGAAGGGGAGATAGTGAGATATTCCCACATGTGCCCCTCCACCTGGCAACCCCCTTCTGGGCCTGATGCTCGATGATGCTTGAATCAATTGAGGTATTTTTAGCACCTGAAGCTGACTCTGGAACCAACAGAGCTATCCTCAGCACCTAGCTGCCTACCTGAGGGAAGGGGGAGAGGAAGAGAAGGGGGAGAGGGAGAGGAAGAGAAGCAGATGGTCACTTCTCTTGTGTGCCTTGGCTGGGAACTGAACCTGGGATGTCCTAGCTGGCCTACGCTCTATCCACTGAACCAACCAGCCAGGACCAGTCTTTTTTTTAAGAATGAAAGACTCTTCTTTCTGATCTCTTCTGGGCATCACATGCTGCTCATCAGAAATTTGTATTCATTATGTAATTCATTTGTTTTGCAAATATTCATGGAATGCCTGCTCTAGGCCAGGCACTGGTGACACAATGAATGTTGAGCAAAACCCAAGGCCCTCTCATAGAACTTGTGAGAAGATATTTACACAATTCCATGAATAAAGGTGAAACAATAATTGTGGTGACTGCTATGCTGGAGTGTACACAAAGAACACATAAAAGATTTGCCCTACACAGGAAGGTCTGTGAAGGCTTTCTGGAATCTGACTTTTCTTGAAGAATTAGGCAGATAAAGGACAATGAAGCAGTAGAAACCCAACCCTAACTTGAGCATAACTAGTTTCATGTAACAGGAAAGTCAAGGGGGTAGACAGGCTTCAGGAAAGGCCAGAATTCAGGGATTTAAACACTGTCATCACGATTCCTTTCTTTTCCTCCATCTCTTAGTCTTGCTTTACTCTGTGTTGACTTCATAGATTTTTTCCCCCCATATACAAAATATGTTCCAGTGCCCAGAATTACTAGCAATGATAGGAAAAAGACTGCTCAGTACTGCTTGGATCACATGGTCAATCCTGGACCAATTACTGTATCCAGTAGATGAGGTGCTTTGAATTACATGTTGGATGGGAGAAGGGAGCCATGTTACTACAAGGTCCATGAGGTGATGGAAAGAAAAAACAGGTTCTTTTGTCTGTTTTTATTTTTATCAGGAAAATAAGACAGTTCTTTGTTTGTTTGTTTGTTTTTGTATTTTTCTGAAGTTGGAAACGGGGAGGCAGTCAGACAGACTCCCGCATGCGCCCGACCAGGATCCACCCGGCATGCCCACCAGGGGGCGATGCTCTGCCCATCTGGGGCGTTGCTCTTTTGCAACCAGAGCCATTCTAGCGCCTGAGGCAGAGGCCATAGAGCCATCCTCAGCCCCCGGGCCAACTTTGTTCCAATGGAGCCTTGGCTGAGGGAAGGGAAGAGAGAGACAGAGAGGAAGGAGAGGGAGAGGGGTGGAGAAGCAGATGGGCGCCTCTCCTGTGTGCCCTGGCCGCAAATTGAACCCGAGACTCCTGCACGCCAGGCCGACGCTCTACCACTGAGCCAACCGGCCAGGCCTGAGACAGTTCTTTGGATAGGCAAAGTAGTAGATGTCTACTATGAAAGGCGATAGGGGGAGAGAATTACTGGTAGCAGGAACTACAGCAGAAGTGATGATTTTAGGTTGTTTTTGAAAGCAAGGTTCTGTGGCAGCTGGCAATGGATCTGAGAAACTGAAGACCAGTGTAGGTGGTCGACAAGAAGGGTGCGCGATGGCATGAGATGAGCTTAGAAAAATTGAGCCACACCATAGAACATTTGGAAAGCCATATGTATGTTTTTTGGCTTTATTCCAAAGGTAACAGACCTATTAAGGATTAAATGGGGCTGGGTACCTGGATGTGAGGAGGGGGCGCCATTATCCCACTGCAACTGCGTGAGAAATTGCAACCCAGAACTGTCCAGCCCAGCCCCCTGCGAATTTCTGACCACAGAAACTGTGAGAGGAAATGAAATGATTACTTTTTCTTTTTCTTTTTCTTTTTTTGTATTTTTCTGAAGTGAGAAGTGGGGAGGCAGAGAGACAGACTTCTGTGTGTGCCCAACTAGGATCCACCCAGAAAGCCCACTAGGGGGCGATGATCTGCCCATATGGGGCGTTGCTTCATTGCAACCAGAGCCATTCTAGCGCCTGAGGTTGAGGCCATGGAGCCATCCCCAGTGCTCCGGCCAACTTTGCTCCAATGGAGCCTTGGCTGTGCGAGGGGAAGAGAGAGATAGAGAGAAAGGAGAGGGGGAAGGGTGGAGAAGTAGATGGATGCTTCTCCTGTGTGTCCTGGCTGGGAATCAAACCTGGGACTTCCACACGCTGGGTTGATGCTCTCCCACTGAGCCAACCGGCCAGGGCAATTGTTGTTGGTTTAAACCAGTAAATTGGTCAGGTAGCAATATATAACCAGAACAAGAAGTATCTGTCACTATTATGTATTACTTTTCTCTGCCATATTCTCATTTGTCAGTGGCTTTGCTTGTGATTCAAGCAGTTACCCCATCACTTTTATGTACTTTGTGGAAATACTTCTTCTTTTGGTGGAAGACATGCAGTATTGCTTTAAAATAAATTTTTATTATACAGTATTTTTATTTTATTATGCAACATTTATATCACCTGAGGGACAAGATGTTACCTAGAGAGGTGGGGATAGATATGAATATTAAGTGGGGAGAAATTTTTGCAAGGGGGCTAATTGGAAGTTGATGGTTAAATGTCTTCATGTTTTGATGAATTTTCCCTATCCATACTCATCAATGTGGAGACTTAGATAACAAATATTTGAAAATTGAGGACCCCAGTTACCATGTTTAAGGCAGGGCTGCTTCACTGGTGATAAGAGATAAGGAAACTTGAACCCCTTCCTTGTCAGAGCAATGATTTTAGGTTGTTTTTGAAAGCTTCTTAATGAACTATGGCCTCTTTGGTATAGTTATTGATGTTCTAGACTCATAGAGATAAAAGGCACTCTGACCATTGTTAAGCCTAATCCGGAGGGACCCGAAACATTGCAGACACGAAGAAAGTCCGTCGATTATACATCAAAGCTTTATTGTCTAGCTTGGCCAAGCAGCAGCAACTCCGACAAAGGTCTGAGGGAGAGGGTGCGCCGGCCCTTTGTTCTACTTAGTTTTTATAGTTTTGTAAGAGGGAAGTACAGAAGCAAAAATTTTAATTAGGAGCCCCTTACCACTATTGGTTATAGTCATATGTCCTTTAACATGATAGGACCACGTTCAATTTGCAAGCCACACATTATTTTGGAGAAAACAAAATTTACAAGTCAACACAATGGCAGAAAGATGTCTCTTTACATATTAAAAGGCATTCCTATATTATCTAGTGTTTATCTGCCATCTCTTTGTCCAGAGTCACACGTGTTAACCACACGCATTTACATAGTAGAGGTAGTTTCTGTGGGGACAAATGCCCGCAAATGGCTCATTGCTATAAGAAAAGGTTTATTTTGGCTTTTCTCTCCCTGTACCTGGCTAGCCATTCACCCCTTTGCATTTACAATACAATGCCAAGGGCCATCCTGGTCATGCCAATCACACAGTACAGAGACTATTTCTCACAATTTCTCTGCACACCTTAACCCAAATTAATAAAATGTTCTTCTAACCTCCCAAAATATTAATATTAATTCTGTAGCTTTTGGTACTTTACAACACCTGCGGGGGAGGTGGCGCAGTGGCTCCTCACCATAATAACATCTATATTTATTTATTTTTTCTTCTACTTAGAGGCAGGGAGGCAGAGAGATAGACCTCCACATGCAGCCCAACCAGGATCCACCACTAAGCCCTCTACAAGGCAATACTTTGCCCATCTGGGGCTGCTGCTCCATTGCTCAGCAACTAGGCTATTTCAGTGCCTGAGGCTAGGCCATGGAGCCATGCCTAGGGCCAATTTGCTTGAATGGAGCCATGGCTGTGGGAGGAGAAAGGGGATAAAGTAAGAGAGAGGGGTGGGGAGGGGTGGAGAAGCACATGGTTGCTTCCCTTGTGTGCCTTAACTGGAATCAAACTGGGACCTCCATATGCCAGGTGGACACTCCACCACTGAGCAAACCAGCCAAGGTCTTTTATCTTTTTTTAAGACATAATCATCCTTGCCCTGGCTGGATGACTCGTTGGTTAGAGCATCACCATGAAGTACAGAGATTGCTGGTTCAATCCCTGGACAGGGCACATACAGGAACAGATTGATGTTTTTGTCTCTCTCTCTCTCTCTCAAATGAATAAAATAAACATTTAAAAATAACAAAATAAAGAAAAATTTAAAAAAATAAATAAACAAACATAATCAGCCTTCCTTCCTTATTCTCTTCCATCTTCTCTCCTTCCCTCCCT
Source organism: Saccopteryx bilineata (assembly GCF_036850765.1). Taxonomy (NCBI): domain Eukaryota; kingdom Metazoa; phylum Chordata; class Mammalia; order Chiroptera; family Emballonuridae; genus Saccopteryx; species Saccopteryx bilineata. Next base: position 354,750,074 of record NC_089491.1, on the reverse strand, counting down.
ACCATTTTCCCATAATATCTATTGGACTTCCACTTGTGTTAGGTATTGAGGCTACACAATTGAACAAAAAAGGGCATTTAAACAAGGCTATGAATGTGTTTTTGTCGTGACCCGCCGACGAGTAATATTCCAGGGTCCCGAGCAGGAACGGTACGGATTTAATGAAAATAGACAAAGAATTAAAGACATATAAAAGATGGGTTTCGGAAGGGCTTTACAGCTCCCTGCCAGCAGCAACTCCCGCCCTGGCAGAGCTGCAAAACATAGCCGCCCCCAGAAACTGCATCCTTCTTTATTTACAGGTCAAAGTGGAAATTAGCAAATCAACAATGTTTCCAAGGCAACCCAAGAACTCCACTAGGTGCAGAGAACCCCCCACCAATACTTAACATACACAACCTTACACAAAGAAGTAACTTCCTTCCAGTCCTTCTGGGGAACATGGGAGGCAGGATGAGCATCACAGCCTTTTGCAACTTAATCAGGCAGGTGAGGTGGGGAGTTGGGCAGACTGTCTGTCAGCTTACAGTCAGCTCCCAGCACCTCTGTCCCCCAGATATCCAAACTCTAAAAGTCCTGTTGGCTTTGTTGGTCCCCAACAGTTTTTCTTATTAGCAGCAAGTATAAATATTTATTGAGCGGTTACTATTCATTGCTATTTTTTTTCTGCATGCAGTTTTAAAACTTACTATGTAAATTGAGACTAGGCAAAATCAAGAAAAGAGAAAGAAAAATATATTTACATGAACAAAATATTATCGTGTTTTAATCATTGGTTTTGCTGTATGATCTGAGAAATGTTAGCAAATTTGAAAATTACATGAAAATTACAAGGATAACAAGAGATTTACATTGGTTATATTATTTCTAGAAAGGCCTTTAAATAATTGACTCCTTTTGCTTTTTTTGTCTGATTACAGAATCACTCCAAACAAAAAGTGGGCGAAATTTCTGAGCAAAGACCATTTTGACTATAATGTTTTGACTTCTAAATGTGCCACTAGAGGGCAGTGGTGTGTAGCCTGTGGTGATTAATAGCTAAAACATCTTAAATACATAAACCTTTATTTATTTAAAAAATTTTTATTTACTGAGTTTTAGAAACAGAGAAAGGGAAAGAGAGAGACAAGAATATCGATCTGTTTCTGTATGTGCCCTGACCAGGGATTGAACCAGCAACCTTTGCACTTTGGGATGATGCTCTAACCATTGGAGCTATCCGGGCAGAGCCATACACCTTTCTTTTTAGACATTAACAAAATAAGCTAACTAGGCCCTGGCCGGTTGGCTCAGCGGTAGAGCGTCGGCCTAGCGTGCGGAGGGCCTGGGTTCGATTCCCGGCCAGGGCACACAGGAGAAGCGCCCATCTGCTTCTCCACCCCTCCGCCGCGCTTTCCTCTCTGTCTCTCTCTTCCTCTCCCGCAGCCAAGGCTCCATTGGAACAAAGATGGCCCAGGTGCTGGGGATGGCTCTGTGGCCTCTGCCTCAGGCGCTAGAGTGGCTCTGGTCGCAACATGGCGACACCCAGGATGGGCAGAGCATCGCCCCCTGGTGGGCAGAGCATCGCCCCCTGGTGGGTGTGCAGGGTGGATCCCGGTCGGGCGCATGCGGGAGTCTGTCTGACTGTCTCTCCCTGTTTCCAGCTTCAGAAAAATGAAAAAAAAAAAAAAAAAAATTAAAATAAGCTAACTAGTTATACAAAAATCACATGCCTTTCCGCCATTTCTACCCTGTGAGATAAAAGCCTACATCTGTGAAAAGATGTTTACAAAATAAGTTCAATTTTTTTTTTTTTTTTTTAAATTTTCTCTTTCTGAAGCTGGAAACAGGGAGAGACAGTCAGACAGACTCCCGCATGCGCCCGACCGGGATCCACCCGGCAAGCCCACCAGAGGCGATGCTCTGCCCACCAGGGGGCGATGCTCTGCCCCTCCGGGGCGTCGCTCTGCCGCGACCAGAGCCACTCTAGCGCCTGGGGCAGAGGCCAAGGAGCCATCCCCAGCGCCCGGACCATCTTTGCTCCAATGGAGCTTGGCTGCGGGAGGGTAAGAGAGAGACAGAGAGGAAAGGGGGGGGGGGTGGAGAAGCAAATGGCGCTTCTCCTGTGTGCCCTGGCCGGGAATCGAACCCGGGTCCCCCGCACGCCAGGCCAACGCTCTACCGCTGAGCCAACTGGCCAGGGCCAATAAGTTCAATTTTAAAGCAAGTTGCAGAATAATATTTATATTTCCTCCCTTGCTGCCCCTCTCACTTCCCTCCTTACACAAATATTTACTGAGCACCCATCATGTGCCAACATGTGCTAAGAACCGGAAATATATAGTGAGCAAAGCAACAATAGTGCAGCTGGCATTGATCTTATCATCCCCTATGGATGGACTACAAGATGGATGTTGGCTCTACTTTCTCATTGTAACAAACAGTGCTAAAGAGCATCTTCATACATGTGCTTGAGTTTCTCTAGGGCAGTGGTTCTCAAAGTATGATCTGGCCCATGAAATCAAACTGTTTTCTTTTTGGGGGGGAAATTGCTGTCATTTTATTTGCCTTAGGCTTATGACTTGCAACCAAAGACATTGTGCAAAGAAAGCAAAGATGAAATACACTATAGAGAGAAGAAGATGATACATATTGGTAACATAGATCAGGTTGACAAAAAAAAAAGCCATCCAATGCACTATCTAGATTGCAATATTCAATAGCATTTTCAACAAAACCTTTTTTAATCAAGAGCATAAAAATAAAGCAATGTCTATAGTAGAACTAAACCTTATACAATTCACAAAGCATTTTTTTCAGATCATAAAATAATTTTCATAATACTACTAAGATGTTATTTGCCCTTGTTCATGCTTTCTTTCTCATGAATGTACAGTACAGCTTTCCAGAGGCCACGGGTTGTTTACATGGCAATAGATCGACTACAGAAGCGGATATAAGAATCTGCATGCCTTCTATTAAGTCAGATACAGTATTAAGGAGATGTACAAAAATCTAACACAATGCCACTCTTCTTACTAATATTTTAGCTTGAGGAAACAATTATTTTTATTTATTTATTCTTGTGCAAATGAGGGATTTTTTTTTATTTTTATTCATTTTAGAGAGGAGAGGGAGAGACAGAGAGAGAGAAGGAGTGGGGGGGGGGAGCTGGAAGCATCAACTCCCATATGTGCCTTGACCAGGCAAGCCCAGGGTTTCCAACCAGCAACCTCAGCATTTCCAGGTCGACGCTTTATCCACTGTGCCACCACAGGTCAGGCGCAAATGAGGGATTTACTGAGGGAGTGCTCACAGGAGAAACCTGTAAGAGAACAAGGAGAACAGGATAGGTCAGAAGACAAGGCAAGCAAAGGGGTGGTTCCGGATGTCCACCCTCAGCCTGATCCCAGGAGGAGCTCTGGGATGTGACGCTACCACCCAGATGGTCCTGCACAACAGGGTGGGCAGTTATCCGCTTCGTGTTATTATAGTGTGTATTCATTGGTTAAAGATCGGTGGGGAGGAAACAATTATTTTAATAAAAATGTTATTTATATTAACATGATTTATTGTTTTAAATTAACTAATAAATATATACAATCTATCTTAGTTTTAATTTCCTTTTTTAAATTTTTTTATTTTTTATTAATTTTACTAGGGTGACATCAATAAATCAGGGTACATATGTTTAAAGAAAACATGTCCAGTTATCTTGTCAATCAATTATGTTACATACCCATCACCCAAAGTCAGATTGTCCTCTGTCACCTTCTATCTAGTTTTTGTTGTGCCTCTCCCCCTCCCCCTTTTCCTCTCCCTCCCCTCCCGCCCCCCCCATAACCACCACACTCTTATCAATGTCTCTTAGTCTCATTTTTATGTCCCACCTACGTATGGAATAATGCAGTTCTTGGTTTTTTCTGATTTACTTATTTCACTTCGTATAATGTTATCAAGATCCCACCATTTTGTTGTAAATGATCCGATGTCATCATTTCTTATGGCTGAGTAATATTCCATAGTGTATATGTGCCACATCTTCTTTATCCAGTCTTCTATTGAAGGGCTTTTTGGTTGTTTCCATGTCTTGGCCACTGTGAACAATGCTGCAATGAACATGGGGCTGCATGTGTCTTTACGTATCAATGTTTCTGAGTTTTGGGGGTATATACCCAGTAGAGGGATTGCTGGGTCATAAGGTAGTTCTATTTTCAGTTTTTTGAGGAACCACCATACTTTCTTCCTTAATGGTTGTACTACTTTACATTCCCACCAACAGTGAATGAGAGTTCCTTTTTCTCCACAGCCTCTCCAACATTTGCTATTACCTGTCTTGTTAATAATAGCTAATCTAACAGGTGTGAGGTGGTATCTCATTGCAGTTTTGACTTGCATTTCTCTAATAACTAATGAAGATGAGCATCTTTTTATATATCTGTTGGCCATTTGTATTTCTTCCTGGGAGAAGTGTCTGTTCATGTCCTCTTCCCATTTTTTTAATGGATTGTTTGTTTGTTTGTTGTTGAGTTTTATGAGTTCTTTGTATATTTTGGATATTAGGCCCTTATCTGAGCTGTTGTTTGAAAATATCATTTCCCATTTAGTTGGCTGTCTGTTTATTTTGTTGTCAGTTTCTCTTGCTGAGCAAAAACTTCTTAGTCTGATGTAGTCCCATTCATTTATCTTTGCCTTCACTTCTCTTGCCTTTGGAGTCAAATTCATAAAATGATCTTTAAAACCAAGGTTCATGAGTTTGGTACCTATGTTTTCTTCTATGTACTTTATTGTTTCAGGTCTTATATTTAGGTCTTTGATCCATTTTGAATTAATTTTAGTACAAGAAGACAAACTGTAGTTGAGTTTGATTTTTTTGCATGTGACTTTCCAGTTTTCCCAGCACCATTTGTTGAAGAGGCTTTCTTTTCTCCATTGTGTGTTGTTGGCCCCTTTATCAAAAATTATTTGACCATATATATGTGGTTTTATTTCTGGACTTTCTATTCTGTTCTATTGGTCTGAATGTCTATTTTTCTGCCAATACCATGCTGTTTTGATTGTCATGGCTCTATAATATAGTTTGAAGTCAGATATTGTAATGCCCCCAGCTTTGTTCTTTTTCTTTAGGATTGCTTTGGCTATTCGGGGTTTTTTATAGTTCCATATAAATCTGATGATTTTTTGTTCAATTTCTTTAAAAAATGTCATTGGAATTTTGATGGGAATTGCATTAAATTTATATATTGCTTTGGGTAATATGGCCATCTTGATTATATTTATTCTTCCTATCCAAGAGCAAGGAATATTCTTCCATCTCATTGTATCTTTTTCGATTTCCCTTAACAATGGTTTGTAGTTTTCATTATATAAGTCCTTTACATTCTTTGTTATGTTTATTTCTAGGTATTTTATTTTTTTTGTTGCAATCGTGAAGGGGATTATTTTTTTGAGTTGGTTCTCAAATGTTTTATTGTTGGCATATAGAAAGGCTATGGACTTTTGTATGTTAATTTTGTATCCTGCGACCTTATTGTATTGGCTTATTATTTCTAGTAGTCTTTTTGTAGATTCTTTGGGGTTTTCGATGTATAGAATCATATCATCTGCAAAAAGTGATACCTTTACTTCTTCTTTTCTGATATCAATGCCTTTTATTTCTTTGTCTTGTCTGATTGCTCTTGCTAGAACCTCTAGCACTATATTAAATAAGAGTGGAGAGAGTAGACAACCCTGTCTTGTTCCTGATTTAAGGGGGAAAGCCTTCAGTTTTGTGCCATTTAATATGATGTTAGCTGATGGTTTATCACATATGGCCTTTATCATGTTGAGATATTTTCCTTCTATTCCCATTTTGTTGAGAGTCTTAACATAAAATTGTGTTGTATTTTATCGAAAGCCTTTTCTGCATCTATTGATAAGATCATGTTCTTTGTTTTGTTGATATGGTGTATTAAGTTAACCGTTTTACGTATGTTGAACCATCCTTGAGATTCTGGGATGAACCCCACTTGATCATGATGTATTATTTTTTTAATATGTTGTTATATTTGATTTGCTAGTATTTTGTTTAGTATTTTAGCATCTGTATTCATTAGAGATATTGGTCTGTAGTTTTCTTTTTTTGTGCTGTCCTTGCCCGGTTTTGGTATGAGGGTTATGTTAGCCTTATAAAATGTGTTTGGAAGTATTGCTTCTTCTTCAATTTTTTGGAAGACTTTGAGTAGAATAGGAACCAAGTCTTCTTTGAATGTTTGATAGATTTGCTAGTATAACCGTCTGGGCCTGGACTTTTATTTTTGGGGAGGTTTTTAATAGTTTTTTCTATTTCTTCCCTACTAATTGGTCTGTTTAGGCTTTCTGTTTCTTCTTGACTCAATCTAGGAAAGTTGTATTGTTCTAGGAATTTATCCATTTCTTCTAGATTGTTGAATTTAGTGGCATAAAGTTTTTCATAGTATTTTACAATAATTCTTTGTATATCTATGATGTCTGTGGTGATTTTTCCTCTTTCATTTTGGATTTTGTTTATATGAGTTCTTTTTCTTTTTTCCTTGGTAAGTCTTGCCAAGGGTTTGTCAATTTTGTTGATCTTTTCAAAGAACCAGCTCCTTGTTCTATTAATTTTTTCTATAGTTTTTCTGTTCTCTATTTCATTTATTTCTGCTCTGATTTTTTTTTTTTTTTTGTATTTTTCCGAAGCTAGAAACGAGGAGAGACAGTCAGACAGACTCCCCGCATGCGCCCGACCGGGATCCACCCGGCACGCCTACCAGGGGCGACGCTCTGCCCACCAGGGGGCGATGCTCTGCCCCTCCGGGGCATCGCTCTGCAGCGACCAGAGCCACTCTAGCGCCTGGGGCAGAGGCCAAGGAGCCATCCCCAGCGCCCGGGCCATCCCTGCTCCAATGGAGCCTCGGCTGCAGGAGGGGAAGAGAGAGACAGAGAGGAAGGGGGGGGGTGGAGAAGCAAATGGACGCCTCTCCTATGTGCCCTGGCCGTGAATCGAACCCGGGTCCCCCGCACGCCAGGCCGATGCTCTACCGCTGAGCCTACCGGCCAGGGCCTCTGCTCTGATTTTTATTATCTCCTTTCTTTGGCTGGTTTTAGGTTGTCTTTGTTCTTCTTTTTCCAGTTCCTTAAGGTGCGAAGTTAAGTGGTTCACTTGGGCTCTCTCTTGTTTGTTCATATAGGCCTGAAGTGATATGAACTTCCCTTTTATCACTGCTTTTGCTGCATCCCATAGATTCTCATATGTTGTATTATTATTTTCATTTGTCTGTATATACCTTTTGATCTCTGCGCTTATTTCTTCTTTGACCCATTTATTTTTTAAAAGTATGTTGTTTAGTTTCCACATTTTTGTGGGGGTTTTTTCCTATTTTTTGAAGTTGAATTCTAGTTTCAAGGCTTTATGATCAGAAAATATGCTTGGTACAACTTCAACTTTTCTGAATTTGTTGATATTATTTTTGTGGCTCAATATATGGTCAATTCTTGAGAATGATCCATGTACACTGGAGAAAAATGTATACTCTGTCACTTTGGGATGAAATGTCCTGTAGATGTCTATCATATCCAGATGCTCTAGTGTTTTGTTTAAGGTCAATATGTCTTTATTGATTCTCTGTTTGGATGACCGATCTAGAGCCGTCAGCGGTGTATTGAGGTCTCCAAATATGATTGTATTTTTGTCGGTTTTTGTTTTAAGGTCAATAAGTAGCTGTCATATATTTTGGTGCTCCTTGGTTTGGTGCATATATATTAAGAATTGTTATGTTTTCTTGATTCAGCATCCCCTTAATCATTATGAAATGACCATTTTTGTCTTTGAGTACTTTTGCTGTCTTGTAGTCAGCATTATCAGATATGAGTATTGCTACGCCTGCTTTTTTTTGGATGTTATTTGCTTGGAGTATTGTTTTCCAGCCTTTCACTTTGAATTTGTTTTTATCCTTGTTGCTTAGATGAGTTTCTTGTAGGCAGCATACAGTTGGATTTTCTTTTTTAATTCATTCTGCTACTCTGTGCCTTTTTATTGTTGAGTTTAATCCATTTACATTTAGTGTAATTATTGACACTTGTGAGTTCCCTATTGCCATTTTATACATTGCTTTCTGTTAGTTTTGTGTCTTGTTTGATTCTTCTCTTTCATTTTTCTATCTTTTGTTTTTGTTTGGTTGTATTCCATACATCTTTCCTCTGCTGCTATCTTTTTTAAATCATGTGCTTCTGTGGTGGTTTTTTCAATGGTGGTTACTCTTAAGTAATGAAAAGGGTTCCTACCCTGTTCATTTTAGTGCACTATCTTGTGAGTACTTTTGCACTCCATCATCCTTTGCTACTGTTAATCTCTGTCCTCTCCCCCCCCCCTTTTTTTTTGTTGTCACAGTTTAAATTTGGTTTTATTGTGTTCTTGGTGGAGCTGTTACTTCTGGTTTTGTTTTGTTCTTTTTATTGGTTGGAAAACCCCCTTTAGTACTTCCTGGGTTGGGGGCTTTCTGATGATAAATTCCCTCATCTTTTCTGTATCTGTGAATGTTTTTATTTCTCCTTCATATTTGAAGGATAGCTTTGATGGGTATAGTATTCATGGCTGAAAGTTCCTCTCTTTCAGGATTTTAAATATTGGGGTCCACTCTCTTCTAGCTTGTAGAGTTTCTGTTGAGAAATCTGATGATAATCTAATGGGCCTTCCTTTATATGTTGTATTCTTCTTTTCCCTGGCTTCCTTGAGAATTTTTTCTTTGTCATTGGTTTGTGCCAATTTCATTATGATATGCCTTGGAGTAGTTTGTTGGGGTTAAGAAAACTCGGAGTTCTGTTTGCTTCTTGAATTTGAGGCTTTAGTTCTTTCCACAGGCTTGGGAAGTCCTCATCTATTATTTGTTTGAATATGTTCTCCATTCCATTTTCTCTCTCTTCTCCCTCTGATATACCTATTAATCTTATGTTATTCTTTTTGATGGAGTCAGACAATTCCTGTAGGGCTCTCTCATTTTTTAAAAATTTTTGAGTCTCTTTCTTCTTCTCTCTGTTGTGCCTCAAGTTGCTTGTCTTCTATTTCACTAATCTTACCTTCTATCTGGCCTGTTCTATTAGCTAAGCTTGTTACCTCGTTTTTCAGCTTGTGAATTGAGTTTTTCATCTCTGTTTGATTTGTTTTTATAGTTTCAATTTCCTTGGTAATATATTCTTTGTGTTCATTGAGTTGTTTTCTGAGCTCCCTAAATTGCCTTTCTGTGTTTTCTTGTATATCTCTGAGTATTTTTAGGATTTCTATTTTAAATTCTCTGTCATTTAGCTCCAAGGTTTCCATTATATTAAATTTTTTCTCCATAGATTTTTCCTCATCTATCTGTGCTACCTCTCTGTCTTTTGTATCCATGATATTCAATTTCCTTTTCCTTAATGTCATCTGAGGGTGGTTTTGCTGATAGTATTAATGAGAATTAATAAAGAATAAAAAGTTAAAAAATAAAAAAGAATAAAAAATTTTATTATTCCACCCCCTTTTTTTCCTCTCCTCTCTCCTCCTTCTTGAGAAAATCTTGTGGTGAACTGTGAATTATATTGTGCTAAATAGAACAAAAACTCCCTATAATGGAGGGCCTGAGTTGGGGAGAAGTGATAAAGGGGCAAAAAAGGGGGTATGGACCCACAAAATACAAAAAAGGAAAAAATTTGGGTCAAGAATAAAATGATTTGCTTTTAGGTGATGGTTGGCTAAGAGATATGATGAGAGGAGTAAGAGGGAAACAGGAAAAAGGGGGAAAATTAAAAAATTACTATTGTATTTAATGGAGCAAGAACTAGATAAAATGGAGAGCCTAGGTTGGGAGCACTGCTAGTGAGTTTAAAAAGCGAACTATAAAACCCCCAAAGTGCCACAAAGAAAAATTTGAGTCCCAGATAAAATAATTTGTTCGTGATTGAGGATTGAATGAGAGGAAAAGTAAAGGAGAAAAGAAGAAACTAATATAGAGGGAGAAAAAAAGAAAGAAAGAAAGAGGAAAACACAAAAAGAATAAAAGGAAAGAGAGAGAGAGAGTTAAGGGTTTTGGAGTGCAACCCTCATAGAGAGAAAGGAAGAAGAAAGAAAAGATAATGGGAGATGTAACACTTATGGGTAGAGTAGTTCAAGGAGAGGAGAGAGTAAGACCGGCAGAGAATTAAATGACCAAATTGGAAGAGGAAGAAAATAATCAAGATAAGAAGATAAGAGAAACAAATGAACAAATATAATAAAATGGGATAGGTTATAAAATCTGTGGATTATTCTTGATTTTGAGAGGTTATCTTGCTTTTTCTTTTCTCTCCCTCTTCCTGGTCAGTGACTCTGTACCCCGGGTTCTGCCCCTGTGGCACACTTAGGAAGAGATTTGCAGTTGATAAGTCTCTATGGCAATGTCATATATTGGGCTTCAGTCTCGTTGGCAGTCGAGGCTCATTAGCATTTGCAGGCTCCACCAATGAGAGAGTCCGTGTTCCCAGAGCCTCTCTCCTAGTCTTTCCTTTCTGAATTAGTAGCCTGATGATCCAACTATGGGGTTGCTGCTGCCTCTGCCTGGAGAGTAAGAGGCTCAAAGACCTGGCAAATCCCCACTCTATTCCCACTCAACACAGGGCTTTGGGTAAGGCTCGATCAGTCAGAGCCCCTAACATAATCAGGCGGGGCTTCGGCCCACACAAAGACCTCTGACTCTACCCCTCTGTCCGGGAACATGGGTGCCCACTCCCGGGAGAATCTCTCGCCCACTATCTGCACTCGCCGACCAGGATATCAGGCCGGCAGCCTCTCACTCCCGGTGAGGCCCCCCACCTGCATGGAAAAGTTCGAGCGTAGGGAATTTCGCTCCCACTCACTCCCCACGCACTGCTTTTTGGGGCACAGAGGCGACCTCAAGACTCTGGTTTTGGCTCACACAAAGGCCTCTGACTCTGCCCCTCTGTCTGGGAACACGGGCGTCCACTCCTGGGGTGCTCGGAGGAATCTTTTGCCCACTATCCGCACTCACCGACCAGGAGATGAAGTGGATGGCTGTCCCAAGTGCCTTTCTTTGTCTGGATTTGGTGCGAGTGTTAGCTTGTGTTGACTGGGTTGCCACAAGCACAGTTTTTCCTCAGCTTGGATGTCCGTGCCACAGCCTGGTTCGGACGTTTGTGCCGCAGTCTGGTTCTATTCACACCCTATGCCTGCCTTAGTTCCTATACTCTCAGCTCCCAGTGAAAGCAGCCCTTATTTAGGTTAGTGAGGAAGGCAGAGTGTTTCTTCCTCCTTATTTCCTTCGGGGTTGATTATATATTTAGTCAATTTTTCACTTGATCATACCTTCACATTTGGTGTGGAACTTCTGGAGGCTCCAAGGATAGATTTTTCTGTCTCTGGTTGAAGATCTTGTTGAATTTTGGGGGAGATTTATCGGTATCACTCCTTACGGCGCCATTTCTCTGATGTCACTCCCCATTTCTCTGACGTCATTCTGTTAATTTCCAATAAGCTAAATATCAATAGATATCTTCAGTATAAACAAAATCTCTTTGGTGTCCTCAGTCATTTAAAAACATTTTTTTTAATGTTTACTTTATCAATTTTAGAAAGAGAAAGGGAGGGAGAGAGAGACAGGAACATTGATCTGTTTCTGAATGAGCCCTGAGTGGAATTGGCAACCTTTGCCCTTCGGGATGATGCTAACCGACCAAGCTATATGGCAGGGCTCTCAGTTTTAATAGTGTAATGGAGACCTTGTACCAACAAGTTCAAAAGCCACTGTTCTAGAGTATGTGTCTCCTGAAGTGAAGTTGCTGGGTCATAGGGTGTCCATATTTTTAATTTTACTAGATGATGCCAAATTGGACTCCTAAGTGACCAAAGTAGAACTTAAAAAACAATCTGTACATAATTGGGTTTTTTTCAGAAAAATCTCAAATTGTAAAGAATTGTGGAATTATTATTATTATTATTATTATTATTATTCGGTGAGAGGAAAGGAGTCAGAGAGAGACAGACTCCCACATGCCCCTTGACCAGGATCCACCTGGAAAGCCCACTAGGGGGCGATGTTCTGCCCATCTAGGGCATTGCTCTGTTGTTTCTTATTAACGCGGACACAAAGAAAAAGTCAGAGACAGATGAAAGAAAGCAGAGGACTGAAAGTCATAAGGCGGAATCACCTCAAACATCATTCACTCTGCGTATTATTGGTTAACATACAGTGGAAGTGCACCAGTCTAACTACAAATATTGATCGACTTACGACCTATGCAACTTACGACCATTCGACTTTACGACCACAATTGCTCTGCATCTGGCAGCGCAAGCGTTGCCCAGCTGGGTGTACGACAGTGCAGACCAGCTTCCGGCAGCCCTACCATCTCCGCGTGCACCATTTCAACTGTTACTCCAGACTCGGTACAGCAATTTGTGTTTTGTGTCTTGGATATTTTTCATCAAACCCCTCCCAAGATGTCTACCAAGAGGAAATTGTCTTTGCAAATATTAAACTAGTTGTACTGGTAATGCAATGTTTTACTTAAACCTGATGAATGTAAAAATAAGAAACAAAATGGTGTAGAGATGATACAAATGGCATAAAATGAACAAAGAAAATTATGATATATAACAATAATGAAAGAAAATTATGATAAAATATGACTTAAAGATTTTTTTTTAATTTTTTATTTATTTATTCATTTTAGAGAGGAGAGGGAGAGACAGAGAGAGAGAGAGAGAGAGAGGAGAGACAGAGAGAGAGAAGGGGGGGAGGAGCTGGAAGCATTGACTCCCATATGTGCTTTGACCAGGCAAGCCCAGGGTTTTGAACCGGCGACCTCAGCATTTCCAGGTCGACGCTTTATCCACTGCGCCACCATAGGTCAGGCGACTTAAAGATTTTTATAACATCATTTCACAGTACTGTACATATATAGCCTAGTCAACTTACAACCAAATCATGTTACGACCAGTCTGTCGAAACCAATCTTGGTCGTAAGTTGAGCACTAGCTGTATGTTATTTTTCTTTTCTAAATACCAACTGTAATCTTTAAATCATTCACTTCTCCATTTCTCCCAGAACACTAAGTGAAGGACAGGACAAATGCTTTAAGTAGTTCTAATCATAAACAAGACATCTGTATCTTGTGGCGTGCCTCCAAGATTCCTGTGTGTCTGCATGCAGAACAACACAGGCCAATGTCTTGTTATTTTTCAAACTCCTTCAGCTTCTCACACCCTCCAATAACTCCTGCTCTGAGTTTATGTCAGTGCACAATTAAAATTCCTTCATTTCCTCCTTTTTTCTTTATAAATAGCCTTTTGTATCATAACTGAGAATATGGCAGAACTTCTTTCTATTCTATCTTGATGGTCGTTTCTTTTCTTCGGGCTAACTATAAGAAGAATACAATAATAAGTAAGATAAGTACAGTGCTTTCAGAAATACCACTAAATATTTGAAAATTCTTTAACGGATTTAGATTAGCAATTCCCTCAGTAATAGAATCAATTAATTTTTCTCTATTTAACAATTTCAATTGATCTTTATAAGTTACATCAATATGCTTTTGTAATTCTATTATTTCTGCAGTAATGTTCCTATGGTTTAACAAATGTTTACGCACATTCTCCCATGGAAAATGAGTATTATTCCGGAATAGGAGTTACACAAAAAGTAGTAATATTCCAGTCACATCTCAATTTGATTTGTCTTTGCAGACTAACAATTTGATCACCTAACATTATAACAGCTTGTTCTAAATAATTAATTTTACTTTTTTTTTTTTGTATTTTTCTGAAGTTGGAAACGAGGAGGCAGTCAGACAGACTCCCACATGCACCTGACCGGGATCCACCCGGCACACCCACCAGGGGGTGATGCTCTGCCCATTTGGGGCATTGCTCTGCTGCAACCAGAGCCATTCCAGCACCTGAGGCAAAGGCCATAGAGCCATCCTCAGCACCCGGGCCAACCTTGCTCCAATGGAACCCTGGCTGCAGGAGGGGAAGAGAGAGACAGAGAGGAAGGAGAGGGGGAGGGGTAGAGAAGCAGATGGGCGCTTCTCCTGTGTGCCCTGGCCGGGAATTGAACCCGGGACTCCTGCATGCCAGGCCAACACTCTACCACTGAGCCAACCAGCCAGGGCCTAATTAATTTTACTATTTAATACAGTGTCAATTTGTCTTTGAGAGTTCCACAGTTGCTCAGAATTTTCATGCCACTTTTGAACAAAATCTACAGTTTGTATGCTTTGATGCTAGGCTGTTCCTGCCATGGCAGCAGTAGTGGTAATAGCAATAAAGTCTCATGATGATAGCGACAAGAAGTCCAATAAATCTTCTGGTTCTTTTAAGGGTTTTAATCAAATGCTGTAACAACATCACTGATGGAGAATCTTGCCAAGGTTGATGTGTCTGTACAGGAAGCCAGACTCCTGTGTGGGCTCTCAAAATGTATAAAGAATCTCTACTACTATTAAAATTAACAGAAGAGTTAAGACAAGTATAAAAAGAACAATTATCACAAGCAATAGTATAATTTGATGGGTTCCGTATAACAGGTCCTGTCATGAGTAAATACGGTAACCGAACACAGGCAGAGACATAATGAGTCTCAGTTTTTGTTATTTTTAACTGGGTATAGTTATTAGATACATTTCTCCATATATTTCCTTTCCAAGTGGCCATATGTTTTAAAGCCGTGACTAATTTCTACAGGTATATTTGAGGAGGACCATATGCTAGATGAGGAGTTTGAGGAAACATTCCTCCACGATGCCATACAATAGTATTATTTCCATGAGTACTAATAGTGTTGTTTTCTCTATGCCACCTCAAATCAGAGCCTTGTCCCTTAGTTTGGGCAGAACCATGAGGGCTCCAATCAATGACGCTTCCATAGGAACTATTAAGCAAAACCCGAACTGTTTCTTCTCTACAATTTTCCCAGTGAACCCATTCACTTAAATGATCTACTATTGTAGTCTGACAAGGGGGTAAATCAGGTGGCTTTTCAGTACTATTATTACTAGAGTTTCCTTTAAATCTATTATCCTTGAAGGATAAATAAACATTTAAATCCTTCTCCTTTATTATTGTCTTTCACTATGGACAACCAAGCTTGTGCCTCTATTTTTAAACACTGATCTCCTTTCCCAATACATATAGGAATCCCTTCAGTGCCTACAGTATAACTAGACATTTTACTTCCTTCCTCAGCTGGAGTTATAGGTCCTCTATTGTCATATGGTCCAGGCAGCCAATTAGAATCATTTACAAAAATAGGAACTATGCCATCATCCCAGTGAATGATGTGATTAAAACGGGAATTGGGTATGTAGACCCAATAACTATAATTTTCTGTGGTACTTACTGGACATGTTAATAGGGCCAACATGGCCACAAACAGCATTGCAGCATTCTTTTCTTGTCTTTGTCGGTGCACCAACTTTTTTCCTTCCATTGTCAGCTTTTTAATTTGTCCCCAAGTGGGAATATGAGCTTTTTGGGTTTTAATTAATGGAACTCAAAACTGCGAGGTCCCAGATGAAGACCTTTCATCTCCGATATCTGGACATAAAGTGTGAATTGGGATCTTATTCTACGATCTTGATTTTTCTGATAGGAATCCATATTTGTTCTCCTTGTTCTATAATGACACAAGCAAACCCTCTTCCCCAATACTTAACTACACCTGGACTTCATTGATTTGTTTCATTTTTATAGTATATAGGTTGTTGTAAATTTTCCCTTTCTACTTTACCCCAATGTCTCTCAGCTGCAGTCAAATCCATCTCCAGCAACATTTAAGAAATTCAGAGTAAAAAGAGCTTTATGCACTAACACTTAGATAAGGGTATTCTATTCTATTCAAACCCTTATCAACTCCCCCCTTTTGTTTAATAAGCATTTCTTTTAAGGTATGGTTACTCCTTTCTACAATAGCTTGGCCTTGAGGGTTATAGGGAATTTCAGTAATATGTTTAATATTCCATATTTGCAAAAATTATTTAAGTTTAGTGGATAGATATGCAAGACCGTTGTCTTTGTGGTTTTCTTTTTTATATTTTTCTGAAGCTGGAAACAGGGAGGCAGTCCTACAGACTCCTGCATGTGCCCGACCGGGATCCACCCGGCATGCCCACCAGGGGGCGATGCTCTGCCCATCTGGGGCATCACTCTGTTGCAACCAGAGTCATTCTAGCGCCTGAGGCAGAGACCATAGAGCCATCCTCAGCGCCCGGGCCAACTTTGCTCCAATGGAGCCTTGGCTGCGGGAAGGAAAGAGAGAGACAAAGACGAAGGAGAGGGGAAGGGATGGAGAAGCAGATGGGCGCTTCTCCTGTGTGCCCTGGCCGGGAATCGAATCTGGGACTCCTGCACGCCAGGCTGACCCTCTACCACTGAGCCAACAGGCCAGGGCCCCGTTGTCTGTTTTTATTTATTTATTTATTTATTTATTTATTTATTTATTTATTTTTGTATTTTTCTGAAGCTGGAAACGGGGAGGCAGTCAGACAGACTCCCGCATGCACCTGACCGGGATCCACCCGGCACACCCACCAGGGGGCGATGCTCTGCCCATCCGGGGCGTCGCTCTGTCGCGATCAGAGCCACTCTAGCGTCTGGGGCAGAGGCCAAGGAGCTATCCCCAGCGCCCGGGCCATCTTTTGCTCCAATGGAGCCTCGGCTGCGGAAGGGGAAGAGAGAGACAGAGAGGAAGGAGATGGGGAGGGGTGGAGAAGCAGATGGGCGCTTCTCCTGTGTGCCCTGGCCGGGAATCGAACCCGGGACTTCCTCACACCAGGCTGACGCTCTACCACTGAGCCAACCGGCCAGGGCCTTGTTTTTATAGTTTTAGGAATACCCATGATGTTAAATACTTCAAGAAGATGTTGTACACAATCAGCCTTTTCTCTATTTAAGGGAGTAGCCCATCGGAAAAATGAGAAAGTATCTATGGAACAATGAACATCAGATTGTTTACCAAAGCTAGGTACATGTGTGACATCTATTTGCTATAACTAATTAGTTTTGCCTCCTCTAGGGTTAACTCTAGCATCTAGAATTCTCCCATTAACAAAAAAGCAGTGAGTGCAAGAGTGTATAATGTCAGAAGCTTCTTTATTAGATATGTAAAATTTTTTTATTAGTCCTTTCTTATTTACATGAGTTTCTTCATGAAATTTTTTTGCTAGATCTACAGAAGCTATTAATAGCTGATCTATTTGGTGATTAGCTTCTGCTATTGGTTCAGGCAATTTAGTATGGGCTCTAATATGGATAATATACACTGGCTCAATACAATGCCATATTAGTTGTTGTAATTCTTGAAACAATTTGTGTAACTCAGTATCATCATTAGGGATATATACTGTTTCAATTAATTTAACAGTTTGTTCAACATATTGAGAATCAGTTACAATATTGGATGGCTCTGCTATATCATGTAATAACATAATTACAGCAGCAATTTCAGCCTTTTGTACTGACTGGTATGGCGTCTGTACAACTTTTTGTAGAGGTCTAATATATCTAGCCATGCCAGTTTTGTTAGCATCAGTATAGAGGTTTCAGCTTTGACTAACGGGTTACTAACAACAATTTTAGGTATAATAAATTGCATTCTTTTCAGAAATTGTATCCTTTCATCATTTGGAAATTGATTAGTTATATTTCCAAAAAAATCAGCTAATGCTATTTGCCAATCAGTATTTATTTTCCAACATTCCTGTATCTGGTTAGTAGTTAATGGCACAATAATTATATCTGGGTCTTTACTAATAAATTGTCTTAATCGCAATCTACCTTTAAATATAAGAGAGTAAATTTTTTCAAGATAAGTATATAATTTCTCTTGAGTTTTATGAGGCAAAAACTGGCACTCTAAGATTTTATTCTCCTGCCACATTATTCCTGATGGGGAATGATCTGAAGGGAAAACAATAAGAGAAATAGGTTCTGTGGAATTTATTCTATCTAAATAGGTGGTTCTCATTATTTCCTCAATATACTGTAACTCCTTTTTAGCTAAGTCAGTTAGATGATGAGGACTATTTAAATCAGGATCTCCTTGTAATATAGTAAATAAAAATTTTAATGCACATGTAGGGATACCTAAAGATGGACATAACCAGTTAATATCACCTAATAATATTTGAAAGTCATTTAAAGTCTTTAAATGATCACGCCACATCTGAACCTTCTGTGGAAGTATTCTCTGATTTTCTAAAATTTGTCCTAAATATTTAAATGGACTTTGTTGTTGTATTTTTTTCTTCAGCTATTTGAAGTCTATAATTGTGCAACTGAATTTTTAAATCTCTAAATATGTTTTGTAGGCCCTGGCTGGTTGGCTCAGCGGTAGAGCGTCGGCCTGGCGTGCGGGGGACCCGGGTTCGATTCCCGGCCAGGGCACATAGGAGAAGCGCCCATTTGCTTCTCCACTCCCCCCCTCCTCCTTCCTCTCTGTCTCTCTCTTCCCCTCCCGCAGCCAAGGCTCCATTGGAGCAAAGATGGCCCGGGCGCTGGGGGTGGCTCCTTGGCCTCTGCCCCAGGCACTGGAGTGGCTCTGGTCGCCGCAGAGCGACGCCCCGGAGGGGCAGATCATTGCCCCCTGGTGGGCAGAACGTCACCCCTGGTGGGCGTGCCGGATGGATCCCGGTCGGGCGCATGCAGGAGTCTGTCTGACTGTCTCTCCCTGTTTCCAGCTTCAGAAAAATAAAAAAAATAAAAAATAAAAAAAATATGTTTTGTAATTTTTCCTTATTTTTATGAGCTATCAATATATCATCTATATAATGGATTATCATACTGTCAGGATATTGTTGCCTGATTTTTTTCTAGATGTTGATTTACAAAGTACTGACACATAGTAGGACTATTTAACATCCCTTGTGTAAGCACTTTCTATTGATACCTTTTAGCAGGTGCTGTATTATTTAATATAGGTACTATAAAGGCAAATTTTTCTCTTTTGGTTGTAATGGAATTGTGAAAAAACAATCTTTCAAGTCTATTAAAATTTATTCTCATTGTTGGGGAATCATACTGGGTTGTGGCAGACCAAGTTGTAAAGCTCCTATAGGTTGAATAACAGAATTTATTTTCCTCAAATCTGTTAGCATTCTCTATTTACCTGATTTCTTTTTTATTACAAAAACTGGAGAATTCCAAGGACTTTGAGATTCTTCAATATGACCTGCTTCTAGTTGTTCTTTTACTAGCAATTGTAGAGCATCAAGCTTCTCTTTTGAAAGTGGCCACTGCTCAACCCAAATTGGCTTTTCATCTATCCATTTATTGGCTTATCTGAGTGGCCGCTATTCTAAATTTGAATAGCCTAATCCTCTTCAGTCATTTTTGACTGTTATAGGTTCCACAGAATGCTATTCTTCTTTTCCTAATCCTTTAAGAAAAGAATGGTGCATATTGGCCATAATATTTTTAGCTTGAAGAGATATAGTAGGAATATATAAAGAGGCTCCCCTATTTTGCCTACATTACTGATGTAAATCAGCAAACTGTCCCTGTCCAAAAAGCTCATCTTGTGTAATATTAACAGGAGGGTTAGCATTAGCATTCTAATTAGCTTGGATACGAGCCTGATCCTTGCACCAAGTCATAAATTGTAAATATTCCACTCTTGAAAGAACAGTCTGAGCTAACATCTCCCAACAACAGAAGGATTAGGTGGAGGCCAATTATTTTGGTCAGTTTTGAAAGGGTTAGTACTATGTCAAATCTCCATGTCAGAAACTTTAGACTGTAATTCAAAAAGTTGCTCCTTTTGCAGGATGTAGTCTGACAAGCAGCCAACTGCCTGAAGCAGCTTGAGAAAAATTCTTGAAATGACTTATTAGGGCTCTGCGTAATTTTGCTTAGTTCTTTTATTTCACAGATCTGAGTACATCTTTACACACAAACAAGACAATTTACAACACCGAAACACAAGTATAACTCATAATTTCGATTAATTCTAATACTTGAATTACTATTTGACTTTTTTCTTTTTCTTTTTTTTTAATGTGCCTTGATCGCGGGCCTTCAGCAGACCAAGTAACCCCTTGCTGGAGCCAGCGACGCTGGGCTCAAGCTGATGAGCTTTTGCTCAAACCAGATGAGCCCTCACTCAAGCTGGTGACCTCGGGGTCTCGAACCTGGGTCTTCTGCATCCCAGTCTGACACTCTATCCACTGCGCCACCGCCTGGTCAGGCACTGTTTGACTTTTAACTCTGAATGTATCTTACAATGCACTAACCAAATTAGCAAGTCTTAAGGATCCACATTTTATTCAATTTAAATTTAAATGAGCACTCTTTGCAAGTTCCAATTTTTTTTTTTTTTTTTACTTTTCTGAAGCTGGAAACGGGGAGAGACAGTCAGACGGACTCCCGCATGTGCCCAACCGGGATCCACCTGGCACGCCCACCAGGGGCGACGCTCTGCCCACCAGGGGGCGATGCTCTGCCCCTCCAGGGCGTCACTCTGCCGTGACCAGAGCCACTCTAGAGCCTGGGGCAGAGGCCAAGGAGCCATCCCCAGCGCCCGGGCCATCTTTGCTCCAATGAAGCCTTGGCTGCAGGAGGGGAAGAGAGAGACAGAGAGGAAGGAGGGGGGGTGGAGAAGCAAATGGGCACTTCTCCTATGTGCCCTGGCCGGGAATCGAACCCAGGTCCCCCGCACGCCAGGCCAACGCTCTACCGCTGAGCCAACTGGCCAGGGCCGCAAGTTCCAATTTTAAAGCAAAAAATCTAGGGATGAAACTATTTTTTCAATATAAGAGCTGGCATTTCTAATTTTTGGTTTTTTTTATTTTTTATTTTTTTATTTTATTTATTGATTTTTTTTTTTAGAGAGAGAGGAGTGAGAGAGAAAGAAAGAGAGAGAGAGAGAGAGAAGGGGGAGGAGCAGGAAGCATCAACTCCCATATGTGCCTTGACCAGGCAAGCCCAAGGTTTCGAACCGGCAACCTCAGTGTTCCAGGTCGACGCTTTATCCCACTGCGCCACCACAGGTCAGACAATTTCTAATTTTTGCATGCAAGAACTTAATTCAGGCCTTAAAAAATCACATTTTTAGACAACACTAAACAAAACTAAACAGAAACTATAATCAGACAAACCAGAGAGAAACCTGGGATTTCAGGGCACAATCAGACTAGAAAGATGCCTGCCTGATCTCAGTCAGGGCATTTTCTGACAGAGACTAAGGATGGATGAGACTAATCAAGATCTCTCCAAGAAAAAAAACTCATGACTGCTAGAAGATTTTGTAATCAGATCTGTCAGGTGTCCCCTGTCTAAATTTCTAGGCTAAGAATAAGAAAGAAACAAAATGATAGTTCAGATGATTGTAGCTAAAACATTAAAGAAAATCAGACCATAACAGGAAAAGCTGTAACTTTCCTAATACCTGAGTCTCCTATCCATTCTCAAATTCTATGGCTGCGGCAACTGGCAGTTCAAGTTGACCATGCTGAGACCTCTCCTCCACCCCAATTCTAGCTGCGTGGCAAACTAAGTTAATAAGTTCTGATAACCCACTACCATCGGACCAGGCTTTTTTTTTTTTTTTAATTTTTTTTATTTATTCATTTTAGAAAGGAGAGGGAGAGACAGAGAGAGAGAGAGAGAGAGAGAGAGAGAGAGAGAGAGAGAGGAGAGACGGGGGGGGGGAGGAGCTGGAAGCATCAACTCCCATATGTGCCTTGACCAGGCAAGCCCAGGGTTTCGAACCGGCGACCTCAGCATTTCCAGGTCAATGCTTTATCCACTGCGCCACCACAGGTCAGGCGGACCAGGCTTTTAAAGGAATGATTTCTCCACTCTGGTAGGCTCTCCGGAGAGACTAATCTTGTTTGTCATAAATTAAGTAAATTTTTTCCTGTGGAAGTAAACCAATAACAATGCCTTCTAGTTTTTAAGCTTAATGCTGCTTTTCCTTGAGGATGAAACCAGTAGCAGTGTTTGCAAATATGTTTAAATAAGTCTTTAAATGTTTTATCCTTAACTGTCACCCCTGACCCTTTCAGCAAAGCTTGCAAAACCTGCACATACTGCATTTCTTCTGATGGGGAATTCCCCATGACTCTGCTTAAAATATCCCGAAGGTTTCACTTACTACCGAGCGGACTTTTTTCCCCTTTGGTCTGTCTCTGGAGAGTGAACACTCCCTGCCATTTTCTTCTTCGTGCCCCAGGTTGGGTGCCAAATGTTGTTTCTTATTAATACAGACACACAGAAAAAGTCAGAGACAGATGAAAGAAAGCAGAGGACTGAAACTCGTAAGGCGGACTCAGACTCAAACATCGTTCACTCTGCGTATTTATTGGTTAAAATACATTGGGAGTGTACCAGTCTAACTATGTTATTTTTCTTTTCTAAATACCAACTATAATCTTTAAATCATGCACTTCTCCATTTCTCCCAAAACACTAAGTGAAGGACAGGACAAATGCTTTAGGTAGTCCTAATCATAAACAAGACATCTGTATCTTGTGGCGTGCCTCCAAGGTTCCTGTGTGTCTGCGTGCAGAACAACACAGGCCAATGTCTTGTTATTTTTCAGACTCCTTCAGCTTCTCACGCCCTCCAATAACTCCTGCTCCGAGTTTATGTCAGTGAACAATTAAAATTCCTTCATTGCTCTGTTGCTCAGCAACCAAGTTTTTCCTAGTGCCTGAGGCAGGAAGCCATGGAGCCATCCTCGCCACCAGGGGCCAACTTGCTCCAATGGAGCCATGGTTGCAGGAGGAGAGGAGAGAGAGAGAGAGAGAGAGAGAAGTGAGAGGGGGAGGGGTAGAGAAGCAGATGGTCGCTTCTCCTGTGTGCCCTGACTGGGAATCGAAAACAGAACTTCCACATGCTGGGCCAACGCTCTACCACTGAGCCAACCGTCGAGGGCCATTGTGGAATTATTATTAAACTAGTCCAGTGACACAACAGAGATTTTATCTAAGAAATACTGATTCAATATCTTTTCTAAACAATAGTAAGGAATACAGGGTAATACATATTTATTTTTCATGTATTTAGAGGAAGTTTGTCTTGGTCACTGAAAATAGCATCGTAGAATGACAACATTAAATGTATCGGAAAGTTTATTTTTGTTTGGTGCCTCATGGGGCGTAGAAGTGTACAAGTTATGCAAATAAACTTTTTTTTTTTTACCATTAGGGGAATTTCATTGTTCTTAAATACTGCCTTCTGAATATTTGTTAAAACCTAAGGCATGTTCCATTGACACTCAATTTGTAAGAAAATACTAAGACATCTAATGTTAAAAAAAAAAAAAAAGGCCAGTCAGGGCACATACAGGAATAGTTGTTCCTGTCTCTCTCCTGCTCTCTCCCTTCATCTCTCTAAAATCAATAAAATAAACATTTTTTAAAAATGCAGGCCCTGGTCAGTTGGCTCAGTGGTAGAGTATTGGCCCGGCATGTGGAAGTCCTGGGTTTGATTTTGAGTCAGGGCACACAGGAGAAGCGACCATCTGCTTCTCTACCCCTCCTCTCCTCTCTCTTCTCCTCCTGCAGCCATGGCTGAAATGGTTCAAGCAAAGTTAGCTCTGGGCACTGAGGATGGCTCCATGGCCTTGGCCTTAGGTGCTAAAATAGCTTGGTCACTGAGCAACAGAGCAGCTGCCTAGCTGGACAGAGTATCGCCTAATAGAGGCTTGCAGGGTGGATCCCTGTTGAGGCACATGCAGAGGGGTCTGTCTCTGCCTCTTGCCTCTCACTTAATAAAAAAAAAAGTGAAGGCTGTTAGTTTATAGGTTACTTTATAAGTGACTAAGGTTATTTAGTATTGTTTTCTGATTGTAGAATATTTAAATTATTCAAGGGTAGCTGATCTAAAATCTTAACTGCACTAAATTTTGGCACTAAGATGGGGGTAAATATAAAGTAACTGACTTTTACAGTTGAAGGGCCAAGACGCAACAATATAAATTGGCTGTTTCTTACAAAGGTTTTGCATATGCTCTAGTAAAATGAAATGTGACCACCATCTGTTGTTAGCTGTTATTTATGGTGGAGGGCTTTTGGCAACCAAATGTATATATGTGGGTGCGATTTCATGCCTTCACTTGGCCATGGTAGAGTATGGTGTCTGAACTCAGGAAAGTGGATCGGATAGGTGGGAAACTGAAGCACACCACAAATCAGGGAGCATATCTCAGCAGCAATAACACTATTGATACAATATGCATCACAAGAACAAATGGAACTTATTTTTTATCTGTTGTTAGGAGGTTATCCAGCCCCTAGTGAGGCTGAGGGAACTGAGTCTTCAGTAGAGAAGTTATTTGTATCAATAACCAGGATCCCATCTGGTCATAGTGTCTAAAGTTGTTAATCTGGGCTTGAATATGTGTAAGTGTGGAATTCCATATGGAGGGTCCTTTCAAGGGGAAGATAAACCAAAATAGTTGGTTTTAGCCTTTTGGAGTACTGGCTTTATTTGAACCACTTCAAGCAATAAAAAACTTAGAAATCATGTAATGCAGTTATTTATTTGATGGAAGGAAATGAGACCTAGGGAGGATCACTTATTCATGCATTCATTGGAAAATATTTTTTAACACTATTTGTAGACACTGACCTGATCATGAAGAAGTAGGGTGAACGTACAATTCATTATCCAAACCAGAACACTTTTGAGAGTAAAAAGGGATGCTCTTAATAATTATACTGAGACATTAAACAAAAGCCAAAACTGTCCAAGGTAAATCTGAGTGTAGAGTCACCCTAAGACATAATCCTAACCTTCAGGAGCCCAATAACTAATGGGAAGAAGAGGTATGTTACCACAAAGTGGGGATAATTATGTATTGTGACAAGTGCAGGAGAAATGCTGAAGAAGGGTGCACCTGACCCAGTAAGGAAAGACCTCTCAGAGAAAGCGCCGTGCTCCCACTAGGTGCTAAGGGGTGAGTTGCAGTTTATCCATCAGAGAAGGAGAGAAAGCGTGTTCCCAGCAGAAGGAAGAGAACATACAAAACCTTAGCACCATTTGATACACTTGATTTTTAAAACTTGTTGCTGGTAATACTAGAGCATTCTTTAATAACAATCTTATTTGTACCACGAAGGTCAGACTATTAACTTCAAAAATTTTTTTTCTTTTATTTATTTATTTTTTACAGAGAGAGAGTCAGAGAGAGGGATAGATAGGTACAGACAGACATGAACAAAGAGAGATGAGAAGCATCAATCATTAGTTTTTCGTTGCAACACCTTAGTTGTTCATTGATTGCTTTCTCACATGTGCCTTGACCGTGGGGCTACAGCAGACCGAGTAACCCCTTGCTCAAGCCAGTGACCTTGGGTCCAAGCTGGTGAGCTTTTGCTCAAACCAGATGAGCCTGCACTCAAGCTGGTGACCTTGGGGTATTGAATCTGGGTCCTCCGCGTCCCAGTCCAATGCTCTATCCACTGCACCACCGCCTGGTCAGGCTAAAAATTTTTTTTTTAATTTATTAATTGTAGAAAGATAGGGAGGGAAAGAGACAGGGACATCACTCTGTTCCTATATGTGCCCTGACTTGGTATCAAACCAGCAACCTCTGTGCTTCAGGACAATGCTCTAACTAATTAAGCTATCCTGCCATGGCCAGACTGTTAATTTTTTTTTTGTATTTTTCTGAAGCTGGAAACGGGGAGAGACAGTCAGACAGACTCCCGCATGCACCCAACCGGGATCCACCCGGCACACCCACCCAGGGCGACGCTCTGCCCACCAGGGGGCGATGCTCTCCCCTCCGGGGCGTCGCTCTGCCGTGACCAGAGCCACTCTAGCGCCTGGGGCAGAGGCCAAGGAGCCATCCCCAGCGCCCGGGCCATCTTTGCTCCAATGGAGCCTTGGCTGCAGGAGGGGAAGAGAGAGACAGAGAGGAAGGAGGGGGGGTGGAGAAGCAAATGGGCGCTTCTCCTATGTGCTCTGGCCAGGAATCGAACCCGGGTCCCCCGCACACCAGGCCGACGCTCTACCGCTGAGCCAACCGGCCAGGGCCCAGACTGTTAATTTTTTAAAAGAAAACTATAGGCCCTGCCCAGTGGCTCAGTGGATAGAGCATCAACCCACTGTATAGATATCCTGGGTTTGATTCCCAGTATGGGCACACAGGAGAAGTAATCATCTGCTTCTCCTTTCCTCCCCCTCCCCCTCTTCCTTCTCTCTCTCTTCCCCTCCTGCAGCCAGTGGCCAGATTGGTTTGAGTGTGGCCCCAGGCACTGAGGATAGCTAGGCTGGTCTGAATGTACCAGCCTCAGGTGCTAAAAATAGCTCAGTAATTGGGCATTGGCTCAAGATGGGGTTGCCAGATGTATTCCAGTTTTGGCACATGCAAAAGTCTGCCTCACTATGTCCTCTCTTCTCACCTAAAATGAACAAATAGAACAAAAAACTATAGTTCACTGATTTGTTGTATGAGTAAACCATCAGTTCTCAATACAGGGTGGCAGGCCAGAAGTTGTTTTAAAAGGATGGTTTTCAATATTTGTAGTGATTTCAATATCATCATAGTCATCTTTAGGCTTCGTAGAGCTTGGGATGCAAAATCTGCCTATTTCTAACTTTATCTGTGAGTATGTAGCTGGTGACTGACTTGGGTTTCCTGTGAGGTTAGGGTACACAGAAGGTCCTGTGAAATCTTGATATATTTAATTCTATCATCCAAACTAGTAACAACTTTGTTGACAAAAAAAAAATGGCTTTGTTGCAGGTGTCCAATATAAAATCTCAACCAAATTACAGATGTTTATTTGTTTTTGTCCAATTGATTGATAGAATTTCCATAATGTTCAACATCCAATAAATATTTACTGAGTGCCTACCATGTGCCAGGGTTTGTGCTGGAAACTGGGGATATAGCAGTGAAAGTTCCATCTCATAGAAGCCCTAGATTAAAAAGGAGAATGGAGCCTTGGCCAGTTGGCTCAGCGGTAGAGAGTTGGCCCTGCATGTGGAAGTACCGGGTTCGATTCCCGGCCAGGGCACACAGGAGGAGCGCTCATCTGCTTCTCCACCTTTCCCCTTCTCCCTCCTCTCCTTTCACTCTATCTCTTTCTACCCCTTCCGCAGCCAAAGCTCCATGGGAGCAAAGTTGGCCCTGGCGCTGAGGATGGCTCTATGGCCTCTGCCTCAGGTGCTAGAATGGCTCCAGTTGCAGTGGAGCAATGCCCCAGATGGATCAAGCATTGCCCCTTGGTGGGCATGCCAGGTGGATTCTGGGTGGGCGCATGCAGAAGTCTGTCTATCTGCTACTTCCTGCTTCTCACTTTGGAAAATACAAAAAAAAAAAAAAAAGGAGAATAGAAATGTAACCAGCCAATTATAATCCAGAGGGAGAAGTGTTTTCAGAGGGCCACGTAGAGGGACTGATGAGATCCCAGAGGAGTTTATTCATTCATTCAACTGATGATTTATTCAACTTTTATTGAGCATCTACAAAGTGCCTGGGCATTGAGTAGGAACAGAGAGAACAAGATGGGCAAAGAGAGATGAAGTCTCTGTCCTCATGTTACTCTCAGTCCTGTGGAGGAGAAAGACGGGTAGACAGATAATTACAGCATGCTGATGCAATGAGAGGAGAGCATCCAACGGCGCCAGACCCAGATTCAGAGTGGGGAAGAGAAGATCTCAGCAGCGATGGGAAGGATCAGAAGGTGGGGAGGAATTTTCCAGACAGAGGACATGTGCACAGCCACAAGGGCAAGAAAGGCCACAGACAAGGTCATTTCAAATGGCCAGAACAAAGATTTGGATGGAGTAGAAGTTGCAAAGGGCTGAGAAATGAAAGGGTTGGCAAGAGATAATGGGCGACCAGATCCTGAGAAATCTTGTAACCCATATGAAGGAGTTTGGGCTTTTTCTGAGGATTGTGAGTAAAGAAAAGATTTAAGCAAAGGAGTTACGTAGTCATATGTTCACTTTAGAAAATCACAAGCTGCCATGTTGACGGGATCGGAGGGTGGGACGCCTTAGGCGGGAGACCAATTGGGAGGCTATTGGGGTCTCTTGGCCACTGATGGTTACAACTCACCTAGGAATGGCGATGGAGACGTGTGGATTGATTGGAGAGCTCTTTGAGAGGTACAGTCAACAGGAGGTGGGGGACATTGGAAAGAAGGACTGCAGATAGTATGTTAGCTTCTGACTTCAGCAATGAAGGAGGAGATGGCAGAGCACAGGGGACGCAGAGTGGGGAAGGTAATTAGTTCTTTGCGGAATATGTTGAACTTGAGGGGACTGGGGGAGAGTCATATGGAGATATCCTGGAAGCTGTTCGGTCTAAAATTGAGGAAAGAGAGCTCAGCTGGAGTCTGCAATTTGGAAACTGTCAAAATAGACAGGGTACTAAGACTGTGGGCATCAGTGAGATCACTCATGAGTGTTCACGAACAAGACGGAGATAGGCCACACAGGCAGGAGGAGAGCCAGGAGAGTGATGTCACAGACACTAGGAAGGAGTTAACATTTTTCTGGCATTTGCCTTTAATTTTTGTCATAGATGTGAATGGCTTACAGAAAATTTATAAGGGGAGAGCATGTATGTAGAACACTTCAATCTCTTAACTTATTGTTTTTATAAGAGACCTCTTTTTGGTGCATTGAACATGAGAGTTCTATAAAGCCATAGTGAGAGAACTGCTGGCCTAAAACCAGGAGGTATCAACAGGAAGCTGGAAGTCTCCTTGGAGTCTAGAGAGAGCCTGGGAGGAGGATGTGCCTCCTCAGGTCCAACACTGGTTGACGAGGAAGCTTGATATGTCAGGAACATATTTTACATCTCTGGAGAAGGAGCTCAGTCCAACAGTCACTCCCAGGCCTTTTCACCATACACCTGCTCGCCCTGTAAGCCTGCTCATTACCTGCGTTTCCCAGGGATGGCTTAGAAATCAGTATCTTGTGAGTCTGGTCAGAAAATGTCAAGTTCTAGAGCTCTCGTGTATCAACTCGAAAGAACTGATGATGTTCAGGAGCCTACGAAGCTGACTCAAGGCTCAGTGACCACACTAGGGGACTTGTTCAGCAGGGCAGCGGCCCAGTCCCTTGGCAGCTCATTAGTTGCAGCATATCACACTGTAGGTTCTGCTTCCCAGATGCTCAGGGACAGTGATCTAGAGGGAAGGGGCTTGGAGCTGTTTGCACAGAACTTTGTAAGGGGTGGAAGCAGTAATAAAAGTTATGGAGGAGGGTGTTAAACCCCCTTCACTCTCCTTTTGAGCCTGCCATTTAATTACCCCTTTCTTTCCTGTTTCCCATAATTTTTCTTGGGAAAAACTACTCTTCCTGTAGCCCAACACACATATTGCCAAAGGACACCTCAACCTGTGATGCCTGTAATTTGTTGATTGTTTTGGTGCGACTGGGAAGCACAGGAAAAAACCTAGGTGAGAACTTGAAACTCTCTGCTCAGTCTGGCTGACATCATCAAGACACACTGGGATTTGAGCTATGTGTAGGCGGGGAGGGTTCACAAGAACAGAAAGCTCTCTCCACCCTTGAAGAACTCATAAGGTTGATGTGGTGACTTGCACACAAGGGCGCTCAGCTGCAACTATCACCTGCAGACACTCCACGCAGGAGGTGGGTGGGGCTGGTGGCGAGAAGACCTTGTGCTCTATAGTGGTGGTGCTGGGGATGGGAGCCTAGGCGGCTATGCATAGACACCAAGCTTTAAGATCACTTAGAACCATACAGAGAAGGGAAGGAAAGAGGGAAGAGTGCCAAGAACAGAGCGGTTTCTCCGGGTGGGAGCCATGAAGCCCAGTGGTCCTTCCGGTGGACACTCGCTCAGCAGAAGCTCAAAACTTGACTCCTCTCTGTCTTCAGGGCTGAGCAACCACATCTTTTTCTGGCTGCGGTCATTTGATCGCTGATGCTTCTTCACCTAAGGTTCAGGCAAGGCTTATCTTACAGAGCCTCCTAATGTCACCACTGCTTTCGGGGAAGACACAAAGAAGTTCAAACCATTCCTGGTGGTTTTAAAATAAGCTGTGTGAACCCTCTTTAGCTTGCCAAAAAGAAGAAATGGTTGTTGCAAAATGATGGTTTTCCATATCTGCAGGGATTTCAACGTCATCATAGTCACAATCAGGCTCGATATAGCTTGGGATGGAAACTGTCTTCTTATTTTTAACTTTATTTACCGATGTGTATGTCGCTGGTGGCTCACTTGGGGTTTCCTGTGGGGCTAGAATATACAGAAAGGTCCTTACATGCAAAGCTCTTATGTATTTACACATTTTTGACCAAGTGGCCCAGCATGGTTTTCATGCGTTTCTGTGATCTTTTCCTTTCTTGGTGGACCAGATGCCCATTTTACAAAGGAAACTGAAGAACCAACATGACACAGTCTTGGGATCGCCCATGTGAGAAAATGGCAAGTATTACTCAGACGTCTTGATTGCCGTGTCTTTCTGCCTACAGTCACATGGCAGTGGAAACCATAAAACAGAAACTTAGACCAAAAATGGTCAAGGGAGTAGTGTTGTGTCTACAGATCTTAATTTTTATAAGGAAGTGGTACAAACCATGTTTCCTTTTTGGCATATCCTGCAAAATGACTTACACTGTTTCCAGAACTATCACTGATTGCTCGTGTATGAATCTCTCTGCTAAGGAAGAAGGGGACAGTGGTGTTTTCAAAAGGAGGAATTAGTGGAGCATGGGTACACCACAAAAGGACTAAAGTGGCTAGGGGAAGGATGACAAACAGCTCAACTCCACTTTTCATGGGGACTGGAACTACTTGTACCGCGATCTCATCTTTTCCTAAGAGAACCTGAAAAACTGCCATCATTCCATATTCTGCAGAGCTCTGTGGTTAGACAGACCTGAGCTTATATTCAGGCTCCAGCAGTCACGAGCTATGTGACCATGGATAAGTCAGTTAACTTCTCTGTGCCTAAGTGTCCTCATCAGTCAGAGGGTAGTAATAATGTACCTGCCTCATAGCCTTGTTTACAAGATTAAATGAAATATTACTCATAAAGTACCTTGCATGGGGTCCAACACACAGTGCATGCTCAATAAATGGTAGCTAATATTACCTATCAATCAAAACATCTTTATTAATTACCTACTAAGCTCCAGGTGCTTCTTAGTGGTGGGTAAGCAGTGGTGAATAAGACAAGAAAAGTTCTTATTTCCAGTTTATATTCTAGTGGAGGAGATTGATAAATAAGCAAATGAACAATAACTAAATAAGACAATTTTGATAATTTATATTACATTCATAAAGAAAATTAGTAGGATTTCTCTAGATAGGGTGATTAAGAATGGCCTCTTTGAGGTGGTGATATTTGAGCTGACACTTGAAGGATGAGGCAAACCCAACTGTGTGAAGAGCTTATGGGAGAACATTTCACTTAAGGAGACCGGCAGAGTTTTTCTGATAGAAGTGTGAGAGGCCCTGCAACAACTCCAAGTTCCTTCTTACTCAATGTTCTAAGCTGGGATTTGAATATGATTTTATAAATTGAATATTGGGAGCATTGATAACTTATTCTAACCCTTTTAACTTATTCATCTTTTAAATGGGTTGCTGCCATCTGCAAATTCTAGTGTTATAGACTCTCTGTGTCCCACAAAATTTGTATGTTGAAGCCCTAATACCCCATGCCGTATGACTGTATTTAAAGATAGGGCCTCTAAGGAAGTAATTAATGTTAAATGAGGTCATAAGACTGTATACAGCCCAGGTCCAGTAGGATTAGTGCCCTTATAGAAACACCAGAAAGCTCTCCCCAGCCTAGTGAGGACACAGCAAAAAGGCAACTGTCTGCAAGCCAGGAAGACAGTCCTCAGCAGAAACCAAATCAGCCGGCACCTTGATCTTGGATTCTAGCCTCTGGGACTGAGAAAATAAACTTCAGTCATTTAAGCCATCCTGTCTATAGTATTTTGTTATGGGAAGCCTGAGCCAACTAACACATCTAGATACATTTGTTATCTTACTCTGAGTAAGACTATTAACAGCAAGATATACTCACAGGCATCTTGTTGAGAAAGCAAACCCCTGGGTGGCAGAGGGGGCAGTTGAACTGGTGTTTCATTGAGAATATTCCTAGAGAGAAAGAAGGAGAAGTTGGTGTTTGGTTTTGGCCACGCCTGCTGTTCGTAGATTTAAAGGAAAACATCAAGGAAAGTGAACAAAGTTGAACATTCAAATTTTGGACTCTAAACTTTGGAAGCATTACCTTTCCTTTCTAGATCTTGCACCCTGTTTGTAACTGGCACTCTGAAGAAACCACTTCCTCTAGCCCAGAGCACAGCTGGATTTGAGAGAAGGGAGTTGACACTGTGACTTAGAGTTTGGAGGATCCCTTCCTGTGCTCACCTGAGCTGGTTAAGAGGGGGAGGTAAGCATCAGCTGCAGTGGTGGGATTCAAATAGTTTAACAACTAGTTCTCTGCCCTAATGACTGTTTTAAGTATAAAAAAATGATATACCAAAACGTAGTTTATTTTTCATGCATTCAATACTGAAATAAGAACAATAAAAGAGGTACACAAAACTAGATTGTGTTATAAGAGTTTTAAAATATTAAATAATACTGACAAAAAACAATAAAACTGTTATTTAAGATATTTCCAAAATGCTTCTTCTTTTGTGTGTGTGTGTGTGTGTGTGTGTGTGTGTGTGTATTTTTCTGAAGTTGGAAACGGGGAAGCAGTCAGACAGACTCCCGCATGTGCCCCACCGGGATCCACCCGGCATGCCCACTAGGGGGAGATGCTCTGCCCATCTGGGGCATTGCTCTGTTGCAACCAGAGCCATTCTAGCACCTGAGGCAGAGGCCATAGAGCCATCCTCAGCACCCGGGCCAACTTTGCTCCAATGGAGCCTTGGCTGCAGGAGGGGAAGAGAGAGACAGAGAGGAAGGAGAAGGGGAGGGGTGGAGAAGGAGATGGGCGCTTCTCCTGTGGGCCCTGGCTGGGAATCAAACCTGGGACTTCTGCACACCAGGCCGACGCTCTACCACTGAGCCAACCGGCCAGGGCCATATTGCTTCTTAATTGGCATCCTCACTTGCAATTTTTTTTTACCTATGGATGGAATGAACATTACTATGGCACTTAGAATACGCTGTTGAACAGATGAACATTAAAAAAAGTGTAAGGAATGTAAATTTGTGATTTCCACATTGGGCGGCTGCCCAGGCATCCACCTTAGAGAGAACCCTGATTACAAGTGCCATTTTAACAATTGGTTCACTGAATTCAACAAAAAATTAGGTATTGGTTCTACTGAACTAGTGCGAACTGGCTGAATCCCACCACTGACCAGCTGTATTTTGATTTGCAACATGGATATACTTCTAAAGCTAACTGTGCATACACTGTGTGACAGCACTTCCACTACTGGATGCTACCGAAGGGCTTGCATATGATCATCCAAAGACATGTCCTAGAATATTCATAGTAGCACTAATCATAACAAACTAGTCACTATCCAAATGCCCATCAATAGTAGAATGGAGAAATTCATCATGATTCCCTCTCACAGTGGAATACTTTATAGCAGGGGTAGTCAGCCTTTTTATACCTACCGCCCACTTTTGTATCTCTGTTAGTAGTAAAATTTTCTAACCAACCACCAGTTCCACAATAATGGTGATTTCTAAAGTAGGGAAGTAACTTTACTTTATAAAATTCATAAAGCAGAGTTACAGCAAGTTAAAGCACATAATAATAATTACTTATCAAGTACTTTGTCGGATTTTCGCTGTTTGGCAGAATAAATCTTCATAAAACAACTTACTATAATTAAATCTATTTTTTTAATTTATACTTTGGTTGCTCCTCTACCGTCCACCATGAAAACTGGAACATCCACTAGTGGGCAGTAGGGAACAGGTTGACTACCACTGCTTTATAGCAATGAGAATGAATAGGCTATAACCACAAACAATGAATGTCATGAAAATGCTGAGCAAAAGAAGCCAAACACCAAATAATACATACTGCATAACTCTACTTATATAAAGCGTAAAAATAAGAAAAATAAAACCCCAAACCTATTCTATTTCAGATAATGGTTATGCTTAGGACAGAAGGACTGGAAAGGACTATAAGATGTTGAGGTGCTGGTAATTTTGGTTTTTTGGTTTGGGTGCCAGCTACCTGGGTCTGTTCAGTTTGTGGAAATTCATTGAGTTTTAGTCTTACCATGTGCACTTTTCTGTATTCATATTATATTTCGTTAAGAGATTTCAACAAAAAGATAGATTCCAAGCAAGCCTCCTTACCTAGATCTCCATTCCCCTCTGTATACTCTGATTTTCAAACTAGTACTAGATTCTTCTGAGGCAAGTTTTGGTCTCCTATATGTGCTTCAGTCCCCCTGGGAATGAAGGTTGTTGGGGTGAATGGAGAAAGGAATATGTGGCAAGAGCTCCATCAGCGACCTTTATCTCCACCCCTCCATGGCTCTACCTAGAAGAGGGAAATTTTATCTCACCTTAAATTTGGGGAAAATCAAGCTCCTCCCACTTTCTCCTGCAGAGCAGGCCTGAATGCAGAAGGTGTATATTCTGCTCTGGTCTTTGGCATTCAGAGAACGGGGCTGTCCTACATTCTGAGATTATCCAGAGCTACCTGTGAATGTGCAGGAATGTTCACCTGGTTTTGAATTAGAAAACGCTCTTGCCCATGGCGAACAGCCACCTTCTACAATGCCAGTTTTGTTCTTAATAAAGGCAATATTTTGGTTACCTAGCTGCTTGACACATTTGTCTTACTTCTCAGTGGGTCAGATTTGGTCGGGAAGAGGCCTATTATTTTCTGGATCCCTAGAAGCCCCAACAAAATTCATTTTAGAAAAGCATGCATTTTGTTTCAGGTGGTGTGTACATTCCAAACAAAGGCATGTACACTAGACAAGCTCCTGGAAGATAACCTCTAAGCTCTTGAGATAAGAGTGACTTTGCATACTTGGGGCCTTGGGCCAGCCAGATAGTTTATGCTAACAAGGTGACTGATGGTGTCTGACTGTTGGTGTTTGCCTATGGGCTCTGGTCATGCTGTATCAGTTCGGCTTCTAGAGTGACTTGAGTGCTAAATTAGTTATGCAGGCACTCCACACCTATGTGACTTATCACCAGTAAAAGCCCTAAAAATCAGGGCTCAGGTGAGCTTCTCTGGTTGGAAGTGCTTCTCACAGTTCATTGCTAGGAGAATGAAGCACTGTCCATGTGATTTCACAGGGAGGGGACAACTGGAAGCTTGCATCTAGTCTCTCCTAGACTCTACCCTAATTTAGTTGATTAGAGCATTACCCCAATGTGCCAAGGTTGCGGGTTCCATCCCCGACCAGGGCACATACAAGAATCAGCCAAGGAATGCATAAATAAGTAGAACAACAAATCAATGTTTCTGTCTCTCTCTCAAATCTATCAATAAAAAAACTTTTTATAAAGCTTGTATGAACATGTCTTTTTCCTTTGCTGATTTTAATCCACATCCATTCACTATAATAGTCCATAAGCATGAATATTACAACTGTTCTGAGTCCCTTGAATCCTTCTAGTGAATCATCCAGACTAAGGGTGGTCTTGGGGACCCCCAATATGAATAACAATCATAAAGCCCTAAAGATATCACAAAATACAAAAGTAAGCAGATGGTGTATTTTTGTTCAACATAATAGCTTTTTTTTTAATTTTTTTTTTTTTAGCACCATAGCTTTTAGAGGACTATACTGTACTTGTAATTCATTTCAAGAAAAGAAAAGCAGAACTAACCCTGAGTGGTAGACCTAGAACACAGAGCCCAACCTATGACCTCTATCAAAGTAGACAACTTGGAGAGCAGAGAGATAGATGGTGCCCTGCGCCCTCAAAACCCTGAGCCTACTCCCTTTAAAGTGGGAGAATGGTCAACATGACGTTTCACTGGCTGTACAGGAAAAGTAGGCGTTTAACATACTCGCACAGCATCGTAGGCCCCAGAGTAGAAGTGAACAGGCTGTTCCCAAAATTAAAAAGCAGAAGGACTTCCCCCACTTACTCATACATCATTTCTCCATCTTTTTGCCTTTGTTTCAAGGACTTAGTAATTTCCAATTTCTTGCCTGAGGGGAAAAAATAAACATATTCACTTAAAAAGAATTAGCAAAAGTTGTGATTTTAAATTTTAAAAATCCTCAGAAACCAGGTGAGTTCAGAATATTTGGAAAAACCATTAAGAAGAAACAGATTTAGGGACACAGGACAAAAAGTTGGTAGCGCTGGGCCCTGGCCGTTTGGCTCAGCGGTAGAGCGTTGGCCTGGCGTGCGGGGGACCCGGGTTCGATTCCCGGCCAGGGCACATAGGAGAAGCGCCCATTTGCTTCTCCACCCCTCCGCCGCGCTTTCCCTCTCTGTCTCTCTCTTCCCCTCCCGCAGCCAAGGCTCCATTGGAGCAAAGATGGCCCAGGCGCTGGGGTTGGCTCCTTGGCCTCTGCCCCAGGCGCTAGAGTGGCTCTGGTCGCGGCA
Source organism: Saccopteryx bilineata (assembly GCF_036850765.1). Taxonomy (NCBI): domain Eukaryota; kingdom Metazoa; phylum Chordata; class Mammalia; order Chiroptera; family Emballonuridae; genus Saccopteryx; species Saccopteryx bilineata. The sequence continues at coordinate 354,713,618 of NC_089491.1, read as the reverse complement.
GAGCGACGCCCCCTGGTGGGCAGAGCGTTGCCCCTGGTGGGCATGCCGGGTGGATCCCGGTCGGGTGCATGCGGGAGTCTGTCTGACTGTCTCTCCCTGTTTCCAGCTTCAGAAAAAAAAAAAAAAAAGTTGGTAGCGCTGGAATTGAACCCAGGCTGGCTGAGCCTTTCGCTAATGCAGGGAAGGCTGGGACACGCGGACTGCATTTATTTCCTCATTGCTTAGTATTTGCCTGGCATGTAGTCAGCATTCAGAAATATCGGTCAAATAGCAAGCGTGCTTGAGAGGAAATGAGATAAAGAATGGGAAAAGCAGTTTGTAAATTGTGACATGCTGGGCATATAAGTTATTAGTTATAAACTGCTTGTTAATAAGAGTGGGTCAAAATAAAAAAATAGATAAAGTTTTTGTTCAGGTTATACTTTTCTCTTTAGCTGAAAATGAGATGTTTTAAGGAAGCAAATGGATAGAGGACTAGAGGGGCCAGAATATACCATTCGTATTAAAATATATAATAATAATAATAATAATAATAATAATAATTACTGCCTGTCCAGGCGGTGGCACAGTGGATAGAGTGTTGGACTGGGAGGTGGAGGACCCAGGTTCAAAACTCCGAGGTCACTGGCTTGAGCGTGAGCTCATCTGGCTTGAGCGCAGGCTCACCAGCTTGAGTGTGGGATCATAGGCATGATCCCATGCTCACTGGCTTGAGCTCAAGGACACTGGCTTGAGCAAGGGGCCACTTGTTCTTCTGAAGCCCCCTGGTTAAGGCACATATAAGAAAGTAATCAATGAAAACTTTGGTGCTGCAACAAAGAATTGATGCTTCTCATCTCTCTCCCTTCCTGTCTGTCTCAACTGTCCCCATCTCTCTTTCTCTGTCTCTGTCATACACACAAAAAAGTCACCATCAAAAGGTAAGAGGAAAGAATAGTAAACAGGGAGCTCAGTGGACACAAGTTCTACTCCCAGCTTTGTCACTAACTCCTATGAGACCTCAACCAAGGCTCCACCTCCCACTGAATCTTAATTTTCTTATTTCTAAAAAGGGATTGAGAAGAATGACAAAAAGATTTCACTTCTTCTGAAGCCCTGACTTTCCAGCACTGGGTTAAGCAGGATTCCGAGGCTGTGTCCAGATGCAGCCGGTGGACAGTTCCTTGATTCTGGAGGGATGCCTGCTCAGGGTGCTCCAGAGGAAAGTGGCAGTACCAGTACCTTTCAGTGTACTTACCGTCCCCAAGTGTACTCCAGGGTTAGGTCCTAATGTAAAGGAATAAGATCTCAAGAAAACATACCACTGAATCAAAGATTTCATGTTTCTGCAGATGAATATCAAAACTGAAAACCCAGTAGTAGATAATCTAAAGTTAGTGTTAATCTCCAGGCAGATGCTTATTTATGTCTGAGGATGCCAAGAACCTCTGGACAAGGGTGATAATACCAAAATTCAGAGTATGATCTCACAGGGGGCAATCACAGTGGACAAACAGGGTGATCATAAATTTAATCTATTTTTCTTTTTCTACCCCCCTCCCTTTTTTTTTTAAGTGAGAGGAGGGGAGATAGATAGACTCCTGCATGTACTTGGGCCTGGATCCACCTGTCTGAGACTGATGCTCTGACCAACAGAGCTATGCTCAGGGCCCGGGCCACACTGGAACCAATGGAGTCACTGGCTGCGGAAGGGGAAGAGAGAGAGAGAAGAAGGTGAGAGAGAAGCACATGGTTGCTTCTCCTATGTGCCCTGACCGGGAATTGAACCCAGGGCATCCACATGCTGGACCAACGCTCTACCACCAAGCCAGCCAGCCAGGGTCTCAAGACAGTTTTTTACGTTACTTAGACTTGTGCTCTATTTCAAGTTTCAAAGATAAGATGCTCTGATCAGCAGTCACAATAAAGAGAGAAAACTCTGGGCATAGTGTGCCTTGAAACAGATTCAGCTTTCACCCAGCCATTCGGGCTGGAAGAGTTCTCGGACATTAGTTAACCTCCCTCCCTTCACCATGCAGATGAGGCCCAGGGATACAAGTTAGTGGCAGTGCTCAAACTGAAACCCAGAGTGCATGGTGCTTAATCCAAAGTTCAGCACTAATCTTGCCCTAAAGGAGCCCTAGTGCACTGATAACCACCTCTCCACATGCCCGGGTGACATGATTATTACCTTGTCTGAGCAGCCGCCTACAGACACAGTACAGTATGAGGCCCATGGTCACAGAGATTATGGTGATGGCCACAGCTAAGATGATCCAGAAATTGTCCCTCCACCAATCCATTGCAGTGGATTCCTGAGGAGAATGGAGATAGAGAAATGAGGCATGAGTGAAAGGCATCCTGGGGCGTCAGGGGCAGTTACCTACCATGTTGTATGAGAATACGCCTGCTTAGGGATCAGGCAGGCAGTGGTTCATGGTCAAACCCTGCCGATGAGCAGCTGGGAGACCCGAGGCAAGTCACTTAACCTTCTCTGAGCCTCAGTGTTCTCGTCTGCAATATAGGAGTGACACCACCTATGACTTCATAGGGATTTGTGAGGAGCAGAATAAGATATAAACTGACTAGGTAGGTACTCTAGAAATGGAAGACATAATCACTGCTCTTTCTTACACTGTCAAACACGCAGTAGGAGGGGGAAATGACATTTAAAGCAATAATTGACTGCAGTTGTTTTTATATCAGACAATGTAGACTTAATTCATAACATGGAGGTAGAATTTTGAGGGTTTTTTTTTATGTGGGGGCTAGAAAAATACCTTGATGGGTGTTTCTAAGTGAAGTTTGGTCAGGATGGAGAAGGTGAAGAAGATGCAGACTAGAATTAGTGCACGAAGAAAGTAACAGGAATTTGGGAGCTGAGGCTAGTGGACCAGAGAGGAGGAAAGTCTGGGAAGAAGGTAGCAGCAGAGGGAGAGATTGAGAAGAGTAGATCTTAAATATTCTCCCCACAAAAAATAAATTATACAGTAACTATGTGATGTGATTGATGAAAGTATTAGCTAACATTATGGTGGTAACCATTTTGCAATATATAACTGTATTGCAACACTGTATAGCTTAAACCTACATAGTGTTATATGTCAGTTATATCTAATAAAGTTGAGTGGATAGAGAGCAGAAACTTGGAGCATCATTAGAAAGTTTCCACAGTGGCACATCGGCCTGGGACCCAGAGGACCCAGGTTTGAAACCCTTAGGTCGCTGGCTTGATCCCTCTCTGTCTCTCTGTGTCACTGTCTGTCTCTCTCGTTAAAAAAAAAAAAAAAAAAAAGGTTTCCACAGTGGAACATGACCAGTGCCTTTATAGGACAGTTATACCTAATATTCACTCTTTTTTTGTGTGTGTGACAGAGACAGAGAGAGGGAAAGATTGGGACAGACAGACAGGAAGGGAGAGAGATGAGAAGCATCAATTCTTCATTGTGGCTCCTTAGTCTCCTTAGTTGTTTGTTGATTGTTTTCTCATATGTGCCTTGATGGGGAAGGTGGGGGCTACAGCAGAGCGAGTGATCCCTTGCTCAAGCCAGCAACCTTGGACTGAAGCCATTGACCTTGGGCTTCAAGCCAGTGACATTTGGGTCCAAACTAGAGACCATGGGATCATATTTATGATCCCATGCTCAAGACAGCGACCCTGTGCTCAAGCCATCGTCCCTGCGCTCAAGCTGGTGAGCCCACTCTCAACCCAGATGAGCCCACGCTCAAGCTGGAAACCTCAGGGTTTCAAACCTGGGTCCTCTGCATCCCAGTCCAATGTTCTATGGACTGCGCCACCACCTGGTCAGACATAATATTCATTCTTAAATTATTATAATTTGTTCCCATCAAATCTTCAATTAAATTGCATAACAAAGGCTTGTACGGCATTGACTGGGTAACTTAGTTGATTAGAGCATTGTCCTAATGTGCCAAGGTTGCGGGTTCCATCCCGATCAGGGCACATACAAGAATCAGCCAAGGAATGCATAAATAAGTAGAACAACAAATCGATGTTTCTGTCTCTCTCTCAAATCAATCAATAGAAAAACTTTTTATAAAGCTTGTATGAACAGAACCTGGACATGTGTGCAGTGGTTTCCATTCTGGGGGTGACATAGGGGCAAATAGAGAGAAGAGCAGTGGCCAGGCTCCAAGTGACAGTGGGGAGAGGGCTGCAGGATGACTCAGGAGTCGCCTCTAGGAATTCAGGAAGATCTTGGGGAGGTGCTGGGCTCTCCTCACCCATGGAATGGGCATTCTGCCAGTTTATTCGGATATTAAAGTAACAATAATCCTTGAGGCCTGGGAGAGATCCTGGTGTATCCCAGTCACATGAGAATCAGCTTCCTATGTCACCATTCAGCCAATGGAAACTCACCAGGCATATTGATATAGTGCCATTTCTGATTCATGCTTCTGAGTGATATTAACAATGTCAACAAGGACCCAAGCAGGTGGCAGAGGAGCAGGGGCAAAATTAGGCTGCTGCTAATGCCATTGCTACTACAATAACTTTCTAACTTGGCTTACTATTTTAAAATGTGCGTTACTGGTACGATGTCCTTATTTATTAAGTTGCTATATTACAATTTGGATTTTCAGTTCCAAATTTTGTTCCTTTAGTGAAGGTTTGGCTTAATCAATTATAATGCTCTTTGTTTATTCATAAAGTTATGTGTGGCAAAACCAATCGTGTATAACCAGTGCTGCTCTATACTCATCATTTTGCAGCTTGCTTTTTTTTTTTTTTTTTTTGTATTTTTCTGAAGTTGGAAACGGGGAGGCAGTCAGACAGATTCCCGCATGTGCCTGACCGGGATCCACCCGGCATGTCCACCAGGGGGTGATGCTCTGCCCATCTGGGGCGTTGCTCTGCCGCAACCAGAGCCATTCTAGCGCCTGAGGCAGAGGCCATAGAGCCATCCTCAGTGCCTGGGCCAACTTTGCTCCAATGGAGCCTTGGCTGCAGGAGGGGAAGAGAGAGACAGAGAGGAAGGAGAGGGGGAGGGGTGGAGAAGCAGATGGGTGCCTCTCCTGTGTGCCCTGGCCGGGAATTGAACCTGGGACTCCTGCACGCCAGGCCGATGCTCTACCACTGAGCCAACTGGCCAGGGCCTGCAGCTTGCTTTTTTTGCTCAACATTGCTTTTGTCATTTATCCATGTTGTAATATGCTGGGGATTTACTCTTAAGAGAGCAAAAGGCCAGTGACTAGGGACTTATTTGGGCTATATCTCCCCAGGCAGGCACTAGGCCAAGGTTTTGTTGTAGATCACCATTTCAGGATACACACAAGAAAGTAATAGAGGAAGAAGAACAAATGGGTAAAAGAAACAATGAAGACTAGAAACTTGACATTCAATGGGGGTTGTGGAAGTTGGTTTTGTAAAGCCCAATGAGATCAAAAGGCAATGGGCTTAAGAAGCCACCACTTATCAGAGGACAGCTTCTTTGTTCAACAATCCAAAATTGGAATCTCACTTTTTTAAAAAAGATTTTATTTATTTTAAAAAGAAGACAGAGAGAGAGAGAGAGAGAGAGAGAGAGAGAGAGAGAAGGGAGGAGCGGGAAGCATCAACTCGTAGCAGTTGCTTCTCGTATGTTCCTTGAGTGGGCAAGCCTGGGGTTTTGAACTGGCAACCTCAGTGCACCAGGTCAGTGCTCTAGCCACTGCATCATTACAGGCCAGGCAAATCTCACCTTTTTTTCCAAAGTCCTTTTAATTCGTACTTAAAAAAAAAAAATTCTTTTTGGACTCTCACATTCTTAGCTCTGGGGAACCAGATAGACAGATAAGTAGGATAGACAGATAGATAAATAGAATTTCTTCCCTTCATTTTCTCCTTCTCTTTTCTCTTATTCAAATCTGTGTCTCTTTGTCTCATTTTCCCTCTTTGTCTTCGTTTTACTCTTGAGGGATTTCTCCACAAAGCAACATAAACATCCTCTTTAGAGCAATAGAAGTGGATACGAGGACACAAGAATTAAAAGCTGTTGCATTTGACCCTGGCCGGGTGGCTCATTGGATTAAGTGCCGTCTTGGTGCACCATGTTTGTGGGTTTGATTCCTGGTTAGGGCATGTATCAGAAGCAATCAATGAAGACGCAATTAAGTAGAACAACTAGGTGGGATGACAAGTTGATGCTTCTCTCTCTGTCTCTGTCTCTCTCCCTCTATCTCCATTCCCCCATCTCCTTTCATTTCTCTCTCTTTCTCAATCGATGGAGAAAATAAACTATTGCATCTGTGGAGCATGACCAGAAGGAAGAAAGGAAGCGGGAAGACAGGGGGTTGTAACTTTCCACTATAAACCCTCTGGATTACTCGCTTCTTTATTTGTACAGTGTATTTAGTTTAATAAAATTGAAAAAAGAGTCAATCAACCACATAGTGCAAATTCCATGAAAAGCCGTAATTCAGATTTCAAGTTTAAAGAAATTATGTCATAAAGTGAAACTATGGGTCATTTCCAGTTTTATTCTCACAGGTCAAGTGGATATGATTTTCCCTCAGATGTTTTGAGCGTGTTCAGTGTACCGAGTAGTCCACAAGTGCCTTCTCATTTGTCAGATGATCTCATTCTCACCGCCACCCTCCTTTCCACCCCACCAGAGCTGAAACTGAGGTGAAAAGACCTGCCCAAGGTCACCCAGGCAGGAAGGGGGGCAGAAGTTTCCTATGTTACAGAGCCTTCCTCTGTTGCCATTAGTCATGATGATCCCAAGTCATTCACAAAAAACCAAACGGGATTCAGGCTATCTTACTTTGACAGGAGCGTCGTGGTGGTACTTATATGTGGTGTGAGGAGCCAGAGGATTCCCAAGAATGAATGATCAGAACCCGCAGTTGAGAATAAGCTGCCCACTAAGACCAGAGAAACAGTCCTCTTCAGCACGGACTGCTGGGAGGTGCCTTTCAATAGAACCAAGCAGAGCTTGGCTCTTCAGGAAAGTGCAGCTGAGAGACAGGCCCAAAGAGAATCACCTCCATTCCCAGTAGGATGTTCTCTGGGCCACCAGGATAGTTTCATGGCCAGGGTGCCACCAGAGCGGTGAGTGATGGGGAGTGATGGCAGGGAGTACAGCCAGTAGGCAGCATGCAATGGCTGCATGATCAAGTTCAGGCCCTGGGAAGGTATGCAAGCCGAATTGTACCCATGTCAGCAGGCCTGGAGGAGATAAGATTGTGGAGTGCAGGAGGGCTGAGCGCTACTGAAGCATGAGGCAAAGATGTGTTCTCGTGCGAGAATGCTGGCAGTCAGCTCAGCGATGCAACTGGGTCTCCCAAGGTACACGGGGAACCTCTCAAGGGCCAAGGGCCAGTCTTCACTAAGCACCACAGACTAGCTCAGCAGGAATGGCCCACTGATGGGAAACTGCCTGTCTCTGTCTTTCCTCCTTTATCCAATACCAGAGAAGAAAATGCAGGGGAAGGAAGCAGAGGTCGCTGAGGCAGCCCCACCTTCCTTTCAACTCCCTTCACTAGAGAGTCAAAGATTGAAGTTTTAAAAGTAGCACGACTGCCTGATCTGTGGTGGTGCAGTGGATCAAGCATCGACCTGGAACGGTGAGGTCGCTGGTTCAAGGCCCTCAGCTTACCCAGTCAAGGGACATTCGAGAAGCAACTACAAGTTGATGCTTCCCACTCCTCCTCCCCTGCCCCCTCTTTCTTGCTCTCTCAAAATCAATAAATAAAAGCTTTAAGAAATATAGCACAACTCAGTTTTAAAAACTAAAATGAGTCTGCTTAATAATCAAAAGTGACTTAAAAGTTTTGGAATTGGACTGAAATGTCACTGACAGAGGACACTCCCCACAGGAATAAGGTGGGAACCCAGGCAGCAGCAGTGAGAAGCAAATTGTATTTGTTTCTTATGGCTGCTCTAACATATGACCACAAACACGGTGCCTTAAAACAACACAAGTGTAGCCCTGGCCGGTTGGCTCAGCGGTAGAGCGTCGGCCTAGCATGCGGAGGACCCGGGTTCGATTCCCGGCCAGGGCACACAGGAGAAGCGCCCATTTGCTTCTCCACCCCTCCGCCGCGCTTTCCTCTCTGTCTCTCTCTTCCCCTCCCGCAGCCAAGGCTCCATTGGAGCAAAGATGGCCCGGGCGCTTGGGATGGCTCTGTGGCCTCTGCCTCAGGCGCTAGAGTGGCTCTGGTAGCAACATGGCGACGCCCGGGATGGGCAGAGCATCGCCCCTTGGTGGGCAGAGCGTCGCCCCATGGTGGGCGTGCCGCGTGGATCCCGGTCGGGCGCATGCGGGAGTCTGTCTCTCCCTGTTTCTAGCTTCAGAAAAATGCAAAAAACAAAAACAACAACAACACAAGTGTATTGTCTTACAGTTCTGGAGGTCAGAAGCCTAACATGATGTCATTGGGCTAAAATCCAAGTGTGGACAGCTCTGAGCTCCCTCTACTGGAAACGCAATTCCCGCGTTCTTCTCAGCTGCCAGAGGCCATTCACATTCCTTGGCTCCTGGCCCTTCCTCCAGCTTCAAAGCTAGCAATGGTGCATCTCTCTGACATAGGAAGGTTCTCAAGGCAGGACTCAGACTCAGAGATAATGCAGAGCTTATGAGCCAGAGTGGAGGCCCACTGTAGAGTACTGGCTAGAAGAAGGTAAGATCCAGTGTGAGACCAGAGCAGGTCCAGCTCTGAACTGTAGGTTAGCAGGTCCCAGAGCATGGGGTGGAGTAGGGGTGCCAGGGTAAGTCCACATGTACAGGTGTAAGGGTCCCAGCTGTTGGGAGAGCTGCAGTGCCTTGCCTCAGCTTCTGTCAACTGGTCAGCATTTAATGGACATGGTGAATGAAAGAAGGAAGAGGAACTATGACAGCATGCTTTTGTTACTAGTTATCAGGTTCCTTGAGTATGTTAGGCCCTGGCCAAGAACTTGAAGAATAACGTAAGTTATTCCTAGCCCAGCCAGGACCTTGGAATCTTTTGGGGAGCTTGAAAAACTGCTGCTATCTGCAGCACATCAGACACTCAGATTAAATTAATTTGGGGCGGGGGCCTGGCCATTGAGATTTTGTTTGTTTTAATGAAGTTCTCCAATCAATTCTGATAAGAAGCCAAGGTTGAGAACCAGTAACATACGTGTTACCACTTAGTCTTTAGTATAACCTTATTATATAGTGGGAGTGGTCTATGATTACTGTCATTTTACAGTGGAAGAAATAGAACTCAGAGAGGTGAAGCAATTTACTCAAGGCAACACAGCTGGTGACTCGGACGATGTCTCAGCCCTGTCTGATGCCAGATTCATGCTTTCTTTCCTGCCAGGCTGACACCACACTGATAGAAGTTTCTTTTTCATTACAGAACTGAAAGCAGAACCCTCATTAAAGAACTTCCAATATTGGCAAGACCTCATCTTTTAGCTGTGGCTTGTTTCATATAATAGGAACCTCAATATGAAAATGCACTTTACAGAAGTAACATGCACTGTGTGCTGACTTACCATGAGTTCTAAGTACTCTATACATGCACCATTTCATTTAATCCTCCCAAAGGCTTTGTAAAGCTGGTCATAATTACTATTCCATTTTATAGGTAAGAGAATAGAGGCTTACAAGAGTTCAATAACTTGCCCAAAGTTGCAGAGCTATCAAGTAGAAAAATCAAAAGCCAAACCTAGGTCTTTCTGACTCTAAGGCCTTAGCAGGTGACCACCAAGCCAGGGCCTTGAAATAAATATTAAAAGGCAGACACCAGGGTCATATGTCTCTACACCACTCCCAATTCTAATATGTAGGTCTGGTGTGAGGTAGCAGCATTTCTTTTATTTTTGTAAGAGAAACAGACAGGCAGGAAGGGAGAGAAATGAGAAGCATCAACTCTTAGTTGTTCATTGATGCTTTCTCATATGTGCCTTGGTGGGGGCAGGGGAGAGAGCTCCAGCCAAGCCAGTGACCCCTTACTCAAGCCAGCGACCTTGAGCTCAAACCAGTGACCTTGGGCTTTAAGCCAGCAACCTTTGGGCTCAAGCCAGTAACCATGGGGTCACGTCTGTGATCCCACACTCAAGCTGGTGGCCCCGTGCTCAAGCTAGTGAGCTCAAGCTGGTGACCTCACGGTTTCAAACTTAGCCCCTCAGTGTCCCAAGCCAATGCTCTATCCACTGAGCCACCATCTGGTGAGGCAGGTATCAGCATTTTTAACAACTGCCACTGGTTCTCAGGCCTCGGGAGGAACACTGCATCTGGCCGGTCTGCAGAGCCCCTGCTGGGGCAGGCAAGGAAGCTGCAGGCTTGTTCACCGCGACAGTTGGGAGCAGTAGGGGCAGCAGCTGGGTGGGGTGATAGGCCCCAAATGCACTTTATGATAGGCACTAAAAAGGACTCTTGGAACCCAAATATGTTTACTGTCTGCTTGTCACACAGTGTTTGAAATTTCATCATTATAAGTCACTTCTTTCCAGAGCCAAGTTCCATGCATCCCCCTCTCTCCTCTTCCCCTCATTTGCCTGGGTGTGCCAGACTCTGAGGAAGAAAAACTGATTTTTACTAGAGTGTGAATGACTTTGTTAGATCCCCGGATTTGTTCCCTGGGGCACTGGCAGGAGCAGGGAGATCCTGGAATTATATCCAGTGTCCTTAGGATAGAATCATTACTGAGATGATGTAGGAATGAAGTTCTTGCAGGAACAAGAGGACCTAGGAAGACCCTGTTGTCGAGGCATCATTCTCCCTCCTGTCATCCTCTCCAGACTTCACAGACTCTCCCCTTTCTCCTCAGTCAGCCTGCCCTCAGGACAGACTCTGAATCTCCTTCATCAGGATCTCCACAATGGCTACCAGGCTAAAGGGAGCTCCTCCTAATGAAAGCCCAGAAGGCAAGAGAAGCCTGGATTTCAAGAATGGGGAGGAAACTGAGGTTGAGGAAATGTTGTATGTTTAAAATACGAGAGACTTCTGTGTTTATAAACTGTGAAGGTGAGCCCTGGCCGGTTGGCTCAGTGGTAGAGCGTCGGCCTGGCATGCAGAAGTCCCGGGTTCGATTCCCGGCCAGGGCACACAGGAGAAGTGCTCATCTGCTTCTCCACCCCTCGCCCTCTCCTTCCTCTCTGTCTCTCCCTTCCCCTCCCGCAGCCGAGGCTCCACTGGAGCAAAGATGACCCGGGCGCTGGGGATGGCTCCTCGGCCTCTGCTCCAGGTGCTACAGTGGCTCTGGTCGCAACAGAGCGACACCCCAGAGGGGCAGAGCATTGCCCCCTGGTGGGCAGAGCGTCGCCCCCTGGTGGGTGTGCTGGGTGGATCCCGGTCGGATGCATGCGGGAGTCTGTCTGACTGTCTCTCCCCGTTTCCGGCTTCAGAAAAATACAGGAAAAACAAAACAAAACTGTGAAGGTGCCACGAGAGAGAACAAGAACAAAAACAAAATACAGGGATATAAGAGAGCAGCAGGATCGAGATCTGAGGAGCAGAAGAGATACCTTCGCTGGCCCCCGGCGGAAGGATGAGCTTTTAAAAGGGAGCAGGAGCCTGACCAGGCGGTGGCACAGTGGATAGAGCGTCGGACTGGGATGCGGAGGACCCAGGTTCGAGACCTGGAGGTCACCAGCTTGAGCGCAGGCTCATCTGGTTTGAGCAAAGCTCACCAGCTTGGACCCAAGGTCGCTGGCTCGAGCAAGGCGTTACTCGGTCTGCTGTAGCCCCACGGTCAAGGCACATATGAGAAAGCAATCAATGAACAACTAAGGTGTCGCAATGAAAAGCTCATGATTGATGCTTCTCATCTCTCTCCGTTCCTGTCTGTCTGTCCCTATCTATCCCTCTCTCTGACTCTCTCTCTGTCTCTGTAAAAAAAAAAAAAGAAAAGAAAAGAATAAAAGGGAGCAGGATTGGGACAGGGCATGCTGCCAAAAGGACCAGCCTGGGGTATGGGGGCGGAAGTTAAGAGGTTGCACCCCAAAGTGCCCATTCTTTCTGAAGTAGGAGGCAGAGTCCATGGGCAAACTGCTGGGGTGGGGGTGGAGGCAGACACCCACCCTTTCTCCCAGTATGTTATCATCAGTACACAAAAGACACTTGTGCCTGTTCACTGTCTGTCTCCCACACTGGCCGGTAAACTGTGAGAGCAAGGGCCTTGCCTCACTCTTTATTACTGTTTCCAGAACCCAGAACATCACCTGGAACACAGGAGGTGCTCCATACATATCTGTGACCACATGAATGAATGACGCCCAGAACTCTTTCCCCTAACGCTGGGGGAACCTCCCACCCATAACAATGCAGGTTAGTAGTAGTCGGTGTTAGGTTCAGGTCCAGGACCCCCGCCCAAACTTTAGGTGATCTGGCACTGGGGCAGTTCTTGTAACTCTCCACCTGAGCAATCCTGATTTATATCTTACCTCCCCCGATCCTCGGACATCCTGCCAGCAGATCATCTCCCCTCATGTATCTGAACATTCTGTTGCTTGGTCGTTAACCACCAACCCCTCCACTGTTTAACCACCACAGGTAACAGAGTTTTACCCCCTGGGGTGAGAAACAGAGCCAAACTCAGTCCTGAATGGGCTGAGGCTTGTTAACCTCTCAGGGCCGGTGCCACTAGGATCTCAGCCCATCTGTTCGCAGATGCATAAATAAACTTCTTAAAAATTCATCAAGGCCTAAGCCCATCAATAGATGACTGGATAAAGAAGATGTGGCACATATACAATATGGAAAACTACTCAGCCATAAGAAATGATGATATTGGAACATTTACAGCAAAATGGTGGGATCTTGATAACATGATACGAAGCGAAATAAGTAAATCAGAAAAAAACAGGAACTGTATTATTCCATACGTAGGTGGGACATAATAGTGAAACCAAGAGACATTGATAAGAGTGTGGTGGTTACGGGGGGGAGGGGGAAATGGGAGAGGGATAGGGGATGGGGAGGGGCACAAAGAAAACAAGATAGAAGGTGACAGAGGACAATCTGACTTTGGGTGGTGGGTATGCAACATAATTGAACGACAAGATAACCTGGACTTGTTATCTTTGAATATATGTATCCTGATTTATTGATGTCACCCCATTAAAAAAATAAAATTATATAAAAAAAAAAATTCATCAAGGCCTGACCAGGGGGTGGCTCAGTGGATAGAGCATTGAACTGGGGCACAGAGGACCCAGGTTCAAAACCCCGAAGTCACCAGCTTGAGCGTGGTCTCATCCAGCTTAAGCGTGGGCTCACCAGCTTGAGTGCGGGGTCACTGGCCTGAGCCCAAGGTCGCTGCTTTGAGCAAGGGATCACTCGGTCAGCTGAAGGCCCACAGTCAAGGCACATGTGAGAAAGCAATCAATGAACAACTAAGGAGACTAAGGAGCCGTAACAAAGAATTGATGCTGCTCATCTTTCTCCCGTCTGTCTGTCCCTATCTGTCCCTCTCTTTGTCTCTGTTACAAAAAAAAAAAATCATAAGGCCTTGTGTATTCCTCCTTTGGCAACCTAACATTAGTAGTTTGGATCCAAGTGCTGTGCATTCGAATTCTAAAGCCAACTCGCCGGGACACATGACCGGAGGCAGGCTCCCTGCCCTCCATATGCCGCCCTTTGTTGCTGGCATTGAACAGCTGACTGGGAAGCACAGGCCATGCAAACATTGGCGGGCGGAGTTCCAGCTTCTCTCTCATTTCTCCCCATCTCTTTCGTTTCTCCCCATTTCTCAGGAACCTAAGGCATCTTGTCAGTGAGTCTGTTGCAATTCTGAGTGGTGACAGTGGGAGAGCAGCGCAAAGCAACAGCCATCCTAGCCCCAAGTCTCACTTCCCCAAAAGGCACTTCTGGGAAGTCAGTGACAGAAATCCTACTCACTACCCATCACTGGGGATTCCAGAGACTGTGGGTTTATTTAGCACCCACTTTTAACCAAGAACCTCAGAGTAAGAAATACAGCTTCTCATGAGACAGCTACTTGTATATTCACATAAATAAAACAAATTTCATAAAATGTCTTTATGACATGTGATGCATGCCAACATTGTCTCACCTGTCCTAGCCAATTTCATTTTTAAAAAAGTACCAAGTGTAAGCCCCCCAAATTTATTTCACAACCCACTGATGGTCCTGTCCTGTGTGTTGAAAAACTCGAGTTTTTCTTTAGAAGAATCAATGATCTGAAATAGCCATGAGGGTTTGTGTGTGTGTGTGTGTGTGTGTGTGTGTGTGTGTGTGAGATAGAGACAGAGAAACAGAGAGAAGGACAGATAGGGACAGACAGACAGGAAGGGAGAGAGATGAGAAGCATCATTTCTTCGTGTAGCACCTTAGTTGTTCATAGATTGCCTTCTCATATGTGCCTTGACCAGGAGGTCACAGCAGACCGAGTGACCCCTTGCTCAAGGCAGCGACCTTGGGCCCAAGCTGGCGAGCCTTGCTCAAACCAGCTGAGCCTGCACTCACGCTGGTGACCTCGGGTTTTCAAACCTGGGCCCTCTGTGTCCCAGTTCAACGCTCTATCCACTGTGCCACGCCTGGTCAGGCTGAAATAGTCATGAGTCTTAAAAGGTGTGGGTAGAATGCATGGGTAGGGGAATTAGAGTTTCAGAAAGTTAACATTGGAAGAAATCTGAAAAAAATATCTGTAGAAGGAGAGACACTTGCAAATGGTTCAGCAGGAAGCTGCGGAGATCTGAACTCTAACCCAGCTCCTTGCTTTTCGAGACCACGTGGCTTTAGACACTAATCTCCTTACCGAGGCCTGCACTGCCTAAGACAGCAGCCACCAGCCCCATGAGGCTATCTTACTGAGCACTTACTGAGCTAGGCAGCAGATTGGAGCTTAGATATGTGTGAAAAGCACACAAGATTTCAAAGACTTCATGTAAAAAGAAGAACAAAAAAAAATCTCATTAACCAATATTTACATGGATTACATATTGAAATGGTAATATTTTAAATATATTGGGTTAAGTAAAATGTATTAGTAAAATTTGAACTTTCTTTTATCTTTTTATCACTCTTCCATTGAAATTTTTTCCTCTCTGCCCTGCTTGCACTCTTATTCTTTTAATGTTTTAAAATTGATTTTAGCAAGAGAAAAAGAGGGAGAGACAGGAATGTGGAGCTGTTCCTATATGTGCCCTGACTGGGGATTGAACCAGCAGCCTCTGTGCTTAGAGATGATGCTCTAACCAACCAAGCTAACTGGCCAGAGAAAACACACTCTTATTCTTAATATCAACCATCTGGGCACATTGTGCTTACTCAAAAAATGCGAAACTGTAAAACAGTATGGAATTCAACCAAAGAATGGATAAATAAGCTGGTATATTCATACAATGAAATGCTACCTAGAAATTTTAAAAAATGAATTCCCAATGCACACAACAATGTAGATGAATCCTGGAAACAGTAAGTGAAAGAAGCAAAAGAGCATAACCTGTATGCTTCTCTTTATAAGAAGTTTGAGAGCAGACTAAACGATTTGATTGCGATAGAAACCAGAATAGTGATAGCAATGTTGGAGGAAAGGGCCTGATTGGAAAGCGCTGATGGAAATATTCTACATCTTGTTTTGGGCAATGTATTGAACTGTACATTTAAAATCTGTGCATTTTATTTCTGTTACATTAAAAAAATAAAAGTTAAAAATAGAATGAGCCGCCTTTAGTGTATGGAACTGGCTGGGCAAGGAATGAAGCTTGCTGGTAGGAACTGAAGAAGATCGAACGCCTCTGTGTGTTGGGTGGGTGGGGGATGTGGATTTCTGAGGGAGAAGGAGATGAGAAGGAACAGGAGAAGGGGGGGGAGCCAGCCTCATGTTACAAAGGTGGGAGAAGCAACTGATGGAAGGTGCTCAGGGATAGAGAGGCCACGATATTTTAAGAACAGGGCTGTTGTTCCCCTTGCTGCTTTAGACACCTTTGGTGGCCCCCTATGCAATCTTTAGTAAAGTTTGTTGCCATCTGCCACGCTTTGGTGAACGATTTTGTTTTGGGCGTAGGGAACCGAGAAAGGGCTGAGTTTTACCCCTTGGTCAGTGCTGTTTGGAACAGAGGCTCACCCATAGGACTTGGAGTCAATGCTAACCATGGGACCCCACAGAAGTCTTGGGGAGGGCTTTGGACTTCAGCAGGGCACTGAATGAGGGTTTGAGCTGCTCTCAACCTAGATCTCAAGGTTCTAGGAGACTAGAGATAGTATTTCAGCTAATACTTAGAAGTCAGCATGAGCATTTCTTACCTGAATTCACCTCATGCTCAATATGATAGTTTATCACACCATTACTCCCAGATTAATCATGTTGTTTGACTGATTTCATTATAGAACCTGTTTGTACATGCTCAACCATTATATAAACCAGGGGTCCCCAAACTTTTTACACAGGGGGCCAGTTCACTGTCCCTTAGACCGTTGGAGGGCCGGACTATAAAAAAAAACTATGAACAAATCCCTATGCACACTGCACATATCTTATTTTAAAGTAAAAAAACAAAACGGGAACAAATACAATATTTAAAATAAAGAACAAGTAAATTTAAATCAACAAACTGACCAGTATTTCAATGGCAACTATGGGTTTGCTTTTGGCTAATGAGATGGTCAATGTGCTCCTCTCAATGACCACCAATGAAAGAGGGGCTTCTTCCAGAAGTGCGGCGGGAGCCGGATAAATGGCCTCAGGGGGCCGCATGCGGCCCGCGGGCCGTAGTTTGGGGACCCCTGATATAAACAGTTTATTGTTCCCCTGGCATCTTTGTTTGCCCATGGTTAGAGACTATACCTATTTGCTAGCAAAATCTAAAAGGAATGATAAAATCCTATTCTGGCAAAGTTGTGGTGAAATGGGTCCTCCAGCATGACTATGGGCCGTATACATTGACTTAAATTTTTTTTGAAAGCAAATGGTAATACCTTTAAAAAATGGAGCCGTTCTGTGATTCCATAATATCATTTCTAGAAATCTAACCTAAGAAGTAATCCAGCCTGACCAGGCAGTGGCGCAGTGGATAGAGCGTCGGACTGGGATGCGGAGGGACCCAGGTTCGAGACCCCAAGGTCGCCAGCTTGAGCGCGGGCTCATCTGGTGTGAGCAAAAAGCTCACCAGCTTGGATCCAAGGTCGCTGACTCCAGCAAGGGGTTACTCGGTCTGCTGAAGGCCCATGGTCAAGGCACATATGAGAAAGCAATCAATGAACAACTAAGGTGTCGCAACGAAAAACTGATGATTGATGCTTCTCATCTCTCTCCGTTCCTGTCTGTCTGTCCCTATCTATTCCTCTCTCTGATTCTCGCGCTGTCTCTGAAATAAATAAATAAATAAATAAATAAATAAATAAATAGATAAAGAGAAGTAATCCAAAGAAAGTAAAACCTAAGTGTGTAAATATGTGCAACTCAATATAGATAATCAGGGAGCTATCCAGCAGTCAAACACTGGTAGGTTAGAGAATCAAGTTCCAGAAGGGCAGGATAGGGTGCAGCAATCAAGCAAAGGGAAGAAAACATCAGGAGAGCACTATTGGGAAGCTGCACAAAATGAAAGAGCAGAATGCAGCATTGTGTCTGTACTCAGCCACATCGTCACATACCGTTGCCTGAGTAGGTGGCTGGGATGACTAGGAGGAAACACAGAAAAAATGACTTTGATATTTTACTGTGTGAGAGTAGGGTCTTTCCTTCTATCTGTATCACCGAGCCTTGCTGTGAAGCATAAAAAAAACCCCACATTTTAAAAAATGGAGATACCACCATCTTAAAAGAGCTTCTGCTCCTTGCTCCCAAACAGGTCACTTTCTTAGTATCTCTGAGATGCTGGTGGGATGTGGTCTCCCTTAGCAGCGCCTTCTAGACTGGCAGATTATTCAAACTTCCTAGTCCATTTATCCCAGGATTTCCAAAACCTAAAAGTCCTTCTTTGGGTCCAACCAAATTGTCTCTTGCTGTTGCTTACTTTTCTTATCTGTTTGATTCTAAACAAGAACACAAAACCTGTCACTCAGTGGCTCCCTAGCAATAATGTTGCTGTTATAGGTTGGTGAAGTCGATCCAGACAGAGATGCCTGCGCTTTGGTTACAGCAGTGACGTTTGTGTTTCTATTTTTAGAATGTATTTACATCAAAATAAGACAATGATAACTTTTCAAAATACCTCTACCTAGGAAAAAGTTAGAAGGCAAAAGCCAAACTCTTTCCAAAGGTTGTTATGAGGTAGTGGAGATTGGGGTCATTGTTTCCCTATTTCTCTGTACTTGCCCAATTTTCAGAGGGGGGAAAAGATCCTTAAAAAATAAATAAATAAAAAGAAGCTTGCCGTTCTTGTCTTCTCCGGGCTCAGCAATTTCCACGTTGGATGCTCCTTCGGAGGTTGCTACATGCAAAGGGAAAGAGGGTGGCTTTCGGGACAAGTGATGCGTGAGAGGGTAGAAGTGGTGATGGAGCCGAACGCAGGTCTGCCCCACAGTAAATTTCCAGAGGGCAAGAGCAGATGACAAAATGGAGATCTGGCCCAACCCAACACACCTCAATCCTGAGGCCTCTGGAAGGCAGATAGATGCCTTATAAACACATCCCTGCACACCAGAGGCACAGGAACAGAGATACCTAGGCTGGTGGTGTTTCAGGGTTTTCATCTGACAGCTCCAAGATGCAGCCCAAGGCTCACACAGTCTACCCCTCCACACACCTCTGCCTCCAGCACAGACCCATTAGGGTCTTCAGTTACCAAAACATCAGAATCCAGAGAGATAGCAATCTCTCTGCGGCACACACATTTCATACCTAGCCACTGTCAATCAACCTGAGACACAGGCTTCTTCATCACCCAACACACATATGAGGAAATGGAGGCGCAGAGCAGTGCAGTGATTCTGAGGTCACTTCTGCCGGTGATCAACACTATGGAGTCTTCAAGACCAGGGTTTCTCCAACCCAGCCCAGTGGTTGTACCATGACTCCAGCTACAGGCCCCCAGCCCAAGCCCAGATGGCCCTCACACTGACACACGCCCAGACGCTTACCTGGGCTGCAGCCATGTCTAGATGTGATCAGCTGAGGGGACAGCAGTGTCCTGAGTGCTGTGGCTCAGGAACAGCTGATGAGAGGCATTCCTTGCCTACAGGCCTTCTACCCACGCCAGTGCAGTGAGTACTAGCCTGACCACACTTCCCCTTTCTGCTCAGCCCCTGGAGAGAGGCCCAGGCAGCGTCACTGGGCCACCAGTCCCTCTTCCAGGGAATCTGACTCCTGAGGCTTTCTAGGAGCCAGAGTCTTCTTGCTGCCCCCCCCCATGCTCCCACAGGGTCCAGCAGGGGTTCATCCTAGTGGGGAGGGGTCAGACCCAGGTGGAGACTCAGTGTGTGTTTGGGGGGAGCGGGAGGGCAGAGGTATCTTCTTCCCCACAGAAGAGCCTGCCCTAAGCATTCCTGGAGCTCTAGAAGAGAAGCCCCTGACTTTCACTAATAGACAGATTGCGTAAGAAACCAGCTCACATGTGACCAGCAGGCCAACCCCACAAGAAGAGTAGTTTGCAAACCCCAGGAAACCCTAGAACTGCTGACCCTGAATTTGCTGGGAGAGGTGAAGGAAAGACTCCTGTTTCCAAGGGTGTATAAGAGGCGGCATCAAGAAAATTGGACCAAATTGGGTTTTCCCCACAATTCTACAAGACAGAGTTCCTAGCAAGGCTCACAGCCTCAAAATGGGGGCCAATCAACCAAAATGAAACCACTCAACCATTTTGTTGAACTGACCACTCTGCCGGGAATGAGCTGTCATGTCAGTAAAAGTAGCTTGATTGTGTACATTGGGCCTGCTTATTCTCTGTAATAATGATGATACCGTGGGATGTCTGGCCGATATTTAACAACCGGCTCTCGGTTGTTAAAAAATATTCCTGATTTGTATTGTTTGCTAAGTTCCATGATGTAACTACTGCCACCGTGGCCAAGCTACCAGTAGGACGTCGGTGGGAGGAGATGAACAAGCAGGCAGCACATCACAGAACTGTTAAACACCATAACCGAGCACCCACTGGGGACCAGGTTCTTCCATTCCTTCACTTACCTGGAAGATTATCATCTCCATCTTACAGGTGAGATCTTAGAGGCTCTGGGAGGTTATATCCTGAATCAACTCTGCACAGCTAGGGAAAGACTTTAAACCCAGGTCTGTCCATTTGCAGTGTGTGCTCTTTCTTATTAGGGTCAATAGAATGTGTAGCTGCTCAGAAACCCTTCTAAAAGCAAATTTTAAATGATCTTTCGAGAAGTGAATAAATGCTCCTGTGGGTAGCGCTTTTCCTCTGCTGCTAAGCCAGTGACTCCTTAGTCTGTGTTCCATTGATTCAGCCAAGAAATGATTTCATTAACACTTCCAGAGAGCCCTAGGGAGCCATGATACCGCCAACTTGATAGATGTGCTGCTTCCCACAATGCACGTGGTGCAGCAGGTTCAGGCCTGGGATGTTGGGAGATCAGAATTCGAGCTTAATTTGCCAACAACTTCTTACAAGAAACCTTCCCCATCTGAGCCTCAGTTTTCTCCTTTGTAAAAGAGTTCAATTGATAAACATTAAGTAGCTCCACCGATGGTGCCATGGACTCTCTCATCTGTTATCGTCTGCTTTCCCAAGCTGGGACAGGGCGTCTCCTCAACTACCCTCCCAACAATGGCACACAGCACAGTCCAGGGACAACAGAATACGGCTAATAGATATGTGTTGGCTGAAAAAAGACGTCCATAGAGAGAAGTGAGTTACATATGCTTCATTCTAGCAAACTTGTGGTCCTACTTTGCCAGATCCTGTGCTGGGCAGTGTGAGGGCCAGAAAGATGAATCAGACCTAGCACCTGCCCTGAGGAAAGTCTCTGAAGGTGTAGGATGCAGGTGAAGGCATAACAGAATGTAGGCGAGGTACAATGCACTTCACTTTGTGCCAGGCCCTCCCCTCTGCTCATAAATCTCTACTTGGAGCTAAGCAATCATGGTTCTTGGTGGAGCACCCGTTATAGGGAAGGGTACATAATTGCTATCGAATGCCTGATCAATGGTGGCGCAATGGGATAAAGCGTCGACCTGGAATACTGAGGTTGCCGGTTCGAAACCCTGGGCTTGCCTGGTCAAGGCACATATGGGAGTTGATGCTTCCTGCTCCTCCCCCTTCTCTCTCTCTCTCTCTCCTCTCTCACTAAAAATCAATAAATAAAATTTAAAAAATTTTTAAAAAAATCTGTGGGTTCATAATTGCTATTGAAAGCAATGAATGCTGGTGCATGGGAGCACAGAGGTAGGAGGACTGGACCTTGGAGGATGTGTATGAGCTCACCGAGGCAGACTGCTTTGAGAGCAGCTGATGGTTCTGTCCCAGCTCACTGGGAGAGTTATGTGTTGGCAGAGAAAGTCTGAGATCAAAGTTTCAGGTCTCACACCACTTCCTGTCACCTACACTCGTCCCCTGGCTCCACCATTGTCTTTGCACCACAAGAGGAAGGCAGGAAGTGAGGGTGGGCTGTTTGGCCTTTCTGCACAACTGAAATGCAGACTGCAGGTTTGGCAGCTAGAGGCCTGGAGGTGGTCAAAGAGAATAGAAGGCGCCCTCTAGTGTCATTTTTGGTGCTTTCCCAGTTGGGATAAGAGTAGATTGCTAGTCATAACTGCAATAGTGATCACAATAGAGTTCAGAAATAGCCTCCAGTACACCTGGGAACTTAGGTTATGATAATTATGTCATTTCAAAGCAGCATGAAAAACACAAATTATTCATTTCATGGTACTGTCTAGTCACTTTGAAAAGCTACTTAGCTAGATTTCAATCTCACTTCTCACAGTTAATCACATTGCAGGTACCTAGGCAAATGGCAGAGAGGTTCATGGTAGTATTGTTTATAATAGTTAAAAATGAAAAGCCACTTGGTAGTTAATTGTGTGCTAATTAAGTATGTTATTCTATATAATACTATGAAACCACTAGAAATAGAGAGGTACATTTATTGCCATAAAAAAGTGATCACAACATATTATCGAGTGAATGAAGATTATAAAGCAGGCCCTGGCCAGTTGGCTCAGCGGTAGAGCGTCGGCCTAGCGTGCTGAGGACCCGGGTTCGATTCCCGGCCAGGGCACACAGGAGAAGCGCCCATTTGCTTCTCCACCCCTCCGCCTGCGCCTTCCTCTCTGTCTCTCTCTTCCCCTCCCGCAGCCAAGGCTCCATTGGAGCAAAGATGGCCCGGGCGCTGGGGATGGCTCTGTGGCCTCTGCCCCAGGCGCTAGAGTGGCTCTGGTCGCAACATGGCGACACCCAGGAGGGTCGCACCATGGCGACGCCCAGGATGGGCAGAGCATCGCCCCCTGGTGGGCAGAGCGTCGCCCCCTGGTGGGCGTGCCGGGTGGATCCCGGTCGGGCGCATGCGGGAGTCTGTCTAACTGTCTCTCCCTGTTTCCAGCTTCAGAAAAATGCAAAAAAAAAAAAAAAAAAAAAAAAGATTATAAAGCAGCAGTTAAAACAATTCTGTAAAGTTGTATACTTAAATCTATGTCAAGAAAGATGGACATCAATATGTTAACAATAGTTATCTCTGAGATGGTGGGATTTTTAGAGATTTGAGTTGTCTTCTTTTTATTGTCTGAAGATGTTTGGGTATGTTTATAAATCACAAAGACAGGAACTCTTTTTTGTGTGTGATAGAGACAGAGGGAGAGACAGAGAGAGGAACAGATAGGGACAAACAGGCAAGAAGGGAGAGAGATGAGAAGTATCAATTCTTCATTGCGGTTCCGTAGTCTCCTTAGTTGTTCATTGATTGCTTTCTCATATGTGTTTTGATCAGGGGGCTACAGCAGAGCAAGTGACCCCTTGCTCAAGCCAGTGACCTTGGACTCAAGCCAGTGAGCATGGGGTCATGTCTATGATCCTACGGTCAAGCCAGCAACCCTGCACTCAAGCCGGATGAACCCACTCAAGTTGGTGACCTCGGGGTTTCAAACCTGGGTCCTCTCTGTTCCAGTCCAATGCTCCATCCACTGTGTTACTGCCTCGTCAGGCAACAGGAACTCATTAAAGACTCTGAGAGGGGTGTGGGAGGCCAAAGCACCCAGGTGGAACTGGAGGTCATCACAAAACCCACTGTGGCTTCTCTATTCATCCCCAACAACAACAGTCAAGTAGGCATTTTAGTTCCTCTCCCTCTCGTCCTTGCCCCAAAGTCACTGAGGTGGGATCTTTCTGGCCCACATGTAAGGTCTGTGTGTACATATTTGGGTGTGGATGGGCAGGAGACAGCCATCTTTTGTGTATGAAATGGGCCCACTTCACCTTGGCTGGAACATTCAGTTGGTTTGAATATGGTCTTGAGGCTCAGAGGTTGCTAGTTTGATCCTGGATCAGGGCACACACAGGAGCAGTTCAATGTTTCTGTAGCTTTCTCTCTCTTAAATCTGTAAATAAAAATCTAAAAAAAAAATAGAAAGAAAGAAAAAAGAAAGAAAGAAAAATTAAGGGTCCACTTCTTGCCGTTCCTAGAATTGAAGGTTCCCATGAGAGGGTATGGGGAGCATTAATAGTCCTTTCCTTACCTGCATGCTTTCATAGAAGGGTCCCTAATCCCCAGAACCCATGAATGATACTTTATATGGGCAAAAGGACTTTGCAGATGTGGTTAAAGACCCTGAAATGGGAAGGTTATCCTGGGTAATCCAGGTGAGTTTATGGTAACCACAAAGGTCCTCTCAAGAAGAAGCAAGAGAATTAGCATCAGTAGCAGGTAGTGTGAGCATGGAAGCAAGAAGATGAGGTGACAGAGGAAGGGGCCATGAGCCAAGGGATGCTGGTAGCCTTAGGAGCTGAAAAAGACAAGGAAATAATTTCCCCCTAGAGCCTACAGAAGGAACCAGCCTCACAGATCCATTATTAGACTGCTGATATCCAGAAGTATAAGAGATTAAATTTGTGTTGTTTTAAGGCATTGAGTTTGTAGTTACTTGCTACAGGAATTGCTACATAATAGTACAGCACTAGGAAACTAATGCTTCTTCCAGCACCTCCAGGATCCTCCATGAACCTTCTTTTTTATGGCTAAACTAGCTCAAGGACTGCAACTGTCATTTGTTACCAAAACAATTCTTTCAGAATAATAAGTATCACATTGACAGGCCTGTCTCCCACACTCTTAGCTCCTTCTTTTTATCCCCTCCATTCTGTTCCCTAGAGCCTTCTAGATGGTGGGTCACAATCATTGTTGTTTGGTTGAGCACTAAGGGGGTGGGGTAGGAGGAGAAAAGTTTATTTTTAAAAGATACAGACAAAAATGTTCAGTTTCTGAGAAGCTGTGAATTTCAGTTTCCTCATAGGACCGACCCAGAAAAGTATTCAAATTAGCAACTCTCTCTCTCTGTTTTTATTGTGGTAAAATGTATATAACATAAAGTTTGACTATTTTAACCTTTTTTATTTTCTTTTTCTTTCTGGAGCTGGAAACGGGGAGAGACAGTCAGACAGACTCCCGCATGCGCCCGACCGGGATCCACCCGGCACGCCCACCAGGGGCGACGCTCTGCCCATCAGAGGGCGATGCTCTGCCCCTCCGGGGCGTCGCTCTGCCGCGACCAGAGCCACTCTAGCGCCTGGGGCAGAGGCCAAGGAGCCATCCCCAGCGCCCGGGCCATCTTTGCTCCAATGGAGCCTCGCTGTGGGAGGGGAAGAGAGAGACAGAGAGGAAGGAGGGGGGGTGGGGTGGAGAAGCAAATGGGCGCTTCTCCTATGTGCCCTGGCCGGGAATCGAACCCGGGTCCCCCGCACACCAGGCCGACGTGAGCCAACCGGCCAGGGCTATTTTAACCATTTTTAAGTGTACAATTCAAGTGGCATTAAGAAGGTTTACAGTGCTCCCTTCGGCAGCACATATACTAAAGTTGGAGCGATACAGAGAAGACTAGCATGGCCCCTGCGCAAGGATGACACACAAATTCGTGAAGCGTTCCATATTTTTAAAAAAGAAGAAGAAGAAGAAGAAGAAGAAGAAGGTTTACAGTGTAGTGCAACAATCGCCACTATCCGTCTCTAGAACTTTTTCATCTTCCCAAACTGGAACTTTCTACTCATTAAACACCGAACTCCCCAATCCCTCCACCCCCATCCCCAGTCACTGGCAGCAACTTCAAAAGCCATTTAACCTCCTGACAAGTGTATAGACTGCTGGGCTCCTGAGCTATACGAAGCCATTATACACTAGAACAAAGCAATATAGAAATCTTCAAAGCAAGCCTCCTCCCTCTCATGGGGACCAGGACACAGAAGTGAGGTCTTCACCAAAGGCTTACTACTAAAGGGGAACCAAGTCACCCCAGTTGTTCCCTCTGAAAATGGACTCCTTCACATCTCAGTGCTGGAGAGCTGGGCTTTTATGGGGGCAGTGGACCACCTGGTTTAGTGTTAAAGGATAATTTTCAATGACAGGTAAAATCATGAATCTCATGCAGATATAAAAATGAGCATCTGCAGAGGCAGATTTAACAGTGGGCTCACAGGGCACGGGCCCTGGGCCCCGACTTCTGAAGGGCCCTGCAAAACCCCAACTTTATACTTTTTTCTAATGCTACCATGTTTGGTTTTATATGTGCAATTTTATTTAATTTTTTTTTGTGTGTGTGTGTGTGTATTTTTCTGAAGCTGGAAATGGGGAGAGACAGTCAGACAGACTCCCGCATGCGCCCCACCGGGATCCACCCGGCACACCCACCAGGGGGCGACGCTCTGCCCCTCCGGGGCGTCGCTCTGCCGCGACCAGAGCCACTCTAGCGCCTGGGGCAGAGGCCAAGGAGCCATCCCCAGCGCCCGGGCCATCTTTGCTCCAATGGAGCCTTGGCTGCGGGAGGGGAAGAGAGAGGCAGAGAGGAAGGGGGGGGTGTGGAGAAGCAAATGGGCGCTTCTCCTATGTGCCCTGGTCGGGAATCGAACCGGGGTCCCCCGCACGCCAGGCCGACACTCTACCGCTGAGCCAACCGGCCAGGGCCCATATGTGCAATTTTAACATTAATAGAACATAATATTTTTATTCATTTAAAAATATGGTTAATGTGTATTTTTATTTTCCCTGTCTCTTTTTTCAAGGGGCCCAATATTTTCTTCTGCGCCTGGGGCCTCAACTGACTTTAATCCGCCTCTGAGCACCTATTAAAGGTTTTTCTCCTACTCATTAATGCGTGAGGGAGCCAGCCAAATGCTATAATACGATCGAAGGACAGACACACGGATAGATCAGGAATGTTGAAATGGATGCCCAAATGTAAGCGGTTTTTCCACAAAGTGTGTGGGTTAGGAGGAAAGTCAATTCAACCTCTACATGTTGGATAGAATTTCCATATCTCTTTTTTATTGTTATTCATTTTAGAGAGAGGAGAAAGAGAGAGAGAGAAGGGGGGGAGAAGCAGGAAGCATCAACTCCCATATGTGCCTTAACCAGGCAAGCCCAGGGTTTTGAACTGGTGACCTCAGTATTCCAGGTCGACACTTTATCTACTGCACCACCACAGGTCAGGCTCCATATCTTTATACAAGAATTATTTCTGTGTTGCAGCCCTGGCTAGTTGACTCAGTGGTAGAGTGTCGTCCTGGCATGTGGATGTCCTGGGTTCAATTACCGATCAGGGCACACAGGAGAAGTGACCATCTGCTTCTCCACCTCTCCCCTTCCTCCTTCTCTCTCTCTCTCTCTCTTTCTTTCTCTCTTCCCCTCCCTCAGCATGGCTTGATTGGTTCAAGCACATAGGCCTAGGCGCTGAGGATGGCTCCACCTCAGGCGCTAAAAATAGCTCTGTTGGAAGCATGGCCCCACAGGGGTAGAGCATTGGCCCCAGACAGGGGTTGCTGGGTGGATCCCAGTCAGAGCATATGCAGAAGTTTCTCTATTTCCCCTCCACTTACTTGGAAAAGAAAAAGAAAAAGAAAACAAATTTCGCCTGACCTGTGGTGGCGCAGTGGATATAGCGTTGACCTGGAAATGCTGAGGTCGCCGGTTCGAAACCCTGGGCTTGCCTGGTCAAGGCACATATGGGAGTTGATGTTTCCAGCTCCTCCCCCCTTCTCTCTCTCTGTCTCTCTCCTCTCTCTCTCTCTCTCTCTCTCTCTCTCTCTGTCTCTCCCTCTCCTCTCTAAAATGAATAAATTTAAAAAAATTTTTAAAAAAAGAAAACAAATTTCTGTGTTGCTATCAGTTAACTACACTTTATAGAGAACTAGGAATAGAAAACCCAGAGGGATGTCCTCTAGAGTTTAGACAATGCATAGTTTGCCACTAAAGTTTTTCTCTACATAAGAAATGACAAAGCTGAGGCTGAGTAATTAGAGGACAGGTTAATGGAGCTTCTGAGAGAGGAGGGGCATAGGGAGCACAACAGTTTGTAGACCAAGAAGAACTAAATACCAGTAACCGTGCAGAAACTTTATTTCTTTAATATGGACTTTTTGTCTTTCTTCACTATTGATTCAAATTGGCCTCATCCGGCACCCTGACTCTCCCACCTCACTTTCCCTTTCACATCCACTCCCTTAATCATTAAGGCCTCAGGACAATGAGGTTCTGGCCAGCATCAAATAATCTCAGGAACAAAGTCAGGTGACCACAAAGACAGTTTCAGTCAACTAGAAATAATATCTAGGTCTGCTCCACACCCAGAAAAGTGAAACAACCCAAGGACCACACCCTTGCAAAACCAGAGAGAGCGATGCCACATCTGACCAGGTGCAAGATCAACTACCCCTGCACCGACCAATCAGTAGAGACCATGACACTAACCACACCCTTAATGACCAATCAATAGAGACCATGACCCTAACCACACCCATAATGACCAATCAATAGAGACCATGACCCTAACCACACCCTTAACTCTCTTAGTTTCCTATATAACCCATCCTTTAGAAGCCATTGAAGAGCCAGGCTTTAGAACACTAGTGCACCTGTGCCTTTGGGTTTGGCACCATTTTCTTAAATAAACCTTTAGTTATCTTTTGCTGCAAACTCCTGTTTGCATTTTTTTTTTACAGAGACAGAGAGAGAGAGTCTGAGAGAGGGATAGACAAACAGAAACAGAGAGAGATGAAAAGCATCAATCATTAGTTTTTCATTGCGACACCTTAGTTGTTCATTGATTGCTTTTTCATATGTGCCTTGACCGTGGAGCTACAGCAGACCAAGTAACCCCTTGCTCAAGCCAGTGACCTTGGGTCCAAGCTGGTGAGCTTTGCTCAAACCAGATGAGCCCGCGCTCAAGCTGGCGAGTGCAGGGTCTCAAACCTGGGTCCCCTGCATCCCAGTCTGATGCTCTATCCACTGCGCCACCACCTGGTCAGGTCCTGGTTGCATCTTATTGGGCTTCATGTGCGCAGCTGGGGCAAGGGAGCAGCTGCTTTCCAAAAATTAGCACGTGTGTGAGTTCACATCTCAAGAGAGTTTGTTAGTCCATTTCCATCTGCTTGGTTTGGGGCTGGCTCTGCCATGCTGCACCTCAGACACTCTGATAACTTCAGCTTCCCCAGAGAATCTCAACAGGCTAGTTCCCACCCAGTGATAATTTCTCATGTGGGGGTGGGGTGATGCAGGCAGCAGCCCTCATCCCCCAGGTCCACAGAAACAGGGTGCATAATTGCGTGGCAAACTGCTCCTTTCACACACACTCCGTGAAATGTCACTCTTGTTTTCTACCTTGACCCGCAACAAAGGGGACTGTGAATCTCGTCTTGACTGATGGCTACATCCAAACTCCCACATCGTAAATATTGGAGTAATCCTTGATTCTTCTGTCTTCCTTTCCATCCAAAAGCTCTGAGCCATTTCTGCAAAAATCCTGCGGAAGTACTTTTCTCTACAACATAGAGCCAGATGTGTCCTGGCTGAGAGACAATGTCACGAGGGTTTTGACATCACAGATGTAGGTGCCATTGTGGAGAAACTGCATATTTTCTTTGTTGATAGACACATCTTTCTTGTTGAAGTCTCCAGCCCAGCTGATTCTGTCCTTAGATGGTGGGTAATTCCCAAAAAAACACTTGCACTTCGGAGTAGTAGAAAAACTGCAGTTACCAAAAAAGGACACATGAGCTATTCCCAAACGCAGAAGTTCTAAGTGCTAGGACAGGTGTGCTGTGAGAGGCTCTTTACAAAGACTTCACATAGAAAGAAACACATCGCATTACAAATTTCATACGGAATCTAAGCCAGACAGGGGTTTGGAAGAGGTTCAGTCCTCTTTCAGGTGACAAAATACACTTGTATGTCATCTCTCTGCTTCTCGATATCCTGGTGATATAGTGATTACTAGCCATGCTTTTATATATAAGAAAATGGAGCCTCAAAGAAGCCTTTTGTCCAAGGTCACAACTGATAATAGGTAGTGACCCAGAGTCCAAATCAGGACCACCTTCAAAGCCAATGGAAGTATTGAATGACTGAGCCTTGAAGCATTGAATTTCTGAGTGAATTACAGAGAAAAGCTTAGATATCACAGATCTGTTAATCCAATAGGTTTCTCCGTTTTCCTTATTGATTTCCCATGGAACACAGGAACAAAGTCCAGACCACCCAAAAAGTTCTCACCTGCCTTTGAAGGTTCAGCCTTCAGCCCCTTTCTTTTCCACTCTCAATCTCTCCTCAGAACGTATTTTAGCAAAGGAACGCATTTCTCAAAGTAACTTTGTCAAACCCAGCACCTTGGAAGTGAGGTGAGGCCTAGTGGGTGGGGATCTATCCTGATACTGGCTTCAATCCAAGCAACCCAGCTGGAGACTTCGTGAGGTATTTGTGGGTGAGATGATAGTGCAGCTAGGGGTTCAGCATTAGAGTTCCACTGGCAATTCAAATAGAACTTCTCTGGAACCCTTTGAGTACACCGAAAACTGCTATGTGATTGCCTCATTCCTATAATTTAATGACCATCTATATTTTGTTGACTCCCAAAACTCTCTCTCTACCCATAGTATTCCCGAGCTCTAGATGCCATACACGGCTGCGCCCACACTCCAGGTTTGTCACCCTCTTCTATGAACTTCATCTTCTACCTGTGAATCTCATCTTGACTGATGGATACATCCAGGCTCCCACACCATAAATCTTGGACTAATCCTTGATTCTTCTGTCTTTCTTTCCACCCAGTTAATCTCCCAATCCTTTCAATTTGCCTTCCTAAATTTCCCACTGAAAATCCTGATTTTAAGTTCTCCTCATCTTAGACTATGGCCTGTTAACTGGTCTCAATCATCTAGCCTTCATGCCTGACCAGGCGGTGGTGCAGTGAATAGAGCGTAGGACTGGGACGCGGAGGACCCAGGTTCAAAACCCCGAGGTCGCCAGCTTGTTTACGGGCTCATCTGGCTTGAGCAAGGATCACCAGCTTGAGCCCAAGGTTGCTGGCTTGAGCAAGGGGTCACTCGGTCTGCTGTGGCCCCCCCGGGTCAAGGGACATATGAGAAAGCAATCAATGAACAACTAAGGTGCCACAACAAAGAATTAATGCTTCTCATCTCTTTCCCTTCCTGTCTGTCCCTACCTGTCCCTCTCTCTGTCTCTGTCACAAAAAAAGATACATCTATCCTTCATAATCTATACTTCACAATGCCTAAATGATCACTGAAAAATATCAACAACAATAATAATAACCATTTAAAAAATATATACCCTGTGCTTAATATAACCCAATGGCTGTTATGAAGTATGAAGGCTCAGCCCTGGCCAGTTTGCTCAGTGGTAGAGTGTTGGCCCAGCATGTGAAAGTCTTGGGTTCGATTCCCAGTCAGGGCACACAGGAGAAGCGACCATCTGCTTCTCCCTTCCTCTCCCCTTATCACTCTATCTTTATCTTCCCCTCCCATAGCCATGGCTTTGAGCAAAGTTGGCCCACGTGCTGAGGATGGGTATGGCCTTGGCCTCAGGTGCTAAAATAGCTTGGTTGTTGAGCAACGGAGCTGTGTAGGGGCTTGCCGGGTGAATCCCAGTCGGAGCACATGTGGGAGACTGTCTCTGTCTCCCTGCCTCTCACTTAATTAAAAAAAAAAGTAGGCCCTGGCCGGTTGGCTCAGTGGTAGAGCATCGGCCTAGCGTGTGGAGGACCCGGGTTCGATTCCCGGCCAGGGTACACAGGAGAAGCGCCCATTTGCTTCTCCACCCCTCCGCCGCGCCTTCCTCTCTGTCTCTCTCTTCCCCTCCCGCAGCCAAGGCTCCATTGGAGCAAAGATGGCCCGGGCGCTGGGGATGGCTCTGTGGCCTCTGCCCCAGGCGCTAGAGTGGCTCTGGTCGCAACATGGTGACGCCCAGGATGGGCGGAGCATCGCCCCCTGGTGGGCAGAGCATCGCCCCCTGGTGGGCGTGCCGGGTGGATCCCGGTCGGGCGCATGCGGGAGTCTGTCTGACTGTCTCTCCCTGTTTCCAGCTTCAGAAAAATGCAAAAAAAAAAAAAAAAAAAAAAAAGTATGAAAGTTCATTCTTTACCTTTCTTACAGGTCTGTTACAGGTTTAAAGATGTTGGCAGAAGACACAAGACTCCTGTAAAGTCTTCACTTTTGTGAAGACTTGCAGACAAAGGACCTTATTATTTACAACATAGCAAGCAGCATTTGTTACCTGTGTTCCTTTGCTCCTCACGTCCCAAGGACAACTCAGAGGGGTTTAGGTGAATGCTGTATACCCAGAGCCTTTGATCACAGCTAAGGAACCCCAAGCTTAGGGAACCCCAATCTTTTATAATGAGCAGTAGTCCATATGACCTTTGCCCTGCAGGGAGACATGACCTCTCCTATACAAGATAGTAAGCAAACCTGTCCTGTACTCCAGAGACACCGTCTTTGTTTTCCAAGGCTAGTGTTATTATACAAGAAAGATATCCAGTACTTTTGCTGGCAAGATGTGCAGAAATGTGAAATACACATGGAAAATGACACTCCTCACTACCCTGCCAGGTGATATTCACCTGCCAGATATTCACAAAGAAGAAAGCGAGGCTCAGGATCCTCAGGCCATGTTTAATAAGCACCCAGCATAACTAGCACTTTTATCTAGTTATTGACTAACCTTCCTTTCAACCCTCTGGTCCTGCATTTCTGTTCTGCCACTTGCCTCAGTGTGAAGTCATCAATATACCAATCTTATTCCTAATTACTCCCTGAGTAAGAACGCAGATTGTTTTTCACATTTCTGAAGATCATCCAGAACCAACTGCACAGTGAGCTCCCAATGAATATTGCTGAACCAAATAGACGACAACATAAATCAAGAAACTCATAATTAAATCAGAACGTGTGTGTGTGTGTGTGTGTGTGCTTGTGTGTGTGTAGAAATACTTAAAAGAAATACAAATAAAAATAGGCCAAATGGAAGCTGAACAGATGTAGGATGAATCATGATCAGAGTCAACAAGGTCAGTGAGGGGTTGCTCTGTGGAAAAGATAAATTTCAAAGTAGAATGGGATGGTGCAAGAAATGCAGTGGCTGGGCTGGCAGGGTGAAAGGAACATACAAAGACAAGGAAGTAAGCTACATTAAGAGGAGCTGAACTAACTGTTTTCTTGGAGAGTCTGAAGCAAGAGAAGGGCCTTGAAGTCTGTAATAGATGACAAACTTACTATTTGGGAAGAAAACAATCAGAAGAACATAATACTACCACAGGAAAGAACCCTGTGAGATAGAACTAGCCAAGCGCAGTCAGGTGCTCCTACTGACATGGTGGTGTCGGTCCCCTCTGGCTGGAATCTCCAATGACAGAGACAAACTTGCTGTTGGTGTTCATAGACTTGAAAGTGCATGTCAGCACGTAGATTTGCCACGTAGATTTCTTTTGGACTGTATACCTCCAAGGCCGATACACCAGCAGTTACTGGAGAGAGAGGAACAGGAAGGCTTAACAGTTGGATTTAGCATGAATACTGTGGTTCATATTTATCAGAGAAGAGGACAAAGATACAAGATACATACAGTCATCTGCTGCCATTGTGTGCTGTACATCTGTGGCTGAATATTCTACAGCCAGGTACTTCCTACAAACAGAATACATTGCTGATGGTTAGGGATTGTTTTGATTTTTGTTGTTGGTTGGTTTTAGAGAGAAAGAGGAACAGATAAGAACAGACAGGCTGAGATAGAGAGGAGAAGCATCAACTCATGGTTGTGGCACTTTAGATCCGTGGTAGTCAACCTGGTCCCTACCGCCCAATAGTGGGCGTTCTGGCTTTCATGGTGGGCGGTAATGGAGCAACCAAAGTATAAATAAAAAGATAGATTTAACTATAGTGAGTTGTTTTATAAAGATTTATTCTGCCAAACTTAGCGAAAATCCGACATAAAGTACTTGGTAAGTAATTATTATTATATGTTTTAACTTGCTATAACTCTGCTTTATAAATTTTATAAAGTAAAGTTACTACCCTACTTTATAATTCACCATTACTGTGGAACCGGTGGGCAAATTTTAGAAAATTTGGGTTAGAAAATTTTACTACTAACAGAGATACAAAAGTGGGCAGTAGGTATAAAAAGGTTGACTACCCCTGCTTTAGATGTTCATTGATTGCTTTCTCATATGTACCTTGACTAGGGGGCTCCAGCCCAGCCAGTGACCCCTTGCTCAAGCTAGTGACCTTGGGCTTCAAGCCAGTAACCATGGGGTCATATCTATGATCTCACCTTCAAGCCAGAGACCTTGGGGTTTTGAACTTGGATCCTCAGCATCCCAGGTTGACATTATATCCACTGTGCCACTACCTAGTCAGGCAACTTTTTTTTTTAGTAGCAAGAAATATGTACTAGAACTACAGCTTATCCATTTACCTACTGAAGGACATCTTCTATGATAGTTTGATTTTAATGATATGGAGGCCATAGTTTTACTTCTTTACCTAGTACATTTCAGTTGCTAGCACACTGAAATTTTCTCACCTTCCATATTTAAAGCAATTAAAACTATTCTAGGTGAGATAACATGTCATTTTAAAACCATGCTTGCTGCCTGACCAGGCTGTGGTGCAGTGGATAGAGCATTGGACTGGGACACAGAGAACCCAGGTTTGAAACCCCGAGGTCACTGTTGTATTGGAACTGTGAGAAACAGACATCCTGCCACACAATCAAGAAGTCAAATTAAGGAGTCTTTATTAACGCCAGCTGCATGACCGCATGGAGATCGAAGCCTTTCAAATCATGGGGTCGTGAATACAGTCTGGGGCTAGCTTTTAAAGGCAAAATTACATACTAATTGAGGAATGGGGAGGAGAGGAAGCATAGCAGTAGGACAAAGCAGTGAAACAAGCTTTCTTACCGTGTTTATCTATAGGGTTAATTCAGGGAGAAACATTCTGAGAACACCTGCAACCTTGCAAAGCTAGCCCAAGGCCACAGTCTGGGAAACCAGCCTCAAGGCCAGGAATAGGAAGTCTTTTTAGAAAAGTGAGTCCTGCCAAAAAGTCTCTTTGTTTTAGAGAAAGTAAGTTCTGCTAATAGTTATTCATGCTAAGGGCCTTTCTTTTCTATATTTCAGCTTGAGCACAAGCTTATTCCGCTTGAGTGCAGGATTGCTGGCTTGAGCGTGGGATCATAGACATGACCCCAAGGTCTCTGGTTTGAGCCCAAGGTTGCTGGCTTGAGCAAGGGGTCACTCGCTCTGCTATAGCCCTCCTGACAAGGCACACATGAAAAAGCAATCAATGAACAACTAAAGAGCTGCAACAAAGAATTGATGCTTCTCATCTCTTCCTTCCTGTCTGTCTGTCCCTCTCTGTCCCTCTCTCTGTCTCTGTCACCAAATAAATAAATAAATAAATAAAACCATACTTATTCAGTTAACCCTTTTCCTATAAAAGATTTAAGGAAAACAAAAATTGCATAATATATTCTTCTTTCATTAGTGAAATCTTACTGACATCAGATTCCAGTGTGCTAGATACATGCATACTCAAGAAAGAGTTGACCACAATAGGTCACATTTTCATTCTCTTGTTGGATTTTTTTCAGTTAGCCTAAGCCCAGGAAATACAGTGTGTCTGTAAAGTCATGGTGCACTTTTGACTGGTCACAGGAAAGCAACAAAAGATGATAGAAATGTGAAATCTGCACCAAATAAAAGGAAAGCCCTCCCAGTTTCTGTAGGATGATGTGCCAGCATGTGCGCATGTGCAGATGATGATGTAACACCATGTATACAGAGGAGCAGCCCACGGCCATGCCAGTCGAGATGTGGACGGTACAGAGGAAAGTTCAGTGTGTTCTGTGGCTTGCTAAATTCAAATCCGTGACCAAAGTGCAACATGAATATCGGCGCATTTATAACGAAGCGCCACGACATCAATCACTTAAAACAGAGAATCACAGACATTATTCACTCTGTTACACCAGACGTCCTTACCCGTGTGTGGCAAGAACTTCACTATCTTTTGGATGTGTGTAGGGCAACAAATGGAGCCCATATTGAACTGCACTGAATAGGTATGAAACTAGGAGAGTTTTCCTTTTATTTGGTGCAGATTTCACATTTCTATCATCTTTTGTTGCTTTCCTGTGACCGGTCAAAAGTGCACCATGACTTTACGGACACACTGTAGTATTTAAAATGTTTACCACTTGAAATATAAAAATAGCTCTCTTATTTCCCAAGATCTATAATCAGGGGCAACTTCAGGAATTATTAAGTATTGCTGCTAAAATAAAATACTTTCACTCAAAAAGAGACTGTTGTATCAAAACAGAGAGAAACAGATGTTTTGCCACACAATTAAGTAGCCAAATTAAGGAGTCTTTATTCAAAGCCGCGACCACACGGAGACCTAAGTCATTCAAATCATGTGACCCTGAACACAGTTTGAAGTCAGCTTTTAAAGACAAAATTACACACTGATTGGGGAATGGGGAGGAGAGGAGACC
Organism: Saccopteryx bilineata; assembly: GCF_036850765.1. Taxonomy (NCBI): domain Eukaryota; kingdom Metazoa; phylum Chordata; class Mammalia; order Chiroptera; family Emballonuridae; genus Saccopteryx; species Saccopteryx bilineata. The sequence goes on along the minus strand of NC_089491.1, from coordinate 354,677,802 downwards.
TAGCAGTAAAACAAAGCAGTGAAACAGCTCTCCTACAATGTTTATCTGTGAGATTAATTCAGGGAGAAACATTCTGGGAACATCTGCAACCTTGCGGAACTATCCAAGGCCACAGCCTGAGAACCCAACCTCAAGGCCAGGGGTAGGGAGTCTTTTAGAAAAAAAAAAAGTAAGTTCTGCTGAAAGTCTCTTTGTTTTTAGAAAGTTCTGCCATAAGTTACTCATGCTAAGAGCCTTTATTTTCTACATTTCAATACTTTCATAGACACAATGAAAGTTAGAAAAAAAACTTACTTGCCTTAAATTTGGAAACAATGAGAGCAAATACAGAAAAGATTAAAAACACCTGTCTTCAAAATAGAACATTTAAAAAAAATCATTTGAGAGAATCTATATCTACAGTGTCCCCGTTATTCTTAGAATGTCACAGATGAGCAGAATAAAGAAGGGTATTATCACCCAGGACTGTGGGCCATATTCAGAATTTTTCCTTCCTGAAGTCTTAACTCTAACTTTTTAGGCCAAAGAGGGCTTCCCCAATGCTACCAACAATCTTCCAAATGTTTATTCTCAGGACACAGTGGGCACTTTTGGCTATTCTTTTAAATGAACTGATAGCCACACTGCATCAAGCAGATTTTTTTTTCTGCTAAAGAGGGTAGATTATTATTATTATAGGCAACAATGGATTATTGTTTGTGGTCCAAACCTCAAAACAAGCCTTTCTTTCACAGAAGAAGCAAGCAAAAGGAGTTTCTTGCTATTGTGGGAAGGCAGAAAAGCAGCCCCAGGGCACTTGAGTTCAAAATGAAGGACTGAGCATAAGTCTGGACAATTTGATCCCCTTACTCCAGGAAGCAGCTATGGTTGGAAACCCTTATTTACTCTGTGTGATTCCAACTAGTTTTCTCCACAGTGATGAGCACTGCAAGGAAAGCCCGTCTTTAAAGTTAATAAGTAAGGTTTCTTCCTTGGCCAGGAAGAAACAGTTGGTTAGAGCATCACCCCAATACACCAAGGTTGTGGGTTCAATACCTGGTCAGGGCACATGCAGGAAATCAACCAATGAATGCATAAGTAAGTGAAGTGGCAAATAGGTTGTCTATCTGTCTGATTGTCTCTCTCCCTTCCTCTCTCTCTAAAAATACATAGCCTGACCTATGGTGGTGCAGTGGATAGAGTGTAAACCTGGAATGCTGCGGTTGCTAGTTTGAAACTCCAGGCTTGCCTAGTGAAAGCACATACAAGAAGCAACTACAGGGGTCCTCGGGTTATGATAGTTTCAATATATGATGCTTCAAGTTTATGATGCTCACTCCCATAAAATTTTTAAAAATTGAGACATGAGTGTTTTGGCTCATGCTGTTAGCAATGTACCTACGGACTACATGGGCAGACTAGTTTTGGTTGTGTGCGGTGGAAGAATACTCAGTAACAAAGTATATGAGTGAGGGAGTTGGCATCCCCCAGTATGCTTACCTATGCCATTTTGGATTGTTAAAAGCACAAGTGTTCCGTTTGTGTTGCTTTGTTTGGTGACTTTTTGGCCCTTATCATGGCTTTTTCTGCAGGTTCTCCTGCCTCTCCAGCTTCCTCCTCCCAGTAGGTCACTCTCTCCCACCTTGCAATGCCCTTTCCAGTGTGTAAGCCAATCACAGGAATAAAGGTAAGGAATTTTTTTAGATTTTTAAAATTTTTTTTGTATTTTTCCGAAGCCAGAAACGGGGAGGCAGTCAGACAGACTCCCGCATGCACCCGACCGGGATCCACCTGGCACGCCCACCAGGGGGCAATGCTCTGCCCATTCAGGGCGTCACTCTGTTGTGACCAGAGCCACTCTAGCGCCTGAGGCAGAGGCCACAGAGCCATCCTCAGCGCCCGGGCCAACTTTGCTCCAGTGGAGCCTTGGCTGCAGGAGGGGAAGAGAGAGACAGAGAGGAAGGAGAGGGGGAGGGGTGAAGAAGCAGATGGGCGCTTCTCCTGTGTGCCCTGGCCAGGAATCGAACCCGGGACTCCTGCACGCTAGGCCGACACTCTACCACTGAGCCAACTGGCCAGGGCCAAGGTAAGGAATTTTTTTACACACATTTTTTGGTCATTTTTTCTGTTACTACAGTACAGTGTACAGTACAGCATATTTATGTCCTTTTCCTTTTTCTGTGGTTTAGTTGTGTTTTTATGTTCTAGATTATGATTTTATAACTGTGTTAGGATAGGTAAGTGACTTGAAGTTATTGCAATAATGTAAGTCATGCCTCCTAATGAACCTGTTAAGAAGATGTACTCATGTACTCCAAGTGAACCCAAACTCTTACACCATAAAGTCATTTGAAATACATAACAGTAGCACTATTAGAGCAAATAAACACTCTCATGACCTACATAGGGGCCTAGAAACTGTTATCATGGAAGATGCCTGACCAGATGGTGGTGCAGTGGATAGTGCATTGGCCTGGGATACTGAGGACCCAGGTTCGAAACGTTGAGGTTGCTGGCTTGAGCGCGGGCTCATCTGGCTTAAGCATGGGGTCACTAGCTTGAGTGTGGGATCATAAACATGACTCCATGGTCGATGGTTTGAGCCAAAGGTCACTGGCTTGAAGCCCAAGGTCACTGGCATGAGCAAAGGGTCAGTGGCTCGGCTGGAGCTCCCCAGTCAGGGTACATATGAGAAAGCAATCAATGAACAACTAAGGTGCCACAACTATGAATTGATGCTTCTCATCTCTCTCCCTTCCTGTCTGTCTGTCCTCGTCAGTCCCTCTCACTAAAAAAAAAAAAAAGAAAGAAAGAAAGAAAGAAAGAAAGAAAGAAAGAAAGAAAGAAAGAAAGAAAAAAAGAAAAAGTAACTGTTATTATAGAAGCAATTCCTAGTTGTGTTACTGCTGGGTCCATTGTAGTACCCTGGTTTGTGAAAACCTCATCCTTTTAACATACCATGTTAAGGTTCTCCTTGAAATTAAAAGAATGTTTTTGTTTTGAAAATTTTTGGAAGCATTTTGATATCACCAGCATATTCTCTTGCTTAAAAGAATACAATCAAGCAATTTATTTAAAAACAGCTTTCTGGCCTATCTGCTTGCTGTTGGTACACAGTGACAGTCTGAAATTGCAGTATCTCCTAGCACAAGCATAAATATGACCTTTTAAATCAGGGGTCCCCAAACTACGGCCCATGGGCCACATGCGGCCCCCTGAGGCCATTTATCCGGCCCCTGCCACACTTCTGGAAGGGGCACCTCTTTCATTGGTGGTCAGTGAGAGGAGCACATTGACCATCTCATTAGCCAAAAGCAGGCCCATAGTTCCCATTGAAATACTGGTCAGTTTGTTGATTTAAATTTACTTGTTTTTTATTTTATTTATTTATTTATTTATTTATTTTTGTTCTTTATTTTAAATATTTATTCCCGTTTTGTTTTGTTTTTTTACTTTAAAATAAGATATGTGCAGCCCTGGCCGGTTGGCTCAGCGGTAGAGCGTCGGCCTAGCGTGCGGAGGACCCGGGTTTGATTCCTAGCCAGGGCACACAGGAGAAGCACCCATTTGCTTCTCCACCCCTCCGCTGTGCTTTCCTCTCTGTCTCTCTCTTCCCCTCCCGCAGCTAAGGCTCCATTGGAGCAAAGATGGCCCGAGCGTTGGGGATGGCTCTGTGGCCTCTGCCCCAGGTGCTAGAGTGGCTCTGGTTGCAACATGGCGACGCCCAGGATGGGCAGAGCATCACCCCCTGGTGGGCAGAGCATCGCCCCCTGGTGGGCAGAGCATTGCCCCTGGTGGGTGTGCCGGGTGGATCCCGGTCGGCCGCATGCGGGAGTCTGTCTGACTGTCTCTCCCTGTTTCCAGCTTCAGAAAAATGAAAAAAAAAAAAAAAAAAAGATATGTGCAGTGTGCATAGGGATTTGTTCATAGTTTTTTTTATAGTCCGGCCCTCCAATGGTCTGAGGGACAGTGAACTGACCCCCTGTGTATAAAGTTTGGGGACCCCTGTTTTAAATCATACTAAGAGAGTGAACTAGAGAGAACACTGAACACAAAATTCAGACCAGTGGTCACGACTGAGACAAAGTGGAAGTGGCAGGATGAAAAGACACCCACTGAGGGTAACTTATGTTCAATTTCCAAAACTAGAATAACAGCACACGAGCTCATTTTAATGCTTCCTGCATAAACTGCACACACACATGCACATCCTGTACCTATACTCAAACACGTTTTCTGCATATATTTTTTAATATATTTCATTTTTCACAATAAAAACTGATTTTTTAAAGAAAGAAAAGAAGACATCAGTAAAGAGATGAGATTTACTTCTTTAATTCCCAAATGCCCCAGTGAAAGCATCAGCACATGACCAGGCAGGCTGGGGAAAGCAGGGCCACCGCTGATGACATCAGTGGGACAACACAGGGCTCACATGGGAGGCTTCACACCTTCCTGTAATAACAGGGCCACCCTGAGCTCAAGTGATTTTTTTTTAAAATTTTTAAATTTTTATTATTTTATTTATTCATTTTTAGAGAGGACAGAGAGAGAGACAGAGAGGGAGAGAGAAGAGAGAGAGAGAAGGGGGGAGGAGCTGGAAGCATCAACTCCCATATGTGCCTTGACCAGGCAAGCCCAGGGTTTTGAACCGGCAACCTCAGCATTTCCAGGTCGACGCTTTATCCACTGCGCCACCACAGGTCAGGCTCAAGTGATTTTTTTTCTTTCAGAATCAGGGCTATTTCAGACTTCCTTCACTGGATGGCATAAAGCAGGGGTCTCAAACTCGCGGCCCGCCGAACAATTTTGTGCGGCCCGCAGACTAATCCACGAAGTTCAAAATATTTTGGATAAAATTAAGTAAGCCTAGGGGCCTACTTGTATTTTTCATTTCTCTAGCATCCTAGCTAGATATTAGCTTAGTTAACAGCAGTTGTGATGCAAACTACAGTTTCTGGTCGTTTTGTGACACTAAGTAAACTGCATGTACGATTGTGCTTGTTGTACTGATTTTTTTTTTGTTTTCAACTGCCGTGAGAAAAGTGTTGCGTAACAGTTGCCTTTTGTAGACCTAGTGCGGCCCGCCAAACGGCTGTGATCTTGCTCTGCGGCCCACATGCTGAGTTGAGTTTGAGACCCCTGGCATAAAGTAAGGGGAGGCTACTGATATACTCTATTCAATGAGCCCTACATATTAATAAATTAAGCTTTTCATTTGTTAGGAGCACACTCCTCTACACTATTGGTCTTAAATTATGTTTGAGGCCTCACTGTAGAAGTGACTTTCTCCCAGCATTGCCCCAAACTCCCTGCCCTGTGCTCCCCCATCCTGCCTGTCCCTCCTCGAGGTACCCTCACTCTCTGCTGGAATGACCAGGAGTGTGGGGACTGCGTCCACCTTGTCTACCTTTATATTCTCTTCACCTCACCAATGCTTACCTTTTGTCAATGTGTTCAACAAGCGTTTGTTGAAAGTCAGAATAAAATGAATGAAAGAATGAATGAATGAGAGAAGAATAAAATATACCAAACTCAGATGGCCTAAGCCATAAAAATTATACTTGCTTCACTACAAATGGCTTCACCATAATGCCCCCCCAGCAATCAGTGTTGCAGAGATTGCTCAGGGTCAAGTTTGAATGCTGCCACTATCATACAGGAGGCTTGGATATGTTTCCTTTCAGAGTTATCTTCCTATTCGAATGAGAGAACCCCAAAAGAGACTCATCTTTTGAAATATTAAAAAATGTATTTTTCCTAATACACAGGATAACCAAATTCCTCTGAGTCAATTCCTTCCACTCATGATACACATCCACCTGGCCTCATCTCTATCCTCAACCTTTTATGCACTAACAAAGACCTTTCTGTTTCTCAAATGAGAGAGATTTAAAAGGTCCTAAATCAGGCCAGTCACTGAACAAATAACTTGACTCCTGTTTGATCAGTGGTGGCTCAGTGGACAGAGCATCGACCTGGGACGCTGAGGTCCCAGGATCAAAACTCTGAGGTTGCTGATTGAGCATGAGCTCATCCGGCTTGACCACAGGCTCACCAGCTTGAGAACAGGGTCACTGGCTTGAACGTGGGATCACAGATATGACCCCATGGTCGCTGGCCTGAGACCAAGGTTGCTGCCTTGAGCAAGGGGGTCACTGGCTCAGCTGGAACCCCCACCCCATGTCAAGTCAGATATGAGAAAACAATCAATGAACAACTAAGGTGCCACACTTTAGGCTGATACTTCTCATCTCTCTCCCTTCTTTTCTCTCATTCTCATTCTTGAAAACAACAACAAAAAAATCCCTGAGGAGCAACCAGAGCAATAGGTGGTACAAATTCTGCATCATCAGTGAGGATGGCTTCATCATGGCAGCTTCATCCCTCCATGGAGAGTCAGCAGCACCAGGGCATCTGGGTTTTTGGCACAAAGGTCATCACAAAAAGAAAGAAATCAGTGGATGCCTTAAGACAGTTAAGGACTCTCTGTAAACATTTAAAGGATCCATCCAGAAGCCTCCCCCCAAAGTGGTTGGAAACTTTGAAAGAGAAATTCCACAATATAGCAGAATGGTTGCAAATATATGCTTTGGTGGTGGAGACCCAACTCTATCATATATTAGCTGTGTGATCTTGAACAAGTCACACAACCTGTCTGATTCTTTGTTTCCTCATCTGTGAAATTAATAAAAATAATAATCATCATCCAGAGTAAGGAATATAAGAGATATACATATAAATTGGTGAGCAGAAACTTGGCTTATAGTAAGCATTCAATAAATGAGGGAAGAGGAAAAGATATAGCATGCACCTAGTTTTATGTTTGAATTCTTATGGGCCAAAAAACAGGAGTTACACTTGGCTAAAAAAAATAAATTAGAGGCTGACCAGGCAGTGGTGCAGTGGATAGAGTCTTGGACTGGAACACGGAGGACCCAGGTTTGAAACCCTGAGGTCAGTGACTTGAGCGCAGGCTCATCCGACTTGAATGCAGGCTAACCAGCTTGAGTGTGGGGCTGCTGGTTTAAGCGTGGGATCATAGACATGACCTCATGGTTCCTGGCTTTGAGCAAGGGGTCACTTGCTCTGCTGTAGCCCCTGGTCAAGGCACATATGAGAAAGCAATCAATGAACAACTAAGGTGCCACAATGAATTGATGCTTCTCATCTCCCTTCCTTCCTGTCTGTCTGTCCCTCTCTATGACTTTCTCTCTGTCTCTGTCAAAATAAATAAATAAGATAAACAAACACATCATCTGTATCAATATTTATATTTAGCTATGTGGAAAAAGCTCATGATTATGTTAAATTTATATAACTCCACTGTCAGGAGCCGATCCACAACTGCTGGCTGACAAGGTCACAGCAGGAGAAGACCCACAACTGCTGGCTGACAAGGTCACAGCAGAAGAAGATCAAAAACTGCTGATTGACAAAGTCACAGCAGAGAAGACCAATGGCTGCGGGGTGACAAAGTCACTGCAGTGAAGACCAATGGCTGTGGGGTGACAAAGTCACCGCAAAGGAAAGGCACAATGATACTTCCCCCTTTGACTTTTTGAATTAATCTGGCCTTATATCCCCCCTTTTCTGGGTGTGTGCTATTATTTGTGGCACAGGGATAATAATACTGTGCTTTCCCTGTGGATTCGTAGTGATTTCTTTGGAAATGAGACAGAGGGTGTGAGTTCCACAGAAAAGCCTGTAAGTAGTGATTTCTTTGGAAATGAGACAGAGGGTGTGAGTTCCACAGAAAAGCCTGTAAGCCCCTTGAACTGGGCTCATAGACATAAGAGGCTGGCTATGATATCCCTCGTAAAGGGTTAAGTCTGTAGGAGAATTCCTTCTTAATCATGTTAAAAGCCTTTCAGAATCTTGTAGGACACTGCATAAACTCAAGGCCATTTACCTGAGCAAGTGGTGGTCCATTGTTAGTCGTCTGCTAAATCTCTCTTTGCCCCTTAACTCACAACAGACTAATACTTTAAAAGCTTTTACTGATGTTGTTATTCAAGTTATTTTGAATGATTTGCTACCTGATTTGTGACTCATAGATGTAAATTAACTGTTATCCGGAAACATGCAAACATAGTGAAACAAAAGCAATAATTAACACCATGTGATTGTAACTCAGTGTGCGTGTATAAAAAGGGAGCTATACTAGCATTTGGCAGAGATGCCTGGCAGTAAATGCTAACCGGAGAATAAAGAGAAAGAAAAGAATTCGGCTCTCTCAATCCATTTTCGCCGACGCCGTCTCCTCCTGTGGGACCCCTGGATCCCCCCCAGGGCTGGACCCCGGCACTCCACATTGTCTTCTTTCATATTTGAAGAGAAAATAATACATTTCTTAATTTTGTTAAAAGCACATTTTTTTTAGTGAGAGAGACAGACAGACAGGAAGGGAGAGAAATGAGAAGCATCAACTTATAGCTGCCACACTTCAGTTGTTCATTGATTGCTTTCTCATATGTACCTTGATAGGGGGGCTCCAGCTGAGCCGATGACTCCTTGCTCAAAGCCAGGAACCATGAGGTCATGCCTATGATCCCACACTCAAGCTGACAACCCTGCACTCAAGCCGGTGACCTTGGGGTTTCAAACCTGGATTCTCAGTGTCCCAGGCCAATGCTCTATTCATTGTTTCACTGCCTGGTCAGGCAATAAAACATTTTTTTAAATTGTCTTAAATTGCACAAAATAAATTCCCCAGATCCCAGAATAGAGTATCTGAGTCCCAGGATAGAAAATGTTCATTACAAATTTAGCAAAGTTTGTTCAGTTCATTACAGCACAATACTATAAAGCTCAGGTCATGATTTCATTCTATGGGGCAATCTTACCCACAACAATAAATAGCTCAGGCTCAGCAAAGAGGTAATGCATTTCCAACCCCAATTAGTTAAACCTAGGAACAACATATCACAGTTGCTAGAAAACTATTTAAGTACAGGCCCTGACAGTAGATCAGAAGTATTACCAATCTCACCATTTCTAAAGAGACTCAGAGTTTGAGAGAAAAAATAAATAAATTAGTAAAGGAGACTATCAATGAAGTCATCCTTCATTCTTGGATAAAAGTCTAATAGAACCAAGGGAAATTATAAGTGAACAAAATCCATAGCAGCCACCTGCATTCAAATGGGTAATGAATAAAAGGTTCAAGGGCAGAGATATAAATATTCCAGGAGACAATGACAATGTCTCAGTTTAGGAACTATGAATGGTCACAAAGCCAACTGGCCTCCACCTTCTTATGGCAGCCAAAATTCCAAGGGCTTTGGTTTCATCTCCTGGGCATTGGTAATGTCAAACATTTGGCAAAGTAAGTGGAAAAGTCAGAAAGAAATAGTACTCAGGATAATCCTCTCATATCAGCCATAAGGACCAAGACCTAGAGACATGTAATACTTTAGACCTCAGGAAATGCTTCTACTTTTTTTTTTTTTTTTTTTTTGGTGTTTTTCTGAAGTGAGAAGCAGGGGGTGGGGTTGGGGGTGGGGAGGCAGACAGATTGACTCCCACATGTGCCTGACCAGGGCTCCACCCAGCATGCCCACTAGGGGGTGATGTTCTGCCCATCTGGGGCATTGCTCCACTGCAATCCGAGCCATTCTAGCACCTGAAGCAGAGGCCGTGGAGCCATCCTCAGCACCTGGGCCAACTTTGCTCCAATGGAGCCTTGGCTGCAGGAGGGGAAGAGAGAGACAGAGAGAAAGTAGAGGGGGAAGGGTAGAGAAGCAGATGAGTGCTTCTCCTGTGTGCCCTGACCAGGAATCGAACCTGGGACTTCCACACACTAGGCCAACGCTCTACTGCTGAGCCAACTGGCCAAGGTCACTTCTATTTCTTATAACTAAATTCCCCTTGATGGAGGTTAAAGACCAAACTATTCTATAGTGAATTCTATGTCAAAGCAAACCATTTATTCGACACCACTGATCTTAGTATTAGAGAGAGATCAACAAGACCTCGATTCTTGTTTTCTTGAGAGAAAGAATTCAATCAAGAGACAAAATGAAGTAAGTAAAGGAAAGATTTATTGGTTATACAGGAAGAAAGTTAGAAAGGTAGAGAAAGGGGACCTTGAAAACAGGTTCAGATCATTAGCCCACGATGAGATTCCACTGCCTACTGCTCCCTTGGTTACAAATCCCGTGGGGTCCCTACAGTTTAGGAGAAAGAGAGCAGCAAGGAAAACACACCTGGAGGGAAGAAGAGGAGGAGGGGTAAGGGAAAGGCACGGGCATGCTCCCAGAAGGGAAAGCGCCCTAGCACCTTAGTCTTAAGGGATTTTTTTTTTTTTTTTTTTTTTTACAGAGAGAGAGAGAGAGTCAGAGAGAGGGATAGACAGGGACAGACAGGAACAGAAAGATGAGAAGCATCAATCATTAGTTTTTCATTGCACATTGCAACACCTTAATTGTTCATTGATTGCTTTCTCATACGTGCCTTGACTGTGGGCCTTCAGCAGACCGAATAACCCCTTGCTGGAGCCAGCGACTTTGGGCTCAAACTGGTGAGCTTTTGCTCAAACCAGATGAGCCCGTGCTCAAGCTGGCAACCTCAGGGTCTCAAACCTGGGTCCTCCGCATCCCAGTTCAACGTTCTATCCACTGGGCCACCGCCTGGTCAGGCAGTCTTAAGGGATTTTAAGGGTGGGGATTTTAGGGGAGGTCCCAGCAGAGGATCTCAGTAGAATATTCATCAGCTCTTCAGGTGCATCTTTTAGGGTCCTGGTCTTCACTGATTGGTCACCACCAAGGCAAGGGGTCATTAGTCAGTGCAGCTGGTCCTTGGGTCAGCCCTCACTTTCTTTTGTCTGGTTTTGCTGCTTTTCTGGGACTAGAGCTGAAACACAACTGAAGCCTAGACATCACCTTTAAGGTTTAATGCTTAAGCGCCAATGTCCAACTGTCTTGTTTGTTCCTCCTCTGAGGGGGGCTAAGGCCAGACTAGTGATATGCCAGGGGAGGAAAGGTCATGGGATGGTCTGAATTCCATAACCAGTGATATGAAATCAGGGCGTCTAAACCACATGACCAGCTAAGGGAAGAAAGGTCACTCTGGAGGGCAGGTCCTTGTTTTCCTAGTTTTGCCTGTTGCTAGGCACCTAGGGCTTTTCGTGTTGGGGGAACTTCTGTGCCTGGCCTATAGTCCTTGCTCTGCTCATGTCTGTCTAATTGCCCCTGGAATCACTGGTTTTAATTATATTTTTCCTGGTTCCAAAGATTACATTAAGGGCATAATCTGTGCAAGAAATTAATGAGTAAATTCATATTCAGATACTCTGATGCAATACAAAAGAAATGAAAAGTCTGTATTTTTTAGGAGTTGGTCCTGTTTGTTAATCATTACTCATTCACATACCCAGACAGCAACAAGTACTCTGCTGTGACAACACAAAAATGTCCCATTGGCAGACAGCACTTCAGATGTCCTTCAAAGGACTCATCCAACTCATAAATCCAGTCTGAGGCTCACCTTAAGTTTGACCCAAGATATTTGGCAAGAAAAAAAAGTGTGATTTTCTTTTTTTAACAGAAAACTTTGCTGTTTAATGTCCTCTGCCTTGTCAAACTAGGGTGTCTATGTCTGGAATTATGACGGATTTGAACAAATTCTTTCCAGCCAGGTCATTTCAGTGGCATGTCCAGGTCTCTGCATCCTAACCAGGTACAACGTGATTTTCTTCCCGGTGCTCTGCAGAGACTTGAGATGAGACCTGTGAGACGGCAAGACTCCTTCCAGCCTGGCGGAGGCTTAAAAGATGGATCGGAGAGCACAGGAAATGGAACTTACAAGGCTAAACAGAAGAATCGCTGAAAACAAGGAAACAACCAACAAGGGCCCCACCAATGAAACACCTGCCAACTCCAAAGGGTACAGAACGCAAAACCCAGGTTCTTGACACGGGTCCCAGGCGGCCTGGGGGCCCCGCGTCACCAGGGCTGCTCCCTCACGGTCCCCGGAACCGAGCAGGTAGGGCTCCCCGACTCCCGAGCCACGGGGGCCCCGCTCCCCGACGGCTGGGTCCCCAGCCCCATGAGCACAGGCCGCGCCTGGTCCTCGCCTCGGCGTCAGCGGGGAGAACACGGATCCCAGCGAGGGACGGAGCCCCGCCCGGCCCGACCGCAATCGCACAGCCGGAGCACTGCTGCCAGCACCGGCCACAGCCAGCGCCTGCGGTCTGGGCGCCCAATCTCAGCCCCGGAGGCCTGGACGGACACGACCGTGGGCCATCGTCCTCCGCTGCAGCCCCGCTGCAGCCCGGCTGCCGCACGCCGCACCTCCCCCCGCTGCGGTTCGCTCGGCTCCCGGCAGGATCTCTGCCTGTGCGCACCGCGCCCCCCACCCCTGGCCCGGCGACTGCCCAGCGGTCTGCTCATTGGCCAGTCCAGCGCCCCTTGAAGGAAGCTATTGGAAGGTGCAGGACTGTCCATCACGGCCCCTAGTCAGGCGAGGCCAAGTCTCGCAGATCCTACCCAGGCTCGCATCTAGTCGTTAGAGGGCAGGACCCCAGCTCCATCACCGCCGCCCAGCCCTCTGCCTGTGTGGCTGTCCTCCTGAATGTCCCCTCTGCCCCTCTTAGGGTCCCATCCCGCACGCACATCCCTCCATTGTCACTCCTCGTTACAGGTCTTTGCCAGGGTGTCCTGTCAGCGTAAGCTCTTCTCGGTTTCTGGGAACCTTACCTAAAGAAACAGCAGTTTGGCCCTGGCCGGTTGGCTCAGTGGTAGAGCGTCGGCCTGGCGTGCAGGAGTCCCTGGTTCGATTCCTGACCAGGGCACACAGGAGAGGCGCCCATCTGCTTCTCCACCCCTCCCCCTCTCCTTCCTCTCTGTCTCTCTCTTCCCCTCCCGCAGCCGAGACTCCGTGGGAGCAAAGATGGCCCGGGCGCTGAGGATGGCTCTGTGGCCTCTGCCTCAGGCGCTAGAATGGCCCTGGTTGCAACAGAGCAACGCCTCAGATGGGCAGAGCATCACCCCCTGGTGGGCGTGCGGGGTGGATCCTGGTCAGGTGCATGCGGGAGTCTGTCTGAGTGCCTCCCCTTTTCCAACTTCAGAAAAAAGAAAGAAGGGAGGAAAGAAGGGAAGGAGGGAGGAAGGGAGGGAGGGAGGGAGGAAGGAAGAGCAGTTTAGCCCTGGCCGTGTAGCTCAGTTGGTTAGAGCATCCCTGGGATACACCATGGTTGCTGGTTCCATCTCAGGTTAGGCCACGTACAAGAATCAATCAGTGAATGCATAAATAAGTAGAACAGTAAGTCAGAGTCTCTGTCTCAAATCAATAAATTAAAAGAAAAAATTTTTCAAGGAAAGAAACAGCAGCCCTGGTGGGATAGCTCTGTTAGTTAGACTCTAGAGTCTAGCATCGTGCAAAAGCACAGAGGTTGCCGATTTGATTTTGGGTCAGGGCACATACAGGAACAGATAGATGTTCCTGCCCCCACCTCCTTTCTGTCTAAAATCAATAAAATAAACATTAGAAAGAAAGAAAGAAAGAGAAAGTGCAACTTATTTACAAAAATAATAAGGGGTACGATGGAGAGGGACTTCTGCTTCATCTGCCTGTTGCCCTGTCCCTGAGGCCGGTCTTTGCGTTGACTGGTTGACTTATGTGTTGCAGTTTGAGAAATCTGCTCCTTTAAGAAATATCCATCTTGCCTGAATTTCCTCTTAGGAAACCCCTTTTCAACTTAAAGAGGCTGGGGGGGGGGGCTGGGAACTCTTTTCCACTATCTAAAACATTAAGATGCTTTTTGTTTGGTTTGCTCTTGCAAATAAAATGTCCTTCCATTTGTCAAAAAAACTGGGGATGGGGAAGTTTCTCACCCTGCCTCTGAAGTGCCTTCCCTGACTCTGCACAGCTTTGTGGTAGGCAGTTAGACAGGCATGAGCAGAGAACAAGGACTATAGGCCAGGTACAGAAAACCACCAAGGCAAAAAGCCCCAGCTGCCTAGTAACAAGCAAAACCAGAAAAGCAAGGACCACCTCCGAGGGTGACCTTTCCTCCCTTTGCTGGTCATGCAGTTTAGACCCCTTGGTTTCATATCCCTGATTGTGGAATTTGGCCCATCCCTGACTTTTTCTCCCCTGGCGTATTGCTAGCCTGGTTTTAGTCCCCCTTAGAGAAGGAACAAACAAGAAAGCTGGATAATTTTATTTAGTTATTTATTTCACTCCAGATATGATACTATAGAAAGTTTTCTGCTCAGAAAGCAAAAACTCTGTTTTATTAAAATAGTCAGTTGCCTGACTGGTGGTGGCACAGTAGATAGAGCATTGACTTGGGATGCTGAGATTACTGGTTCAAAACCCCATTCACTGGCTTGAATGCAGTCTTGCCAGCTTGAATGCAGGGTCACTGGCTTGAACACAGGATCATTGACATGTCCCAGGTCTCTGGCTTGAGCCCAAAGGTCATTGGGTTGAAGCCCAAAGGTCACTGGCTTGAGCCCAAGATCACTGGCTTGAGTAAAAGGTCCCTGGCTCTGCTGTAACCCCCGGTAAAGTCACATATAAGAAGCAATCAATGAACAAGTAAAGTGAAATAACAATGAGTTGATGCTTCTCATCTTTCTGTCTCTATAGCTCTCGCTCAAAAAAAAAAAAAAGTTTTCTAGTGTCTTGATTAGTCCTTGGTCACTTAAGAAAACAATCTTCTGAATCCTAAGAACTAAAGTTTTGCTAACCTGTATTTTCAGTTGATATCTTTTTATTGTCACTTTGGGCAAATGAATAGTTTAACATTGTTTCATAATGATATATGATTTTTTTGGTCAAATGCATTTGGTGAACTTGCCAGTGTTCAAATTTTAACGGGGCATTTTTCTTAGCCTAGAAATGGCTTTGAGTCTTACCAGTGGACCCCTAGCACACCTGAAAAGATTTATTTTCTCTCCTTATGAGGAAGAAGTTTTGCATTAAGCAGGTCTATTAGATTTTCTTGAATTGCATAGGAAGCTTTGTCAACTAATAGTTGTGTTACATTTGTGTGAATATATTTTATTATTAAATGGATATTATATGTTTGAGATTATATAAAAACTTCCAGGAGTCTAAAAAGTCCTGATACAATACTCATTTGTAAGTCTTATTATCTTAAAATGTTATGTAACAGAAAAAGCAAAGTTCTTTGTCAATTTCATTATAATCAGATCTATAACCATGTCATTTTAAGTTTTGTCATTCAGAGTCATCATTTTACTCTAATGCTTTTGCAACTATGTTTCATCTTCAGAAGATCCATGAAAAGGACTCTGACTTAATCTAAAATAGTTTTCTGAGAATGAACTTGAAGATCACATCTTTAAACTAGATGAAGATTTGTAAAGCTCTAAAGAATAACTGAATTTATGAACTGCGGGCAAAGGACCAAGAAAAGCAAGAATTAATTCTATGAGACTGAATAAACTAGGATGATTATAACTTTTATAATTTTT
The DNA here is from genome assembly GCF_036850765.1 of Saccopteryx bilineata. NCBI lineage: Eukaryota > Metazoa > Chordata > Mammalia > Chiroptera > Emballonuridae > Saccopteryx > Saccopteryx bilineata. The sequence continues at coordinate 354,662,377 of NC_089491.1, read as the reverse complement.
TGTTGCAAATATTGCTAATTTTTAATCTTTTTGCTTTCCAGATATAAGAACACTGTTTTCTCTTAAATGACTACAACTTAGAGCAATTTGGTAAATTATATTATACCTTTGTAAGCAATATTGAAACATTTGTGTTTTTCCCTTTACCTGATCCTTCCAGAAATTTGAAGTCACTGAATAAGTATTATTATTTTTATGGCAATATAGCTATTTGCATAAATTAGATAGGACACAATCAAATGTCTTTATAATAGGACACAATTAGGAATTCTTAATGGGGCTTTCATTGGAATGTCATGTTTGAAAGAGACATGCATAGTCTCTGGATGTCACCAGAGAGCTATAAGGAATTAAGATTGACTTTGGAGGCTGATAAAAGCCCCTTGGAAAAACAGCCTGATACCTTGTTTACATGGTTCACAGCAGTCTTCCCAGGTAAAGAATGAAGGTTGCTTTCCTGGGACATGAAAAAGGAGGAACCTCAAGATATTTTGGGAGCCTACAGAACCTTAAGAATTCACCCACATCTACAGGTACTGCAGACAAATGCTGATGGCAAAACTATTTGGCTTGCCTTCTTAGCCCTAGAGGCTAATTAAAGTTCAATGTGGAGATTCCTTATGAGATTCCAGAAATGCAGATTTAAAAGAGCCTGTATAGCCCTGGCCAGATAGCTTGGTGGGTTAGAGCATCGTCCTGAAGCACAAAGGTTACTGGTTTATTCCCCAGTCAGGGCACATACAGGAACAGATCAATATTCCTCTACCCCCTCTCTAAAATCAATAAATATAAAAAGAAACCCCAGCTGGTTGGCTCAGCGGTAGAGTGTTGGCCTGGCGTGTGGAAGTCCCGGGTTCAATTCCTAGCCAGGGCACACAGGAGAAGCACCCATCTACTTCTCCACCCTTCCCCCTCTGCTTTCTTTCTGTCTTTCTTTTCCCCTCCCACAGCCGAGGCTCCATTGGAGCAAAGTTGGCCAGGGCACTGAGGATGGCTCCATGGCCTCCACCTCAGGTGCTAGAATGGCTCCAACTGCAGCATAGCAACACCCCAGAGAGGCCAAGCATTGCCCCCTGGTGGGCATGCTGATTGGATCCCAGTTGGGTGCTGCAGGAGCCTGTCTGTCTTCCCCTTTGTTTTTCACTTCAGAAAAATACAAAATATATATATATGGAGAGAGAGAGAGAAAAGAGCCTATATAATAAATTACTATTCTTGTTGTACTTATGCAAATAACAGGCCACATTTATTGAAGCTAGACTTATACAGTAAATTAGTCTTAACTTTAGACTATCTTTGATAAAATGAGGGTGACTTTAGAGAGAAAAAAATTGTATCAATAGAAACCATAATGCCCAATTGTGGATTTTAGATTCTAGTTCAGTTAATTGTTTTTAAAATCTTATATTTCACTGTGGACTAAACTGGACCCTGAATTTTTCTAATGAAAATGTTTGGCTGTAGCCCTTTGAACTGGTGTTTCATTTTCCTCCCATCCTTTGCCTTGACATCGTTAAGCCTACAACTGGTTTTCTGAGCCTTGCAATTATGGACCCCAGCTAGATGACATGATGTAAACTCGGAGAGATCATCTCAGCAGCTTGTGCTTGGATGGTTTTGGTGGCTGATACTGTGCAGGCCACACAGAGAACTTGCTTGTGCTGGTGTCAGAATGTTCATTGGGCATTCAGACTGTGGACCAGGAAGAGTTGAATTGTCACTGCTTGTCTTCATTCTAGCAAAAAATGAAGCTCAGAGCCTTTCATATAGAGGTCTTCTTGATTGGGAGTCTTAAAGACTCAGAGACTAACTTGTAAGAGATTTTTAAAGAAATTTCATTTCTTTAATAGTTAGAGCCAGCCTGACCAGGCGGTGGCACAGTGGATAGAGCGTCGGACTGGGATGCAGAGGACCCAGCTTCGAGATCCCAAGGTCGCCAGCTTGAGCGCGGGCTCATCTGGTTTGAGCAAAGCTCACCAGCTTGGACCCAAGATCACTGGCTCGAGCAAGGGGTTACTTGGTTTGCTGAAGGCCTGCGGTCAAGGCACATATGAGAAAGCAACCAATGAACAATTAAGGTGTCGCAACGTGCAACGAAGAACTAATGATTGATGTTTCTCATCTCTCTGTGCCTGTTTTTCCCTGTCTATCCTTCTCTCTGACTCTCTCTGTAAAAAAAAAAAAAAAAAGTTAGAGCCAGTAATGTGCTCTAGTTATTACTTAAGATACAGGTATCCTGCCTGGCCTACTGCTCTGTCATTGCTTTGGTTCCTGCTTATAAAGGGAACACCTAGAATTGTCCCCTGTAAGGCTCAGGGGCCATCCCAGAAGAGACTGTTGTGTGAGATTGTCAGAGTCAGATAAGAGGGGCATAATGGGTAGACAAATCTGACTCCATCTTACAAGATAATACTCCCTCTGGACTGAACCTGTACCCAGTTGCCTTATCTTTTTCAAGACTGAGGAATTAGCCAAAGAAAGGGGAGAACTGTAACTGTGCAAAATTTCACTTCTTTAATATGACCTGGTTTTTGTTTGTTTGTTTGTTTTTTAGTGAGAGAGAGACAGACAGGTACAGACAGACAGGAAGGGAGAGAGATGAGAAGCATCAATTCTTTGTTGTGACACCTTAGTTGTTCATTGATTGCTTTCTCATATGTGCCTTCACTGGGGGGCTACAGGAGAACGAGTGACCCCTTTCTCAAGCCAGCAACCTTGGACTTAAGCCAGCGACCTTGGGCTTCAAGCCAGTGACCTTTGGGCTCAAGCCAGTGACCATGGGGTCATGTCTATGATCCCATGCTCAAGCTGGTGACCCTGAGCTCAAGCTGGTGAGCCCGTGCTCAAGCCGGATGAGCCCAAGTTGAAGCCAGTGACTTCTGGGTTTCAAACCTGGGTCTTCAGCATCCGAGGCAGATGCTCTATCCACTACACCACTGCCTGGTTGGGCTGTTCTTCTTTTCTTTTAATTCAAACAGGCCTCATCCAGAACCCTGACTCATCCACCTCCTCCCTGGCACATCCACTCCTTTAATCATTAAGCCCTCAGGACAATGAAGTTCTAGCCAGCATCAAATAATCTCAGGAACAAAGCCCCAGGATCTGGTGACCACAGAGATAGAGTTTCAGTCAAACTAGAGATATCACCCAGGGCTCAGTTGTGAACCCAGAAAAATAAAACAACCCCAATGACCACACCCTTGTGAAACCAGACAGAGTAATGCCATGGCTGACATAAGGACTAGGTGCAATGATCAACCTCCCCTTCCCCCAGCACCAACCAATCAATAGAGACAATGACCCTAACCACACCCCTAACTCCCTTAGTGTCTTATAGAATTCATCCCTTAGGAGTCACTGGGGAACTAGGTTTTATTTAGCACACTAGAGTTCACCTGTGCCTCTGTGTTTGACAGCACTTCCTTAAATAAACCTTTCCTTTCTTTGCTGCAAACTCCTGTATGCATCATTTAAAAGTAATTATTTATGTTTTTTGTATTTTTTCTGAAGTGAATAGCAGTGAGACAGAGTGACAGATCCCCACGTGCGCCTGACCGGGATCCACCTGGCATGACCACCAGGGGGCGATGCTCAGCCCCTCTGGGGCATTGCTCAGCTGCCATTGGTGCCTGAGGCAGAGGCCACGGACCCATCCTCAGCACCTGGGCCAACTTTGCTCCAGTGGAGCCTTGGCTGTGGGAGGGGAAGAGAGAGATATAGAGAAAGGAGAGGGGGGTGGGTGGAGAAGTAGATGGGTGCTTCTCCTGTGTGCCCTGGCCGGGAATCGAACCCAGGACTTCCAGACTCCAGGCCAAGGCTCTACCGCTGAGCCCACCGGCCAGAGCTTAAAAGTAATTTTTCAAAATAAAAGTTTATTTAAGCCAAACTGATGACATATGTTGGGGAGCAAGCTCTCAAATGCTCCCTTATCCTATTCATGTCTTTTGGGGGGCTTTGATGTGCACGCAAACAAAACAAAACCCTTTAGTTTAGTAACATTACCCATTGCCTAGATCCCTGCTGAATTTTGCAGTGAGAGTCTGATATGAAAGACCCGAGGGCTTGCTTGAGGTGCAGACAGGAAAGAAAAGCCACAGAGCAAAACTGGACCCAGAGCTTTGGAGGGCAAGATGCCCATAGTGGTCGAGAGGAAGGCAGAGCTGCAGGGGAATGGCATTTGGACTACTCAGGCAGCTTGACCAAGCCTGGAAAACTCAGACCAGGGGCTACCTTGGGTGTTCTGCAGGTCGGAGAGGCCCCGAACAGAGGGAAGTACATTCTAGAACTGGACAGGAAATGACAAGGTTACCTCCAAGGAGCCCCAGGGTTACCATAAAGGAGGAATTTTGGGGACTCTCTAAGGGAAATCCTGCTTGCAGGCATGGGATATTCTGGAGCCCCCATGAATGTAATATGGGAGCTCTGCTTGTGATCTCTGCCCTGGCACCCCCAAAACGGACTGGGTTGAGGAAGCACTTTAGTACCCGCAGAGCTGTAGAGATTCTCAAAAAATTAAAGCCTGGTTGGTGGGCTAAACCCTGCCTCTACCGCCCTCTAGCCTCTTTTTGAAATTCTCAATGGAAATAATGAATTGCTGAAAGTCTGAAAGCATTCTCATTCTTTCTCACCAGAGGGCGTTCCTCACCACCACACTAGCTCACCGTTAAAACAGACTAGAGGCTCGCACGCCTACAAGCGAGCCTGGCAGAATCTAAGCTACTATGTGCTCCCTTCGGGATACACACAGAAACAGTGGAAATTTCAAGTCTATGGGGTGAGAGAGGAGCGGAGGAAAGCAGATACTGCTTGGAGAATTGAGAACCCAGACAGGGAAAGGAGATCCTGATCAGAAATGTCTCTTTCTCCAACGCTCTTCATCACACACTATTCATATTCTTTGTATTGTTTCACTTCACTTTGTGCAGAGATTGAAATTACAACCATTAAAAATTCAGTGAATCAACAACAGAAAAAAACCCACCAAACAACCCAATTTAAAAAGAAAAAACACCCTGACCTGTGGTGGCACAGTGAATAATGTATTGGGCCCAGACTCAAAACCCCAAGATTCCTGGCTTGAGTGTGGGCTCACCAGCTTAAGTGTGGGGTTGCCAGCTTGAGCATGGGATCATCAATAAGATCCCATAGTCGCTGGCTTGAGCCTATAGGTCTCTGGTTTGAAGCCCAAGGTTGCTTGCTTGAGCAAGGGATCACTGGCTTGGCTGGAGCCCCCCCCCCCCCCAATCAAGGCACATATGAGAAGCAATCAACAAAAAAACTAAAGTGCCACAACTATGAGTTGATACTTCTCATCTCTCTCCCTTCCTATCTGTCTCTCTATCTTTCCCCCTCGCTAAAAAAAATTAAAAGAAAACATTGAATAGACAATTTCTCAAAGAAGATATACAAATGGCCAACAAGCACATGAAAATATGCACAATAGCATTAATCATTTAAAAAATGTGAATCAAAATTACTGTAAGATACCATCTCACTTGCATGTAAAAAAGTGCAGCTGCTGTGGAAAATAGTATGGCAGTTCCTCAAAACTTAAAAATAGAACTGTCATATTATGTAGCCGTTACACCTCTAGGTATGTACTCCAAAGAATTAAAAGCAGGATTTCAAGGCGATATTGGTATACCTATATTCATGGTAGCATTATTCATTATTAGCCAAAAAAAAATTGGAAACAACTCAGGTGTCCATTGATGGATGAGTGCATAAACAAAATATACACATAATGAAATATTATTCACATAATGGAATATTCAAATATTAGTCTATTTATTGATTTTACAGAGAGAGGAGGGTGGTGGATGAGAAGTAGTTGCTTCATTGGTTGCTTCCCGTATGTGTCTTGAGTGAGCAAGCCCAGGGTTTTGAACTGATGGCTTCAGCATTCCAGGTCAACACTTTATCCACTGGGCCAAGACAGGCCAGGGAAGGAAGGAAATTTTGACACATGGCCTGACCAGGCGGTGGCGCAGTGGATAGAGCATCAGACTGGGATGCGGAGGACCCAAGTTCGAGACCCCGAGGTTGCCAGTTTGAGTGCGGGCTCATCTGGCTTGAGCAAAAGCTCACCAGCTTGGACCCAAGGTCGCTGGCTCGAGCAAGGGGTTACTTGGTCTGCTGAAGGCCCATGGTCAAGGCACATATGAGAAAGCAATCAATAAACAACTAAGGTGTCAAAAAAGAAAAACTGATGATTGATGCTTCTCATCTCTACGTTCTCGTCTGTCCCTATCTATCCCTCTCTCTGACTCTATCTCTGTCCCTGTATTTAAAAAAAAATGCTTTAAAAAAAAAAAGAAATTTTGACACATGGTAGAACATGAATGAACTTTGATGACATTATGTTAAGTAAAATAAACCAGTCACAAAAGGAAATATATTATATGATTCCACTTATATGAGGAAACCAGAGCAGTCAAATTCATAGAGACAGAAAGTAGAACAGTGATTTCCAGGAGCTAGGGAACTAGAGAAAATTCATTGGCAAAATTAGAATCATACTTCACACATTGTTAAATAGATTTTAAAACCTAAATGTAAAAATAAAACAAATAATCTTTCTTAAAATTAAAATAATTTTTCTTTTAACAAACTTATTAAGCCTGACCAGGTGATGGTGCAGTGGATAGAGCATCAGACTGGGATGCAGAAGACGCAGGTTTGAAACCCTGAGGTGGCTGGCTTGAGCATGGGATCATCAGCCTGAGCGTAGAGTCGCTGGCTTAAGCATGGGATCATAGACATGACCCCATGGTTGTTGGCTTGAGCTCAAAAGTTGCTGGCTGCCTGACCTGTGGTGGCACAGTGGATAAAATGTCGACCTGGAAATGCTGAGGTCGCCGGTTCGAAACCCTGGGCTTGCCTGGTCAAGGCACATATGGGAGTTGATGCTTCCTGCTCCTCCCCCCCTTCTCTCTCTCCTCTCTCTCTCCTTTCTAAAATGAATAAAAAAAAAAAAAGTTGCTGGCTGGAGCAAGGGGTCACTCGCTCTCCTGTAGCCCCCCGGTTAAGGCACATATGAGAAAGCAATCAATGAGCAACTAAGGTGCCACAACAAAGAACTAATGCTTCTCATTTCTCTCCCTTCCTGCCTCTGTCCCTATCTGTCCCTCTCTCTGTCTCTCTCACTAAAACAAAACAAAAAAACAAAAACTTATTGATTTGAGAGAGAGACAGGAAAGGAGAGAGAGTGAGAAGTATCAACTTGTAGTTGTTTCACTTTCTGAAAGATTTTATTTATTGATTTTTAGATACAGGAGAGAGAGGGAGAAAGCAAGAGGAGGAGCAGGAAGAAACAACTCATTGCTTCTTGTGTGTGCCTTGACCAGGCAAGCCCAGGGTTTCGAACCAGCGACCTCAGCATTCCAAGTTGATGCTTTATCCACTGCGCCACCACAGGTCAGGCTAGAATGCCTTAAAAAAAAACAAAACACAAAAAACTGACCAAGTATTGGTAAGGATGTGGAGGAACTGAAACTCTCATACACTGCTGGTGGGAATGGAAAATGAAGCAATCACTTTGGAAGAGTCTGTAGTTTTTAAAAAAATATTAACCATGCACTTACCCTATGACTGTTAGGTAGGATAGACAGTTACCAGGGGGAAAAAAAAAAGAAAAAAAGGGAGGGGAAGGGAAAAAAATGGGTTTATTTCATCCACTAAAGGAGAGATTCAGCAGTTTTAAGATCTACCAAAACAAAATCACCAGCTGTTCAAACAGCCTTGAAGCCCTGTATGTTAGCCCTGATAACAGGGAAACAAAGCCTTGAAGCTAAAAGTATACGTATAACTCTTCATATCCCAATAAGCGGGGCGCTCGGATTAGCCGAGTTTGCCCGCTTGTGCCCTGTGCCAAGTGTATAGCTTTGCTTAATAAACTGCTTGCGGCCCTGGTTGTTTGGCTCAGCGGTAGAGCATCGGCCTGGCGTGCGGGGGACCCGGGTTCGATTCCCGGCCAGGGCACATAGGAGAAGCGCCCATTTGATTCTCCACTCCCCCCCCTCCTTCCTCTCTGTCTCTCTCTTCCCCTCCTGCAGCCAAGGCTCCATTGGAGCAAAGATGGCCCGGGCCCTGGAGATGGCTCCTTGGCCTTTGCCCCAGGCGCTAGAGTGGCTCCGGTCTTGGCAGAGCGACCCCCCGGAGGGGCAGAGCATCGCCCCCTGGTGGGCAGAGCATCGCCCCTGGTGGGCGTGCCGGGTGGATCCCGGTCGGGCGCATGCGGGAGTCTGTCTGACTGTCTCTCCCCGTTTCCAGCTTCAGGAAAAAAAGAACAAAAAAAACCTGCTTGCTTTGCTTGAGCACTGCACCCTCTCTCTCACTTGAATTCTTTCTTGCAAGCATGACAAGGATTGAGGAGGGAGGAGCCCCCTTGGACTCAGGCGTCCTCTGGTGACATGACCACCCATTATTAGCCCCTAGTATTCACCTGAGAAGAATAAATGAATATGTCTGTGTGAAGACTTGCACACAAAAGTTCAGAGCTGCTTTATTAGAGATTCAAAAACTGGGAACAATCCAAATGTTCATCAACTGGTAAGTAGATAAACAAATTGCAGTACATTCAGACCATGGAAAGTATTAAACTCAGCAATAAAAGAAATGAACTACTGATACACGCAACAGAAGGGATAAATCTCAGAATAATTGTGCCAAGTTAAAACAGTCTGACAAAAAGGAGCCTAGACTGTAAAATTCCACTTGTACTTAAAACGTTTTAAATTGGAAAATTAATCTAGAGTGACAGAAAGCATATCAGAGTTCACCGGGGTTGGGGGTGGGAGTTCAGGGAGAAGTAGAAAAAAGGGATGACAAGGAGACTTTTGGGGGTGATGGATATGTTCATTATTTTGATTGTGATGTGGCTTCCTGGGAGTATTTATGTAGCCCATCTATATTTAACTTAAATATGTGCAGCTTATTGTACATCACCAATATCTCAGGAAAGCTGTTGAAAAAGAGTCCGGGGACAATGGTTGTGTGTCAGAACATGGAGGACTTTGAAAGCCAGACTGAGGGATGTGGGTGACCCTGAGGCCGTGGGCAGCTTTGGGTGTTGTTAGACAGGATTTGGTTGTGGGAAACCAATCCTGTGGGCAGGGTCTGGAATAGCTTGGTAGGGATGGAGTCTAGAGATAAGAGGAAGGCAAAGCAACTGGATGGATCACTGACCATTTAGTGCCCCTTCCCTGGCTTCCAGGGCAAACATTTGATCAATCAAATCTAGGGCAAGGGAGGCCTCTGGGACTTGAAAACTAAATCCTGCACATCCACTTCTTTTTGGTTTTTCCCTTGTGGATGGAGTCCTGTGACCACAGCTCTTTCTGCTGACTGCAGCTGGGTGTCAACTGCCTGGCAGACTCCCTCACTCAACGGAGGCTCACACCGCAGGAAGGGGCCGGAGTTCCTGCCCCCACCCCCGCCCTGGCTTCCAGGGCAGGAAGGGGCCTGACTAACCAGGCCACTCTTCCTGCTGATCTCCCCATGCTGTCCTTCCTTTGCCCAAGCTGGCCACTGATTTCTCTCTAAAAGGCTAGGTCTGACTTGGGTCTGATCTCAATCTCACCAGGTTTAATATAAGCCACACATTTTTTTTTCTTTATTTTTTTATTCAGTGAGAGGAGAGGAGGCAGAGATACAGACTCCTGCATGTGCCCTGACAAGGATCCACCTGGCAAGCCCACTAAGGGTTGATGCTCTGCCCATTTGGGGCATTGCTCTGTTGCTCAGCAACTGAGCTCTTCTTAGTGCTTGAGGCGAAGGCCATAGAGCCATCCTCAGCACCTGGGGCCAACTCGCTCCAATCAAGCCATGGCTGCAGGAGAGGGAGAGAAAGAGAGAGATAAGTGAGAGGGGGATGGGTGGAGAAACAGATGGGCGCTTCTCCTGTGTGCCCTGACAGGGAATCAAACACAGGACATCCACACGGTGAGCCAATGCTCTACCACTAAACCAACTGGCCAGAGCCTAAGCCATACATTTTCATCCCTGTTTTGTTACTTGCTTAAATGAGCCTGAAGTCAATGCCTGCCTTTCTTGCTCACTTCTTTACTGCTTCTGGTCTCACCTCAGTTTACTCCCGAAGTGCCACAGCTGCCACTCTGCCCTGATTCATGGACAATCCCATCAAGTGACAGAATCTAAATATAACTTGGCTGTCTGCCTGGCTGGATGACTTTCTGTGTGTGCTCAGGGCAAAACACTAGGACTGTGCCTTCCCCACGCTTGCAGATCCAGATCCTTCCTTCGGAGTGGCACTCAGGGCATGGGCTTGGAATATGATGACAAAGAGAAAAAAAAAGTGTGTGTGTGTGTGGTAGGAGACAGCAAGGTCCAAAGAAAGATGGGAAATCTGCAAGGAGCCTTGGTTTGGGCAGGATATTCAAGTACCAGTTCACTGTTAGAATATCAACCAAAGGTTCTTTGCAGACTTCCCATTGGGGAAAATGAATCTTATAGGAATTCATCCCTTAGTCACTCTGCAAGGTTCTTAACCATGCCCCTGCTTTGAGTTTGGCCCTCATCTTATTCTGGACCCTCCATATTGGCTGGCTGACTAGCTGGATGGATGGCTACATAAAATAAAAACATTCTTGGGGCATGGTCACTTGGCCAAGATCATTGGCTTAGTGAGGGCACATCTGAGGCTTACACTAAAAGAATCTCCATCTTCTTCTGTTAATCTGCCCCATAGTTATACAGCAGGGTACTGGGAGCCCAGCATGGACAATCAAACAGTCACATGACCCTGGGGCAGAAATGAAGCAATGTGAAAGGAAGGCAGCCTACAGGAAAGGCTCACATCTGTGGATTGCCCTACTGGTCTTTCCATTGGGGATGCTCTCCTCTGCCTTCACTGGCTAGCTTCTACTCACCACAGAAGACTGAGCTCAAATTAGTTAAGTGGCAGGATACAACAAAAGATTTATAAAGACTAGAAGCCCTGCAGAACATATTTACCGGCTTAACTTTATATATTAATACCCCCAAATGTGCATATTAAGGTAGATATTACCAAGTTAAAGGATAAGCAGGAGGCTGTGAGAAAATAATTGTAACAAAGCATTACTTTCTATAATGTGTAACGAGCTCCTATAAATAAAAAGATAGATAAACAATTATAAAAACTCATGCAGGATGGATAAACAAACTATGGAACATTCATACAATAGAAGATTACTTAGTGATAAAAACAGGCAAAAGGATATGGGCAGGAATTTCAAGATTAAAAATAAAATAGGCAATTAACTTATGACTAAAACAGGAATCAGAGAAATGCAAATAAAACTTTATATCATCTTTCACCTATCAGATTGCCAAAATTTAAAAGACTGGGAAGATACAGTGTTGATGAGGGTGTGGGGAAACGGGTACTTTTATACACTATTGGTGGGGATGTAAATTGACAAAGTCTTTTTAGAAAAAAAACAAACTGGCAATTTGTACCAACAATAAAGTAGTTGCATCACTTTAGCTGTTCATTGATTGCTTCTCATATGTGCCTCAAAACTTGACTCCAGCCTTAGTTAAAATCAAAAGAAACCATTGATCACAAACATGTTTGCTGAGAAACCTGGAAAGGAAATCGATTTTTGCCAAAGTTATTTGAGAATGCAAGTGTTGTGCTGATTATTGCTAAGTGAGCAAGAGAAGGATGAGAAAGCGAACCCTGTTGGAGATTAGCCGGGGGCCACCAAAGATCTGATTTACAACTAAGGTGTAAATCGTGCTTCCTTGTCGTCAAGATGGCAGTTCCTCCAGATGTGTTTACTCGTATTTGAGGAGCAGGAACTAAAGAGGTTCTGTGAGATAGTCATCTGTTAGAGTACAAGCAGTTTTCTGTTTCTGTTTAATCTCATAAGAATGTAACCTTTAACCACAAGGTTTGGAATAACCATAAAACTTGTCAAATATATTTATTATGATAGATTGTATTTGTTCATTTAAGCCACAAACTACGTTTGTTTTAGGAAATTGAATGTGCTTACCTAATCTGTAAATGAAATAAATGGTTTTATAATAATTAATGTACCATTTTATAAATGTAGTCATTTGATTGCATGGACATCATTGCCTCAAGGAATTGCTGGGAGAGCTGGAGACCCTGGTTTGAGGTTATGGGGTGAGAACCACAACCAAAATTATGGTCTGGTGAGGACACCTACACTGTCATCCCACAGGGATGGATGCTGCAATGACATTGCCAATGACTGGGAACTTGTTGCCACTGTTGATAACAGAAACTGGTTGTTGCTGTCACCATCCTCATTACTGCTAGGGATGATGCTCCACTGTTTATGTCTTACCTCCTGATTAAAAATTCAGGACAGTGTATTTGACTGACTGCATGTAGGTCGTGTGCTCAGTTCTAGCTGCAAAGGACACTGGGAAAGTAAGTATCTGACAGTTTCAGAATGGCTATGCCATTCACCAAGACTATAAAAAGATGGGAACAGGGGTTCTAAATATAGGAAAGAAGTTCCAATACATAGGAAAGAGGTTCATATTCTGAGCAGTCAATAAAAATTATAAAAGTCCATGATAACTGGTTAATCCCAACTCTCCCCTTACTCAGTACCTGTGTTCAAACAAGTCAATGTTGTAACAGAAAATCACCTCACCATACTGACAGAACTCACTTTCAATTTATGGTCACAATCTCTTTTTTTTTATTTTATTTATTTACAGAGACAGAGAGAGAGTCAGAGATAGGGACAGACAGACAGGAACAGAGAGAGATGAGAAGCATCAATCATCAGTTTTTTCTTGTGACACCTTAGTTGTTCATTGATTGCTTTCTCATATGTGCCTTGACTGTGGGCCTTCAGCAGACCGAGTAACACCTTGCTCAAGCCAGCGATCTTGGGTCCAAGCTGGTGAGCTTTGCTCAAATTGGCGACCTCGGGGTCTCGAACCTGGGTCTTCTGCATCCCAATCCAATGCTCTATCCACTGCGCCACCACCTGGTCAGGCTATGGTCACAATCTCAAATGAGCTGGTAACACAACCAACCTATTCTCTTCCACTTTCCCAGTAAATTAATTTTTCTCCTTTCTGAGACACTATTTCTCTCTCCTCAAATCTCCAACATTTCCCCAGAAGCCTCCTGTTGTCTTTTTTTTTTTTTGCATTTTTCCAAAGCTGGAACGGGGAGACAGTCAGACTTCCGCATGCGCCCGACCGGGATCCACCTGGCATGCCCACCAGGGGGCGATGCTCGGCCCATCTGGAGCGTTGCTCTGCCCATCTGGGGCGTTGCTCTGCTGCATCCAGAGCCATTCTAGCACCTGAGGCAGAGGCCACAGAGCCATCCCCAGTGTCCGGGCTATCTTTGCTCCAATGGAGCCTTGGTTGCGGGAGGGGAAGAGAGAGACAGAGAGGAAGGAGAGGGGGAGGGGTGGAGAAGCAGATGGGCGCTTCTCCTGTGTGCCCTGGTTGAGAATCGAACCCAGGACTCCTGCACGCCAGGCCGACGCTCTACCACTGAGCCACCGGCCAGGGCCTGTTGTCTTTGTTTAGAGCTCTCTCAAGAAAACAGATGCCTTCAGAGGCAACTGCTCTTTCTGCCAATGCAATCCTTCTATATGGATCCCATCCTATCTCACCTACTCAAAGACTTCACTCCTGCAATCTCCCTTCTTTCACCTTCTACTGGATCATTCCTACGGGCATGCAAACGTATCTTCAGATGACTCATCTTCAAAAATGTAATCAAACAAGCCCAGGTCCCCTTCCAACTCTTGCCTCATTTGTTTGTTCCTAAAGAAAACTTATCATTAGAATCGTCCTTTCTTGCTGTCACTCTTCCTCATCTTCAACTTTCCAAGACTTTCTATCTTCTAAGACTTCCTCTAGTTTTCTCTTCCTTATAAAACTATTGTGCCTCCTCAGGACTCTGTCCTTAGTCTTCTGTCCTCTACCCACATTCTCTCCCTCAGTGATTTCCAGCCTTTTTTTTTTCCTCCATGAATTTTATCCTATTTCCCCTAAACTTGTTATTTTGAAATTTTTTAAGCTTACCAAAATGTTGGAAGAATAGTAATACCCATAGGTGCTTCCATGAAATTTATCAGTTGCTAACATTTTGCCAACATTTGTGTGTGCTCTCTTTATCTACCTCGCCTCTCCTAATCCCCACTTAACTTAATTTCTTGCTAAATCATTTGAAAGCAAGTTTCAATCAACATGACACCTCTCCCATAACTATTTTAGTATGTATCTCCCAAAATTAAAATAAAGGCTTCTTTAAGTAACTATAATATTATTACATCTAAGAAAATGAACAATAAATTAATATTATCTAATATGCAGTACTTATTCAAATTTTCCTAAATCTCTAAAATATGATTTTTTTTTTCTTTTTACTCAGGATCCACCAGGCAAGCCCACTAGGGGGCAATGCTCTGCCCATCTGGGGCTCCTGTTCTGTTTCAACTGGAGCCATATTTTTAGCGCCTGAGGTGAGGCCATGGAGCCATCTTCAATGCCTGGGGCCAACTTGCTCAAGCCAATAGAGTTTTGGCTGCGGAGGTGAAGAGAGAGAGAAAGAAAGAGAAGGAGGAGGGGTGGAGAAGCGGATGGTCACTTCTGCTGTGTACACTGATTGGGAATCGAACCTGGGACTTCCACATGCCAGGCAGATGCTCTACCACTGAGCAAACCGGCCAGAGCTCCAAAATATGATTATTTTTTTATTTTTTGTATTTTTCTGAAGCTGGAAACGGGGAGGCAGTCAGACAGACTCCTGCATGTGCCCCACTGGGATCCACCTGGCACACCCACCAGGGGGCAATGCTCTGCCCATCTGGGGTGTCACTCTGTTGCGACCAGAGCCAATCAAGCGCCTGAGGCAGAGGCCATGGAGCCATCCCCAGAGCCCGGGCAAACTTTGCTCCAATGGAGCCTTGGCTGCGGGAGGGGAAGAGAGAGACAGAGAGGAAGGAGAGGAGAAGGGGTGGAGAAGCAGATGGGCACTTCTCCTGTGTGCCCTGGCCAGAATCAAACCCAAGACTTCTGCATGCCAGGCCGACGCTCTACCACTAAGCCAACTGGCCAGGGCCCAAAATATGATTTTAATAGAAGTTTTTCTTTTAAATTCAAGATCCAATCAAGATTTACCTAATATGTTTGGTCATTTTATCTCTAGCCTCTTTTGTTGTAAAACAGACAACCTCTCCCCTGTGTTTTTATCCCTCAGAAAATTGATGTTTTTGAAGAACTTCCCCCTCTGATAATATGAATTTAGATCCATGATTCTCAAATGGGGTGATATTTCCACTTAGAGAAAATTTAGCAATGTTGGGAGACATTTTTGGTTGTCACAACCAGGTTGGTATATCTCAGTCCTTCTGGGCTGCTATAACAAAATGCCATAAACTGCACTTGCAGGTTTAGTTTCTGGTGAGAACCTGCCCTCTGGTACATAGACTGCTGTCTTTTTTGCTATAATGTCAAATGGTAAAAGGTGTGAGGAAACATTTTTGGGCCCCCTTTTAAAGGACACTAATCCCATTCACATGGGCTCTGCCCTTGTGACCTAAATTACCTCCCAAAGGACCCACCTCCAAATACTTTTACCTTGGAGATAAGTATTTCAACATATGAAAATCAGGGGGACTCAAACAATCAATCCACAGCAAGGTGCTACTGGCACAGTGGGTTGGATAGAGACCAGAAATGCTTCTAACCACATTTCTTTTAATGGTGTATGGTATAGAAACCAAGAACTGGATGCTTGTTGTGTTCATTGCTACTTAGGGTATCACTGCTTCTAAGTCCTTTCATTGGTCAAAGTAAAAATCAGGACCTCTTGAAAAAATATATTTTAAAAATCATAAATTAATATTAACACCACCAATTCAAATTCAACAAATACCACTCTGCCTTTGTCTTTCCATATTTGTATCTCCCTTCTGCCACAGTGAGATGTCTTGTTCTCAACAAAATCAATAAATACTGCTCACAAAAATTAGGGGATATTTCAAAATGAATATTAAACTATAAACCAGGGGTAGTCAACCTTTTTATACCTGCCGCCCACTTTTGTATCTCTGTTAGTAGTAAAATTTTCTAATCACCCACCGGTTCCACAGTAATGGTGATTTATAAAGTAAGGAAGTAACTTTACTTTATAAAATTTATAAAGCAGAGTTACAGCAAGTTACAGCATATAATAATAATTACTTACCAAGTACTTTATATCAAATTTTCGCTAAGTTTGGCAGAATAAATCTTTATAAAACAACTTACTATAGTTAAAATCTATCTTATTTATACTTTGGTTGCTCCACTACCGCCCACCATAAAAGCTGGAATGCCCACTAGTGGGTGGTAGGGACCAGGTTGAATAGTACTGCTATAAACCCTAATTGTGTGTGTGTGTGTGTGTGTGTGTGTGAGAGAGAGAGAGAGAGAGAGAGAGAGAGAGAGAGAGAGACAGAAAGAGACAGAGAGAGGGCTAGATTAGGACAGACAGACAGAAAGGGAGAGAGATGAGAAGCCTCAATTCTTTGTTGCGGCACCTTAGTTCATTGATTGCTTTCTCATATGTGCCTTGATGTGGGGGGCACAGCAGACAGACTGACCCCTTGCTCAAGCCAGCATCCTTGGGGTCAAGCTGGTGAGTCGTGCTCAAACCAGATGAGCCTGTGCTCAAGCCGGCAACCTCAGGGTTTCGAACCTGGATCCTCCGTGTCCCAGTTCAATGCTCTATCCACTGCTCCATTTCCTGGTCAGGCTAAATATTCCTTAATTTTTGTGTGCAGTATATTTGTTTATTTGTTCTATTTTATAATACATTCAAAAACAGTTTGAGAATTACTCCCTATATAGTCATTTGTATAAGTCTCTGATTTATCCAGTGTTTCTTTTTGTGCAAAAATAAACACAAATTCAAGCACTTCCAGAATGGCATGATAATACTTACCTGGCAGGGGAGACACGATGATCATGAAGGTGGATTTCCCAGGGTGAGGCTTACTCATTGCAGTCCTTATGTGCTGATCTCTGCGATTTCCCCAACTGTGAGAAACTCGACTGTATAATTTATGGTAGTGGGGAAATGCGTTCATGCTCTCCCCTACATCATTTGAAAACAACAACAGCCCTGAACGGATGGTTTGGTTGGTTGGAGCTTCGTCCCAAAGCACAGAAATTGCTGGTTTGGTCCCTGGTCAGGGCACATACGGGAGCAGACTGATGTTCCTGTCTCTCTCTCCCTCTCTCTAAAATGAATACAATAATCATTTAAACAACAATAACAACAAAAAAAACACACACACAAAAAACAGAGGCATAAAGTTCTTTGAAAATCTGTTCCTTCATAAAAGTAATAAAAACACTGGTAAAAATTGTCAAAATCAACTTTTTCAGAACTTTGAAAATAAAATGAAGGTTTGCTAAAATCCAAGGAGGATTTATTCAAGAAAAACTGCTGAAATAGATAAGAACAGAAAGCTGTCTGACATTTTAACTTACTCTATTCCCATCCCCTTCTCCTTAGCTGTCAAAACCAGCAGTTTCGCAGCCACTGGAGGGGACAGAATAGGTTTGAACTCAACTCTGAGTCCCCAACTCAGAAATTGTCACAGTTTGACCTGCCTGGCAGCTTTCTAAAAATTTCTTAAGGCTTGTTTAAATATTTTTTTTCATTTTTATTGAGTTTTAGAGAGAAAGGAAGGAAGAGAGAGATAGATTAGTTGTTCCACTGATTTATGCATTCATTGGTTGATTCTTATATGTGCCCTGGCCAGGGATGGAACCCACAACCTTGGCGTATTGGGATAGTGCTTTAACCAACTGAGCTACCTGGCCAGGGCTCTTAGGGCTTGTTTTTCTTTGAACTGACTCATAGTTCATACTCTATCACCAGGGTATGTGTTGAAAGAAAAATTTGCTGCAATTGTTTAACATCACAACTTCCAAAGGTGTTGATACTAGTAGAGGCTACAGGAGGCTGACCAAAGGCCTTAAAAGGAAATGCTGGGAAATGAGAGAAGCCCAAAGAGATCTTTTGTAATCTCTGACTTATTCTTAGTACTTTAGAAAGATACATGCATGTTCAAGGCTATGCACATGTCTAAGGAAGACATGAGAGGCCTCACTTCTGGTTGAGCTCAGGCTTTAAATAAGCAGGAGATGAAAACAGAATTGTAAATTGTTGGAGCACTGAAGTCCTGACCAAATACACACAGGGCCCGATGCCAAATGCTGTGAGACTTATTTTTTCAAGTTGTTAAAGGTAATCCCTGTCCAATTGTTAATTGACTATTAAACTAGTGGCTGCACAGACAAGAAATATAGTTTATAAAATTAACCCAGGAAAATCATCAAACAAACAACAATAACATCAATCACAAACTAAAACAATAACATATTCTGGGGAGGGCAGAATCTGACATCCAGAATTGCAACATTATATATTTTTTTTCTCTCTTTTTTTTTGTTTTGAAGCTAGAATTAGGGAGAGACAGTCAGACAGACTCCCGCATGTACCCAACCGGGATCCAACCGGCACGCCCACCAGGGGCGAAGCTCTGCCCACCAGGGGGCGATGCTCTGTCCCTCTGGGGCGTCGCTCTGCCGCGACCAGAGCCACTCTAGTGCCTGGGGCGGAGGCCAAGGAGCCATCCCCAGTGCCCGGGCCATCTTTGCTTCAATGGAGCCTTGGCTGCGGGACGGGAAGAGAGAGACAGAGAGGAAGGAGGGGGGGGGGGTGTGGAGAAGCAAATGGGCGCTTCTCCTATGTGCCCTGGCAGGGAATCGAACCCGGGTCCCCCGCACGCCAGGCCGACGCTCTACCGCTGAGCCAACTGGCCAAGGCCACATTATATTATTTTAAATGTCCAGTTTTCAAGAAAATTATGATTCCTAATGAGGAATTATTCATGTTGGCACATGAAAGTATAACCCATACACAGCAAATAAATCAGTCAAAACCAGTTGTCTCTGAAGTCCAGACATTGGTTTTACCATATAAAGACTTAAAATCAGCTACTGTGTGTGTGTGTGTGTGTGTATTTAAAGAACTAAAGGAAATAATGTCTAAAACTGAAGTATGAGAATGCTGCCTCACCAAATAGAGAATATCAATAAAAAGATAGAAATTATAAAAAGAGACCAAATAGAAATTTCAGAGTTTAAAAGTACAGTAACTGGGCCTGACCTGTGGTGGTGCATGGATAAAGCATTGACCTAGATTGCTGGTCGCAGGTTCAAAACCCTGGGCTTGCCCAGTCAAGGCACATATGGGAGTTGATGCTTCCTGCTCTTCCCTCCCTTTTCTCTCTCCCCTCTCTAAAATGAATAAATAAGATCTTTCAAAGTAAAAAATAAAAAAGGAAGAAAAGTACAGTAACTGAAATAAAAAATTCACTAGAAGGGTTAAACAGAATATTTGGTCTGATCTGTGGTGGCACAGTGGCTAATGTATCAATCTGGAATGTTGAGGTTGGTTCAAAATTCTGGGCTTGTCCAGTCAAGGCACATAAAACCATGAGTTGCTGCTTCCCACTCCTTACACCCCCTTTTCTTTTCTTCTCTTCCCCCTTTCTAAAAATCAATAAATAAAATCTAAAAAAATAGAATATTTAAACTAGCAAGAGAAATAATCAGTAAACTTGAAAATAGGTCATTTGAGATTATGCAGTCCAAGAAGTAAAAAGGAGAAAGAATGAAAAAAAAAAATGAATGGAGCTAAAGAGACCTCCTGTGGATACACATCAAGCGTGCTAACATGAGTAATAGGAGTTTCAGAAGGAGATATGAGAGAAAAAGACTATCTAAAAAAATAAAGGCAGAAAACTTCCCAAATTTGATGAAAAACTTTAATTTGCATATTCAAAAGGTTCAACTAACTCTAAGTATGATAAATTCAAATGAAGCATATCTAGCTGCATCACAGTAAAATTGTTAAAAATCAAAGCCTAAGAGAGATCTTTTTCTTTTTTTTGTGACAGAGACAGAGAGAGAGACAGGGAGAGGGACAGATAGGAAAAGACAAACAGGAAGGGAGAGAGATGAGAAGAAGCATCAGTTCTTCATTGCAGCACCTTAGTTGTTCATTGACTGTTTTCTCATATGTGCCTTGATGGGGGGAGGGGTTTCAGCACAGCAAGTGACCCCTTGCTCAAGCCAGTGACCTTGGGCTCAAGCCAGCAACCTTGGGCTTCAAACCAGCAACCTTTGGGTTCAAGCCAGTGACTCTACACTCAAGCTGGTAAACTCACGCTCAAGCTGGATGAGCCCACGCTCAATCCAGCAACCTCTGGGTTTCGAACATGAGTCCTCCAAGTCCCAGTCCTATGCTCTATCCGCTGTGTCACCACCTGGTCAGGCCTAAGAGAGATTCTTGAAAGCAACAAGAGAAAAGTGACTCATCAAATGCAAGAAATCCTCAATGACTTTAACAGCTGATTTCTCATCAAAAATCATGGATGCCAGAAGGCAGTGGGATGACATCTTGTGCTGAAGGAAAAGACTGTCAACTAAGAATTACATATCCTGCAAAATTATTCTTCAAAAAATGAAGGAGAAATTAGGATATTCCCAGATAAACAAACACTAAGAGAATTCATTGCTAGCAGAGCTTCCCTACAACCAATATTAAGGGGGAGTTCATTGTGCTGAAATGAAAGGACAGTAGACAGTAACTCAAATCCACACAAAGAAATAAAGAATAACAATAAAGCTAACTACATAGGTATAAGGCAGCATAAGTTTATTTTTGTTTGTAACTCTTTTTTTCCCTCTTATTCGATTAAAAAGACAAGTGTGTGAGGCAATAATTATAAAGTTGTGTTTATGGAGATATTAGTTTCCTCTTCTACTTTATCAGTAATTACATCCAACCAAAAGGCAGAGACAGGCAACTGATTTAAAAAATCATAATGTGTATGCTGTTTCAAGAGCCATTTAAATTCAAAAGCATTGAAAGGATGGAAAAAATAGTCTAAGGAAACAGTATTCAATGAAAAGTAGAATGGCTACTTAATACTATATAAGATATAAATTAAGGCAAAAAATGTTACTAGAGATAAAGAAGGGATTTTATTAAAATAAAAATTTAACATTTTAGAATTATATATACACCTGCTAACGGAGTCCTAAAATACATGATGCAAAAATTGACAGAATTGAAGGAAGATATAAAAACAATTCAACAATAACAGCTAGAGGCTTAAATATCCTATTTTTAACAATAGAACAGCTAGAAAGACTATCAACCAGGAAATAGATGAGTTAAACAACACTATAAACCAACTAGACCTAACAAACAGACACACAACAAAGGCAGAAAATACATTCTTTTCAAGTGCACATAGAACATTTCCAAAATAGATCATATATTAGGTTATAAAATAATCCCCAATAAGTTTAAATGAATTGAAGTCATACAGTGGGTATTCTTCAACTCAATGGAAATCAATAGCATAAAGATATTTGGTAAATTCATAAATATGTGGAAATTAAAATGCTTCTAAATAACCAATAAGTCAAAAGAGAAGATATCACAAAACACAATATATCAAAACTTATGGACTACAGCCTCACCAGTGGTGGCACAGTGAACAGAGCATCAACCAGAATGCTGAGGTCCCCAAGTCAAAACCCCAAGGTCACCAACTTGAGCTTGAGCTTGCCAGTTTGAATGCAAGGTCACCAGCTCCAGCACAGGATCATTGACATGATACAAAGTTCATTGGCTTGAGTCAGGGGTCACTGGCTCTGCTTGAGCCCTTCAGTCAAGGCATGTATGAAAAGCAATCAACAAACAACTAAAGTACTGCAACTATGAATTTATGCTTCATTTCTCTTCTTTCCTGTCTCTTTCCCTCTCTCTATCTGTCTCTGTCTATCTCTTGCTGAAAACAAAACAAAACAAAAAAAGAGGAGGGAATTAAACAAGCCAATACAAGGGTAAAACACTTAGTCCAGTGACTACATGATATACAATATACATTAAGTAAATACACAGTAATTAAATTTTTAAAATTAATTTTACAGAGAGAAGGGGAGCGGGGACAAGAAGTATCAACTCATAGTTGCTTCACTTTAGTGGTTCATTGGTTGCTTCTCATATGTGCCTGAACTGGGCAAGCCTAGGTGTTGTTGTTTTTTTTGTATTTTTCTGAAGTTGGAAACGGGGAGGCAGTCAGACAGACTCTTGCATGCCCCTGAAAGCCTAGGGTTTTTAAATGGCAACCTCAACGTTCCGGGTTGGTACTCTATCCACTGTGCCACTTAGGCCAGGCAGTACACAGTAATTTTTATTTCCAGGCAATTATGCCACTGTGTGGTTGATGTTATATAAAAGGGGAACTTAGAGAAGGGAGCATCCACCAGATGTAAAGATGTTTGTCTACCTAGCAAACTACATATAATGGATCCTCTTTGTTTCATTAATGAACAACTAATACAGACATGGAATCAGAATTTCTAATCATCATGAGATAAGCAATGTGATATGAATTCTGTCCAAAGCAAAGTAACCTGACATTTTAGTCTTGGGACTTTATCTAATATGTAAATGGAACTGTTCTGTTAGGCTTTGGGGTGGGAATACTATAAATTTCTGCTCTGGATCTCTAGGAATACCTTCACAGACTGACTTCTAAGGTGCAGGAATCCTTATTTCTCAGGATGAAAACTCCTAATCTAGGATAAAAGGACAAAAAGAAGCAAAGGAGAGGAGGAAAGAGACATTTATAAAGCAATTACTGTGTGTTAGGGGCTAGGTGCTTTATGGCGTCAGTCTTCCTGATGTGCCTGCCATGAGGCTGGTTTATTATACCCATTTTAAAGATAAGTAAACAGGAGCGCAAAGAGACTTAATAACGTGTTCTGAGTCAATAGCTAATCTGTGTCAGAATTTCCAGGTCTTCTGATTCTAAGCCTGGAGCACTTCCCTGGACATCAATCTACACTTGTGAGAGTATGACAGCAAAGTCATCCTTCAGTTTGGGGCACTCTCCCATATATTTCTCACTTGGGAGAGGAATAGGGCAAGGATAGATTAGAGCAATGATCCCCAATCACTGTCTTCCCACTCCAGGTCTCAGGAGGAGAAAGTATCTGATCACGGCCAAATGGACCAAGGGACAATTAGAGAGAGAGGGATCAAGCTGGGGGATTATAACTGAAAACATAATGGTGGCTACCCCATTCCTGGGAACCCTTAGAGAGGAAGCCAGCACACAGATTGGGACTTTCCAAGTCTCTATGTGACTGGAAGCAGATTGAGAGAGTCCCCTGATTCTTGTCCTTCCTCCATAACCTTCCTTGAAGCTGTCCCTTATTGAAAGCCAGAGAAGCCTGGCCTGTGGTGGTGCAGTGGATAGAGCATCGACCTGGAGTGTTGAGGTCACCGGTTCGAAACGCTGGGCTTACCCAGTCAAGGCATAGACGACAAGCAAGCAATGAATAAAGTGAAGCAACTATGAGTTGATATTTCTCATTCCCTCCTCCCCTTCTCTTTGTAAAATAAATAAACATAATCTTAAAAAAAAAAAAGAAAACCAGACAAGTATGGCGCCCTAATCCTACTCCATGGTCCCTTCCTGCTCTTGAGAATCTGGGACCAAGAGAGACAGAGCGAGAGAGAGAGAAGAGAAGAGAAGAGAAGAGAAGAGAAGAGAAGAGAAGAGAAGAGAAGAGAAGAGAAGAGAAGAGAAGAGGAGGGAGAGAGTGGAGAGAGAGAACAAGAGGGAGAGAGAGACCAAACCCCAAAACTACTCTGTGCTATTAGCTGAACCCCAAGTTGGGATACCTGGTCTGGTAACAATGTTTATATAATACTTTCAGAAACCACAGGATAGAATATTGAAATAGAATTTATCCAGGAAATTTTGGTTTATCTACTTTGTGGCCTACTGTCTACTTTTTCGGTTGTTGTGAGGAGTAAAGTGAAATAATATATGGGAAAGCATATAGTAAAACTTAAAAATGCAGCTAACATTACTATCATTACAGAATACTGAAGTAAAACGACTGTAAAGATGGTTCAGTCTAATCTTCCAACTGTAGCAGAAATCCCTTCTACAGCACACCTGACCAACTGCCCTTCATCTCTACTTACACACTTGCAGTGACAGGGACCTCATTCCCTAAAAGGTAGCTACTCCCCTCTCTGACTAGCTCTGGCTGAGAAAGTTCTTTAGGTTGAGTTGAAGTCTGTCTTGCTGCAATCTCTGGGCATACAACACATTTGTACTCACATCCTCTGGGATTTGCGGGCAGTCTTCATGGCCCAAGTCATTTTTCCCCCCCAGAATAACTTCTTACAATGTTTCCATGTACTTTGCACAGAATAAGTTTCAGATTCTTTTTTTTTTCTTTTTCCAAGTGAGAGGAGGGGAAATAGAGGGACAGACTCCCGCATGCACCACATCTGGGATCCACCCAGTGACCCCCATCTGAGGCCTATGCTCTGCCCATCTGGGGCCATGCTTGCAACCAAGTCATTTTTAGCACCTTAGGTGGAGGCTCCACAGAGCCATCTTCAGCTCCTAGGGCTGATGCACTTGAACCAACTGAGTCATAGCTGTGGGAGGGGAAGAGAGAGAGTGGGAGGGGAGAAAAAGAAAAGGGGGAGAGGAAGTGGTGGAGAAGCAGATGGTTGTTTCTCCTACGTGCCCTGACTGGGAATCGAACCTGGGACATCCACATGCCGGGCTGACGCTCTACCACTGAGCCAATAGGCCAGGTCCAGATTATTATTATTATTTTTTAAATTCCATTGAGCCCTAGCCGGACATCTTGGTTGGTTAGAGCATCATCCCAAAGTGCAGAGATTGCCAGTTCAATCCCTGGTTAGAGCACATACAAGAACAGATTGATGTTCTTTTCTCTCCTTCTCTCTCCCTTCCTTTTTCCTTTGAGACAATAAAATAAACATTAAAAAATTTTTTCCATTGGCCCTTGCTGGTTGGCTCAGTGGTAGAGTGTCTTCCTGGAGTGTGGATGTTCCAGGTTTGATTCCTGATCAGTGCACATAGGAGAATGGATCATCTGCTTCTCCACCCCTCCTCCTTTCCCTTCTCTCTCTCTCCCCACCTCCTGCAGCCATGGCTTGATTTATTTGAGCAAGTTGGCCCTGGGTGCTGAGGATGGCTTGGTGGCCTTGCCTCAGATGCTAAAAATAGCTCGGTTGCTGAGCAATGGAGCAACACCCCAGACGGGCTTGCTGGGTGGATCCCAGTCAGGGTACATGTGGGAATCTGTCTCTTTGCCTCCTCTGCTCTCAATTAAAAAAAAGAATTCCATTGATTTGAGAGAGAGAGAAAGGGAGAGAAATAGAGGAAGGAGGAGAGAGAGAGAGGAGAAGAGAGAGTGCGAGAGAGAGAGAGGGGGGGGAGGGAGGAGAACAGAGAGAGAGAGAGAAAGAAGTATCAACTGCCTAACCTGTGGTGGTGCAGTGGATAAAGCATCGACCTGGAACGCTGAGGTCGTCAGTTCAAAACCCTGGACATGCCCAAACAGGGCACATACAGGAAGCAACTATGAATTGATGTTTCCTGCTTTTCTCCTCACTTTCTCTCTCTCCCCAAATCAATACATAAAATCTAGAGAAAAAAAAAAGAAGCATCAACTTGCTGTTCCACTTAGATGTTCCATTTAATCGTGCACTCATTGATTGCTCTCATATGTGCTCTGATGTGGGATTGAATCCCAACCTCCGCATACTGGGACAATGCTTTATCCACTGAACCATTCCACCAGGGACAAGTTTCAGATTCTTTATTCCTTGAGGTTCCACCCCCCCCCACCTCCAGCTGGTCAGCATCCCCTTGAAAATAATGGTGCCTAGAACAAACACAACCAATGCAGCAGATTTGACTGGACCAGGGCAAAGCACAGGAGAGGTGTCACCTCTTATAATGTACACTCTGTGACTCTATCAATGAAGCACAAAATGAGTGCTTTTCAGCAGTTGCTTCGAATTTGCTCATTTGAAGCTTGTAATCAGCAAGTACTCCAAAATATTTGTCATCTAAACTACATCGAAGTTTGTGCTCCCCAGGTTTATAATTTGTTTATATGGATCTGGGTTAAGAAATATCACACTGCCAGAACCTTAGAAGGTAGGCTTCTATGTGCCTTCCTTAATCGCATGCCCCTCCCTGCCTGCTCCAGGAACCACTGTCATGACTTCTGTGATACTGGTTCTCCTCCTATCTTTACAGTTTACCAACTATATGTGCATAGTATTTAGTTTTGCCTGTTTTGGAACTTCATATAAATGGAATCATGCTGTCTTTTATAATTCGCTTCTTTCTCTCAAAATTGTGAGATTCATTTATGTTGATTATGTAGCTGTAGTTTGTTCACTTTAATTGCTGTAGAGTATTCCATTGTATGAATATTTTAAAAATTGATCCATTCTACTGTTGATAAAGATTTGGGTTACTTATGTATTG
Organism: Saccopteryx bilineata; assembly: GCF_036850765.1. Lineage (NCBI taxonomy): Eukaryota > Metazoa > Chordata > Mammalia > Chiroptera > Emballonuridae > Saccopteryx > Saccopteryx bilineata. The sequence goes on along the minus strand of NC_089491.1, from coordinate 354,635,948 downwards.
ATTGTATTATGCACTATGAATATTCTTGTATGTGTCTCCTGGGGTATGTGCGCAACGTAATTGATAAGTAATTATTTTATGTGTTTAAATTTTATCTCCCCATTTCCTTCACAACATAAAAATGATCTCTTTTACACTTAATGAAGTCTTGAAGTACATGTTAGTTTTATTTAAATATATACCTAAGGGTGGACTTGCTGGATTTTGGGGTTTAACCTAAAAATATGAAAATGTACATAACTCTTACATCTTCTATCTGATTTAAAAATTTTCAACCACCTCCTTGACATGGGGAGCTCTAAGTATCCAAACCAGCAGACTGAGCATTTCTTTTTTTTTTTTTTTACAGAGACAGAGAGAGAGTCAGAGACAGGAATACATAGGGACAGACAGGAATGGAGAGAGATGAAAAGCATCAATCATTAGTTTTTCCTTGCGACACCTTAGTTGTTCATTGATTGCTTCCTCATATGTGCCTTGACTGTGGGGCTACAGCAGACCAAGTAATCCCTTGCTGGAGCCAGTGACCTTGGGTCCAAGCTGGTGAGCTTTGCTCAAACCAGAGGAGCCCGCGCTCAAGCTGGCGACCTCGGGGTCTCGAACCTGGGTCCTCTGCCTCCCAGTCCGGCGCTCTATCCACTGCGCCACAGCCTGGTCAGGCTGAGCATTTCTGAGTGACGATTTTGAGGATATGGTTTCAAGCCCCAGATTATGAATGCAATAAATGTGTCTCTTACTCACTGAAGGAGAGACCCTTCTGTTGAGGGCATTTGAAACTGCTATCTTACGGCCCCTGTCTCATATTAGTCATCACAAGACAGAGAGTGCACTGGGCTGCCCTATCCTGGACAAAGGTCTCCCTGCTAAGCATGGATTTGCTCACCCAGGAAACTAATTTATAGAGAGGTGGGGGTGGGGGAGAATGTTTGCTCTATCAAAGACACAGCAGCCATTTGAAGATATTAACTGCTCAAAAAACTCAAGTGTCTATATTGTTTTTTTCTTAATATTAGCAAGATTTAGGGCAAAAGTATAAATAGCTACATGTCTACCTTAAGTATTTAAAATTATAAATCATTTCAACTAACTGTTAACCTTAACATAATTCTATTCTATTTTGACAAATATACAACTTCAATGATGCAGAAGAACTGGTTCAAATTTAGAATTCCTGGACTCGTATTTATGCACTTGAATGAGGTGGTGAGGGGAGTGCGCAATGCTGGCTCATAGCCCATCTGCCTTCTTTTCCCACCTCTGTCCTGTACTAGGGATCTGTGAACACAAGACTCAAATGTCCAAATGCTGTGTGACTTACCCAAACACAGCTGCCCCTTAGCCACTTTTAGGGATGCCTTGACTCTGCCCTAGAGAGAATGGATCTAGGGAAGAGACTACAGCCTCCATCCATTTAGGGAGGGAATTCTGGGGTCTGGGGTTCCCGGAACTTGGTCCGGAAGGAGGAGCACAAACGCCAGGTGGGCCTGTCCCCTGGAACCTGTGGACTCACCCTGTGGTAGGACTGTGGCCAGAAACCGGCTACAGGGCAGTCTCGAAACTAGGGGCCTAAGGCAGGCTCTGTTGTCCAGGTATAAAGGCAATTCTGTCTCTATATATCATCGCTCTCCCATTCTGAGTGCAGGGGCTGTAAATGGCCTCCGCATTTACCGCATTGCAAGTCACATCGTACACAGGTGCAGAACAGAAAGTGGGTAACAGTTCCTCACATTTTACCTTGTTTAAACTCTTCTTAGCCATTATGCAAATGAAGCCTGAGGTTCAGAGGTTAAATGACTCGTCCAAGGTCACAGTTAGAAAAACTAGAGGCTGGATTTGCACTCATTTCACCATCCAGCTTTCTCCCTCATCCTTTTTATACTTACTGAGTTTTAATTGTATTTATTGGCATGGCACTGGTTAACATAATTATACAGGTTTCAGGTGCTCAATTGTACAACACATCTCCGTACACCGTAATGTGTATTAGCTCCCCCAACCGCCCTCTTTTTTTCTTTGCTTCTGTTCCGGGGCGGAGGACTGAAAGCCGCGCCTCTAAACTGCTGGGCTTCTCCACCACAATCTCTCCTTCATTAGCCTACACCCCTCACTCTCTTCTCCCATTCAGCCTCTTCCAGCGTTCCCGCAGCCGCCGCGGCTGCACCGGGAACCTCCCCACCCACGGGGACCCTGTCGCCTCACGAAGCCCCGCCCTCCCCTCGGGGCAACGTCACGTGCCGCCCATCCACCCGCGCCTGCGCACTGCTTATTTCCCGCTGTCAGGATGAGGAGGCGGAGGTCGGCGCTCGGGTCCGTCTCTGCCCGCGGCTGTGGCGGCGCCGGCGGCTCCAGCCTTAGCGGTTCCTCCCTGGGCGGTGGCGGCGGCGGCTCGGTCGACGCCTCCTCCGCCAGCTGAGCCCGCGGGAGCCCGGGACGCCGCTTCCCCGCCCACCCCCTCCCTGAGGCCCGCCGCCTGGCCATGGCGCAGCCGGGCCCGGCTTCTCAGCCTGACGGTGAGGCGCCCACCAGGGCGGGCGCGGCCTGCCCGGCGCCGGTGTCGCGGTGGAACCTCCGGGCGGCAGGGAGGGCGCGCGCAGGTCCCGGGCGGGTGACCCCGCCGGGCGGAGGCGGGAGCGCGCGGGCTCCGGCGCCGGCTGCGCGCGAGAGTGGCGTGGGGGCCTGGGTGGCCGTCGTTGGGGAGGGGGCGGGAGGCGCGGGCGGCACCGCTAGCGGAAGGCAGAGGGAAGGGCGTGGGGAGGTTACGGTGGACCTGGCAGAAGCTGGGGAGCGTGGAGGGGGCTGCCGTGGGATAACCGGGGGCCGGCACGTGGGCTCTGCCCCCGGTGGGGGGGATGGAAATCCAGAACGTTAAAAAAATTGCTTAGCTGTGGTGTGTCCTCCTCCCTCCCCCAATCCGTGCAAACCGAGCGCTTTTTACCCAGTTTTGTGACAAAAGTAGTTGGGAGCAGTAACTGGATTTGGTAGCGTTCCTTGAGAGTCTGTGGTTTCACGGTAAGTGTAGGAGCCTGGGAGCCTAAAGGACCTGGAAACTTCACTGAGAGGTTCTGGGCAAATGTCTTTCTTAGCCTCTTTATCAGTATTCTCTTAATGAAAAGAAGTTAATTCATGCCTTTATCTTTTATTTGTAAAGATGGCAGCATGTATGTTTGCAGAGTGATTAGTATTATTATCGCAGTATTGAGGAGAGTGGTGTTTGAGAACGCTGAAGTGGATGGAGGAAACGTGTTTTTTAATATCACATTCTTGGAATGAAAAAGACCCCATCCGAAATAATCTGAGTTGGTTGTCAGAGATCCTTCATGATCTTCTGGAAAACCGACTGAGCTCCGCTTCATAAATTGACATGCTTCAAGGTTTTTACTACGTGGAGTTATGTTTGGAAAGAATATGTTTGCTCTTTGGCAAGGTCCTACTATATCTAGTCGAAAAAGTTCTTTCAGGTATATATCCATAATCAGCGTGTGTGCTAAGCCTTTTAAAGTATTTGTGGAATATTGGGATGTGGTGCTGGGTCCATAGTAGGTACTTAAAACTTGCTTCTTAGGGTTGTCTCAAAATAACTTTTTATTGAAAACTTTACTCTTTGTTCTTGCTTTTAGGGAACCTGAAACAATGTTATCAGATTTTAAGGCTAGCTTATTGGAAGTATGCTTCAAAGCCTGTTAGCCTCTAGTTTTAGGTTTTGTTAGTAGCTTGAGGAGAGATGCCCAGTATCTTCACCTGTAGCTGTATAAGAATCTGTCTACTGTTTCCTTTCAGCAGAAGAGAAGGGAGGCATTTCTGTTTGGCTTTCAGAGAGCGGAAACTGGCATGTTTTCAGGCTACATTTTAATTCTCACCTTTTGCATTTGGTGTCAGGGAAGAAAACTGCATTTTCCACAAACCCCTCTTTGTTACTGCAGACAGAGGCAGAATACAGAGAGCTCCAGTGACTTCTGGTTCTGATCTGGAGTGGTAGGTATGTTTAGCTGGTTGCTGCCGTCTCTTGAGTTGCATGGAAACAAACTCTAGGGCAGCTCAGGTGACATGACAGCCTGGAATCAAAATTCCCTGCCTCTTGCAAGATGTGAAATGATCTTCCTTGTAGATAGGCAGAAGTGACTAAGCACTTGAAAGAGACTAGGAAAATTAACTTTAGGAAATCTTGTATTCTTGCTATTCTTAGTGCATGTTTCTTCCCTATTTTTTAAATCCTGTGACTCCAGGATGAGATTTAGTTTGCATAGATTGCAGTATTTATTTTCAATTAGCGTAGCAAATGAGAGCCACAGCTATTATTTACAAAAGGAGAGAGGCCCTGGCCGGTTGGCTCAGCGGTAGAGCGTCGGCCTAGCGTGCGGAGGACCAGGGTTCGATTCCCGGCCAGGGCACACAGGAGAAGCGCCCATTTGCTTCTCCACCCCTCCGCCGCGCTTTCCTCTCTGTCTCTCTCTTCCCCTCCCGCAGCCAAGGCTCCATTGGAGCAAGGACAGCCCGGGCGCGCTGGGGATGGCTCTGTGGCCTCTGCCTCAGGCGCTAGAGTGGCTCTGGTCGCAACATGGCGACGCCCAGGATGGGCAGAGCATCGCCCCCTGGTGGACAGAGCGTCGCCCCTGGTGGGCGTGCCGGGTGGATCCCGGTCGGGCGCATGCGGGAGTCTGTCTGACTGTCTCTCCCTGTTTCCAGCTTCAGAAAAATGCAAAAAAAAAAAAAAAAAAAAAGGAGAGAGAATTTGGTATATTTGAGTGCTTTGTGTCACTGTCTTCTTAGAAGTTCATCTTGGGGATTTGCTTTTTCTCTTTAGCTGAGCTTAATATAGATCACTTCTTAAACACTTTATTTATTTATTTATTTATTTATTTTTCCAAAGTGAGAAGCGGGGTGGCAGACAGATGCCTGCAATGCACCCTACCAGGATCCACCTGGCATGCCCACTAGGGGGCGATCCTCTGCCCATCTGGGACATTGTTTCTTTAGGGCTGGAACCATTCTAGCGCCTGAGGCAGCGGCCATGGAGCCATCCTCAGCGCCCGGGCCAACTTTTCTCCAGTGGAGCCTTGGCTGCAGAAGGGGAAGAGAGAGAGAGAGAGAGAAAGGAGGGGGGAAAGGGTGGAGAAGCAGATGAGCGCTTCTCCTGTGTGCCCTGACCGGGAATCGAACCCGGGACTTCCACACACTAGGTCGACGCTCTACCACTGAGCCAACCCGTCAGGGCACACTTCTTAAATACTTTATAGTTTTAAGCATGCTAAAATTTCCTAGCTGCTGACTTAAGAAAATAAAAACAGTTGCAGAATTTTTTTTTAATTTTTATTAATTTTTATTTATTGTGTTCCAGAATTCTTTTAGTCAAACTGACAGTAAAAGATAACTGCTTAGTTTATTTTAATTTTGATTTTATTCCATTTTGGAAGCAGTTGTCTTTTTTATAATAACTTGAAAAAAAATTTTTTTTATATTGGGTTTTGCAAGAGAGGAAGGGGGAGAGAGAGAGAGACAGAAACATCTTTTCCTGTATATGCCCTGACTAGGGATTGAATCAGTAATCTCTGTGCTTTGGAACAATACTCTAACCAATCGAGCCATCTGGCCAGAGCAACAGTTGTCTTTTATGTTAACATTGTTTTCTTTAAAAATTTTTTCAATTACATTTATATTAATTTCAGGTCTGCATAATATATGATTAACATTTATAAAACTTACAAAGCGATCACCCTAATAAGTCTAGTACCCATGTGACACCATACTGTTGTTGCAATATTATTGACTATCTTCCCTATACTGTACCTTACTTCCCTGTAGACTGTTTTTTTCAGAGACAGAGAGAGAGTCAGAGAGAGGGATAGACAGGGACAGACAGACGGGAATGAGAGAGATGAGAAGCATCAATCATCAGTTTTTCGTAGCGCGTTGCAATACCTTAGTTGTTCATTGATTGCTTTCTCATATGTGCCTGACCATGGGCCTTCAGCAGACTGAGTAACCCCTTGCTTGAGCCAGCGACCTTGGGTCCAAGCTGGTGAGCTTTTGCTCAAACCAGATAAGCCCATGCTCAAGCTGACGATTTAGGGGTCTCGAACCTGGGTCCTCGTCATCCCAGTCCGGCGCTCTATCCACTGCGCCACCGCCTGGTCAGGCTTTAGACTGTTTTTATATCTGGCAATTTGTGCATCTTAATCTGCCCCCACCCCACCCCGTTCTCCTCAGCCTTGCCTTTTTTTTTTTCAGTTTTATTGGTGACATCTCTGTTTTCATGGAGATGTGGTATGTTAAGAAAAGAATTGATAGAATTGATTTGTGTGTAAATGATAGGATTAAATGTAATACTTTTTATTCTCTTTGATTTGTTTTTCTTTTTGAGAGAAAGACAAGAAAGGAGAGATGAGAAGCATCATCAACTGGTCACTTTAGTTGTTCATTGATTGCTTCGCATATGTGCCTTGACTGGGGGGTTGGGGGCTCTAGCCAAGCCAGTGACCCTTTGCTCAAGCCAGTGACCTTGGGATCATGTTGATGATCCTGCACTCAAGCCTGCGACCTCAGGGTTTCAAATCTGGGATTTCAGCATCCCAGACCGACGCTCTGTTCACTCTGCCACCACTGGTCAGGCATCCCTGATTTCTTACTTTGTAAAAAAAATTGTTTTGTTTTTAGATTTTTATTAATTTTAGAGAGGAGGGGGGGGGAGAGAAGTAGGGGGAGGAGTAGGAAGCATCAACTCCCATATGTACCTTGACCAGGCAAGCCCAGGGCTTCGAACCAGTGTCATCAGCATTCCAGGTTGACACCTTACGCACTGTGCCACCACAGGTGAGGCTATTTTGTAAACTTTTGAAAAAGTTTTGTTCTTTATTGATGGAGCATCTTACTTGTTTACAATGAAGGTAATTTTATTTTGGATTTTGTTTATGAGTCGTTCTCTTTTTTCTTGAATAAAGGTAATTTTAATAGCTAAACAAAATTTAACTGATTATTCCATTTTACCTTGAGAATTCAAAGACATTAATTTTTAAATCATTAAATTTTATATTTTAAAATTTAAGTTAAACTATATCTTAAAGTGTTTGGTCTGATTTTACTTTATTTCTTTTTTATTTAAAATCTGTCTTCTTAAAAGTGTCCTGGAATGCTGAGGTCTTGGGTTCAAAACCCCGTGCTTATTGGGTCAAGGCACATACAAGATGCAACTTCTATAAATTGATGCTTCCCATTTGTACCTTCCTTCTCTCTGTTCTCTCTCTAAAATTGATAAATAATTTTAATTAAGTGAGAGGTGGGAAGGCAGAGACAGAATCCCACATGCACCCCGACCAGGATATACATGGCAAACCCCCTAAGGGTGATGCTCTGCCCATCTGGGGCCACTGCTCCGTTGCTAGGCAATGAGCTATTTTAGCAACTCAGGCAGTGCCATGGAGCCATTCTCAGCACCAAGGGGCCCAGCTTGCACAAACCAAGCCATGGCTGCAGGAGGGAAAGAGAGAGGAGGTGGGGGAGGGGTGGAGAAGCAGATGGTCGCTTCTCCTGTGTGCCTTGTCTGGGAATAGAACTTGGGACTTCCACATGCTGGGCTGATGCTTTACCACTGAACCAACTGACCAGGGCCTAAAATATTTTTTAAGAATTAAAAACTATTTTCTAGCCTGACCTGTGGTGGCACAGTGGATAAAGTGTCAACCTGGAATGCTGAGGTCGCCAAACCGAAACCCTGGGCTTCCTGGTCAAGGCACATGTGGGAGTTGATGCTTCTTGCTCCTCCCCTCCTCTCTCTCTCTCTCTCTCTCTTCCCTCTCTCTAAAGTGAATAAACTCCAAAAACAAACAAAAAATCCCTTATATTCTAAAAAGTATGTATATTAAGAAGTATGTCTTCCATTTCCTAGAGGTGACCTCTATTAAGTTTTTGGTTCTTTTTGACTTTTTTTCTGTAATTACACAGACATTCTACCTTTTGTAAACCCTGTCCTGAAATGGATGTGTTTTACATCAGTAATTTTTAACCCTTTTTATCTCATGACACATATAAACTAATTATTAAAATCCTGTGGCACGCCAGAAAAATATAGTTTTTGCCTATCTGACAAAACACACACAAATGGCATCATTTTTATTCACACTGGGCAGCTATTATGTTGGCAGTTGTCATTATTTTGACAGGTATAGCATATTTTAAAATTTTTTGTGGCACACCAGTTGAAAATCACTTTTACATATGTAGGTCTGCAACTTGTCTGTTTCATTTCATAATGTTAGCTAAAAAAAATGTTATCTAGAATTATTATATACTTATAAATAGTTATGTGGCCAGGTAATGTGCTGTATGTACTATATGCATTATTTCAGGAAATAATCATGTCAGTAAGGTGTGTACTATTGTAATATTATTGTTCCTATTTTATTGATAAGGAAACTGAAGCCCGGAGAAGTTAAAAGTGTCTAGAGTTGTATGACTAGGAAATGGCAGAGAGCCAGGATTCAAATCCAGGTCATCTGATGTCAGGGCCCTCTGGTCTATTTACTAGATCATGGACTACTTGTTAGGTCAGTGTTATAGATCTACCTCATTCTTGTTACAGAGTATTTCATCACATGCGTGTACCACACATAGTTTATTTGTCTATTTCTCAGTTGATGGACAAGTAGATTGTTGTAGATTTTTTTCATTATTTTATAAGCAGTGCTGGATTAAATATACTTTTACATATTTTTCTGGTACTCTAAGTCTGTAAGAATACTGAATTAAAGGACATGAGCTCTGAGAGGTTTAAATTTTAATAGCTATTGCTAGTTTGCTTACAAAAGTATCAATTTACATACCTCCAACAGTGTATGAGAGGGCAGATTTCCCTTACACTCTTACAAGCCCTGGATAATATCAGTTGTTTTAAATTTGTGTCTTCTGATGGATTAAAAAAATGATATTCTTCAATTAACAAGTGTTTCCATGTCTAGTCTATGGCAAGCCCTATACTTGGCTCTAGAAAATAAAATAATGAACAGAACCAAACCTAGTCCTCATTCTTAGGTAGTGAATCAGGTGGCCATTAATTATAGATAACCCCACAGAAATATATAGAACTGTTCTCCCAATAAGAGTGTGTACTACTTGCCAGGCACACTTCTAGGCATTTGGAATACCATTAGTGGGCAACATAGATAATAAATAACCTGGCCCTAGTGTGGGAGAAACAGATGTTAAACAACAAACAGAGGCAAATGATATGGATTGTTATGTGATAAGAGCTATGAAAAAAAATAGAGCAGGGTAAAAGGAAGGATAGTCTGGTTTTAAATAGGGTGGTCAGAGTAGCTTTATTGACAAGATGACATTTGAGCAAAGATTTGAAGGTGATAGAGGAGGTTTCCATGAGGATATCTGGAGGAAGAGTGTTCTAGACAGAGGGATCCATTTTTCTTATGCCTTAAAGCAGGAGTCGGGAACCTATGGCTCGCGAGCCAGATGTGGCTCTTTTGATGGCTGCATCTGGCTCGCAGACAAATCTTTGATAAAAAATATAATGTTAAAAATATAAAACATTCTCATATATTACAATCCATTCATTTCCTACTGCTCATGTTCATGGTTGCGGGTAACTGGAGCCAATCACAGCTGTCCTCTGGGACAACACCAAATTTTTATTGGATAATGCGAAAGGTACATGGGTTGTGAGGTCAGGAAGTAAACTTCCCTCCTTTTAATCAAGTAGTCAGCTAGCTAATTGCAGAAACCCTTTTGACGAAGAAGATGGCTAAAAGAAAAAAAGATGAGGAGTATCGTACTTTTCAGCAGGAATGGACAGAGAAATTCGTCTTTGTGGAGAGAGCAGGTTCTGCAGTGTGTCTAATATGCAATGATAAAATTGCATTGATGAAATGGTCAAATATAAAGCGGCACTTCGACACACACCATACTACATTTGCATTGAAATATCCAGCGGGGAACAGCAGGAAGAAAGCATGTCAAGAACTACTGTGCAGAGTGCAAGCTACTCAGCAGCAACTCCGTGTTTGGACCCAACTGGAATTCAGTTAGCTGTGCTTTTGCTTTAGCAATTGTGAGAAATGGAAAGACATTCACAGATGGGGAGTATGCCAAAACATTCATGCTTGATGTTGCTAATGAACTTTTTGACGACTTTTCAGATAAAGACAAGATAATCAAACGAATAAAAGACATGCCTCTGTCGGCAAGAACTGTTCACAATCGTACCATCATGATGGCAAATCAAATTGAGGCAACACAGCCTGACTAGGCGGTGGCGCAGTGGATAGAGCGTCGGACTGGGATGCAGAGGATCCAGGTTCGAGACCCCGAGGTCGCCAGCTTGAGCACGGGCTCATCTGGTTTGAGCAAAAAGCCCACCAGCTTGGACCCAAGGTCGCTGGCTCCAGCAAGGGGTTACTCGGTCTGCTGAAGGCCTGTGGTCAAGGCACATATGAGAAAGCAATCAATGAACAACTAAAGTGTTGCAACGTGCAATGAAAAACTAATGATTGATGCTTCTCATCTCTCTCCATTCCTGTCTGTCTGTCCCTGTCTATCTCTCTCTCTGTAAATAAAATAAAATATAAAAAAAAATTGAGGCAACACAAGTAAAGGACATAAATGTAGCACCATTTTCTCTCGCTTTGGATGAGTTAACAGACGTAAGCCATTTATCCCAGGTCAGCGTGATTGCAAGGTATGCTATTGGTGACACACTATGTGAGGAAAGTCTTGCTGTTTTGCCTATGAAAGAGACAAGAGGGGAGGATTTATTCAAGTCTTTCACTGAGTTCACTAAAGAAAAAAAATCTACCGAGGGATAAACTTATTTCAGTATGTACTGATGGTGCTCTGTGCATGGCGGGGGAAAACAGAGGATTCGTAGCACTTCTTCGTGAACATGAAAAGAGACCCATCCTAAGTTTTCACTGCATCCTACATCATGAGGCGCTTTGTGCTCAGATGTGTGGTGAGCAGCTTGGTGAGGTGATTTCGCTGGTCATTCTGGTGGTCAACTTTATTGTTGCCCGAGCTTTAAATGATCGCCAGTTTAAAACATTGCTGGATGAAGTTGAGAATAATTATCCTGGTCTGCTTCTGCACAGCAATGTGCGTTGGTTGTCAAGAGGGAAGGTGCTCAGCCGTTTCACGGCTTGTCTGAACAAAATCCGGACTTTTCTTGAAATGAAAAACGTCGAGCATCCTGAGTTAGCTAACGCTGAGTGGCTCCTGAAGTTCTACTATCTCGTGGACATGACTGAACATCTGAACCAGCTCAATGTGAAAGTGCAAGGCATTGGAAATACAGTCTTATCCCTTCAACAGGCAGTGTTTGCATTTGAAAACAAGCTGAACTCATCGCCGACATTGAAACAGGTCGTTTACTACACTTTGAAAAACTGGGAGAGTTTAAAGATGCATGCACAGCAAGTGACCCTGCTCAACATCTTGATCTCCAGCAACTAGCGGGCTTCATATCTAATCTCCTGCAATTATTCAAAGTGCGCTTTGGAAAATTTCGTGAGTGCACTCATCTTTTGAAGCTCATCACCCATCCACACAAGTGTGCAGTGGACAGCGCCGACCTGAGTTACATCCCCAGTGTCTCCGTCAGAGATTTTGAGCTATAAGCTGCTGACCTGAAGGCCTCAGACATGTGGGGGAATAAGTTCAAGTCACTGAATGAAGATTTGGAAAGACTTTCACGACAGCAAGCGGAGTTGGCGAGCAAACACAAGTGGGGAGAAATGAAAAAACTTCAACCCGCGGACCAGCTGATTGTCAAAACTTGGAACGCACTTCCCGTCACATACCACACACTGCAACGTGTGAGTATTGCTGTACTGACAATGTTTGGCTCTACATATGCATGTGAGTAGTCTTTCTCACACCTAGAGAATGTTAAGACCAACCTATGATCACGTTTAACGGATGGAAGTCTCAACGCCTGCCTGAAGCTTAACCTCACCACGTATCAACCAGACTACAAAGCCATCAGCAAACCCATGCAGCACCAGAAGTCGCATTAATGGTAAGAAGTACTTTATTCATCATTGGTTAGCAACAGCATAACAACGTTATTAAAAAGAATTCAGAGACTTACTGTACTTTAAAAGTGTTGGTCTTACATAAAATGCACACATTTACTTATATTTAGTGTTAAACATATTGTATGGCTCTCACGGAATTACATTTTAAAATATGTGGTGTTCATGGCTCTCTCAGCCAAAAAGGTTCCCAACCCCTGCCTTAAGGAAAGAGTGTATATTTGGGAATGACATGGAGGCCAGTGTGGCTGGAATGAAGTTATGGAAATTTAGGGAGGTGAGAGAGGGGAAAAAAGAAGGGAGTGGTAGGATGTGTGGTAAGAGGTAGTGGGGTGTGGGCTGATCTTGTTGGATCCTACATTGTAGCCAAAGTTGTAAATATTGGCTTTCACTATGGGGATCCATTGAAAAGGTTTTGAGCAAAGGAGTGATATGATCTGACTTAATATATGTTTTTATAAATCACTCTGGCTGCTAGATTGGCAGTAAAGGGAGGTAAAGGAAGCATTAATTCGGGAAAAAAATGATGAGGCTTGGACCAAGGGTATATTGATAGAGGTTACATTCTAAAGCAGGGGTCGGGAACCTTTTTGGCTGAGAGAGCCATGAACACCACATACAATATATTTTTTTTAATTTTTATTTTTTTTACAGAGAGAGTGAGTCAGAGAGAGGGATAGACAGGAATGGAGAGAGATGAGAAGCATCAATCATTAGTTTTTCATTGCGCGTTGCAATACCTTAGTTGTTCATTGATTGCTTTCTCATACGTGCCTTGACTGCGGGCCTTCAGCAGACCAAGTAACCCCTTGCTGGAGCCAGCGACCTTATGTTCAAGCTGGTGGGCTTTTCCTCAAACCAAATGAGCCCGCACTCAAGCTGGCGACCTCAGGGTCTCGAACCCGGGTCCTGTTCATCCCAGTCCGACACTATCCACTGCGCCACCGCCTGGTCAGGCCACATACAATATTTTAAAATGTAATTCCATGAGAGCCATACATCGACCTGTGTACGTTATGCATTATCCAATAAAAATTTGGTGTTGTCCCGGAGGACAGCTGTGATTGGCTCCAGCCACCCGCAACTATGAACATGAGCAGTAGGAAATGAATGGATTGTTAATACATGAGAATGTTATATATTTTTAACATTATTTTTTTTATCAAAGATTTGTCTGCGAGCCAGATGCAGCCATCAAAAGAGCCACATCTGGCTCGCAATTCATAGGTTCCCGACCCCTGTTCTAATGGTATGGCCAACAGGATTTGGATTAGATATGGGATGTAAGAGAGAGAGGAGTCAAGGATCACTTAAAGGTTTTTGACCAGAGTAACTAGTGAGATATACAAAATGCTTTGAATGCTTGTAATTAAGGAGTTTGACACACTTAGGGAGGCCAGAAAATGTTTCTGAGGAGGTGGTCCTGGAGCTGAGATCCAATGGATGAACAGGTGTATTTTTTTTTTGGAAGAAGCAGGATGAGTAAGAACTGAAGTAAAGTCTGTGTGTCAGGGTTGAGGGAACGAGGGTGTGAAATAGGTATGGGCTGACCTAAGTGGGCTTTAACCTTAAGAGTTCTAGGGGAAACCATTCAAGGGTCTTAAGGGTTTTCAGCAAGTAGATGACATGAAGGCTTTTTAGTTTTCACTTCCTTGATAGTTAGTAATTATATGTATTTTCTCTTTTGTTGTGCAGAAAACTTTAATTTTTATGGAGATGTGAATATTTAAAAAAAATTTTGATTTCTGCATTTTTTTGTTTTGGAAGACCTCTCCAAGTCTAATGTTTATATATTTAAAAAGCCCTCATACAAAAAAAAAAAAAGCCTTCATTTTCAACAATTGTATAGTTTTATCTTTCATATTTAGTACTTTAAATCATCTAGAATTTATTTATTTTCAAATTGGAGAGTTTAATTAAAAAATTATTGACTAAACAGATTATCTGAGAGGAAAAGAATATGGAAATAGCAGACTTAAGAACAGTCACTGCCTGACCAGGTGGTGGCGCAGTGGATAGAGCGTCGGACTGGGATGCGGAAGGACCCAGGTTCGAGACGCCGAGGTGGCCAGCTTGAGCGCGGGCTCATATGGCTTGAGCAAAGAGCTCACCAGCTTGGACCCAAGGTCGCTGGCTCCAGCAGGGGGTTACTCGGTCTGCTGAAGGCCCACGGTCAAGGCACATGTGAGAAAGCAATCAATGAACAACTAAGAAGTTGCAACGCGCAACGAGAAACTGATGATTGATGCTTCTCATCTCTCTCTGTTCCTGTCTGTCTGTCCCTGTCTATCTCTGCCTCTGTAAAAATAAATAAATAAATAAATAATTAAAAAAAAAAAAAAAAAAAGAACAGTCACTACTCCTAGGGCTGAAGCAGAGCACCCAAGGAAGGAACACATTTTCAAGTGGCCAATCACAGAACTGAGATCCAGACTTTGTTGGAGAGGGTGCAGCTGTGGCCCTTTGGAGGGTATACTTTAATTTGGCAGAATTTGCTGGAAAGCTGCTTTCTGGTTTGCTGGGGGAAGCTGCCTGCATTTGGAAGTTAGTATTGATGTAGCATAGTGATCTAATTTTATTTCCTTCCAAATGGATAACCAGTTGTCTTAACATTATTTCCTGTATTCAGTAATCCGTCTATTTGGTTTGTTTATTATAACTTGATCAGTTGGCCCTGGCTGGTTGGCTCAGTGGTAGAGCATCGGCCTGGCGTGCGGAAGTCCCAGGTTCGATTCCTGGCCAGGGCACACAGGAGAGGCGCCCATCTGCTTCTCCACCCCTCCCCCTCTCCTTCCTCTCTGTCTCTCTCTTCCCCTCCCACAGCCGAGGCTCCATTGGAGCAAAAGATGGCCCGGGCGCTGGGGATGGCTCCTTGGCCTCTGCCCCAGGCACTAGAGAGGCTCTGGTCCGACAGAACGGTGCCCCAGATGGGCAGAGCATCGCCCCCTGGTGGGCGTGCCGGGTGGATCCCGGTCGGGCGCATGCGGGAGTCTGTCTGACTGCCTCCCCGTTTCCAGCTTCAGAAAAATACAAAAAAAAAAAAAAAAGAATAACTTGATCAGTCTCCTAACCACTAAACTTGCAGATGCTTGATCCAAAACACAAAAGCACTGTGCTTTCCTCATAGCCATTCTGTACAAAAATTTTATTGAATTCCTGGGATGACATTACTTAATAAAAGTATATAGGTTTCAGGTGTACAATTTGGTAATACTTTATTTGTATATTGTATTGTGTCTTTAACACCCAAAGTCAAGTTCCTTCAGTTACTCTTTATCCCTCTTTTACCTCCCCCCACCCCACTTTCCCTCTGGTAATCATGATACTGTTGTCTGTATCTATGAGCTTTTTTTTTTTAATGTTTATATTATTGATTTTAGAGAAGAGGGACAGGGAGTAACACTGATCTGCTCCTGTATGTGCCCTGATCAGGGGTTGAACTGGCAATCTCTGCACTTCTGGACAGTTTGCTTTTTTTCCTCTTAATCCCTTCACCTTTTTCACCCACACTCCAGACCCTGCTCCCCTCTATAGCTGTCAGTCTGTTTTCTTTATCTATGAGTCTATCTATTTTGTTTGTTCATTAGTTCCACATACAAGTGAAATCATATGGTGATTGTCTTTCTCTGACTGGTTTATTTCACTAAGCATAATACTTTGCAGGTCCATCTATGGTGTCACAAAAGATATGATGTCCTTTTTTACAGCCAAGTAGTAGTATCACTCGAGTATCCCAACATGCAGTAGCCTGGAATTGTTTAATATTTTTTCATTTGTATGTCTTATTTGAGTACCTGTGGACAGATCTGCCTTTTACTCTTAAGGGCTCTGATTTCTAAAATATTTTGATTGCCTCATACACTAGGTTTTTATCCAGTGAAATTTGATGTATTTTTGTATAGTTATTAAATTGAGTTTAGTCTTCATAGAAGTATTTAGTAAACTTTTATTTTACCTCTCTGTTTTAGAGTTGTGCTAGGTAATGTGGAAGGGATATAGAAATGAATGAGATGTATGATTTTATTGAGGAATGGGCCTTAGGTACCCTGTGAACCAAGGAGGTGCCTAGCCGTAGGCGGTAGTTACCCTTTGTTGGAAGAGCTATGAAGGTAGGTACCTTTGTTCAGTTTTCTCATTAGATACCTCAGTCTCTTCCAGATAGTCTGATTTTGGTATGAATGCCTCTGGAGAGAAGGCACTATCTCCTAGATTTCACTAATTCTGATGTTTTGTTTATCTGTTAATTAAGCAGAAACTTGCCTCATCATAACTTCTACCCACTGGTTTTAGTTCTCTAGAACCACACAGGAAATCCAAGACATTCTCCATATTGGTCTAAAGAAATTTGAGATAACATTAATGTCCTTCCAAAATATTCCTTCTCTTTCTCCTATTGGGTGGTTTGAATCCACTTGACTTTCTTTTGGTTCTCTTTGGGACAGATTCCAGTTGTTAATGACTTTTGATGGTACTTGATTTTCTCTAGATGAATGTAACCTTTAGAGAGCAGTGGATACAAAGACATATCACTGAAAGGAATTCTCAAGACTAGCTTTCTTCCCTCATTTTACAAATCAGGAAACTAGGGACTAAAGAAGTGGAAGTGATTTGTGTTGTAGCAGAGTCAATGTGCCCTTTCTTTATGGAGCTTAAAGTCTAGTAGTGAATACAGACAGATTTCATGAGGGAAGGGCATTTTGTCTGGCCAATGATAGTATCTCTAGCACAGTGCTTACCATAGAATAAATATGAATTATAGGTATTTGTTGAAAGGGTCAGAGCACAACATGCAGCTACAATAATGTGGTAGCTTATCCCCATTTACAATATTTGACAAAATGTAGCAGGAATATCTTATATAGTTCAGGAAGTTTAGTTAACATAGGGGGACCCTCCCTCCATTCCATCCTCACTGCACCCCAAGTTATAGCAGAGATAGTGACATTTGAGTAGAGCCTAGAGAGTTGCGTAGAATTTTTGACAGCTGGACAGTGGTGCCTTGGAGAAAGATGTTAGAGGAGAGCGAGAATCTTTGCTGGTGTGGATTGAGCACATACAGTGTGAGGTAAGGTCTGTGAATAATCTGGTATCATGGGAGTGTGGTTAGAGAGAGGTTTGAAAACGAGATTGAGCTTGAATTAATGGAAAAGCTTTGCTGCTAGCAAAGGAGTTTGGGTTTTTCCAGATGGTATGGTTAGGCCTATGATTTGGTTTTTAAGGTATAAGATTAGTTAAGGAAATTGGTTAGGCTATTGCTGTGTCCCAGGAGAGAGATGATGAAATTATAATTTGTGTCAGTAGGAATGGAGAAAAGGAAATATTTTGAGAAATACTGTGGTGATAAAATAGCAAATTGTTGAACATTTGGTTTGGGGTGCAGGCAGGAGAGAATTGTGGATTTTGAGAATGTAAAATGCTGTTTACCAATGTAGGCAACCAATGGGAGGGCAGATTTAGTAGTAGAAAATAGTAAATTTGGTTTTGGTATGTTGATGTAGCGGAATAGCCATGTAGGAATAACTAGAGATAGTTGGAAATATAGGCTCTGAGCTCAAGGGAGAAACTATAGGTATAGATATCCTTTTGGTAGTCAAATGCTTAGAAACTATCCAGGATGAACACTGGTCATTGACTATGCTTATTGCATGATGGGGGCCTTGTGTTGGGGGTATTACAACAAAAGTTCAGGCTATGAGAAAGGCCACAGATAAAACTAATGGACTGGATGAGGAAGAGGAAACCAGTGATTAAGAATAAAAAAGGAGCCTGACCAGGCTGTGGCACAGTGGATAGAGCATCGGACTGGGATGCTGAGGACCCAGGTTTGAGACCCGAGGTTGCCAGCTTGAGCGCGGGCTCATCTGGTTTGAGCAAAAAGTTCACCAGCTTGGACCCAGGGTCGCTGGCTCAAGCAAGGGGTTGCTCGGTCTGCTGAAGGCCCGCGGTCGGGGCACATGTGAGAAGGCAATCAATGAACGACTACGTGTTGCAATGCACAACGAAAAGCTAATGATTGATGCTTCTCATCTCTCTGTTCCTGTCTGTCTGCCCCTGTCTATCCCTCTCTCTGACTCTCTCTCTGTCTCTGTAAAAAAAAAAAAAAAAAAAAAAGAATAAAAAAGGAGAGTTAGGAGGAAAATCAGTATTAGAAGTCAGATGCAGAAAAAGCATTTGATAAGATACAACATCCATTTCTGTTTAAAACACTCAATAAAATGGGTATAGAAGGAAAGTATCTCAACATAATAAGGGCCATATATGACAAACCATCAGCCAGTATCATACTAAGTGGTGAAAAACTGAAGGCTTTTCCCCTTAAATCAGGAACAAGACAAAGGCTGCCCACTCTACTGTTATTCCACATTGTACTGGACGTCTTAGCCAGAGCAATTGAGCAAGGGAAAGAAGTAGTAAAGATATTACTTTTTCCGATGACATGATCACGTATATAGAAAACCCCAAAGACTCCACCAAAAGCTATTAGAAATAAACAAATACAGTAAAGTTGCAGGATACAAAATCAGTAAACAAAAATCTACTGCTTTCCTATATGCCAACAATGAAACTTCAGAAAATGAACTGGAAAAAAATTCCTTTTACAGTTACAATAACAAAATAATAAAATACCTAGGAATAAACAAAGGATGTGAAAGATCTATATACTGAAAACTACAAAACATTATTGATATAAATGGAAAAAGACACAATGAAATGGAAAAATATTCCATATTCATGGATTGGAAGAATTAAGATATTAAAATGGCCATATTACCCAAAGTAATAGACAGATTTAATTCAATCCTCATTAAAATTCCAATGTCATTTTTTAAAGAAAAGGAACAAAAAAAAATCACCAGATTTGTATGGAACCATAAAAAATCCAAATAGCCAAAGCAATCCTGAGAAAAAAGAATGAAACTGGGTGTATCACATTGACTTTAAATTATACTGCAGAGCCACAATAGTCAAAATTTCTGCCAATACCATGCTGTTTTGATTATGTTTCTGCATGATATTGGCAGAAAAAGAGACATACTGACCAATGGAACAGAATCAAGAGCCCAGAAATAAAACCAAGTACGTATATACAGACAAATAATCTTTGCCAAAGAAGCCAAACACAACGGAGAAGAAAAGCCTCTTCAGTAAATAGTGCTGGGAAAATTGGAAAGTCAAGCGCAAAAGAATGAAACTTGACTACAGTTTGTACCCATGCACAAAAATTAATTCAAAATGGATCGAAGAACTTAATATAAGATCTGAAACAATAAATTACATAGAAGAAAACATAAGTACTAAACTTAATGGACCTAAAGTATTGAGAACATTTTGTGAATTTGGCCCCAAAGGCAAAGGAAGTAAAGGCAATAAAAGAATGGGACTATATAAAACTAAAAAGCTGCTTTCTGCACAGCAAAAGAAACAACAAAAAAAGATAGCCAGCCAAATGGGAGATGGTAGTTATAAACAACAGCTCTGATAAGGGATTAATATCCAAAATATATAAAGAACTCACAAAGTTCAGCAACAAACAAGCAAACAATCTAGTTAAAAATATGGGGAGAGCCCTGGCTGAATAGCTCAGTTGGTTAGACTAGAGCAGTGGTAGTCAACCTGGTCTCTACCACCTACTAGCAGGGAGTTCCAGCTTTCATGGTGGGCGGTAGCAGAGCAACCAAAGTATAAATAAAAAGATAGATTTTTAACTATAGTAAGTTATTTATAAAGATTTATTCTGCCAAACTTAGTGAAAATCTGACATAAAGTACTTGGTAAGTAATTATTATTAAATGCTTTAACTTGCTGTAACTCTGCTTTATAAATTTTATAAAGTAAAGTTATTTCCCTACTTTATAAATCACCATTACTGTGGAACCGGTGGGCGGTTAGAAAATTTTACTACTAACAGAGATACAAAAGTGGGCAGCAGGTATGAAAAGGTTGACTACCCCTGGACTAGAGCATTGTACTGAAGCACAGAGGTTGTCAGTTCACTTCTCGTTCAGGGCACATATTGGAACAGATTGATGTTCTTGTTTCTCTCTCTTTCCCTTCCTCTCTCAAATCAATAAAATTAAACATTAAAAAAAATGGGGGGCCCTGGCCGGTTGGCTCAGTGGTAGAGCGTCGGCCTGGCATGCAGAAGTCCTGGCTCCGATTCCCGGCCAGGGCACACAGGAGAGGCGCCCATCTGCTTCTCCCCCCCTCCCCCTCCTTCCTCTCTGTCTCTCTCTTCCTCTCCTGCAGCCAGGGCTCCATTGGAGCAAAGATGGCCCGGGTGCTGGGGATGGCTCTGTGGCCTCTGCCTCAGGCGCTAGAGTGGCTCTGGTCGCAACATAGCGACGCCCCGGATGGGCAGAACATCGCCCCCTGGTGGGCAGAGCGTCGCCCGCGATGGACGTGCTGGGTGGATCCCAGTCGGGCACATGCGGGAGTCTGTCTGACTGTCTCTCCCCGTTTCCAGCTTCAGAAAAATACAAAAAAAAAAAAAAAAAAAAAAAAAAGGGAGGGCCTCTGACCAGGCAGTGGCGCAGTGGATAGAGCGTCAGACTGGGATGCGGAAGACCCAGGTTCGAGACCCCGAGGTTGCCAGTTTGAGTGCGGGCTCATCTGGCTTGAGCAAAGAGCTTGCCAGCTTGGATCCAAGGTCGCTGGCTCGAGCAAGGGGTTATTCAGTCTGCTGAAGGCCCACGGTCAAGGCACATATGAGAAAGCAATCAATGAACAGCTATGGTGTTGCAATGCACAATGAAAAACTAATGATTGATGCTTCTCATCTCTCCGTTCCTGTCTGTCTGTCCCTGTCTATCCCTCACTCTGACTCTCTGTCTCTGTAAAAAAAAAAAAAAAAAGGGGGGGAGGGCCTGAACAGACACTTCTACGAATACATGCAAACAACAAATAGATATATGATAAGATGTTTGTCTTTGCTAGCTATTAGAGAAATGCAAATCAAAACCACAGTGAGAGGCCCTGGCCGGTTGGCTCAGCGGTAGAGCGTCGGCCTGGCGTGCGGGGGACCCGGGTTCGATTCCCGGCCAGGGCACATAGGAGAAGCGCCCATTTGCTTCTCCACCCCCCCTCCTTCCTCTCTGTCTCTCTCTTCTCCTCCCGCAGCCAAGGCTCCATTGGAGCAAAGATGGCCCGGGCGCTGGGGATGGCTCCTTGGCCTCTGCCCCAGGCGCTAGAGTGGCTCTGGTCGCGGCAGAGCGACACCCCGGAGGGGCAGAGCATCGCCCCCTGGTGGGCAGAGCGTCACCCCTGGTGGGCGTGCCGGGTGGATCCCAGTCCGGCGCATGCGGGAGTCTGACTGTCTCTCCCCGTTTCCAGCTTCAGAAAAATACAAAAAGAAACAAAACAAAACAAAAAAAAACCACAATGAGAGACTACCTCACACTTGTTAGATTGGCTATTATCAACAAGACAGGTAATAAATGTTGTAGAGGCTGTGGAGAAAAAGGAACCCTCATTCACTGCTGGTGGGAATGCAAATTAGTACAACCATTGTAGAAGAAAGTATGGTGGTTCCTCAAAAAATTAAGAATAGACTTACCGTATGACCCAGCAATTCCTCTACTGAGTATCTACCCCCAAAACTTGAAAACATTGCTACGTAAAGACACATGCACACCCGTGTTCATTGCAGCAATATTCACAGTGGCCAAGACATGAAAACAACCAAAGTGTCCCTCAATAGAGGATTGGATAAAGAAGATGTGGTACATATATACAATGGAATATTACTCTGCCATTTACAACAACATGGATGGACCTTGAGAACATTATACTGAGTGAAATAAGTAAATCAGAAAAAGTTAAGAACTGTATGATTTCACACATAGGTGGAATATAAAACTGAGACTCATAGACATATAAAAGTGGATACCAGAGGGAGGAGGGGAGTAAAGAGGGACAAATATATGGTGACAGAAAATGATTTGACTTTGGGTGATGGGCACACACACAATAAACAGTTCAAATGCTATAGAAATGTTTACCCAAAACCTGTGTACTCTTATTGATCAATGTCACTCCCATTACATTTAATTCTCTCTCTCTAAAAAAAAGTCAGTATTAAAACATATTTTAAGGAAGAGGGGGATGGTCACCAGTATTGAATGCTACAGAGAAGTCAGATGAAGACAAGTAGTTATTAGCAATTAAGTAATCATCAGAACCTCTAAGAGTTTCAGTGAGGAAGATAGAAAATAGGTAAAGGTAGTATGTATAGAATAAATTTTAAAATCATGGTACAGGCCTGACCTATGGTGGTGCAGTGGATAAAGTGTTAACCTGGAACACTGAAGTCGCCGGTTCGAAACCCTGGCTTGCCTGGTCAAGGCACATATGGGAGTTGATGATTCCTGCTCCTCCCTCCTTCTCTCTCTTTCCCTTTCTCTCTCCCTTTCTCTCTCTCTCTCTCTCTCTCTCTCTCTCTCTCCCTCCTCTCTGAAAAATTAAATAAAATCTTTAAAATCATGGTACACATACAAGTGGGCACTCACTTGAGAACATGGTAAAGTTGTGACAAAGTGCATGTTTGTTTATGTTTTAAAAAATAGAGATTTAAATAATTGTAGATGCTGAAGGAACTGCCAGTGGAAAGATAGAGCCCATCCTGGGTTTGATTCCCAGCCAGGGCACACAGGAGAAGTGTCCATCTGCTTCTCTACTCTTCCCCCTCTCCTTTCTCTCTATTTCTCTCTTCCTCTCTTGCAGCCAAGGCTCCACTGGAGCAAAGTTGGCCCAGGTGCTGAGGATGGCTCCGTGGCCTCTGCCTCAGGTGCTAGAATGGCTCCAGTTGCAACGGAGCAATGCACCAGATGGGCAGAGCATCGCCCCCTGGTGGGTTTGCTGGGTGGATCCTGGTTGGGCACATGCGATGCCTCCCTGCTTCTCACTTCAGAAAAATACAAAGAAAAAAAAAGAGCCTAAAGACACCACGGTCTCTCTGAGGAATTGAGAGCAGGGAAGCTGGGGTCACAAGTGTTAAGAGGAGAGATGGATTCTATTATAAGGGAGAAAGGAAAGGATGAGTGAGAGAGCAAAGTAGAGAAAATTCCAAGGTAAAAGAGAAACCGACTAGATATATATGTAACCTCCATTCATTTATTCAGCATACATGATTTGAGTATGAACCATGAACAAGGCAGACACGGTGCCTGTCCTCATGGAGGTTATAGTTTTGAGACCTTTATTGAAGTCAAGATTAGTATGCTGGGCCTGACTTGTGGTGGCGCAGTGGATAAAGCGTCAACCTGGAACGTGCTGGTTCACGACCCTGCACTTGTCTGGTCAAGGCACATACAGGAGTTGATGCTTCCTGCTCCTTCCCCTCTACTCTCGCTCCTTTCTAAAATGAATAAATTTTTAAAAATGATTAGTATGCTTATACTTTCCTGGGTTCCATATCTTAACCACAGAACACAGAAAATAATTGGACCATTTTCCCACTTATCCAGAAGATGTCATACCTGTTACCAATCTAGATGCACAAGAGAGAAGTTAATTCATTATATACATTGAATATCTTCGCATGACCTGTAGTGGGGCAGTGGATAGAGTGCTGACCCAGAGTGCTGAGGTTGCTGGTTTGAAACCCTGGGCAAGCCCTGGCCGGTTGGCTCAGCGGTAGAGCGTCGGCCTAGCGTGCGGAGGACCCGGGTTCAATTCCCGGCCAGGGCACATAGGAGAAGCGCCCATTTGCTTCTCCACCCCTCCGCCGCGTTTTCCTCTCTGTCTCTCTCTTCCCCTCCCGCAGCCAAGGCTCCATTGGAGCAAAGATGGCCCGGGCGCTGGGCATGGCTCTGTGGCCTCTGCCTCAGGCGCTAGAGTGGCTCTGGTCGCAATATGGCGACGCCCAGGATGGGCAGAGCATCGCCCCCTGGGGGGCAGAGCACCGCCCCTGGTGGGCGTGCCGGGTGGATCCCGGTCGGGCGCATGCGGGAGTCTGTCTGACTGTCTCTCCCTGTTTCCAGCTTCAGAAAAATGGAAAAAAAACAAACAAACAAAAAAAAAAACCCTGGGCTTGCCTGGTCGAGGCACATAACGACAAGCAGTCAAGGAATGGCTAGAGCGAAGCAACTACTTCTTGTGCCTCCCACCCTCCTCTTTCTGTAAAACCAATAAGAAAAATCTTAAAAAAAAAATCAGTCTAGTACCTTATGAGTAGTCTTTTTTTTTTTTTTATTTAATTGATTTTAGAGAGAGTGAGAAGGAGAGAGAGAGAGAGAAACATTCACTTGTTCCACTTAGTTGTGCATTCACTGGTTGCTTCCCATATGTGCCCCGACTGGGTATCCACCACAACCTTGGTGTTTTGGGGTGACGCTCTAACCAACTGAGCTTATCAGCCAGGACCATGCTTTTTTTCCCCCCTCTCCTATGATCACTCTTAAGGAGAATGTGATGGGAGTGACAATATAGTATGTTTCACTCCAGGTTCTATTTTGCAGACAAAAATAATTTATTCTGCTTGACCTGTGGTGGCATAGTGGATGAAGCATTGACCTGAAGCACTGAGGTCACTGGTTCAAAACTCTGGGCTTGCCTAGTCAAGGCACACATGAGAAGCAACTACTACAAATTGATGCTTCCTGCCCCCCCCCCTTCTTTCTCTCTCTCTAAAGTCAATAAATAAAATCTTTAAAAAAAATTTTTTTTTAATTTATTTGTAGAGAGTAGAGAGGGAGAGGGGAGGGAGAGAGTGAGAAAGGGGGGAGCAGGAATCTTCAACTTCCATATGTGCCTTGACCAGGCAAGTCCAGGGTTTCGAACCTGTGATCTCAGTGCTTCAGGTTAATGCTTCATCCACTGTGCCACCACAGGTCAGGCCAATAAATAAAATCTTTAACAAATAATTTATTCTCTCTGATTTAAGCATAAAAGGAATTTTATAGATAGCTTACAGAGTTTGGGGGTAGGGCAGGGAGAAGTAGATACTAGGCCATTGGTTCTCAAACTTTAGTAGGCATCAAAGGGGCTTGTTATAACACATTTCTGGGCCCTATACCCAGAAATTCAAGATAATGTGAGATGGGGTCTGAGACTTTGAACTTTTAACAAGTTTCCAGGTGAGGGTGATTCTGTGGTCTCAGAACCATACTTTTTTTTTTTTTTTTTCTTTTTTTTTTTTTTTTTTTTTTGTATTTTTCTGAAGCTGGAAACGGGGAGAGACAGTCAGACAGACTCCCGCATGCGCCCGACCGGGATCCACCCGGCTTGCCCACCAGGGGTGACGCTCTGCCCACCAGGGGGCGATGCTCTGCCCCTCCGGGGCGTCGCTCTGCCGCGACCAGAGCCACTCTAGCGCCTGGGGCAGAGGCCAAGGAGCCATCCCCAGCGCCCGGGCCATCTTTGCTCCAATGGAGCCTTGGCTGCGGGAGGGGAAGAGAGAGACAGAGAGGAAGGAGGAGGGTGGGGGTGGAGAAGCAAATGGGCGCTTCTCCTGTGTGCCCTGGCCGGGAATCGAACCCGGGTCCCCCGCACGCCAGGCCGACGCTCTACCGCTGAGCCAACCGGCCAGGGCCTCAGAACCATACTTTGAAAATCACTGCTCTCAGCTAAATTTTAAAGAATACCCAGAAGCTGCTACAGAACTGTCCTGACAGGAAACTGTTTTCTCTGAGGCTGATGAGCATATTGCTGCTTGCACTGATGCCATTTCTGCTTCAGGAACAAGGAGATAAAGAACTTGTACTAGATGTAAATTTGTGTACTGATCCTTTGTCAAAAAGTGTCAGCTGAAATGAGCAATGTGTTTAGTGTCTTAATTGATTTTATATTCTGGCACAAACTCCTTATCTCATTAAGCCAGTAACAAACAGTCTGCATATTACATTAAAGTAGCACTGTTCTACTGTAAAAGCACAAGAGAAGGGAGAGAGGGGAATGTAGGTTTTAAGATGGCTGACCTTAGGGTCTGAGTTGGCTATGAAATATGGTAATACTTGAAGCAGATGGGCAACTTAGGAAAAGTAGAGAGGATAAGAGAATTAGAGGTAAAAATGAGGTCTCAAAATATCTAGGATACCCAATAAACCCTCCAGAACAGTGCTATACAATAGAACTGTATTGTGAGCCAAAGAATACAATTTAAAATGTTCTAGAAGCTACATTTAAAAAAGTAAAACACCAGGCCTGACCTGTGGTGGCGCAGTAGGATAAAGTGTCGACCTGGAACACTGAGGTTGCCGGTTCGAAACCTTGGGCTTGCCTGGTCAAGGCACATATGGGAGTTGATGCTTCCTGTTCCTCCCCCTTCTTTCTCTCTCTCTCTTTCTATCTCTCTCTCCCCACCCCCCCTTAAAAAGCAATAAATAAAATATTAAAAAAAAAAGTAAAACACCAGAACAAAAACCTTTAAATAGAAAAATAGGTAAAATTAATTTTTATTTTAAAGTGAGAGAAAGATCAACCAAGCTATTTTTAGTTCCTGAGGCCAGTGCCTGGACCAACTGAGCTATCCTCAGCTCCTGAGGCCCATGCTTGAACCAGTCTAGCCACTGGCTGCAAGAGGAAAAGAGAGAAGGGGTAGAGACGGGGAGATAAGCAGATGATCGCTTTTCATGGGTGCCCTGACTGGATTGGACTCAGGATGTCCATATGCCAGGCTGATGCTCTATCTACTGTGCCAACTGGCCATGGTGTTAATTGATTTTTGAGGAAGAGGAGAAGGGAGGGAGGGAAGGAGGAAGGGGAGGAGATTGAGAGAGACAGGGATAGATAGAAAGAGAAAGAGAAACGGATTTGTTGGTCTACTTATGCATTCATTGGTCGATTTTTGTATGTGGCCTGACTGTGAACCTGCAACCTTGGCATGTGGAGATGACACTCTTAACCAGCTGAACTACCCGGCCAGGGCTCTAATTCCTCTTTTTCTCCAAAAGTTATCAAATGTTAAAATGATCAGATGCCATTCTTTATTTTGACCTAAAGGCCCTAGTATTTGCTCCTCAAAATGACTGCTTACCTTTAATGATGTGGAACTCAGAGCCACAATCATTTCCTTTTTCTGTCATGAATTGCATCAATGGTGTTAAATCTGTAGTGAGGCTAGTCTGAAGATGTCATGGGAATGGACAAATACTGGTTTTAGTTCATTTATTATCAAAAGAGTTGTAGAGAACACTGAAAAGCACATTGAAGAAATTAATGAGCCACACTTCTAATACTAATAGATAAATCATTG
This sequence comes from Saccopteryx bilineata, assembly GCF_036850765.1. Classification (NCBI taxonomy): domain Eukaryota; kingdom Metazoa; phylum Chordata; class Mammalia; order Chiroptera; family Emballonuridae; genus Saccopteryx; species Saccopteryx bilineata. Next base: position 354,608,729 of record NC_089491.1, on the reverse strand, counting down.
GTGCATTTTTAGTGTTTTTCAATGTACTATAAAATTAGCTCTCAGTTAAATTGAGTGATGGGTTGAGATAGAGGGGAGGGAAGGACCTTCACACATAATCTGAGATTATGGTTAAAGTTATAGGTAAATCATTATTTAGGGTGGTTTGTAGTAAGGAACTGGGACCTCTTCTGGCCTAGAATCAGGCAGTGGTGTTAGTCCTGATAAGTATTCCCTGGAGCAATTAGTTACAGCTTTGTGGCTGGGTTGCTGTCAGGGGTTGGACTCCTGGATTTCCCACCTCTTGCTTGCACCAGAAGAGCTTCTGGGTTTGGTCCGGATAGGCATATTTTATTTAATTAGCTGTGTCCAAAGTGTAGAGCCCCTAAAGTAAAAATGTGTTCCCATTCTCTGGCACACCATAGTCAACATGAATCTAAAAACCATATAATCTCCCAGTAATTGAGAATTCATACAGAATATACAGTTTTGTATTCTTTATGAAAGAGTTTTGTTTGTTTGTTGTTTTTTTTTAGAGTCAGAGACAGGGATAGATAGGGACAGACAGGAACACAGAGAGATGAGAAGCATCAATCAGTTTTTTATTGTGACACCTTAGTTGTTCATTGATTGCTTTCTCATGTGTGCCTTGACCGTGGGCCTTCAGCAGACCGAGTAACCCCTTGCTCGAGCCAGCGACCTTGGGCTCAAGCTGGTGAACTTTGCTCAAACCAGATGAGCCCATGCCCAAGCTGGCGACCTTGGGGTCTCCAACCTGCATCCTCCGCATCCCAGTCCGACGCTTTATCCACTACGCCACCGCCTGGTCAGGCATGAAAGAGGTTTTGATTATGATTTCAGTATAATGGTAATGAATCCTCTTGAAATTGGAAAACTGGTTTAGGCTGGTATGAATATACTAGCCAGGGAACCTGTTAGATTTTGCTTGTACTGCTTGAGAGAAACGAGCTAGTAGGATTGGCAGTGGGTTCATTTGTGGGATAAATAGCCCAAATAATTTAATATTTAATAATCCCAGAAGTGGACTGACATTCTGTCAAAGGGACTTTAGAAGCTCTATTTTGGGAAATTTGCCATACTGTATGTGATTTTCTATATATAGGCTGTTTTCACTTTACACGAGTCATTCACAGTGTATGTATTAAGTCTAATAGAAGTGTCTTTTTTTTTTAAGATTTAAAAATTTTTTAACTCATTTTAGAGAGGGGAGAGAGAGAGAGGGAAGGGGAAGGAGCAGGAAGCATCAACTCCCATATATGCCAGGTAAGCCCCTGGTTTCAAACTGGCGACCTGTGTTCTAGGTTGACGCTTTATCCATTGCACCACCACAGGTCAGGTCAGAAGTGTCTTACTTATTTTTTTTTTTTAATTAGAATATATTGGATCTTTTGAAGAAGCTTGACTAGCTGACATTATAGCAATATGCAGCTGGAATACTAATTTATTCTTGTAACAGTTTAAAAATGAAAGTTATTACATGTTTACTTGTGTCTATTTTTCCAGTTTCTCTTCAGCAACGGGTAGCAGAATTGGAAAAAATTAATGCAGAATTTTTACGTGCACAGCAGCAGCTTGAGCAAGAATTTAATCAAAAGAGAGCAAAATTTAAAGAGTTGTATTTGGCTAAAGAGGGTAAGTTTATAAGCCTTTCCCAAACCCCATATGAAAACTGCCTTAAAATGTCAGGTTTCTTGGTAGTACAATGTTATTGAATGTACCTTGATTTTATTTGTACTGACATTATATAATAAAACTCTATTTAGAGTAAGGGTTAAGTATGGAATTGAAAAACAATGCATTAATCAGAGTTTTCCTTGTCGTTTTTTTATTTTTTAGTGAGCGAGAGAGAGGACAGATAGGGACAGATAGGAAGGGAGAAAGATGGGAACTTGTAGTTGCATCACTTTAGTTGTTCATTGATTGCTTTCTCATATGTGCCTTGATGGGTGGGGAGTGGGGGTGGGGGCTCCAGCTGAGCCAGTGACCCCTGGCTCAAGCTGGATGAGCCTGTACGCAAGCAGGTAACCTCAGGGTTTCGAACCTGGACCTCAGCATCCCAGGTCAGTGCTCTATCCACTGCGCCATCACTGATCAGGCTGCCATGTTTTCTTTTATTTACCATTTCTTGAATGTTTTCCTTGTGTAAGCTACTGTACTAGTAAGCATTTTCAATAAATTGTTTTATCATTAAAACAATCTTCTGATGTGGGAATTTTTATCTCTGTTTTGTAGATGTGGAAGAGAGGCCATAAAAATTAAGTAAACTCAGCCTGTGGGTAAAAACTTAGATTTAGCTCTAAAACAATGACTTTAATCCTCATCTGGTTACATAGTTAATAACTGATTTTTGATATCCAACAAACCTTAAATCTTAATGTTTTTTTAAAATGGTTTATTTATTTATTTATTTATTTTCCTAGTGAGAGAAAGGGAGGCATGGAGACAGACTCCCGCATGTGCCCTGACTGGGATCCACCTGGCAACCCCCATCTGGGGGTTGGGGCCAATGCTCTGCCCATCTGGGGCCATGCTTGTAACTGAGCTATTTTTAGTGCCTCAATGGAGGCTCCATGGAGCCATCTTCAGTGCCTTGAGCCAATGTGCTTGACTCAGTTGAGCCATGGCAGGGGCGGGGGAAGTAGAAAGGGGAGGTGGAGGAGTAGAGGAGCAAATGATCTCTTCTCCTGTGTGCCCTGATTGGAAATCGAACCCCGGCCATCCACGTTCTGGGCTGACTGGCCAGGGATTTTTTTTAATTTATTGATTTTTGGAGAGAGAGAGAGAGAGAGAGAGAGAGAGAAAGAGAGAGAGAAAAGAGGGTGAGAAGCAGGAAGCATCAACTCATCGTATGTAGTTGCTTCCTGTATATACCTCGACCAGGCAAGCCCAGGGTTTCGAACTGGTGACCTCAGCATTCCAGGTTGATGCTTTATCCACTGTGCCATCACAGCTCAGGCAAAATGGTTTTATTTTCTAAGTTAACATTTTCAAATTTAATGCTTAACTTCTTTATTACAATGCTAACATTTTTAATTTAATACTTTATTTCTTCATTACAGAGCCAGCCTGATAAAAGTGAGTTTCTCATTAGTGGAAAATCTTTTACTTTTTTTCTAGAGGATCTGAAGAGACAAAATGCAGTGTTACAAGCTGCACAAGATGATTTGGGGCACCTTCGAACACAGCTCTGGGAAGCCCAAGCAGAAATGGAGAATATTAAAGCCATTGCCACAGTTTCTGAGAATACCAAACAAGAAGCTATAGATGAAGTAAAAAGACAGTGGAGAGAAGAAGTTGCTTCACTTCAGGCTGTTATGAAAGGTAACATTAGATCTGTTTTATGAATTTCTAAGATATCCGATTCTGATGATTGAGAACATTTTCAGAGTTTCATTTGTGGCTCTTTGTATTATCATCTTAAAGATATACTGTCTTCTTCAAAATGGAAGGAAGCCAATTTACATAGGGGTATATCATATGTATCTTTAACAAATTTAATAATGGACAATTATAATGAGGGTGTTGCAAAGATTCTGTCTTCATTGAGAACTATATAGTTCATCATAAAATTCAAAGCAGGGCTTCGAAATGGATTTTCTTATAGAAGTCAGGCAAGTAATGTCAATGAATAAAGCTGTATATGGGCACAGGGAGAGGCTTATGCAAAAGGAAAACTTACTATTTATACTTATTAGTTCTAGCTCATTACTGCCCATCCAGTCCTGTGTTGTCATATCTTTTACATTTTTAAGAAGTGTTTGGATTTTTATATGAAAATTTCACTGCAGTTTATGAGATAGAATTGCCTATGGGTTAGAAAAGGCTTTTTGGGCTGCCAGCTTGTGACTCTTGGTCTAAAAGAAGAGTAGTATAATTTAGTCTCTTTCTGCTCTTGGCATTAGTGCTTAATTACTTCCTGCATTTCCTGAGAAGGTGATATTTAAATGAAGTTGTCCCTGAATCTTTGGGTTCTTGAAATTAGTTTTATTATAAACATGAAATAGTGATGTCATTTTTTTCTGACTTAGCAGTTGTGGTCATTTTTGCTTAAGTGCTTTCAGTAAGAAGGCAGGTTCAGTTTGGCCCTATTTCTTGAGTTTGTAGCTATCATCTAGGAATTACTCTGAGCCTCTGTAACAATGCTGACTAGAGTGGCTTACACAAGAGTTCATTTTACTTACAGAAGAAGAAATTCAGAGGTAGGTCATCTAGAGCTGGTTGCAGTGGTTCCATGATGTCTCCAGTGTTCTAGGCTCCTTCAATCATTCTGTTTCTTCATATTCGCTATTCACCCTCATTTTGCCTCATGGCTGAAAAATGGCTGATCCTCCTTCAGTCTGCCTTATAATAATAAGGTATCATCTGTAAAATAATATGACAGATTTATTTGAAGATCAGTGATGATGACTTGAAGCCCTTAGCAAAATTTCTACACATTAAAAGATTTCTAGAAATTAGACAATAACTAAATTTTATTGTGCCAAAACATTTTTTTTTCTAGAATGCTTAGACATGAAATATTTGGTGATGTTTTGTAGAAACAGTTCGTGACTATGAGCACCAGTTCCACCTTCGGCTGGAGCAGGAGCGAACACAGTGGGCACAGTATCGAGAATCTGCAGAGAGGGAAATAGCTGATTTAAGGAGAAGGCTGTCTGAAGGTCAAGAGGAGGAAAATTTAGAAAATGAAATGAAAAAGGTATGAAGGAATATATTTATCTGTAGAAATATTTGCCAAATGCAAGATGCTTTAATATTGTGGTAATAGCAGATGTGCTTTTATGTTTTCTGTTAGAGGAATTATTTGGACATAAACCTAAATATAGTACTAGATAATTTGATGCCCTTCCCCATGTATTTGTATAGGAAACTCCCTTACCTTCTTCATATCTTTGACCAAATGTCTCCTCATGAGGCCTAAGCTGACCAGCCTATTTAACATCACAACCTATCCACCTTCCTCCTTTGATCACCCTTATCCTATTCTAATTTTTCTTTTTATGTATGCATAGCATTCACCTATTATGTTTATTGTTCACTGCCTTTTTTTCCTTGCTAGAATGTAAGCTCCATAAGGGCAGGCGACTTGTTTATTTGTGTATTCTACATGTCTAGAGTAATATCTAATATATGGGTGCTCAATAAATATTTGTTGAATGAGTGTGGTTGCTTGGAGATTGTGTCTAAACCAAAGCTTTAGTTTTTGGTTTTCCTTTGTTTTCAGTATACCTTGGTTCCTTTGAGACAAATGTACTGCATATTATGCTTGAACATATTACCATAAGATGCCAAAACATAGACCAGTTAAATACAAGGTGAAATATTTTATCATTGAGAAAATGTAAAAGGCTTTCAACCAGTTTGATTATATGAACTTTTACATTAATAATTTATATGCATACTTGTATTTTAAATCACACATTATATAAACTAATAATTAGAATTTGGCTTTTCAATCACATTAATCAGACTCTTTGGTTCCTGATTCTTGGTCCATATAAGTACTACTTTTATGGTTTTATAATTAGTTTTTTAAATAATGCAAATATCATCTGAGAACCCAACACCCAAATAAATGCTTGAACTTTGAGGAATATTTTTTTTCTTTTTTCTCATTTCAGGAAAAAAAAGTGTTTTTTTTAGATTTTTTTCATTTATTCATGTTTAGAGAGAAGAGAGAGGGAGGCAGGGGGGGAGAGAGAGAGAGAGAAAGAGAAAGAAGGCTTGTAGGAGCAGGAAGCATCAACTCCTGTATGTGCCTTGACCAGGTCAGCCCAGCGTTCTTTTTTTTTTTTCTTTTTTTTAATTCATTTTAGAGAGGAGAGAGAGAGGGAGAGAGAGAGACAGAGAGAGAGAGAGACAGGGGGGAGGAGCAGGAAGCATCAACTCCCATATGTGCCTTGACCAGGCAAGCCCAGGGTTTCGAACCCCAGCGTTCTTTTTGAACTGGCAACCTCAGTGTTCCAGGTCAACGCTTTATCCATGGCGCCACCACACTTTAGAAGTCATTGTCTTCCTGAGGATTTGACAATGTCTTTATCACTAGAGTCACTTAGTCATCTAATGTAGTTCCTAAAGTAGATAGACCTTCACTTCCCTCAAGTTGTAATGAATTTATATTTGATGCTATCATTGGAAACTTTATTTCTAGCTACAACTACCCATTCATATGAGGATAATTGTTTTTTTCAGCCTTTTAATAATATCATATTCATATTTATGATCCCCCTTTTTTCAGTTTTAAAGTTTATTTTTTTATTTTTATTTTTTTTATTTTTTTTTATTTTTTTCATTTTTCTGAAGCTGGAAACAGGGAGAGACAGTCAGACAGACTCCCGCATGCGCCCGACCAGGATCCACCCGGCACGCCCACCAGGGGCGGTGCTCTGCCCCCCAGGGGGCGATGCTCTGCCCATCCTGGGCGTCGCCATATTGCGACCAGAGCCACTCTAGCGCCTGAGGCAGAGGCCACAGAGCCATGCCCAGCGCCCGGGCCATCTCTGCTCCAATGGAGCCTTGGCTGCGGGAGGGGAAGAGAGAGACAGAGAGGAAAGCACGGCGGAGGGGTGGAGAAGCAAATGGGCGCTTCTCCTGTGTGCCCTGGCCGGGAATCGAACCCGGGTCCTCCGCACGCTAGGCCGACGCTCTACCGCTGAGCCAACCGGCCAGGGCCTAAAGTTTATTTTTTAAAATAAACTTTATTTTTGTCTGACCTGTGGTGGCACAGTGAATTAAGTGTTGACTTGGAACACGGAGGTCGCTGGTTTAAAACCCCAGGCTTGCCTGACCTGTGGTGGCGCAGTGGATAAAGCGTCGACCTGGAAATGCTGAGGTCGCTGGTTCGAAACCCTGGGCTTGCCTGGTCAAGTCACATATGGGAGTTGTTGCTTCCAGCTCCTCCCCCCCTTCTCTCTCTCTCTCTCTCATCTCTAAAAAATGAATAAATAAAAAAAAAAATAAAAGATAAAACCCCAGGCTTGCCTAGTCAAGGCACATATAAGAAGCAACTACTATGAATTGATGCTTCCCACTTCTCTCTCCTCTCTAAAAATCAATAAATAAAATTTAAAAAATAAACTATTTTTTAGATCTGATTTTGATTTATAGAAATGTTGTGGAGATAGTACAGTTCTCATATACTCCACACCAGTTTCTCCTATTATTTACATTATACATTAGTATGGTACATTTGTCACAATTAATAAGCCAATATTGACAAAGTTATTAACTAAAGTCTATTTGTATTCAAAGTTCATTAGTTTTTACCAAAGGCCTATTTTACTGTATTAGGATCTACTCTAGGATATCACATTACATTTAGTCATGTCTCTTTAGGCTTCTCTTGGCTGTGACAGTTTCTCAGATTTTTTTTTTTTAATTTTTTATTTATTTATTTTTTACAGGGTCAGAGAGGGAGTCAGATAGAGGGATAGGTAGGTACAGACAGACAGGAACGGGGAGAGATGAGAAGCATCAATCATCAGTTTTTCGTTGAGACACCGTAGTTGTTCATTGATTGTTTTCTCATATGTGCCATAACCGCGGGCCTTCAGCAGACTGAGTAACACCCCCCCACCCCACCCTCCCGCTCGAGCCAGTGACCTTGGGTTCAGGCTAGTGAGCTTTTTGCTCAAGCCAGATGAGCCCGCGCTCCAGTTGGCAAACCCGGGATCTCGAACCTGGATCCTTCCGCATCCCAGTCCGACGCTCTATCCACTGCGCCACCGCCTGGTCAGGCTCAGATTTTTGTTTTTAATGACCTTTCTGTCATTAAAAAAAATTGTCTTTTAAAAGTTTAGTTTGTAAATATATGTAACACTTAGAATTGTGAGGTCATCTTTTCATTAATAAATAACTCAATCTGTGTTAATTCCTTGCTTTTTCCCTCCTTTTGCTTTCCTGCTGGTTTTTATCAGCTGACCTCTATAAGCATCCCTAGTCAGTCTTGACTGAAGATATTGTAAATTTACATGTCTTTGATTTATTTATTTATTTTTATTTAGTGAGAAGAGAGGAGGCAGAGACAGACTCCCACATGTGCCCCTAGCGGGATCCACCCAGCAAGCCTGCTAGGGGGCAATGCTTAGCCCATTTGGGGCCCATTCTTTGTTGCAACCAGAGCCAATTTTTAGAGCCTGAGGCAGAGGCCATGGAGCCATCCTCAGCACCCGGGGCCAACTCGCTCCAATTGAGTCATGGCTGCGAGAGGAGAGGAGGATGGATAGAGAGAGAGAGACAGACAGACAAGAGACAGAAGTGAAGGGGTGGAGAATCAGATGGGCCCTTCTCCTTTGTGCCATAACCAGGAATCAAACCTGGGACATCCACATGCCAGGCCAATGCTCTACCTCTCAGCCAACTGGCCAGGGCCAAATTCATTTTTCTAATTCCAAATTCTAAATAGGGTATATGCAAAAACTATGATTATGACTTGACATTAAAAGTAATGCAACATTAAAAAATAAAATAATGTAACATTTAAATTAAGACATGATTCAGTTTTCTGAGTGCCTTATACACTTATTTGTTGTATTAATTTTAATAAGTGGGGGGGCAGAATTTCTTAGAAAAGCAATGTCAGTAAATTATAGTATTTAATTCTTTTTAACCATAGGCCCAAGAGGATGCTGAAAAACTTCGGTCTGTTGTGATGCCCATGGAGAAGGAAATTGCAGCTTTGAAAGAGAAACTGACAGAGGCAGAAGACAAGGTTAAAGAGCTGGAGGCCTCAAAGGTTGTGAAACATTGTAATTCATTTGCTTAAAACCCAAGATTCTGCTCTAATGCCTAAGCAAAGTTAGAATCACTAAGGGGATAAAAACTGTAATTTAGACTATGCATCTTAAGGATCTTGCTATTTTTAAAATATAAAAAAATGATGGGAGATGATTTTGTCCTTGTGGTATTATAAACAATCACAATAGTGATGCTGGTGCTTCTTTGTTATAAAGTTAGTGTTTCTTTTTTTTACATTTTTATTCAGCGAGAAAAGGGCAGAGATAGACTCTCGCATGCACCCCAGCCAGGATCCACCCGGCAAGCCCACTAGGGGGCAATACTCTGCTTATCTGGGGCTCTTGCTCTTATGCAACCTGAGCCTTTTTTTTTCTTTTTTAGTGCCTAAGGCGGATACCATGGAGTCATCCTGAGCGCCTGGGGCAAACTTGCTCTAATGGAGCCTTGGCTGCTGGAGGGGAGGAGAAGAGAAAGAGGGGGGGGGGAGAGAGAGAGAGAGAGACCGACCAACCAACCGACCAGAGGGGGAGGGGTGGAGCAGCAGATGGGTGCTTCTTCCTGTGCGCCCTGACTGGGAATCAAACCCGGGACATCTACATGCCAGGCCGATGTTCTACCACTAAGCCAATTGGCCAGGGCCTCTTCATTTTTTTTTTTTTTTAAATCATCAAATGAGAGGCAGGGAGATAGAGAGATAGACTCCCGCAGTATCCCCGACTGGGATCCACCCAGCAACCTTCTTCTGGGACGGATGATCTGCCCATCTGGGGCCACTGCTCCATTGCTTGGCAACTGGGCTATATTAGCCCCTGAGGCGAGGCCATTTAGCCATCCTCAGCACCTGCGGCCAACTTGCTCATTGGAGCCATGGCTGTGGGAGGGGGAAGAGAGAGAGAGAGAGAGAGAGAGAGAGAGAGAGACAGGGAGGGGGAGATAGGGGTGGAGAAGCATTAGTCACTTCTCCTATGTGCCCTGACTGGGAATTCAACCCGGGACTTCTACATGCCAGGCTGATACTCCACCACTGAGCCAACTGGCCAAGGCCAGTGTTTATTTTCTTAATCCAATCTCATTCATTTTCTTAATTTTTTTCTCTTTATATTATTACATGAGAGGCAAGGTGGCAGAGAGAGAGACTCCCACATGCACCCTGACTGCAACTCACCGGGCAAACCTCCAATGGGGCAATGCTTTGCCCATCTGGGGCTGTTGTTCTGGTGCTTGGCAGCCAAGCTCTTTTAGTGCCTGAGGCGAGGCCATGGTGCCATCCTCAATGCCTGGGGCCAACTTGCTCGAATTAGCCATGGCTGCAGTTGGGAGGGGGGAGGAAGAAAGAAGGGGGTACGGTGGAGAAACAGCTGGTTGCTTCTCCTGTGTGCCCTGATCAGGAATCGAACCTAGGACTTCCACATGCCCGGCTGACGCTCTACCACTAAGCCAACGGCCAGGGCTCTATTCATTTTTTTATTAAGTAAAATAAGCTGTTCAAAGTTGACTTTGTTTTCTGAAACCAGCCAGTAATTGATTTTTTAGAGATGATGTAGTTACAGTATGGCTGGATTTGTTGGCCATAAAGACACAACAGAAGAAATGCAAAAGTGTTGAAAATTTTACTAATTAAAAGAAAGTTTTTTAGAAAAGAAACAAAAACTAAGAAAAGATAGTAAACAGAAACACAACATAGTAATGTAGAAATGGAATGCATCAACTGTTCTTGTAAATGTAAACTGATAGTCATATCAAAGAGGTTGGATTTTTTTTTTTTTTACAGTTACTGGGTTTAGAGAGAGAGGAAAGGGGAGAGAGAGAGAGAGAAAGAGAGATCAATTTATTGTCCCACTTATTCATGCATTCATTGGTTGATTTTTTTATGTGTTTTGACTGGGGATTGAACCCACAACCTTGGTATGTCACTATGATGCTCTAAACAATTGAGCTACATGGTCAGGGCTTTATAATAGGATATTTAAACTAACCTTTAGCAAGTGATAGTGCAAGTAAAAAATATCTTAAGAGGTGTATAGGACTTGAGAGCAACCTGATTAATAATTTAGATGTAAGACACATAGAACCCTGTACCCAAGAAAGAGACTGTATTTTATACTATAGAGCAGTGGTCCCCAACCTTTTTTGGGCCACGGACCGGTTTAATGTCAGAAAATATTTTCACAGACCGGCCTTTAGGGTGGAATGGATAAATGTATCACGTGACCGAGACAAGCGTCAAGAGTGAGTCTTAGACGGATGTAACAGAGGGAATCTGGTCATTTTTTAAAAATAAAACATCGTTCAGACTTAAATATAAATAAAACGGAAATAATGTAAGTTATTTATTCTTTCTCTGCGGACTGGCACCAAATGGTCCACGACCGGTACCAGTCCGCAGCCCGGAGGTTAGGGACCACTGCTATAGGGCATAGTAGTTAAGACTTCAGCATTAATTCAGTGGGTGACCTTGGGCAAATTACTTAATTTTTTTATATTTTTATTTCCTCACTTGCAAAATGGAGATAATATTACCTGCCTCATAAGGCTATTATATAAGTTAACACATATAAAGCACTTAAGATAGTGCATAGAAATAAGTATCATTTTTTTAGATATACTTTTCATAAGGTCACAAAGGGAGTATCAACAGATTTAAAGAATTGGTATTATACAGACCAGAAACTGACCATAATTTATTTAAATTATAGTATAATGATAGCTAAAGTAAAATGTCTGAAAATGAAAAATTAACTTGTATGGAAAAATGAATTTTAAAATATTGAATGATTTGAGCCTTGGCCGGTTGGCTCAGCGGTAGAGTGTCGGCCTGGCGTGCAGGAGTCCCGGGTTCGATTCCTGGCCAGGGCACACAGGAGAGGCGCCCATTTGCTTCTCCACCCCTCCCCCTCTCCTTCCTCTCTGTCTCTCTCTTCCCCTCCCACAGCCAAGGCTCCATTGGAGCAAAGATGGCCCGGGCGCTGGGCATGGCTCTGTGGCCTCTGCCTCAGGCATTAGAATGGCTCTGGATGCAACAGAGCGATGCCCCAGAGGGACAAAGCATTGACCCCTGGTGGGCATGCCGGGTGGATCCCGGTCGGGTGCACGCGGGAGTCTGTCTGACTGCCTCTCCGTTTCCAGCTTCAGAAAAATGAAAAAAAAAAAAAAAAATGAATGTTTTGAATATTTTGCTCAAGAATCTAAAAGAACAATAGTACAAGCAATATTAATGAAAGAAATAACATAGAATAGAAATTAATGAAATAAAAAGGCAAAGAAAAATTGATAATGTCAATATAATGAAAAAAATGGAAAAACTAATAAGAAATTTCTAATAAGATTAATCAGGGAAAAAAAAGACTCAAACCATTAGAAATTAAAGATGGAACATTACAAATCAAAGATTTTAAAATAATATAAATACTATGAACAATGTCACAAATTTGAAATGAAATTTGATGAAATGAGAGTTTCTAATAAATGATAGTCAAAGTCTCAATAAAAAAGGAAAGCTAAAGTAATGAGTAACTATTAAAGAAAATGAATTTATAGTAAAAATATTTCTTTCTCCTATTTCCTTTTTTCTGGAAGACATTGGAGTCAACTGGTTTTGCAGGCACATTTTCCCAAACCTTCTGGAGATAATTTTTATATTTTATAAAATGTGTTAGACAGTAGAAATGAAGAAAATCTCTCCAAGTCATTTTAGAGACTTGTATAACTTCCTTACAAACATAGACACATTCACAGAAAATTAGTATAGGAAGGGAAAATTATAGATTTATCTCATTTAGGAATACAGAAACAAAACTTTTCAAGTGTAGTTAAAATGAAAAAATTTAAAAGGCATTGTGACCAAATAACGTATATGCCCAGGAATTTAAGGATGTGTATCACCAGAAAACCTATTATTATTATGTACCACATAAAAAGATCGTAGGAGAAAATATATACACTGCTCACAAAAATTAGGGGATCAGGGAAACATGCGGATATTCCAGTACTTTCAGTCTTTTGTATAGTGCAGTGGTCGGCAAACCTCGGTTCGCAAGCCACATGCAGCTCTTTGGCCCCTTGAGTGTGGCTCTTCCACAAAATACCACGTGCTGGCACACAGGTACGCGCGGGGGGGTGTAGGTGGATTGGGAGATGCGGGCAGGTGGCCGTGGGATGCAGTGCGGGGAAGGTGCATGCGATTCATGCACGAGTTGAGTGTGCCAGTCAGTCAGCAGTCTCATTGTGCAGTGGTTAGTGCTAGTCGCGTCCACAAATGTGCGCGGGTGACAAAAGTATGAGAGAGGATGAAAGAAAGGAGATAGGCGAAACAAGTATGCAAGACAAGTGTGGATGGGAGAGTTGGAAGGGGTCGACCTCAGCGAATGTACCTCAATCAGATTGAGAACGTTTTTAGCAAAGGCCAGCTTAGGAGTACCTTAATTAAGTTAATAACAATGTACCTACCTGTATAGTCTAAGTTTAAAAAATTTGGCTCTCAAAAGAAATTTCAATTGTGCTATTGATATTTGGCTCTGTTGACTAATGAGTTTGCTGACCACTGGTATAGTGCATTTTCACCGATGAAATAAAAGTTGGTTTTTTATCTCATTTCCATAATTGAACAACTTTGCTTGACTTGTTGTTTGCTTTTCTGATGTTCTTGTTTAATAAAAAAAATCAAATGCTTCTTTTTTAGTCCCTTCATATTCATTTTGAAATATCCCCTAATTTTTGTGAGCAGTATATTTACTTTAGATTCAGAGGCGTTTCATAAAGTTAAACATTCAGTAACTTAGTAAAGGGCTATTTACCAAGCTGTCAGCAGACATTATAATTAATGATGCATGTTTACAACCATATGCCATTAAAGACAGGAACAGTATGAGGAGACCCATGCTCAGTGATTTTGTTCAGATCATGTTTGTGGTCCTAGACAATGCAGCAAGATAAAGAAATAGCCATGGCTTGAGCATGGGCTTGTGGACTTGTGCACAGGCATGTGGGCTTGAGTGCGGGATCATTGACACGGTCCCAAGGTTGCAGGCTTGAGCCCAAAGGTGAATAGCTTGAAGCTCAAGGTCATTGGCTTGATTTGAGTAAGGAGTCACTGGCTTGGCTTGAACCCCCTTTGTCAAGGCATATATGAGAAGCAATCAGTGAACAACTAAAGTGAATCAACTACAAGTTGATATTTCTCATCCCTCTCCTACCTCTCCCTCTCTGTCTCTCTCAAAAGAAAATTAAAAAAAGGGCCCTGGCCAGTTGGCTCAGTGGTAGAGCGTTGGCCTGGCGTGCAGGAGTCTCAGGTTCGATTCCCGGCCAGGACACATAGGAGAAGCGCCCATCTGCTTCTCCACCCCTCCTCCTCTCCTTCCTCTCTGTCTCTCTCTTCCCCTCCCGCAGCCGAGGCTCCATTGGAGCAATGGGGATGGCTCCTTGGCCTCTGCCCCAGGCGCTAGAGTGGCTCTGGTCGCGATAGAGCGACACCTCGGATGGGCAGAGCATCGCCCCCCGGTGGGCGTGCCGAGTGGATCCTGGTCTGGCGCATGCGGGAGTCTGTCTGACTGCCTCCCCATTTCCAGCTTCAGAAAAATACAAAAAAGAAAAAAGAAAAAAAAAGAAAAATGAGGGAAAGAAATGAGGCATAAGAACAGGAAAGAGGCCTGACCTGTGGTGGCGCAGTGGATAAAGCATCGACCTGGAAATGCTGAGGTCGCCGGTTCAAAACCCTGGGCTTGCCTGGTCAAGGCACATATGGGAGTTGATGCTTCCAGCTCCTCTCCTCTGTCTCTGTCTCTCTCTCTCTCTCTCCTCTCTAAAATGAATAAATAAAATTAAAAAAATATAAATTTAAAAAAAAAAAAAAAGAACAGGAAAGAGCCCTGGCCAGGTAGCTTGGTTAGAACGTCATTCCAACATGCTGAAGTTCAGGTTTGATTCCTGGTCAGGGCACATACAAGAATTAACCAATGATGGCATGAATAAATGGAACAAGTTGATGTTTCTCTCTCTCTCCTCTCCTCTCTCTCTCTCTCTCTCTCTCTCTCTCTCCCTTCCTCTCTCTCTCTAAAAATTAATAAATAAAAAATTAAAATAATAAAACTGGAAAAGTGTGAAACTTCTTTGATTGTCTAGATAGAAAAGCAAGAGAATGTACAAACAGCTTATTAGGCCTAGTAAGAGTTTAGAAAAGTTCTAACAAGATCAACATACAAAAATAATAGTTTCTATACCCTAATAATAGCTAATTAAACAATGTAACGGGGAAAAAAGAGTAGTGATGCTAGCAATTCCGATATGCCAAATAGAAGCCATAAAGTGTATGTTTGTATAGGAAAAAATGCAGTTTGTATATGGTTTGGTACTATCCTTGGTTTCAGATATCCACCCAGGGATCTTGAAACATATATCCCACAGATAAGAGGAGACTACTTTGTATAATTTACCTAGTATACATGTGAACAAAAATGGGCAAGATCTTGATGGAGTAAACTTTGGTTTATAGTTTTTTTATATGGAAAAATAATACAGAATTTAGTAAGTACAGGAAAAACTTGGCATATTCATAACTGTAATCATACTTTTGCCCCACCCTGTATTAAAAATGAAGATCTGAGTACATGTGTGTTTCTTAGTGAAAAGATAATGTATTATAACTTGACCCATGGTGGCATAATGGTAAAGTGTCGACCTGGAATGCTCAGGTTGCTGGTTCGAAACCCTGGGTTTGCTGGGTCAAGGCATATACAAGAAGCAACTACTATGAGTTGATGCTTTCTGCTCTTGTCCCTCCCCTTCTCCTTCTAAAATCAATAAATAAAATCTTTAAAAAAAAAACGAGCCTGACTAGGCAGTGGCACAGTGGATAGAACATTGGCCTGGGATGCAGAAGACCCCGGTACAAAACCCCGAGGTCACCAGCTTGAGTGCGGGTTCATCTGGCTTCAGCGTGGGCTCACCAGCCTGAGCACAGGGTTGCTAGCTTGAGCATGGGATCATAGACATGACCCCATGGTTGCTGGCTTGAGCCCAAAGGTTGCTGGCTTGAGCAAGGGGTCACTGGCTCAGGGGCAGCCCCCTCCCCATCAAGGCACATATGAGAAAACGATCAATGAAAACTAAGGAGCTGCAACAAAGGATTGATGCTTCTCATCTCTCTCCCTTCTTGTCTGCCTGTCCCTGTCTATCCCTCTCTCTGACTCGCTGTCTCTCTCACTAAAAAAAAAAAAAAGAAAGAAAAAAGAAAAGATAATGTATCATAAAGCAGGCAGTATACTTAGGAGCTGGATAGTGGAGAAGGAGCCTTGGGTTGCCATTGACTATTTTGCAGATGTAAAAATGTAAACAGAATGAGCTGACAGGAACTCAGTGGATAAATGTAGCCCACTGCAATGTATATATACAGTTTGGTTAATAATATACCGTATTTCCCCATGTATAAGATGCACCTTAATTTTGGGGCCTGAATTTTGAAAAAAAAGTATTAAGTTATTGAACTCGTTTTATTCATCATAAAATTCATACAACTTATCACTGTCAAAACTCCCATCCATTAGCTTGTCCTCATCTGTGACAACAAATCACTGTCTTCAACAATGAGCGTAAAAACAAGCATGAAAAAGTGGAAAATGCAAGTAAAAAAAAAAAACTCTACAACCACTGTATAAGACTCACTCAGTTTTTAGACCCCCAATTTTTTGGGGAAAAGGTGTGTCATATACATGGGGAAATGCGGTATTTGTGTGTGTGCTTGTGTGTATAGATAACATAGAGATACTACATATGTATATGGAATGGCTAAGGCTCCCTTTTGGGGGACAGAGCTTTGGGTGTGAATCTTCTGTCTCCTTAACTTGCTGCAAGTCAATACAACTACCTTTTAACAACCAAAAAAGAAAAAAAGCAGGCGGTATATCCCCAAATTAATCTATAAATTCAAAATTCCACTCAGAAATCCAATAAGGAACTTGATAGATCCTGGAATTTATGTGGACAAGCAAAGGATTAGAAATATGTCCAGCAATTTTTTTTTTTTTTTTTTTTTTTTACACAGAGACAGAGAGTCAGAGAGAGGGATAGACAGGTATGGAGAGATGAGAAGCATCAATCATTAGTTTTTCGTTGCACGTAGCAACACCTTAGTTGTTCATTGATTGCTTTCTCATATGTACCTTGACCGTGGGCCTTCAGCAGACTGAGTAACCCCTTGCTTGAGCCAGCGACCTTGGGTCCAAGCTGGTGAGCTTTTGCTCAAACCAGATGAGCCAGTGCTCAAGCTGGAGACCTCGAGGTCTTGAACCTGGGTCCTCTGCATCCCAGTCTGATGCTCTATCTACTGCGCCACCACCTGGTCAGGCTGTCCAGCAAAAATTTTAAGAAGGCAAGATGAGGAGACTTGCCCTACCTACCAGATACTAACACTTATAGTAACACTATTATAATCTAGTTTGTTATTGGTTTAGGGATAAACAAATGGACCAATAGAACCATATCTGAAAATTTGATATATGATAGGCGGCATTACAAATCAGTGGGAAAAGAAAGGAGTGTTTAAAACTAGGCTTTTAAACTAGTTGTAAATATGGAATTAAGTGAAATTAGCTTTGTGCCTCATACTTTGCAAAATATTAAATTTAATGAGTTCAAACCAGAAGAGTGAAAGTAAAATTTTAAAACTTTTAGATGTTAAAAGAAGAATGTTGTTTCTGGCTGGGTGGCACAGTAGATAGAGTGTCGTCTTGGTATTCCAAGGTTGTGAGTTCAATCCCCAGTCAGGCCACATATCAGAAGCAACCAATGAGTGCACAACTAAGTGGAATAAGTTGATAACTTGTCTCTCTCTTTCCTCCATCACTTTTCCCCCCTTATCTCAAGTCAATGGGAAATTTTAAAAAGAGAGAAGGTCATACGGGGTACACAAACATTTCTTAATTAAGACAAAATATTAACTGGGAAAGAAAAGATTGACAAATCTGCCTACCATAGAATATAACATTTCCTTATTAAAAGATACCACATAAAATTGAAGAGCTGTAAGCTCTAAGAAGATATCTATCTATACCTCAAATACCTGACAAAAAACTAGTATCCAAAATTAATAAAAATTGCCTAGTCCATAAGTGACAAATGGCCCTGTAGAGAAACAAGAATGTGAACAAGCAGCCCTGGCCGGTTGGCTCAGCGGTAGAGCGTCGGCCTAGCGTGCGGAGGACCCGGGTTCGATTCCCGGCCAGGGCACACAGGAGAAGCGCCCATTTGCTTCTCCACCCCTCCGCCGCGCTTTCCTCTCTGTCTCTCTCTTCCCCTCCCGCAGCAAAGGCTCCATTGGAGCAAAGATGGCCCGGGCGCTGGGGATGGCTCTGTGGCCTCTGCTTCAGGCGCTAGAGTAGCTCTGGTCGCAACATGGCGATGCCCCGAAGGGGCAGAGCATCGCCCCCTGGTGGGCAGAGCATTGCCCCATGGTGGGCGTGCCGGGTAGATCCTGGTCGGGCGCATGCGGGAGTCTGTCTGACTGTCTCTCCCTGTTTCCAGCTTCAGAAAAAATGAAAAAAAAAAAAAAAGAATGTGAACAAGCAGTTCACAAGATATCACAGTAGTCAAGAAATGTGAAAAGACATTGAACCGCATTAGAAATCAGGGAAATGTTAGTGAAAATGGGATACCATTTTACCCTAACCAGTTTGTTTTTATAGTACAGATTTGTTGTGTTCACTCATAGAATATATGAAACTCTTCTCAGTTCCAGCTGTTGGAACCCTAGTTAACTGTTTTTAGAGTTCTTGGGACCTTTATTGCTGGTCCACTACTTTCCTGCATAGACACTGATACCGCATAAGTCCACTTATGTAGCTTTCAATGTTTTGCTCCACCTTCTACAGTGTGTCCGTAAAGTCATGGTGCACTTTTGACCGGTCACAGGAAAGCAACAAAAGATGATAGAAATGTGAAATCTGCACCAAATAAAAGGAAAACTCTCCTAGTTTCATGCCTATTCAGTGCAGTTTGATGTGGGCTCACGCACAGATTTTTTAGGGCTCCTTAGGTAGCTATCCCATATAGCCTCTACAGACTCGTCACTGACTGAGGGCCTACCAGAACGGGGTTTCTCCACCAAACTGCCGGTTTCCTTCAACTGCTTATCCCACCGAGTAGTGTTATTCCTATGTGGTGGCGCTTCGTTATAAACACGCCAATATTCACATTGCACTTTGGTCACGGATTTGAATTTAGCGAGCCACAGAACACACTGAACTTTCCTTGGTACTGTCCACATCTTGACTGGCATGGCCGTGGGCTGCTCCGCTGTATACACAGTGTTACGTCATCATCTGCGCATGCGCACATGCTGCCACATCACCCTGCAGAAACTGGGAGGGTTTTCCTTTTATTTGGTGCAGATTTCACATTTCTATCATCTTTTGTTGTTTTCCTGTGGCCGGTCAAAAGTGCACCATGACTTTACGGACACACTATTTATCACTTTTTTTTTTGGTAGATATCCATGTGTTTTTGGTTTTGTTATTTTAGTAGCTCTGTTGTTAGGATGTGTGGAATTCAAGGAAATTTACATACTGTGCCACCATTTTCCCAGAGTTCTGCTCAATAGCTTTTTAAAAAAGATTTTATTTATTGATTTTGTAGGGTGGCAGGGGAAGCTAGAAGCATCAACTCGTAGTTGCTTTACTTTAATTGTTCATTGCTTGCTTGTTGTATTTGCCTTGACCAGGCAAACCCAGGGCATTGAACCCATGACCTCAGTGTTCCAGATTGACACTCTAGCTGCTGCACCACCACACACTTCAGTGGTTTTTGAATGTTAGAAATTCAGTAATTATTAATTGAGTAAAATATTTATTCTAAGAAGTAATAACTGATGGAGTTAGTGGTTATATACCTCCATTTTATATCTGCCATATTGACTCTCTTTATACCATTAATTGAATTATCACTCTTTCCAGATAATAGGGAAAATGCCTCACATCAGCCAGCACTTTGTCATGCTTGGTTAGTATATTTTTGTTTGTTTTTGGTTAGTATCTTTTTATTAGCTACAACCTCCAGTGAGACATCAAATGGCAGATTTACAAAATTATTTTAGTCTGTGACCAAGTACTACTGTATTTTAGTAATAGTCTAGGAGTGAAGATAACTGAAAATAGATCAGTCAGCTATTTCATGTTTGAAGGAGTGGGAAGATTATTTATTTAGCAGAGACAGAGAGAGTCAGAAAGAGGGGCAGATAGGGACAGACAGACAGGAAAGGAGAGAGATGAGAAGCATCAGTTCTTCGTTGTGGCATCTTAGTTGTTCATTGATTGCTTGTTCATTGATTGCTTTCTTATATGTGCCTTGACTGGGGGGCTACAGCAGAGCGAGTGCCCCTTGCAAAAGCCAGCGACCTTGGCCTCAAGCCAGCCACCTTGGGCTTCAAGCCGGCAACCATGGGATCATGTCTATGATATCATGCTCAAGCCAGCGACCCCACGCTCAAGCTGGTGAGCCCCACGCTCAAGATGAATGAGCCTGTGCTTAAGCTGGCAACCTCGGGGTTTCAAGCCTAGGTCCTCTGCGTCCAGTTCGACACTATCCACTGTGCCATCCCCTGGTCAGGCAAGGAATGGGAAGATTTAAAGGCATGAAAATGACCTTGAAAACTACATTAAACATAACCGTTTAAAAAAATTGAAAGTTGCCTGGCCTTTGGTGGCGCAGTGGATAAAGTGTCAACCTGGAACGTTGAGGTCGCCAGTTCAAAACCCCAGACTTGCCTGGTCAAGGCACAGACAGGAGTTGATGCTTCTTGCTCCTCCCCCCTTCCCTCTCTCTCAAAAAATGAATAAATCTAAAAGAAATAAGTTAAAAGTTAACTAAATGGCTAACAGATGAACAGTATTTAAGACAGGATGAAACAAGTGATTTCTATAATCACTTAGGGCAAGGTTGCATTTTATTTTGTTATAACTTTCAGATTTAGACTAAATTGTTAATATTTTACTATTATAGTTCATTGTTCAACAAAAATAAAGCAGTTTTTAAAAAGATGTGCATTTATAAAAGTATTCTGTATTTGATTTCAAGTTTGTGTTTGTTACAGTATGAGGACAGTTATTTTTTCCATCATGACTTGCTCTTTTTCCCTTTTGTAAATATGTGTCTCCTTTCAATAAATTTAAGGCATTTGGAATTACCTCATTAGAAATCAGAGAAAATCAAATTTAAAGGGGTTTGGTGCTATTTTTATCTTTGGAAAATAACTACTGTTGAATATAAAAACAACCTGGTGTTACTGAGTATGCAGTAAAATGAGCACATGTATGTGTTGCTCTGGGAATACAAATTGGAACATCTTTTTTGAAAAGAAGGTACAAAACTATTATATGTAATCTCAATTGTATATTTACTCTCGTGATATAATTATAGGTAATGCCTACTAATAATCAGTTATTTTTTCAGTTTTCTATAGTAGATGTAAATTTTAATTTAATAGAATTGTATCTTGTTTTAGGTTAAAGAACTGAATCATTACCTGGAGGCTGAGAAATCTTGTAGGACTGACCTAGAGATGTATGTAGCCGTTTTGAATACTCAGAAATCTGTTCTACAGGAAGATGCTGAGAAACTGCGGAAAGAATTGCATGAAGGTAAATATGTATTCTGTTTATTTTTTATCTTAGTCTCCAAGAGAACTGTGATATTGATTAACAAAACAATAAATATCAGTCCAATGTTATTTAATTTAAGCTTCACAGTTGGTTTGAATGTTCCCATGAAAATCTGGAGACGTGAAGGTCTACTAAAGATAACTTCAGTTGTTATTGGCTTTTCTTTCTTCCAGGACCCCAGTAATAACTTCACAGGGCATAAGCTCTTGGCTGAAAGATAATAGGGCCTGGAACTTCTGCTTAAACTGCTTTTGCCCTTGACCCATTTTGATGGAGGTAGATTAGCGAAAGTGAATATGGGATAGAAAGGACAGATAATATATTCTGGTTTCCTTAAGTAACATACCCATTTATAAGGGACAGTTTTGATTTTACTTGTCTGGTAGCAGAGTGATGCAGAAATTGACTCTGTTTTTCCAGGCTAGTGGGCGAAGGCTCATCTTTTTCTCATTGAAATAAAAATATACTTTTGTCTTTAATTCTTCTAGTGATTCCTATACACCTAGATTTCTTAACATTTTTTTGTGTCACGGACTCTTGACAATTCTGTGAAGTTCTTTCAGAATGTTTTTAATCCATAAAATACATAGGATTACAAAAGAAACATTAAAAAGTTATCAAAACATAGATAACTGCAAACTTATTGTATAGTAATAAGTGTGCTATTTCAGTAATGCATTAAATAGTAAGGTTTAATAACATAATTTTGAAGTAGCTTGAGCATAAATGATATGTTACCATATTTCCCCAATGTATAAGATGCACCTTAATTTTGGGGCCTGAAATTTGAAAAAAAAAATTAAATAAAGTTATTGAACTCAAGTATTATTCATCATAAAATTCATACTACTCCTCATCACTGTCAGAACTCCCATCCATTAGCTTGTCCTCATCCATGTCTGATGATGAATCACTGATTTCAACAGTGAGTGCAAAAACAAGCGCAAAAAAGCAGGAAATGCAAGTAAAAAAATTCTACAATCACTGTATAAGATGCACCCAATTTTTAGACCTCAAATTTTTTTAAAAAATGCGTATTAATGCGTATTATACATGGGGAAATACGGTAAGTTATCTGTGGCTTCTTTGGGTGACAAAGTCATAGGTATTGTTATACTTACTATGGTTGGTTACATAAATTTTGTAACTGAAAGAAATGATAAATTTCAGTTAGAGGTTAGTGAAAATAAAGATCTATATTTTTTTCCTCATCCAAATACATGAGCCTCTTTGAAATCTTATACTTATGCAGGTTTTGCTAGTAACGTTTTGAATATGTTGGTTTAAGGACTGAGGTGATAGAGTCCTACAATGAATACTTTTGGCCCTGGCCTGTTTGCTCAGTGGTAGAGCATTAGCCCAGCATATGGATGTCCCAGGTTCAATTCCCAGTCAGGGCACTCAGGAGAAGTGCCCATCTGCTTTTCCACCCCTTCCCCTCTTACTTCTCTCTCTCTCTCCCTCTCTCTCTCTCTCTCTCTCTTCTTCTGCAGTCATAGCTTGATTGGAGTAAGTTGGTCCTGCTGCTCAGGGTTGCTCCATGGCCTCTGTCTCAGACACTTCTTAAGAAGAGCTCAGTTGCTGAGTAGCAGAGCAATGCCCCATGGACAGAGCATTGTCCCCTAGTGGGATTGCCGGGTGGATTGTGGTCGGGGCGCATGCGGGAGTCTGTCTCTCTGTCTCCACTCCTTTCAGTGAATTAAAAAAAAGAATACTTTTAAGTACATCAAATGCTATGTAATATAAGCTCTTTTGTAAATTACTTAGATTTGCATATGAGTTAGTGTTTTTTTCTTAAATAGTGGAAAGCCAAAATTATATGAATGTACAGAATTATTTTATAAAATGTTACAAAAATAACTCAAAGTTTGAGTGAATCTTTGGCTTTCAGAAAACATTTTTTAAAATATACTGCTGCAGTGAAAAAGACACCTAAACTCTGAAAGCCGTCCAAAAAAAGAGAAAGGAATTTCTGTTTAAACTATTTGCCCCAGCGTTTCCAGAAATAGTGTAAGACTGCCAATCTTTCATAATATATCTGGAAAAGTATTTGGGAAGGGTCACTCAAATGAGTACCAGGATAGAGTAATTTCCATACTGAAAAATACTGTAGAGAAAAAAATAGTATTTAGATGAAAAGAAGACAGGTAAAGATTAAGTAGCAGTGTAACAACAGCCCAAATTGGTGGCATTAGATAAGCAGTCAAGTTAGTGCAGTTGCTGGGATTGAAAATATGTTAGGAGGCAGCAGTGCCTCAGACTGACTTCTTCAAAGAGGTTGTTCTTAAGTGAAGTTTGAAAGATGTGTAGGTATTTGTCAGAGATGAGCATAACATTCAAGGCCATTTGCATGTGGTACAAGGTAAGAAAGTGAAAGAAGTGTAGTTCAGCAAAATTAGGATGCAAGAGTCAGTACAAAATATGGAACAGGAGAGGTAGACCTGGGCCACATCACAGAGACCTTATACTAAGGATTTAGATTTTATCCTGTGGACCATAAGGAATATCTACGATTTATAATCTTTTTTCTTAAATAACAACTTTATTGAGATATAATTCACATGTCATGAAGTTCACTCTTTTAAAGTGTACAATTCAGTGGGTTTATTTTACTTTTTTTATTTTAGTGTGAGGAGGGGAGGCAGAGACAGACTCCCTTATGTGCCCCAACCAGGGTCCACCTGGCAAGCCCACCAGGGGGTGATGCTCTGCTCATCTGGGGCCCTTGCTCTGTTGCAACCGGAGCCATTTTATTTTTAACGCCTGAGACAGAGGCCATGGAACCATTCTCAGCACCTGGGACCAACTCACTCCAATTGAGCCATGGCTGCAGGAGATGGGGGAGAGATAGATAGATAGAGAGAGAGAGAGAGAGAGAGAAAGAGAAGGGAGAAGGGGGGAGAAGGGGTGGACAAGCAGATGTACCTGTGTACCCTGACTGGGAATTGAACCCAGGACCTCCATATGCTGGACTGACTACCATTGAGCCACCTGGTCAGGGCCGGTTTTTAATATATTCTAATTTTAGGAAATTTTTTTTTATTCTAAAAGGAAATTCTGTACCCATTGCCAGACATCCCCAATTCTCCTCCCTCCCTGCCCCTGGCAACCACTAACCTACTTTCTGTCTCTATAGACTTGCCTATTCTGGATTTCCATATAAATAGGATTTACAATATGTGGCTTTTGTGTCTGGCTCTTCTGAAGGGTTTTAAATTTGCAAGTAATAATATTGATTTTGCATTTTAGAAAATTTAATTTAACAGCAAAGTGGAGGATAGAACAGAGGGCAAGGCTAATGGCAGGAAGAATAACAAAGGGAGGACTGTTGTTAAAATTATGATGGCTGGCCTGACTGGTGGCAGCACAGTGGATTGAGCATCAACCTGGAATGCTGAGATCCCCAGTTCGAAACCTCAAAGTCACCGGGTCATGGGGTCATTTGCTTGAAGCCCGTGGTCACTGGCTTGAGCCAGCCCAAAGTCACTGGCTTGACTTGAACAAGGGATCACTGGCTTGGCTTGAACACCCTCACCCCAGTCAAGGCACATATGAGAAGCAACAATGAACAACTAAAGTGTAGCAACTATAAACTGATGCTTCTCACTGTCTTTCCTCTCTTTCTCTCCCTTCTTGTCTCTCTCAAAAAAAAGTAAAGACTGTTAGGAGTGGTTGTTAAACCTTTAACCTTTAGAGCAATATTTCCCAAAATATATCCCCTATGACACCTGTTA
Source organism: Saccopteryx bilineata (assembly GCF_036850765.1). NCBI lineage: Eukaryota > Metazoa > Chordata > Mammalia > Chiroptera > Emballonuridae > Saccopteryx > Saccopteryx bilineata. Next base: position 354,583,615 of record NC_089491.1, on the reverse strand, counting down.
TGTGAGTGACACTGTAGAAAAGATGTTTTTGTGAAAGAAGTTTGGGAAATACTGTATCACCTACCATTAAAATCCAGTGTTTTTGATTGGCGGATTCTTATAGTTTGCCATCTCTTGGAGCAAGAGCGACAACAACACAACCAGTTAAAACATACATGGCAGAAGGCCAATGACCAGTTTCTGGAATCTCAGCGTTTGCTGATGAGGGACATGCAGCGAATGGAGATTGTGCTAACTTCAGAACAGCTCCGACAAGTTGAAGAACTGAAAAAGAAAGATCAGGTGAATAGCATTTTTGTAGGACTTGTTTGCTTTTGTTAATAATACACCCTAACCCACTCACACACATGTGACTCCATTACTTTATGTGTATTAGAGATTGACTCAAGCCTGAGAAAAGATGATGTGTGCCATTTCAAAAAACATCATGACTGCATTTGAGGGATTTTGTTTTTCAACTTTAGAAAAGGCCTTGCCTTGAGGAAAATAACATTTAAATATGATCCGCTTCAGAGGCTGCAGGATGCAACAGTGCGTATTTCTGAGAAATTCTTTCTCTACAGTTCTGTCCAGTTCTCCTAGGGCTCTTGAAGTGTGTTAATCCAGGCCAAGTCTAACGTGACATTGCTCTAAAAGCCCTATTAGTAGGTGACAGGGTGGGGATGTAGAAGCTGAGTGATATGTAAAGGCAGGTGTCTGAGTGCTGCATACCCAAGGCCCTTTTTGCTCTTTATGATTTAAAAAATTACTTAAATTACTTGAGTAATAAACAAATACATCCTCATGTTAAAAATAATTTTTTTGAGTACAAAGTTAAATTATAAATTTAAGTGATAAAGTAAAAAAGATATCCCTTGACATCTCCCACACCCCCTTCTCAGAAGTAACCACTTTTTAAATTAGGAATAATCAGTTTAGAAGATAGTCTTTTAGGCCATTTCTATGTATTTATTAGTGTGTGTTTAGGATTTTTTTCATAGTATAAGTAAGTATTTATTCTATAACTTACTTTTCTCATAAGCATTATCTTGGATATATTTACACATCAGAGATTTATCTCTTGTTACCTTGTAGCACAGATGTACTTTAATTGATTTAATCCTTCTTGTAGTGGGCATAAATGGTTTCCTTTTCTGTGTGTAATTTTAGACAGTGTTGCAGCTAATACCCTTACTCCATTGTACTTGTGTACAGTTATTTCCCTAGGATAGTTATGTAGAAGTTTTTTAAGGTATTATTAGAAGTTTCTTTCTAATCAAATTTCTTTCTTTTTAATTTTCTTTTCTATTTCTTTTTAAGTGAGAGGAGGGAAGATGGTGAGACAGACTCCAGCTTGTGCCCTGACCAAGATCCACCTAGCAAACCCCATCTAGGGCCAAAGCTTAAGTACTGAGCTATTTTTAGTGCATGAGGTTGGCTCACTTTGAGGGGAAGAGAGAGAGAAGGGAGGAGAAGGTGGAGGAGAGAAGCAGATGGTTGCTTCTCCTTTGTGCCCTGACTGGAAATTGAACCTGGGATATCCATATGTTGGGTCAACGCTCTATCCACTGAGCTACCGGCAAGGACCTTTTTTCTATTTCTTAATTCTGACTTACTCATCTTGTATATAGATACAGTCAACTTAAAGATTTAGATTCTGCCTGACCAGGCGGTGGCGCAGGGGATAAGAGCTTCAGACTGAGATGCGGAGGACCCAGTTCGAGACCTCAAGGTTGCCAGCTTGAGTGCAGGCTCATCTGGTTTGAACAAAACTCACCAGCTTGGGCCCAAGGTTGCTGGCTTGAGCAAGGGGTGACTCGGTCTGCTGAAGGCCCGCGGTCAAGGCACATATGAGAAAGCAATCAATGAACAACTAAGGTGTTGCAACGAAAAACTGATGATTGATGCTTCTCATCTCTCTCCATTCCTGTCTGTCTCTATCTATGCCAGGGGTCCCCAAACTACGGCCCGCGGGCCACATGTGGCCCCCTGAGGCCATTTATTTGGCCCCCGCCACACTTCTGGAAGGGGCACCTCTTTTATTGGTGGTCAGTGAGAGGAGCATAGTTCCCATTGAAATACTGGTCAGTTTGTTGATTTAAATTTACTTGTTCTTTATTTTAAATATTGTATTTGTTTCCGTTTTGTTTTTTTACTTTAAAATAAGATATGTGCAGTGTGCATAGGGATTTGTTCATAGTTTTTTTTTATAGTCCAGCCCTCCAACGGTCTGAGGGACAGTGAACTAGCCCCCTGTGTAAAAAGTTTGGGGACTCCTGATCTATGCCTCTCTGACTCTCTGTCTCTGTTAAAAAAAAGATTTAGATTCTGAAAATCAGATTTAATCATGATCCTCCTGCTGTCCATTAAAACAGTCTTAATTCCTATAACTAATCATTTAAAGCCTTTACTAAAATTTATTGAGCTTTTACTATATGCCAGCATTGTGCTAACTTTATTTATAAAGCTTTATCTGATGTAGTTCTTCAAACAGTAATACTATCCAAATGAAGTAAGGACTAATGGCAGATCTGAGGTTTGAGCCAGTCTGATTCCAGAGTCTGGGCACTTAATCACTACTCCCTTCCATGTACCTCACTTCTCGTGGGCCTGCCTTCTTTTCATTCACATCAGATTATTCAGTACTCCTTCAGTGTGGCCCTTTTACTTTTGTACCTTCTTCCTGTCTCCGTGGAACCCTTGCTTGTTTCCTTACACAATTGGCAAACTCATCTAGCTGATCCTTTGAGATGCAGCTGAAGTGTAACCTTTTGGGGGGGTCCCCTTTTCTACCTCCCTCCTATAAAATCAGTCATTAAAAAAAAACACACTTGGGCCCTGGCCAGTTGGCTCAGTGGTAGAGCGTCGGCCTGGCGTGCAGAAGTCCCGGGTTTGATTCCCGGCCAGGGCACACAGGAGAAGCGCCCATCTGCTTCTCCACCCCTCCCCCTCTCCTTCCTCTCTGTCTCTCTCTCTTCCCCTCCCGCAGCGAGGCTCCATTGGAGCAAAGATGGCCCCCGGCGCTGAGGATGGCTCCTTGGCCTCTGCCCCAGGCTCTAGAATGGCTCTGGTCACAACAGAGCGACCCCCAGAGGGGCAGAGCATCGCCCCCTGGTGGGCAGAGCGTTGCCCCCTTGTGGGCGTGCCAGGGTGGATCCCAGTCGGGCGCATGCAGGAGTCTGTCTGACTGTCTCTCCCCGTTTCCAGCTTCAGAAAAATACAAAAAACAAAAACAAAAAAAAACACTTGTATAGTATTATAGTTGTTTGTATGTTTGTCCCTTCCCATTAGGCATTAAAAGTATTTTACTTGTCTTTGTTGAATGAATTGTTACATCAACCTTAATCATTCCTTTTATATTTCATATAAATTTATATATCATACTGATAGATGAGTAATAACGTTTCCCTGTTAGTTTTCTACAATAATCTGAAGGAATGTTCTGTGTAAATTTTCATTTTTGGATCATTTGAAGAAGAGGGGATTGTTTGCTTTTTTATGTTTTGCCTTTCACATTATATACTTTCTGGAAGCTATTTCCTGATTTCTTCTTTTTACAAGGGTTTATACTTTGTCCCTATAATATTAAAACATTTTGTTATGACCAGATGCCCTTCAGTATGATTATAAAACAAACAAGTGTCCAATTTTCTCATATCATAAAGTTCTTGTTCTTTTTTTGTTTTGAGTGGTTAAAGAACTACATGATGATAACATTATACTGAGCGAAATAAGTAAATCAGAAAAAACTAAGAACTATATGATTCCATACATAGGTGGGACATAAAAATGAGACTCAGAGACATGGACAAGAGTGTGGGGGTTACAGGGTGGGGGGAGGAGAGGGAGGGGGTTGGGGGAGGGGAGGGGCACAAAGAAAACCAGTTAGAAGGTGACAGAAGACAATTGAACTTTGGGTGATGGGAGTGTGCAGCATAATCAAATGTCAAAATAACCTAGAGATGTTTTCTCTGAACATATGTACCCTGATTTATCAATGTCACCCCATTAAAATTAATTAAAAAATACTACATGAATCATTAAATATAAATAAATTTAATTAAATGTACCTGGGTAATGCATACCTCCCTCTGCCTTTCTGAGTGTTGAAATATGTACCTGGGTAAAATATATTTTTTCTTCCTAACTTTTAGCAGGAAGATGAACAACAAAGACTTAATAAGAGAAAGGACCACAAAAAAACAGATGTTGAGGAAGAAGTGAAAATACCAGTAGTGTGTGCTCATGAAGCACACCCTCATGAAGAATCTTCAGCCCAGTTATCAAATGAAGAGGTATAGTAAATCTGTAATTAAAATCATTGTTACCATTTTAGCTTTTCATATATTAATCAGTTACATTGTTCAGATGGGAAGTATATGACTACTAGCTGAAAGTTAGATAATATTTACTTACAGTCATTTTTATGGTATTATAAATAGTACTATTCAAAACACATTGCAGTTTCTCTCACAGTCTCTGCAATTTAGATGTTCTTTTATCCAGTGGTTCCAAAATTAAAACAGAAGAAGAAATTTTTTTTTCTTTTAAGTGGGAGGAGGGGAGATAGACTCCCACATATGCCCTGACCAGGATCCACCAGACAAACCCTGTGTGAGGCTGATGCTCAAATCAGCCAAGCTGTTCTCAGTGCCTGAGGCTGACACTGGAACCAGTCGAATCACTGGCTGGGAGAGAGGAAGAGGGAGAGAAAGGAGAGAGGGGAAGAGAAGCGAAGCGAATGGTTCCTTCTCATGTATGCCCTGACCACGGATCGAACCTGGGACATCTGCACGCTGGGCCAACACTCTATCCACTGAGCCAACAGGCCAGGGCCAGAAGAAATCTTAAATGTAAAATCTTTTTTATATGTATAATGTTGCTAGTACTTTGAATTTTTTGTTTTAAAAGAGATTATCTAAAATATTGAAACACTGCCCTGGCCAGATAGCCTAGTTGGTTTGAGCATTGTTCCAAAGCTCAGAGGTTGCTGGTTTGATCCCCGGTCAGGCCATGTACAGGAACAGATGTTCCTGTCCTTTTCCTGCCCTCTCCCTTCCCCTCTCTAAAATCAATAAAATAAACATTAAAAAAATATTGAAACAATTCTCTTTAGCATATATTAAATATTAACCAGTATAAGCTCTTAAGCCTTGAGAATAGCAGGTGAGGTTTGGCAGATCATGATGGGTAGGGAGAACATTTCAGGCAGAATAGAGAGACCTGGTGGTGGAAAGTGTAAGGTGGTCTTCCTATGGCCTCATCACCTCTCATCTAGTGTGTCAAGGGCCTCCTCAGTAGGCTTCCTGTTTTCAGCCCATTCCACTCCCTCAGGGTTACTGTCAGATTTATTTTTCTTAAGTTGCAGCTGCAGTCAGGCCACTTCCCTACTCAAAAACTACCACTGATTCCCATTGCCTACTTAATTAAGTACAAATTCCTCACTCAGACAATCGAGGCCATTCATTCATAATAAGCACTGTTTTAACCACATTGGTTCTCTTGTGCTATACTCCCCACCTTGCATGTTGGTTTCTTTACCTGGAATGCTTACCTCCCTCTGCCTTGCTGAGTACTGAAATCTTTTTTTTTTATCTTCAAGACTCATTAGTATCTCCTCTTCAATGACGGAAATGTTTCTTTTATTACCTTTAGGATTAAAACTCAGAAGGGTCCCTAGCTTGGCATACAAAGGCCTTCACAGTTGAAAAATCCTTCCAGCCTTACTGTGCTGTCTACTTCATCACAGCCTGACCTTTCTATTTACTGTCAGTGCTCATGTGCCTTGTTTATACTGCCCCTGCATTCCAGAATTTCACTCTCCTACCCCTACCTCTTTTCCTGGTTTGGTAAATCACTTTCAGTTAAATTGGATAAGGGTTTTACCCACTTGGAGAGATAATCATATTTCTTTTTAGTTTGTAGGTTTACTCTGAGCCATGTGTAATCTTCCTGGCAGTTTATATTTCCATGTTTTTGGACTGTTTGACATTTTTTAAAAAGTTTAAAAAAATCCTAGTGGACATTGAAAAGTATGATGTAATTGTTTTTCTGCATTCTTTGCTTTGAATCATATAATAAGGACCTCTTGGCCTGATTCTGCTGTGTGTTTTTTTTAATAGTTAGATTCCTAGGAGAATGTCTCAACTTTCAGGTACTGCCAAATATTACGTGGTTTCTGTGTCATGCAGTCCTTGTTCAGGAATGTTTTAAAAAGTTCCAAACTTTTCCAAAAAGATTTTAGCAGAAAAATAGGAAAAGGAGGGTTTTTTTTTGTGATTTACCATTAAGTCTTGCTTTTTTTTTTTTTTTTGACAGAGACAGAGAAAGTCAGAGAGAGGGACAGACAGGGACAGACAGACAGGAAGGGAGAGAGATGAGAAGCATCATTCCTTCATAGCAGCTTCTAAGTTGTTCATTAATTGCTTTCTCATATGTGCCTTGACCGGGGGTAGGGGGCTACAGCAGAGCAGTGACCCCTTGCTCAAGCCAGTGACCTTGGGTTTCAAGCCAGTGACCTTTGGGCTCAAGCTCACAACATGGGGTCATGTCTATGATCCCACGCTCAAGCCAGCGACCTCAGGGTTTCAAACCTTTGTCGTCTGCATTCCAGTCTGATGCTCTATCCACTGCGCTACCACCCAGACAGGCTTGATTCTCTCTTAACAGATCTATGCTATATTTTGATAAAATTACTTCTTGATATTTGAAATATCTTTTAGACTTTCAGATCTGATATTTTGCTTATTTGTTTTGTTAAAGTTATTACGGAATGCTTTGGAAACAGATTTATTGATAAAAATACTTAAATTTGTAGGCCCTCATATCTTCTTTAATCTGCTTAGAATATGCTTTTCTTACTACAACGATAATTATGTTATAGAAAATTTGGAAAATACAGGAATGTATACAAAATAAAAATAACTGGTAGATAATCGTACTGCCCAGAGATAACTACCAGCAATATTTTGGTATGTACCTCTCCTTTCCCTTTTTTTTTAAATTTTTATTTTTTAAAGATTTTAGTTATTGATTTTAGAGACAGGAGAGAGAGGGGTAGGGAATGAGCAGGAAGCACAAACTAATAGTAGCTTCTCAGATGTGCCTTGACCTGGCAAGCCCAGGGTTTCGAACTGGCGACCTCAGCATTCCAGGTTGATGCTTTATCCACTGCACCACCACAGGTCAGGCTCCTTTCCCTCTTTGTAATTTCATTTCCAGAGTTAACATATATATGTTTCTCGTTGCACTTTTTATTTTTTTTTAAGATTTTATTTAGGCCCTGGCCAGTTTGCTCAGTGGATAGAGCATCAGCTCAGCTTGCAGATGTCCGGCTTTGATCTCCGGTCAGGGCATACATGAGAAATGACCATTTGCTTCTCTCCCCCTCCATCTCCTCCTTCTCTCTCTCTCTTCCCCTCTCACAGCCAATGGCTTTATTGGTGCGAGCGTTGGCCTTAGGCACTGAGGATAGCTCAGTTGATTCAAGTATCTGCCCCAGACCAGGGTAGCTGGGTGGATCCCAGTCGGGGTGCATATGGGAATCTCTCCGTCTCCTCTCCTTTCACATAAAAACAAAAGGAAAGAAAGAAAGAAATACCATAACAGTTTATACTTCCCCTAGAAGTGATCCTTATGCTATTACCATCATGGTAGTTTGGTTTTTTTTAATTGGCCATTACAACTTTTCTGCCCTGCCCCCTTTCCTCTTTGTGTCACAGCAGCATTGTATGTGAAAGCATTAGATGCTCCCTTATAAGTTCACAGGATGGGTTCCCAATTTTTATAAAGGTACTTCTTTGGGACCTTTGCCATAGCTACTTTAATATATACTATGGATGTGTTTCTTAGTCATCTGAATTTCAGATGAAAAAAATATTTAAAAAGAAAGAAATGGATTATACCAAGTAAGGATATTTTTAAACATTTAAAAAAATGTATATTTCGGCCCTGGCTGGGTGGCTTGGTGGATAAAGCGTTGCCCCAGCATGCAGAGATCACAGACAAAATCCCTGGTCAGGGCACATTTGAGGAGCGGTGAATACACAACTCAGTAGAACAGCTGCAATGACAAGTTGATGCTTCTCTCTCTCTCTCTCTCCCCCTTCCTTTCTCCCTCCCCTTCCCCCACCCTGCTCTCTTTGTCCCTACCTCTCCCCCTCTCCCTCTTCCCCTCTCCTCTCCCTCTCCCCGTCTCACCCTTTCCCTCACTCACTCCTCCCTTTCTCTCTGTCTGTCTCAAATCAGTGGAAAAATTGAAAATAAAAGAAAAAAGAGTTTAAAAGTTTGTATTCCACAATCTTTTCTAGTTTATAAAAGGAAGGGTGTTTAACAACAAAAAGTAGAAAGGCTATTATCTTTTTTTTTTTTTATTTTATTTTTTTTTATTTTTCTGAAGCTGGAAATGGGGAGAGACAGTCAGACAGACTCCCGCACGCTCCCGACCGGGATCCACCCGGCACGCCCACCAGGGACGATGCTCTTCCCACCAGGGGGGGATGCTCTGCCCCTCCGGGGGGTCGCTCTGCCGCGACCAGAGCCACTCTAGCGCCTGGGGCAGAGGCCAAGGAGCCATCCCTAGCGCCCGGGCCATCTTCGCTCCAATGGAGCCCCGGCCGCGGGAGGGGTAGAGAGAGACAGAGAGGAAGGGGGGGGGGGTGGAGAAGCAAATGCGCGCCTCCCCTATGTGCCCTGGCCGGGAATCGAACCGGGTCCCCCGCACGCCAGGCCGACGCTCTACCGCTGAGCCAACCGGCCAGGGCCGAAAGGCTATTATCTTAAAATAAGGGCTAGTCCTTTAATTTGAGTACATTTAGTTTCAAGAAAAATTTGCTGCATTTTCCTTCTTTTCTAATCCCCCACTTGCTGTGCAACTGCATCACAGAATGGCCACTGGTATGCTTTTTGACTTTAGGAATGTGCTGCCGTACCACATTTTTTTTTTTTTGTATTTTTCTGAAGCTGGAAACAGGGAGAGACAGTCAGACAGACTCCCGCATGCGCCCGACCGGGATCCACTCGGCACGCCCACCAGGGGCGACGCTCTGCCCACCAGGGGGCGATGCTCTGCCCCTCCGGGGCGTAGCTCTGCCGCGACCAGAGCCACTCTAGCACCTGGGGCAGAGGCCAAGGAGCCATCCCCAGCGCCCGGGCTATCTTTGCTCCAATGGAGCCTTGGCTGCGGGAGGGGAAGAGAGAGACAGAGAGGAAGGAGGGGGTGGGGGTGGAGAAGCAAATGGGCGCTTCTCCTATGTGCCCTGGCCGGGAATCGAACCCGGGTCCCCCGCACGCCAGGCCGACGCTCTACCGCTGAGCCAACCGGCCAGGCCACATTTTTTTTTTTAATTGAGATGACATTTACATAAAAATAACTATATTAAGTGCAGTGGCATTTAGTACATTTACAATGTCTAGTTATAAAATATTTTCATCACTCCTGAAAGGATACCCTGTATCCATTAAGGAGTCACTCCCCATTCTCTTTTCCTCTCAGCCTCTGGCACCTAGTTTGTTCTTGGTCTCTATGGACTTACCTATTCTGGACATTTCATATATTTGGAATCAATTAGTGCACCACATTTAATGGGTTAATTATACCTTGCTTGAAACTTGGTTTCCAGCATCCTCTGTTACCTTTATTTCATTCTGCTACTCGTACTCCTTCTGTCCATCTCTGAAATGTGTTTCTCAGGGTTCTGCACTTGACCTTCTTTTCATCCTTTAGACTCATCTAGGGGTTCTGATTTGCTGCTGTGACTTTAATTATCATTATACGATGGTTACTCCCAGATCTCTATCTAAAGTCTTATATGTCCCTCTATTGGGTGTACATCTCCATTTGGATATACAAGAGGCATCTCACATTTAGCATACGCAGCACTGGATTTCAGGAGACCTTTTCTGACTCCTTAGGTGTAGACTAAATTTCTCTCCTTGAGCCACTAGAGCATTCAGTACATAATTGAAGCCTATCTTTTATTAAATACAATATTCTGATAGTCTGCTTACTTGTTCACTTTTTCATGAAACCATAAGCATCTTGAGGGCAGAAGTTGCTCACAGTTATATCGTGGGCTCACAGGATGCAAGTTGTATTTTGCTTGTGTTACAGATACAAGTTGTATATTGCTCACAGTTGTATCCTGAATGCCTGGTTTATTGCCCAGCCTATAGAAGACACTCAATAAATGTTTGTTCAATTAATATATAAAGGTAATACAATAATGATTATCATGTGTAACATGTCACAAAATACTTTTAATATATGGTTGTTTTCCTGTTAGAAAATGGAGAATTATCTAACGTGATAATATGTGTTTTCACATTTCAGGAACATTTAGATAGTACCCATGGGTCAGTCCATTCCTTAGATGCAGATTTACTATTGCCGTCTGGAGATCCATTCAGTAAGTCGGACAATGACATGTTTAAAGATGGACTTAGGAGAGCACAGTCTACAGACAGCTTGGGAACCTCAGGCTCACTGCAATCCAAAGCTTTAGGCTATAACTACAAAGCAAAATCTGCTGGAAACCTGGATGAATCAGATTTTGGACCACTGGTAGGAGCAGATTCAGTGTCTGAGAACTTTGATACTGCCTCCCTTGGGTCACTGCAAATGCCAAGTGGGTTTATGTTAACCAAAGATCAGGAAAGAGCAATCAAGGCAATGACACCAGAACAAGAAGAGACGGCTTCCCTCCTCTCCAGCGTCACCCAGAGTGTGGAAAGTGCTTACGTGTCTCCCAGTGGTTATCGCTTAGTCAGTGAGACAGAATGGAATCTCCTGCAGAAGGAGGTGAGTTACCTTTCTTTTTTTCCTTCTGATCACTTGGTATGATACTGGGTAACTGAGATTTTTTTGTACATTCAGAAGATAGTCCCTGGAGTCAATACATGCACATATTCCTAGCAAGTGAATGTTACCCTGTATTGTTCAACCCTTGTCATAGTCTTCTTTGTCTATTCCGGGTGATGATGCTGGAGAAGGGAACAAAGTTGCTAATTGCATTGAGTGTGAACTTCTCTACCTGAAGTCACAGCTCTGAAGTTGGATCAGTCTGCCTGAATAGTATAGTTAAATGTCAATTAGACTAGCCTAAATTTGGTTTGCTTTGCAGTTTCTATAATCTCAGTGTATTCTAAAATTTCTATTTTCTCATCTTTCCTTGTGGTCTGAAGTGCAAAAGCTTGTCAGCAGTTGATGCTGAGAGTGAATTTAAGGAGGGGTGGAAAATAGGGGGAAAGAATAAAAGGCAACTTTTAATGGGTTAATTTTTCCCCTAATAGTATTTGCAAATTCAGAAGTAAGATAGAAGAGATAAACTTAAATATATACTTTGCATAGTGCTTTACAGATTACAAAGCCCTTTCACATATCTTATCTCTTTGAACTTCTTGATAATTATGAAGCAGTCAGGACACAATTGTCCCCAATTTACAGATGAAGAAACTAGCTCAAAAAGTCAAGTGAATGCTTAAGTTTCTCCTTTGACTTGGCAGCAAAACCTAGGTTAGAATAGGTTTTCTGATTTCTAGTACTTTTCTTTACTCATGGCTACTTCTTTTTTTTTTTTTTTTTTTGTCAGAGAGAGGGACAGATAGGGACAGACAGGAAGAGAGAGAGATGAGAAACATCAACTCCTCGTTGCGGTTCCTTAGTTCATTGATTGATTTCTCATATGTGCCTTGACTGGAGGACTACAGCAGACCGAGTGACCCCTTGCACGAGCCAGCGACTTTGGACTGGTGAGCTTTGCTCAAACCCGATGAGCCCACGCTCAAGCTGGCAACTTCAGGGTCTTGAACCTGGGTCTTGCGTCCCAGTCCGACGCTCTATCCACTGTGCCACTGCCTGGTCAGGCAAGGGCTACTTCTTTTTTTTTTTTTTTTTTGTATTTTTCTGAAGCTGGAAATGGGGAGAGACAGTCAGACAGACTCCCGCATGCGCCCGACCGGGATCCACCTGGCACGCCCACCAGGGGACGATGCTCTGCCCCTCCGGGGGGTCGCTCTGCCGCGACCAGAGCCACTCTAGCGCCTGGGGCAGAGGCCAAGGAGCTATCCCCAGTGCCCGAGCCATCTTTGCTCCAATGGAGCCTTGGCTGCGGGAGGGGAAGAGAGAGACAGAGAGGAAGGAGAGGGGGAAGGGTGGAGAAGCAAATGGGCGCTTCTCCTGGGAAGGGTGGAGAAGCAAATGGGTGCTTCTCCTGTGTGCCCTGGCCAGGAATCAAACCCGGGTCCCCCACACGCCAGGCCGACGCTCTACCGCTGAGCCAACCGGCCAGGGCCAAGTGCTACTCCTTTTTAAAGAAGGTGTCACTCAATAAATAGGACAGTGTATTAAGCCTGAAAGAAACTATTCTCCTTATCTAACGTGATAAGGTGCTACTTAATAGTTTCACCCCTACTTTGTAAATGGAGCCGGTGAAATAGTTAATTCCTTGGTTGGATTTAAATTGTGAGTACCACAGTGTAGTACCTTTTGCTTGCTTTGTGTTCTTCTCAAATGTGGTGTTTTGTGGCACTTAGTTTCTTTTTTTTTTTTTTTTTTATTATTATTATTATTTTACAGGGACAGAGAGTGAGTCAGAGAGAGGGATAGATAGGGACAGACAGACAGGAACGGAGAGAGATGAGAAGCATCAATCATCAGTTTTTCGTTGCGACACCTTAGTTGTTCATTGATTGCTTTCTCATATGTGCCATGACCGACGGCCTTCAGCAGACTGAGTAACCCCTCGCTCGAGCCAGTGACCTTGGGTCCATGCTAGTGAGCTTTTTGCTCAAACCAGATGAGCCCGCGCTCAAGCTGGCTATCCTGGGGTCTCGAACCTGGGTCCTTCCGCTTCCCAGTCTGACGCTCTATCCACTGCGCCACCGCCTGGTCAGGCGGCACTTAGTTTCTTGGTGGTAAAGTTTCGTCTCATGTTTTTCTGTCATACTTGTATTAGAGCTCACAAGTTTTTAGAATCTGACCCTATATTGTATCTTCTTGCCTTAAGTCCCTGAAGAAATTGTTTACTCCATGTTCTACTATGAGTAACATAGGTAAGACTGTGCACAAGTTCCTCAAGTGTGTGATGAGAATTATTTTGTTCTGCCTAATAAGAGGTCATTTTGGTGCCTTTCAGGTACATAATGCTGGAAATAAACTTGGTAGACGTTGTGATATGTGTTCCAATTATGAAAAACAGTTACAAGGAATTCAGATTCAGGAGGCAGAAACAAGAGACCAGGTGAGTTTCTTTTGAGTATGCCAAATTGATGAGCTGTTACAGTTTTCATAGAAGGTGCAGAATTAATGTTTGTTTCCCTTCCATTTGCTTTATGAATGTGTCCATCTTTTTAAATATGAAATAATCTGGTATATGCAATGTCAGTTACATTTCCAGTGGGAGCTCATTAGAACCTCTACTTTTGTGTATCTTAGCTTCATTTGCTTGTCCAACCCCACACAGGTCAGCTCAGTTCTTTCAGAAGCATTGGCACATCTTCCCTCCCAACCTGCCCAAAGGCCTACAGGTGATATTGTCATGAGTGGAAACACATGGAAAATGCTTTGTGATATGGAGATTAGGGAAATAACAGGTTGACTGTTTCCTCTGAATATTATATTAATCAGTACTTGGAATTTTCATTTTTTATTGCCTGCTTCTTGTCATAAATTTGTTGAATTGATTAGATTAATTTATAGGGTCATAGAAATTAAGATTAAGTTGACTCAGGATGCTGAAATTGGCAAGTACCTTTTACAAATACAATCCCTAATAATGGAGTCCTTGAAGACATTTAGGAAATGTTGACTTTTGTGAGAGTAGGCTTATGAAAGAATAAGGGAAGGATAATTTTTTTTTTCTGTACTGTATTTCCCAGTTGCTCTTTGATTGTTATGAAGATTCTTCTTAGTCTTCAAAATAAGTTTAAGCATATTAGAATGATGGTTTAATATTTTCAAATGCCATTGGCATTGATTTCCTGCATATATACTTTTTCGTAGATGGTTGAAAGGTAAATTTCTAAAGCCATTTGTGAAACTTGGTTAGCCTCTGATAGTGTGGTATTAGAATGGACTGCCGTGGACTCCATAGGACATTTCAGTAGACATTTTACTGATGCTTTACCTGTTCTTGGCATTTTACTGAATCTTGAGTATTCAGATGTAGATAGAACACAGCACTTACTGCCCATAAAGAGCTTTCAGGGTTGCCTGCCAAGCCATCAATCAGTTCAATATAAAGTAGTTTGTTCTTGAGATGTACACATAGAGCTAGAGGAGGTACAGGGATATCTAACTTGGCTTTGGGCTCAGTTGAGCAATGCTTATGGATAACATTTGAGCCAAATTTCTTTTAGATCTGGAGTAAAAATTAGGAAAAGAAGTAGGGTAAGGTTGTTCAAGGAGAAAAAAGAGAAGAAAGATGTACATAAGAATAGAGTTATGAAGGCAAATGATGTGTTCTAGAAATTATGAATAGTTCATGTGGCAGGGCAAAGGGGGTGTTTGTGTTGTGCATGCAATAAAATAATGGCAGAGGAAGCTACAGAGGAAGGTCATGATGAGATCAGTGAGGGAGGGGAGATGATTGAAGGGATTTAAATTTTACCCTGAAGACTTTAGGAGATATTGAAGAATTTTAAGTAGAGAAATGGTAATGTGATTTTACTTTTGTTTTAGAAAAAATTTATGGTATTAGTATGGATTGTAGTTTGAAGGCAGAGAACATATTAGAGTCACAGAGGCCAGTGTCCTAGTTTAGGAGACCCAAGAGGAAAAGCAGATTTTAAAATGAGATAATATATGTGAAAAATGATTTATTAACTGTAACACACAGTGTAGTCATCGAATTAGGACATCTCATTTCTTTCTGAATTGATAAATCTATGATGTTTTTTAGGGAAAGAAAAGATTAAATTCTTATAAAAATTTCTGGAATTACGAATTTTTTTCAGTTTATAAAAGAATTCTGGTATTTCCTTCTAACTGACATTTAAAATTGCATAGGTGAAAAAACTACAGGTGATGCTAAGGCAAGCAAATGACCAGTTAGAGAAGACAATGAAAGATAAACAGGAACTAGAAGACTTCATAAAGCAGAGCACTGAAGAATCAAGTCATCAGGTAAATGAGAGTTTTTAGAATGTGACCCATGGGAAATGACTGGGTTGTTTAAATTTAAAAAAATTGAAGACATAGTAATGTTTTTTACCCTGAAGATTTGGCAGTTCTTTTCTGTTTTAGTTTCTGGTATCTCTTTTATAATTTTTAAAAAATAACCCCCCCCCCCCCATTAATTTGAGGTTGGGGGGGAAGGGAGACAGAGTGAGAAAGAGACGGAGAAGAGAAAGGAAAGAGAGAGAAGCATCAATTCATTGTTTAACTTAGTTCCATTTAGGCGTGTACTCAACTGATTGCTTACTTCTCGTATGTGTCTGACCAGGGTTTGAATCTGTGACGTGGGGTGTGCCGGGAGGATACTTTATCCACTGAGCCACCTGTCCACGGCCTAAAAAATAACTTTTGCAATAACTGGTTAATGATTAGCAAGAGACTAATTCTCCTTTCCCCTTTGTTTTTATTTGTTTTGTTTTGTTTTTGAGAGGGAGACAGGAAGGGAGAGAGATGAGAAGCATCAGCTTGTAGTTGTCTCACTTTAGTTGGTCATTGATTCCTTCTCAGATGTGCCGTGATTGGCAGGGGGTAGGGCTCCAACTGAGCCAGTAACCCCTTGCTCAAGCCAATGACCTTGGGCTCAAGCCATAGACCTTGGGCTTCAAACCAGATGAGCTGATGCTCAAGCCAAAGGGGTTTTGAACTTAGAACCTCAGTGTCCCAAGTCTGTGCTTTCTTTCCTCACTGCACCACCACTGGTCAGGCTTATTTTTGGTTTTCTGCTACACAACAAACTTGCTGGCAAGAAAGATACTAATTATAGCATTCATAGTAAAAACAGAGACATACCAGAACTAACATCTATGTAACTACCATCAAGATCAAGTAATAGACCCTGGCTGGTTGGCTCAATGGTAGAGCATTGGGCTGGCATTTGGATGTTCCAGGTTTGATTCCCAGCCAGAGCACACAGAAGTGCCCATCTGCTTCTCCACCCTTCCCCCTCTCGCTTTTCTCTCTCTCTATCTTGTGTGTGTGTGTGTGTGTGTGTGTGTGTGTGTGTGTGTGTGTGTGTGTGTGTGTGTGTGACAGAGAGAGAGAGAGAGAGATAAGGACAGATAGACAGGAAGGGAGATGAGAAGCATCAATTCTTTGTTGCGGCACCTTAGTTGTTCATTGATTGCTTTCTCATATGTGCCTTGACCAGGGTGCTACAGCAGACTGAGTGACCCTTTGCTCAAGCCAGCGACCTTGGGCTCAACCTAGTGAGCCTTGCTCAGACCAGATGATCCCATGCTCGAGCTGGTGACCTTGGAGTTTTGAACCTGGGTCCTCCGTGTCCCAGTCCGATGCTCTATCCCAGGGGTCGGGAACCTATGGCTCGCGAGTCAGATGTGGCTCTTTTGATGGCTGCATCTGGCTCGCAGACAAATCTTTAATAAAAAGAATAGTAACGTTAAAAATATAAAACATTCTCATGTATCACAATCCATTCTTTTCCTACCGCTCATGTTTGCGGGTGGCTGGAGCCAATCACAGCTGTCCTCCAGGACAACACCAAATTTTTATTGGATAATGCGCAAGGTACACGGGTTGTTGTATGGCTCTCACAGAATTACATTTTAAAATATGTGGCGTTCATGGCTCTCTCAGCCAAAAAGGTTCCCGACCTCTGCTCTATCCACTGCGCCACCACCTGGTCAGGCTCTCTCTCTCTATCTCTCTCTTCTCCTCCCCTCCTCCAGCCATAGCTTGATTGGAGTGAGTTGACCCCAGGTGCTGAGGATGGTTCCATGGCTTCCACCTCAGGTGCTAAAAAATGGCTCTGGTTGCAACAGAGCAAGGACCCCAGATGGGCAGAGCATTTGCCCCTAGTGCACTTGTGAAGTGGATCCCCATCAGAGTCTGTTTCTGCCTCCCCTCCTGTCACTAAAAAAAAAAAAAAAAGATCAAGTAATAGAACATTAGCCAATACCGCATATTAACATGAAATTTCTTACTCATGATGCATGTAGCAGTATGACCATTTTCTTTGTTGTACATTTGTACCATTATACAGATATTGCATACTTTATCACAGTGAGTATTTGGGTGTTTTCCAGTTCTGGAATATGATGAATAATTCTACTTCGAAAGTTCTGTATACTTGCACATGTTTCTGAGGGTAATATGCTTAGCAGTAAAATGCCTGGGTCAAAATGTTCAAAATGTTTGTCAACATTGGTAGATACTGATGCCAAAGAGTTTTCCAATGTGGTTGTATGAATTTATACTCCCACCCAGCAGTGTATGAGAAGAATTCTTATGGGTCCACAGTCTTAACAAACTTCATTTTGTTATTTTAATTATAGCCATTTTGGTGGGTGTGCAATGGTATTTCACTGTGGCTTAGTTTGCATTTCTTTGATGACCTTCTGGAGGTTATTTAGCGTTTTTCATGTTAATGGCTATTGGGATATCAGTTTTTGTGTGTGTGAGGTTTCTTCTCAAGTGTTAACACTCATTTTTTTCTATTGCTTTAAAAAATTTTTTTGTTTTTCTGATTTATTCTTTATAATATTATTTGTGCCTTTTAGTGACTTGTCTTGTAACTGTCTTCTATCCAGTATCTTGATTTCTTTAAAGGTGGCTTTTGATGAATAGAAAATTTTAAGTCTACTGTAGTTAAATTTATTGATCTTTATGATTTGTGATTGTTGACCCAGTTTCTTTTAAAACATTTTTTATTGATTTGTTGTGTTTTTTTTGGAGAGAGAGAACAAAGTGAGAAACATCAATTCATAGTTGCCTCACTTTAGTTGTTCATTGATTACTTCTTTTATGTGCCTTGATGGGTGGTGAGGGGAGCTCAAGCTGAGCCAGTTATCTCTTGTTCAAGTCAGTGACCTTTGGGCTTAAGCCAACGACAGTGTCATCATGTTGATGACCCCACACTCAAGCTTCAAGCCAGCAACCTTGGGATTCATGTGGATGATCCTGTGTTCAAGCCCACGACCCCACGCTCAAACCCACGACCCCGTGCTCAAGCCAGCAGTCTCAGGGTTTCGAACCGGGGACCTCAGTGTTCTGGGTCAATGCTCTGTCCACTGTGCTGCCACTGGTCAGGCATTGTTGACCTAGTTTTTTAAAAGAATATTTTCTTACCTTGGGGTTGTGAAGATATTTTTGTATATTTTGTAGAAGCTTTATTGTTATAGCCACTCAACATTTATATTTAAAATCTATATAGAAAGGACTTTTATGCATTTGCTGTAAATAAGGGTAAATTTCTATTTTTCATATGCATATCCAGTTCCTATATAATTTAGTGAAACCATCATCTTTTCCCCTCTGTTCTGCAAAGCCATCTGTTATCTGTCAAATAAATATAAATGTGTTGTCAGTTTGGGGGCTCTGTTCTGTTAGATTGGTCTATTTGTCTATTTTTGTGCCAAATTGTATGCTGTAATTTATACTAAAATCTTCATTTGGTTCTTTTGTATAGTTTTAATTTTTCTGCTGAGAGCTATGTTTTTATTCATTTCAGAAATATTTACCTTTACAATAGCTACTTTAAAGTTTTTGATAATTTCAACCAAGGTTGTCATGGAGTTGGCATTTGTTGATTTTCTTTCCTTTTGAGAATTTTTCATTTTCATGACTCTGCATGTCAGGTACTTTTAGATTCTATCTTGGGAATTATGAGTATTTTACTGGAAACTGGGATCCCACACTCAAGCTGGATGAGCCCACACTCAAGCCAGTGACCATGGAGTCATGTCTGTGATCCCACACTTAAGCAGGCAGTCCCATACTCAAGCTGTGACCTCAGGGTTTTGATTCTGGGTTCTCAGTATCCCAGGCTGATGCTTTATCCACTGAGGCATCTGGCCAGGGTCTGGACTCTTAACTTTTGCCACTGTAGCTTGGGGCTCTCAAATATTCTGCCCAGTGTCTCAGTTTCATATCTGTTTCTTTTGAAATAGGCACATTCTTCTAGAGAAGAGCTGTACCATATGTTGCACTCAACACTCCAGTGTCCTTATTCTGGTCCTGGGCTCTGATTCTTTTTGCCTTGTTCTTCAATTCCCTCAAGTAGATATCTTTAATATTTTGGTCTCATTTTCCTAATTCTCAATGGAAAGGTTGGTTCACGTTATACAAATCACTACTACTGGAAGCAGAATTCTGACAATTTTTTAAATGTCTAAACAAGTTTATTTTGATTTATTTTATAATTCTTATGTATGAGTCATCAACTTTCACTTAAACCCTTCCTCAGGAACATTAAAACTAATTCAGAATTCAAGGGAGTTTAGAATTCAGTGATGCTAATAATGTGTTTATTGTGTTTAACCATCTTAGAAGATTTAGAAGATTTCAGCTGTTCAGAAAAGACTCATTTATCCTTTAAACTGTGATTTTTGTGTGTGTGGACAGTTGCAATTTTTATTAATTTTTTAGTTCCTTTAAGATTGATATTCATAACTAGGTCGCATGGATTTATATCTGTGTCTAGAGATTTATATAATGCTGTTTGCTCACGTATGGAAGCATGTAATCCTGGGGACTGTGGTGCTGCTTTGTATTATCTGAAAGGCAGAAATTTTGTATATGCAAATGCACACAAATCTGTTGAATGAGTCATGAGTGGGTTACAGTGCCTAAGACATCATAATTCTATATGTTAAATTAGCAGAGCTGGAAGGGTTAGTTTCAGAATAATTAGGTTTCTAACTGTGTTATTTTCTGTGTATGCATTTTTTTTAAAGATCTCTGCTCTTGTCCTGAGAGCCCAAGCATCTGAGATCTTACTTGAAGAGTTACAGCAGGGGTTTTCCCAAGCAAAGAGGGATGTTCAGGAACAGATGGTAAGTTAACATTTAAATAAACGTTAACTATATTGAATATAATTCTTTATGTTCTATCTTGAAATTGTCTTTGATATGACTTTATGTCCCAGGCCAAAGTGGTAATAATTATGTTCTCTAAGGCCTATAGAGCATTAGTAATAGACAAGATTATGTAGACATTATGTCAAGACATATGTAAAAACACTATTTCTATTTTAAGCCTATCTCCTAACTCCCCCAGTATTGTAATCTTTCACTTACTTATCTTTCTGATTTGAGAAACTAAGCAGAATAAACTATGGACCACCATTTAAATTTCAGTTTCAAATACAAACTAAAAATTGAAATCTCTCAAAGCCCTAGCAAGTGTGTCTTATAAGCAGTCATATATTTCCTGGACAGCTAATTTACTTCAAATAAGCTCAATAATTGTACATAAGTTATAATAAAACATTTACCATAATGCTGTGGTGCTGGGGAATGTCAAGAAGGCATTAATTTAGAGATGAATAGGGCCATGAGAGTTTCTTAAAGAAGAGCTGGCTGGAACCTTTGCAAAATATTTTAGTTCTCCAGGTTTGTACTTCCTCAGTGGTCTTACTCCATTTGCCTTATACTTCCTTTTTCCTCAAAGTTGGGACCCTGTATCTGATGGTCCTTAGTAAATTACAGCATAGTTAGTTTTGCTGGGATGATCCTACAGAGCTGCCTATAGGGATGACCTCACCTGCCCCCCACCAAAAATAAACAAAGCCTCAAGCCCTATGGTAGTGGTTTGTTTTTGGTTGGGTCACTTTCTGAATTACCTTTGAACTGGTTTTTAAATTTTAGCCCTGGTCTGTTGGGAAGCATCTCATCTTAATTATTGACCAGAGAGAATTTCATGTTTTTTCATTAATTAGACAATATGAAATAATGATCATTGACGTAAGAGTCACTGTTAAATGCTGACAGAGATTTCATAGTGTTAGCCTCCTTACATTCTTTTGTACCCTCTCATCTTTTTTATTGTCTTCTTTTTAAAGATTTTATTTATTGATTTCATTTTTTTTTAGAAAAGAGAGAGTGGGAGAGGGAGGGGAGGAGGAGCAGGAAGCATCAATTCGTAGTAGTTGCTTCTCATATGTCTTTACCCGGCATGTCCAGGGTTTTAAAGCAATGACCTCAGCTTTCCAGGTTGTCACTTTATCCACTCTGCAACCACAGGTCAGGGGTCTGGTCAGGCTTTACTTGTCTTTTAAAACTCATCTGCTTTTGCCAACATTTTATAAAGTTGATGCCACTTAAAATGAGCGTGTTGCAGCAGACATTGAAAAATTGTTGAAATCAAGGTTGTTTACTTTATCATTTTCTTGAAATTTCCTTTCAAGTTTCTTGTGCTGGGAAAGAACCTCAGTTTCTTATGCTGCCTCAGAGGAAAATAGCTGTAGTAGTGGTTGGGATCTTAATATTTCTCCTTTTTTATTTTGAAAAATTTTAAACTTATAGAGAGGTTTAAGGAATGAACATGCATAAAATCTTTATTTAGATTTATCAGTTGTTAATATATTGCCACATTTTTTCATACTTGAAATTGTTTCTGAGTCTTTCTTTCATATATATGTATATTATATGTGTATATATAAAGTCGGGCAAAAATAGGTTTACAATTGTAAGTATGCAAAACAGTTTATTCTTCACTTGATCTTAGCCAAAAGGCCAAGAAGTGATCAAAACAGTTTATTCTTGTATTAGTATTTGTTAATTATTTTATTTTCCCATATGAACAACTGTAAAGCTACATTTGCCTTACCCTGTATATTTTTTCTGAACAATTTGGAATTAAGTTGTAGACATTATACACTCCTAAATATTTCAGTATGTATTTCCTAAGAATGGAAAATGTTGTTCTGCATAAAAAGATACAATTATTGACTCTTCTTGCACAATTTGGGGGTTAGGGGCATGGACTCCAGCACAGCTGAAAGTCTATGTATAACTTTGGCTCCCCCAAATTGGAATTTCTAATAGTCTACTGTTGACCAGAAGCCTTCCCAATAACATAAACATTCGATTAATATATAATTTTGTATGTTATATGTATTATAAAAATAAAGTTAGAGTCCTGGCCAGTTTGCTCAGTAGTAGAACATCAGTCTGGTGTGTGGAGGTCCTGAGTTCGATTTCCAGCCAGGACACATAGGAGAAGCGCCCATCTGCTTCTCCACCCTTCTCTCTTTCCTTTCTCTCTGTCTCTCTCCCCCTCCTGCAGCCAAGGCTCTGTTGGAGCAAAGGTTGGCCTGGGCGCTGAGGATAGCTCCATGGCCTCCACCTCAGGTGCTAGAGTGGCTCAGGTTGCAATGGAGTGATGCCCCAGATGGGCTGAGCATCATCCCCTGGTGGGCTTGCTGGGTGGATCTCAGTTGGGCACATGCGGGAGTCTGTCTCTCTGCCTCCCCGCTTCTCACTTCAGAAAAAAAATAAATAAATAAATAAATAAAGTGAGAAGAAAATGTTATTTAAAAAATCATAAAGAAGAGAAGATATATTTACATATATTTCATATTTATTGAAAAAATCCACATATAAGCAGACCTATGTAGTTCAAGCCTATGTTCATTGTCAGCTGCATATTCTTTTTTTTTTTTTTTTTCATTTTTCTGAAGCTGGAAACAGGGAGAGACAGTCAGACAGACTCCCGCATGCGCCCGACCGGGATCCACCCGGCATGCCCACCATGGGGCGACGCTCTGCCCACCAGGAGGCGATGCTCTGCCCATCCTGGGCGTCGCCATGTTGCAACCAGAGCCACTCTAGCGCCTGGGGCAGAGGCCACAGAGCCATCCCCAGCGCCCGGGCCATCTTTGCTCCAATGGAGCCTTAGCTGTGGGAGGGGAAGAGAGAGGCAGAGAGGAAAGCGTGGTGGAGGGGTGGAGAAGCAAATGGGCGCTTCTCCTGTGTGCCCTGGCCGGGAATCGAACCCGGGTCCTCCGCACACTAGGCCGACGCTCTACCGCTGAGCCAACCAGCCAGGGCCAATCAGCTGCATATTCTTAAAATGTAACCATCGTCACCAAAATTGTTGATTATTTTTTAGTGATGGTTCCAATTATTTTTTATTTCAATTTTTGATTCAGGAACAATCAAGCATCACATTGTATTTTGTTATGTCACCTTAGTCTCCTTTAATCTGTAACAGTCACTTAACCTTTCTTTTTTTCTTTTATGACATTAACATTTTTAAAGAGCACTGACCTTATAGAATGCGTTTGTCTGATTATTTCTGCATAATTAGATTCAGTTTAGACATTTTGGCAAGAATACTATATAGCCCTGGCCGGATAGCTCAGTTGGTTAGAGCAATGTCCCAAAGAGCAGAGGTTGCCAGTTTGATCCCTGGTCAGGGCACATACAGGAGCAGATTGATGTTCCTCTTTTTCTCCCTCCTTCCCTCTTTCTCTACTTTTCTTTTTCTCTAAAATCAATAAAAAAAAAATTAAAAAGCCTGACCAGGCAGTAGCACAGTTAGAGCATTGGACTGGGATGCGGAGGATCTGGATTTGAAGCCCTGAGGTCACTGGCTTGAGCGAGAGCTCAACTGGCTTGAGCATGGGCTCACCAACTTGAGCACGGGGTTGCTGGCTTGAGTGTGGGATCATAGACATGACCCCTTGGTTGCTGGCTTGAACCCAAGGTCACTGGCTGAGCGAGGGGTCACTTGTTCTGCTGTAGCCCCCCAGTCAAGGCACAAATGAGGAAGCAATCAATGAACAGCTAAGGTGCCACAATGGAGAATTGATGCTTCTCATCTCTCTCTCTTTCTACCTGTTTGTTCCTATCTGTCCCTCTCTCTGTCTTGCTAAGAAAAGAAAAAGAAAAAGGAATACTACTAAAGAGATGAAATGTTTCAACGGGAAGTTTATAATATCAAAGTGCATGTTGTGATGGGTGATTCCATTATTGGTAATGTTAAATTTAATCACTTGGTTGAGTTGGGGACAAAATATAAGGCCTACCGGAAAGTTCTGTCCATTTCTATCACAAGTTTCGACACGTAAGCACATGTTTATTTGGCACATGTGTGCCTCTATTTTTATCACTTAATGTATACATACTTATGTAGCAAATTAACTAAAACAAAGTTGATTCATGTTAGTCTTATATGTGAAGCGATCGTGTACCCATGCTACTGATAAAGTTCATTTATGCCACTGTAATTTTTACAAATTTCAACAAAGGAAGAAATGCTACAGAAGCATGTCTGTCGCATCCACCATATTCCCCGGACTTAGCACCCTCCGACTGTCATTTGTTTTTGTCCTTACAAAATTTTTTGAAGGGCAAAAAATTCAAAAATGAAGATATCAAACAAGCACTGGTTCAATTTTTCGCATCAAAAGATAAAACATTTTTCAAAAATGGGATATACAAATTGCCCTCACGCTGGCAAGAAATCATTAATAATAATGGCAGTTATATTATTTTTCTAAATTTGCTGATATTGTCTTTGTGGCCCAACATATGATCAATTCTTGAGAATGTTCCATGTACACTAGAGAAAAATGTATACTCTGTCGCTTTGGGATGAAGTGTCCTCTAGATGTCTATCATATCCAGGTGTTCTAGTATTTCGTTTAAGGCCACTATATCTTTATTGATTCTCTGTTTGGATGACCGATCTAGAGCCGTCAGCGGTGTATTGAGGTCTCCAAGTATGATTGTATTTTTGTTAGTTTTTGTTTTAAGGTCAATAAGTAGCTGTCTTATATATTTTGGTGCTCCTTGGTTTGGTGCATATATATTAAGGATTGTTATGTCTTCTTGATTCAACTTCCCCTTAATCATTATGAAATGACCATTTTTGTCTCTGAGTACTTTTTCTGTCTTGTAGTCAGCATTATTAGATATGAATATTGCTACACCTGCTTTTTTTTGGGTGTTGTTTGCTTGGAGTATTGTTTTCCAGCCTTTCACTTTGAATTTGTTTTTATCCTTGTTGCTTAGATGTGTTTCTTGTAGGCAGCATATAGTTGGATTTTCTTTTTTAATCCATTCTGCTACTCTGTGTCTTTTTATTGGTAAGTTTAATCCATTTACATTTAGTGTAATTATTGACACTTGTGGGTTCCCTACTGCCATTTTATAAATTGCTTTCTGTTAGTTTTGTATCTTGTTTGATTCTTCTCTTTTGTTTGTCTATCATTTGTTTTTGTTTGTTTGTGTTCCATACTTCTTTCCTCTGTTGCTACCTTTTTTAAGTCAAGTGTTTTTGTGGTGGTTTTTTTCAAGGGTGGTTACCATTAAGTAATGAAAAGGGTACCTACCATATTCATTGTAGTACCCTATCTTATGAGTATTTCTGCACTTCATCGTCCTTTGCTACTGTTAATCTCCATCCTCTCCCCCCTTTTTTTCCTTTGTTGTCACAGTTTAAGTTTGGTTTTATTGTGTTCTTGGTGGAGCTGTTACTTGTGGTGTTGTTTTCTTTTGTTCTTTGAATCTGGTTGGAAAACCCCCTTTAGTATTTCCTGGAGTGGGGGCTTTCTGCTGATAAATTCTCTCATCTTTTCTGTATTTGTGAATGTTTTTATATCTCCTTCGTACTTGAAGGATAGCTTTGATGGGTATAGTATTCTTGGCTGAAAGTTCCTCTCTTTCAGGGCTTTAAATATTGGGGTCCACTCTCTTCTAGCTTGTAGAGTTTCTGCTGAGAAATCTGATGATAATCTAATAGGCCTTCCTTTATATGTTGTACTCTTCTTTTCCCTGGCTGCCTTGAGAATTTTTTCTTTGTCATTGGTTTGTGTCATCTTTATTATGATGTGCCTTGGAGTGGGTTTGTTGGGGTTAAGAAAACTCGGTGTTCTGTTTGCTTCTTGAATTTGAGGCTTTAGTTCTTTCCACAGGCTTGGGAAGTTCTCGTCTATTATTTGTTTGAGTATATTCTCCATTCCATTTTCTTTCTCTTCTCCCTCTGATATACCTATTATTCTTATGTTATTCTTTCTGATGGAGTCAGACAATTCCTGTAGGGCTTTCTCGTTTTTTATTATTTTTGAGTCTCTTTCTTCTTCTCTCTGTTGTGCCTCAAGTTGTTTGTCTTCTATTTCACTAATCCTATCTTCAATCTGGGCTGTTCTGTTAGCTAAGCTTGTTACCTCGTTTTTCAGCTCGTGAATTGAGTTTTTCATTTGTTTGATTTGTTTTTATAGTTTCAATTTCCTTGGTAATATATTCTTTGTGTTCATTGAATTGTTTTCTGATCTCCCTAAATTGCCTCTCTGTGTTTTCTTGTATATCTCTGAGTATTTTTAAGATTTCTATTTTAAATTCTCTGTCATTTAGCTCCAAGGCTTCCAATATGTTAAGTCTTTTCTCCATAGATTTTTCCACATCTATTTGTGTTACCTCTCTTTCTTTTGTATCCATAATATTCGATTTCCTCTTTCTTATTGGCATCTGAGGGTGGTCTTGTTGATAGCACACAGGCGCACTCCCTCTGCGGCTTGAATGAACGTCCCTGCGGTAGCTTCCTCCACACCCTCGTCTCTCAGATTCAAGTGATAACAGTCCTTTCGCTTTCAGTTTGTGTGGAACTCCGGAATGCTCCAAGGATAAATTTTTCTGTTTCTAGTTGATAAATTTGTTGAGATTTTGGGGAGATCTGTCGGACGCGCTGCTCACGGCGCCATTTCCGTGACGTCACTTCTCGCAGTTATATTATTTAATAAAGTTTATTGACGGTAAGAAAAATTTGTATTTTGTTTTATTCAAAAAATGGGCAGAACTTTCCGGTAGACCTTATATATAATTACAAATAATTTCATCAGTATTTCTACCAACAGCAAACCTACTAAGTTCAACATTTTTTTGTAGTTATTTTTGCCCTTAGAACATAGCCCACATAAGGGTTTCAGTCTGGGTACTGTGTTCAAAAGTTGCTTGAATTGATTTTTCTCTCTGTGATTGTGTTAGGTTAGCTCTGTTTGTATTACAATTTTAGATTTTTTAATTAATTTTTTTGAACATGCAGTACGCTTCATAGGTTAAAACTATAAAAATGTATACGAACTTAATAGTTTCACTTCCATTCCCAGTCTTTTCCACCCTGTTACCATTCACTCCCATATGTGATCATTTAAATTTATTTATGTATTTGATAGAGAGAAAGGGGAATAAACAGGGACAGACAGGAAGGGAGAGAGATGAGAAGCATCAGTTCTTCGTTGCAGCTTCTTAGTTGTTTACTGATTGCTTTCTCATATGGGCCTTGACTGGGGGGCTTCAGCAGAGCGAATTACCCCTTGCTTAAGCCAGCGACCTTGGGCTCAAGCCAGTGACCATGGGGTCATGTCTATGGTCCCATGCTCAAGCTGGCCACCCCTTGCTCAAGCTGGTGACCTTGGAGTTTCAAACCTGAGTTCTCTGTGTCCCAGGTTGACACTTGCTACTGCTGGTCAGGCTAAATTTATTTTTTATCTTTCTGTTTTTCTTTTTACAAAAACTAGCAAATATATACATATTTTTCTTTCCCATCTTTCATATCTAAAAGGTACTGAGGATGCTAATATTTTGTTGCAAATGGGTTGAAAGTGAGCGTAAAGCACAACTGGTTCTGGGTTAAAGAGAAATAAGGGCCAGTAGAATTAACCAGAGTTCATGCATGGCCCTACATGTGGCCACCAGCCGATTTGTCCTTCAGGATGCAGCAGTTACCACCTCTGGGAACTGTTTTTGAGCCCTGTCCCCTAATCAGGTTCCCCTTTCTCCTTTTATCACTGCTGTACCCATCCTGTCACAGCACTTGTAGTATAGTTGGTAATGTTTGGTTTGCTTATCTTTCCCTCCACTGAACCATGAGCTTCTCCAGGGCAGTCTGTCTTTTATTCCTCATGGGTATCAAAATGCCTAGCATAGAGTAGTAGGTGCTAAATAAATATTGGATGAGTAATATATATTTATGTATATGTAAAACAACAGAAATTAAATATTTTTGTAGAATTTTATCCTATATTCAGATTAGTTGGTATAAGTTTATATTGATATAAATTCATATGAAGTACCTAAAATTGTTTTAACATCAACAAACAGAAGTAGGAACATGTCCCGTTTTAAGAATGAGCTACTCGCCTGACCAGGTAGTGGCGCAGTGGATAGAGCGTCGGACTGGGATGCGGAAGGACCCAGGTTCGAGACCCTGAGTGCCAGCTTGAGCATGGGCTCATCTACTTTGAGCAAAAATTCACCAGCTTGGACCCAAGGTTGCTGGCTCAAGCGAGGGGTTACTCGGTCTGCTGAAGGCCCACGGTCAAGGCACATATGAGAGAACAATCAATGAACAACTAAGGTGTCACAACGAAAAACTAATAATTGATGCTTCTCATCTCTCCATTCCTGTCTGTCTATCCCTGTCTATCCCTCTCTCTATCTCTGTAAAAAATAAAATTAAATTAAAAAAAAAAAGAATGAGCTACTCAAGGGTCCTATTATATTGATGTCATCTAACATTGGGGTTCTTGGGCTATTCACAGTGATCCAGAGCTTGAACATAGGTATATGTAATGAAAAATAAAGACCCTGCCATTGAGCTAGCGATACTGTTCCTTCTGTAGTCCAGGGATACGGGGGAAGAGATCCATTACTTTTAGGTTTTTGGTGGAAGCAGTAGAGAAGGAGCTCAGATAACTTGCTTCATTGCCTGTCCCCTTCAATATGTATAAAGGCTGCAAGTCAAAAAATCTCTGAGCTGCTATTTTAAATGTAACAGAGCTTTATGTACCCTCCATACATAGCCCTCATTTGATTTGGCCTTGTTTTTCTCTGGTGCAGCTATCAGCAGATAGGATTAACCTTTCTGGCTGTGATTAGTATCTGTTTCTATTTTAGGCAGTACTGATGCAGTCACGGGAACAGGTTTCGGAAGAGCTGGTGAGGTTACAAAAAGATAATGACAGTCTTCAGGGAAAGCATAGCTTGCATGTGTCATTACAGCAAGCAGAAGACTTCATTCTCCCAGACACTACAGAGGTAACTTATTTTTCACATTATCAAAAATGTAAATAAGTAGGTTTTCTGAAATGGTGAATACATTCTTCTTTTTTTAAAACATACTTTAGCCGTGGCTGATTGGCTCAGTGGTAGATCATTGGCCTGGTGTATGGATGTCCCGGGTTTGATTTCCAGTCAGCGCATGTAGAAGTAACTGCTTCTCCACCTCTCTCTCTCTCTTTTTCTCTCTCTTTCCTTGTCCCACTGCCATGGCTCTATTGGTTTGAGTGCATTAGCCCTGGCCGCTGAGGATGGGTCCATGGAGGCTCTGCCTCAGGTGCTAAAAATAGCTCAGTTGCTAGCATGACCCCTGGATGGGTAGAGCATTGGCCCCAGATGGGTTGCCAGGTGGATCCTGGTCCGGGCGCATGCAGGAAGAATTCTGTCTCTCTTTCTCCCCTCCTCTCACTGGGAAAGAAGAAGAAATAATATATATAAATGTAAAAACATGCTTTATTAGGATATAATTGACATACCTTATAATTCACCCATTTAAAGTGTATAATTCAGTGGTTTTTAGTATATTCCCAGATATGTAGCCATCACCATAATCAGTTTAGAACATTTTCATCATTTCAAAAAGAAACTCCTTACCCTTTATTCCTTCATCCCACAGCCTTAAGCAACTACTAATCTACTTACTGTCTGTAGTGACACAGTTCTGGATTTTCCCATGAAGGAAATCATGTGATGTCTTTTGTGTCTGGCTCCTGTCACGTAGCATACTATTATTTTCAAGGTTCATCCATGTCATTGCATTTACCAGTCCTTCATTTATTTTTAAATGTATTTATTAATTTTGAGAAAGAGAGAAACATTGATTTGCTGCTCCACCCGTCTATGCCTTCATTGACCGATTCTTGTATGTGTCCTGACAGGGACTGAACCTACAACCTTGGCATGTTGGGATGACACTCTAACCACCTGTGCTATTGGGCCTGATCACTTCATTTTTATGGCCAAATATTTTATTTATTTGTCTATTGATGGACATTTGAATTGTTTCCACTTTTGAACTATTATGAATACTGTTACTATAAACATCAATGTATAGATTTTCTTTTGGACATGTTTTCATTTCTCTTGGGTATAAACCTAGGAGTGGGATTGCTGGGTTATATGAGAACTCAGTGTTTAAGAATTTCTCCACATTGTTACCAATACTTGTCTCACTTTTAGATTATAGTCGTTTTTGTGGGTATGAAGTGGTATTTCATTGTAATTTTGATTTGCATTTCCCTCGTGAATAATGATGGTGAGCATCTTTTCTTTTTCCTTCTTCTTTTTCCAAGTGAGAGGAGATAGACAGACTCCCGTATGCACCCTGACCAGGATCCACCCATCAACCCCCAACTGGGGCCAGTGCTCTTGTTGATCTGGAGTCATGCTCATAACCGAGCTAATTTTAGTGCTTGAGGGGGAGGCTCCATGGAGCCAGCCTCAGTCCCCAGGGCAAGTGTGTTTCAAAGATTCTAGCCATGGCTGTGGGATGGGAGAAGGGGGAGGGGAAGGGGTAGAGAAGCAGATGGTTGCTTCTCCTGTGTGCCCTGACTGGAAATTGAACCCGGGACATTTACATGCCAGGCTGACGTTCTATCACTGAGCCAACCGGCCAGGGCATTGAGCATTTTATTTATTTATTTATTTATTTATTTATTTTACAGAGACAGAGAGTCAGAGAGAGGGATAAACAGGGACAGACAGACAGGAACGGAGAGATGAGAAGCATCAATCATTAGTTTTTCATTGTGCATCGCAACACCTTAATTGTTCATTGATTGCCTTCTCATATGCGCCTTGACCGCGGGCCTTTAGCAGACCGAGTAACCCCTTGCTCGAGCCAGCGACCTTGGGCTCAAGCTGGTGAGCTTTTGCTCAAACCAGATGAGCCCTCGCTCAAGCTGGCGACCTCGGGGTCTCCGACCTGGGTCTTCCTGCATCCCAGTCCGATGCTCTATCAACTGCACCACCGCCTGGTCAGGCGGCATTGAGCATTTTATTATGTTTATTGGCCCTTTGATATCTTCCTTGTAGAAATATCTAATCTAATCCTTTGCTGAGTTAAAAAAATGTTTTATTGAGTTATAAGTTCTTTACATATTATCCATGTAAGTCCCTTTTAGATAAATTACTATTTGCAGATATTTTCTCCTATTCTGTGGGTTGTCTTTTCACTTTCATAATGGTGTCCTTTGAAGCACAAAAGTTTTTAATTTTGATAAAGTCCTGTTTACTTATTTTTTTCTTCTGTTGCTCAAGCTGTCAGTGTCATATCTAAGAATCTTAGAGTTCACACTTGGTGCCTGAGTTTGTGTTTTGGTTTTTTTATACCCTAATTTTTCTCATATTTAAGCAATAGTAGAAGCTCTAAGCAATCATGATGAATTCCACATTGTAAGTCACTTAAACTTTTTATTCTTCTGCTTGAGGAAACAGTTTTGAGGGAAAAATAAGTATTTTGCAGTACACATTTTTGGGTGGAAATGTCTTATTTCTACAACATGCTGATTGTTAATATTACATGCATAATACATGCTCCTTGAAGCTCCAAGCAGGGTAGAGTTGGAAGTCTTTAATTTTTGAACCACTTAACATCTGAGCTCTGGCCGTATAAGCTCGGTTGGCTAGAGCATCGTGCTGAAGTGCAGTGGTTGCTAGTTTGATCCCCGGTCAGGACACATGCTGGAACAGCTCAATGTTCTTATCTCTGTCTCTTTTTCTCTTTCCAATAAAATAAACATTAAAAAAAAAAATTTAAAAAGAACTTTAGAAATTCTAGTTGCAGAAAATCTTTATCTTCTTTGTTTATTTTCTTTTACCCTTCACAAACCCTTTAACCTATTGTTTCCTGAATCCAGGAGCTCCGGGAATTAGTATTGAAATACCGTGAGAACATCATTAACGTGCACACGGCAGCGGATCACATGGAAGAAAAGCTGAAGGCAGAAATTCTTTTCCTGAAAGAGCAGATTCAAGCAGAACAGTGTTTAAAAGAGAACCTTGAAGAAACTCTGCAATTAGAAATAGAAAACTGCAAGGAAGAAATAGGTGAAGATAAAAGTGATGTAGTTTACAATTGGGGGCACTCAGTATTTTTTTCTGATGATAAGGAATAATACATTGAAAAGTATAGAAATTTAAGAAGTAATACAAATGAAAAGTATAGGAAAGAGTTAAGTAAGGACTCAGTCCATTTTTCCAGATGTTCTGATATATCCAGTAATTGGGTTTAAAAAAAAATCCAAAACTCATTGTTTTTCCAGGAGCTC
This sequence comes from Saccopteryx bilineata, assembly GCF_036850765.1. NCBI lineage: Eukaryota > Metazoa > Chordata > Mammalia > Chiroptera > Emballonuridae > Saccopteryx > Saccopteryx bilineata. Next base: position 354,551,396 of record NC_089491.1, on the reverse strand, counting down.
TAATGCCTCTCTTTGGCACTTACTGAAAGGTAGGAAAGTCAGTGCTTGCACCCAGACCCCTGGGGACATGACTAGATGGGTGGCGTTTCCTTGCAGAACTTTGATGGGTTACTGGACTCCTGTGGGGAATGTCTCCACTGCACACCCCAGAGTTAGATGAGGATATTTGATGCACAGGGAGTTTATCATTTAGTAGTCATCTGTGTGCCCTGCCTTTACTTGGGCTTGATGCTGCTGCTGCTGATTGGTGGGGATAATTTTGAGAAAGGGGCGTTTGTTTCTCCCCTATATAGTTCAGTGTATATTTGACTTCTTTCGTTATGTGAGCTTGAACTTACAGTAGAAACAGGGGATGTTGTAGAACTTACAGTAGAAAAAAAAATTTAAATTCATAATTAGTAAATGCTAACACTTCTCCCTCTTTTCTCCTTCTAGCTTCCATTTCTAGCTTAAAAGCTGAATTGGAAAGAATAAGAGTTGAAAAAGGACAGGTGAGTTCATGAGTTTCAACTTAATTCCATTAGCAACCAGTATTATTGAATCCTACTGGGCTAGACCCAAGGAATAACATATAATTATGACTTGTCCCTGCCTTCAAGGAACTTCTGTCTATTGGGGAAAATACAGTGGGATTAAGGTGTGATGATAATAGAGACCATTTACGGAGAATGTGCTGTGTCAGGCCACATGTTGACTAGAGGAGGTACAGGGAAGACTCAGATGTGTTTGCAGCCTGGAGTTTCTGCAGTGGTGGTAAGACAGCAAGGCATGGTCGTGACATGATATGATACATACTTAAAACTGCAGTAGAAATAGGAGACATTTTCTAGCTGGCTTGGAGTCCTCTTCTTGTAGACAACAGCCCCCCCCCCCCCCTCAACTCCCTGGCCTTAGTGTTCAGCTCAGTGACCTCCACCCACCCCTTCCTTCCCACACTCTTGGCTGCACCAAGCACCAGCTCTGACATCTCACTCCAGCCCCATACTCCCTGATCCTAGTTAACCATCCTTCCAGCTCTTAATCCCATGGGCCCCACTGTCTGAGTACCTCATTGAGACGTTCAGTTCTGGGAAACGTTTCCTTTTCTTCTGGTTTTAGCGACTTCCTATGGCTTTCTTTCTTTCTAAGCTGTATCTTATATGTCTTGTTTCAGCCAGTCTCCCACTAGTACCTGCAGGTCCCCTGACTTGTCTTTCTGCTGCCCTCACTCCATACTGCCCAACTCTGCATTAACCTGGTGTGCACATTCTCTGGCCCCGCCCCTGCCCCAGGCTGCCAGTGCCACTGGACTAACACTGCATGCTTATGTTGTCAGTTGGACCTCAAGTGCTGCTTAGTTAGCTCTTCATTTGTCCTTAGTTGTCTCTCTTCCACTCCTCAAAGTGGTTGTCAGTCACAATCACCTAACCCCTCACTCAGGACATGATGGCCTTATACCCCTGTCATCAACAGGTCCACTTCAGCGTCCTGGCCCTTCAATTACTTGTTCTTTTTTCCCAGCCTTTTCTCTCCCACTTCTTCAGAGCAAATGACCTATTTCCAACCAGTCTTCTGCCACTGCACTTGTGCTTTGACCAAATCCCTCACATCTTTTCCAGACATCCTCGTAGTCTTCCCCTCTGTCATGGGCCTTGTTTGAAATTCTGCCTTTTTACTGTATTTTTCCATTACATGTACATTTCCTGCTAAGAGAAGTTTCTCTTTGGATTACACTTCTCTCTCAAGGTATGCATCTTTCCTCTTCCTTCATAGCACAGGTTCTTCAAAGTCGTTTGCATTGCCTGACCTCCCAGTCACTCCTCTCCTCCACCATGCAGTCTGGCTTTGGCCTCCACTGCTCTGTCGAGCTTGCACTGGCAGAAATGGCCACTGATTGTCCCATCCTTTCTACTCCTCAGTTCCCACCTGGCTTATTGTAACAGCCAAACTTCTTTCCTTGTCTCTAAAGTTTATCTTATTCCAATTCATCTTCTTTATAAACCAAGGTGGTCTTTAAAAATTGTAAACTATGTCTCAGTCTGGTGGCTCCCTTTGTCTCCAGGTCAAGTACCTTATTCCTTAGCCCAGCTGCGGGTGCTGTGCTGTGCCTCACTCCTACCTCTGCAGCCTCGGCCTCCAAGGCCCCGCACTTGTGGGAGCTCAGCAAAAACTTACCCATTCCTGAATACATTTTTTATTCATGTCACCCGGTCCCTCTTTCTGGAGTATCTCTTTCCACCTTCTCCCCCTTGCCACCCTTTTTCTTCCCTGTGAAATTTTCATCTTTTAAGGTCAGAAGTCATCTCTTCAAGAAAGCCCTTCCTGACCTTTCTAGCACAGTTCTTCCTCTAGTGCTTCTTCCTCCATGTTTACATGTCAGAATTATTTAATTACATATCAGTCTGTCCTGACTTCTCCATCCCCAGGCCTTGGATCATAGTAGATGCCTAATGTTTAATGAAAGAGCAACATCTTGAAGAATAAATAAATAGAAGATTCACAGAGACCAAAGAGTGAGAAGAGCATAATAGGAAAAGCCAACATCCAAGGCCTAGGAGGACCTGAGAACTTGGGCACTGCTGTCCAGGCCACAGGCTCCCAGGCAGTGTGCTGTGACCTACAGGGAGCTCTGTGAGTTTCAGCTTTGTCCTTACTTTCACAGTTGGAGTCCACGTTAAGAGAGAAGTCTCAACAGCTTGAGAGCCTTCAGGAAATGAAAATCAGTTTGGAAGAACAGTTAAAAAAAGAGGCTACTGCTAAGGTGATATTTTTCTTGGTAATTTAATAATGATATGTAATAAAAATACCGTGCTGAGAATGTAGAATCACATCTTGCCTGTTTAAAAAATATATATATTGCTGCTTTGAATAGTGCCACCTTTTGAAAGTTGTCAAGACTTTCTGCTTGCAGGAAGAAAATGAAGTGACTTGATTTCATTAGAGTTGGGTTAGATCTGCACACTGCCAGCTCTAGAGGCCTGTCTCCCAGGCCTACTGGCCATTGGACTAAAAGGGCCGTGAACTCAACTTGGTACCCCCCACACTAAAAGCACTGCTTTAAAAGTGTCATTCCATTTGACTTATCAAATATGAACCATGTTAGCTGCCTAAATTTTGATTATTCCAGTTAGAATAAAAGTACATGAGGCTAGGCCCTGGCCAATTGACTCAGTGGTAGACTGTCGACCCAGCGTGTAGATGTCTTGGGTTCAATACCTTGCCAGGGCACACAGAAATGACCATCTGCTTCTCCACCCCTCCCCCTTTCCTTTCTCTACCTCTATCTTCCCCTCCTATAGCCATGGCTTGATTGGAGCAAGTTGGCCATGGGCATTGAGGATGGCTCCATGGCCTTGCTTCAGATGCTAAAATACCTTGATTGCTGAGCAGTGGAGCATAGGCCCCAGATGGGCAGAGCATTGCCCCATAGCAGGCTTGCCGGGCTGGGCCACATGCGGGAGTCTGTTTCTCTGCCTCCCTAACATCTCACTTAAGGAAAAAAAAAGTGCATGAGGCTAATTGCAGGGGAGGTTTCCTAGAAAATGTGTGTGGTCAGACTGTTAAGTGTGAAAACTGTACATGTGTTTGATAGTCCTTTGTTTATAGATATGCTGCCACACAGTTCTGCCCAAGTGGAGATAGTTGGGACTGCCTGATGTGATTCACTGAGAATTTTCATATGCTTGACTGTTGTAGTTGTCAGAGAAAATCCCGTTTCTATCCCTATTGCTGTAGTAGGTGCTTATCTTAGCAGCTTTCTTTTTTTTTTTTTTGTATTTTTCTGAAGCTGGAAACGGGGAGAGACAGACAGACTCCCGCATGCGCCCGACCGGCATCCACCGGGCACGCCCACCAGGGGGCGACGCTCTGCCCCTCCGGGGCGTTGCTCTGTCGCAACCAGAGCCACTCTAGCGCCTGGGGCAGAGGCCAAGGAGCCATCCCCAGAGCCTGGGCCATCTCTGCTCCAATGGACCATGGCTGCAGGAGGGGAAGAGAGAGACAGAGAGGAAGGAGAGGGGGAGGGGTGGAGAGGCAGATGGGCGCCTCTCCTGTGTGCCCTGGCCGGGAATCGAACCTGGGACTTCTGCACGCCAGGCCGACGCTCTACCACTGAGCCAACCGGCCAGGGCTGCAGCTTTCATGATTAATCACTGTCACCAGGCTGTTGAAGGTCAGGGATGTTTGTGTTTATGTGTGCATAGCACTTTATTTTTTATTCTGGCTTTCATACCCATTTCCTTTTAGGAACCAAGAGCATGTAGCTTAGGGAACTTGATCCTGCCTTTTTTTTTTTTTTTAGTATTTTTCTGAAGCTGGAAACTGGGAGAGACAGTCAGACAGATTCCCGCATGCGCCCGACCGGGATCCACCCGGCACGCCCACCAGGGGCGATGTTCTGCCCACCAGGGGGCGATGCTCTGCCCCTCCGGGGCGTCGCTCTACTGCGACCAGAGCCACTCCAGCACCTGGGGCAGAGGCCAAGGAGCCATCCCCAGCGCCCGGGCCATCTTTGCTCCAATGGAGCCTTGGCTGCGGGAGGGAAAGAGAGAGAGACAGAGGAAGGAGGGGGGGGTGGAGAAGCAAATGGGCGCTTCTCCTATGTGCCCTGGCCGGGAATCGAACCCGGGTCCCCCGCACGCCAGGCCGATGCTCTACTGCTGAGCCAACCGGCCAGGGCCAGTCCTGCCTTTCTTTATAGTAGACTACACGTTCCTAAATTTCTTAAGTGATTCTGACCTATGGCTGTTTGGCATTAGTCCTCATTCAAACCTTGTATTTTTTAGGTTACCATCGAACAACTAATGTTTGAAGAGAAGAACAAAGCTCAGAGATTGCAGACAGAACTAGATGTCAGTGAACAAGTACAGAGAGATTTTGTAAAGCTTTCTCAGACTCTTCAGGTGAGGCATTTGGGGGGACCCTTAGAATACCGAGCCACTGTAGGTGGTCTTGGTACCCAGAAGAACTTGCCATCCTTGACTCAATCACTGACATAGCTAGAGGGTTAGAGACCATGGCTGCCCTACCTCAGCCCAAGCACCTGTCTGGTCATTCAAGCCAAAAACCAGATGTGTACTTCAGACTTGGCCCCTTTCCTGTATACCTTGTTGGTCCTTAAGAGTAAGGTATAAAGTCCTTAGCATATCATATCATGTAAGACACTTCCCAACCAGGCCTATCTCTACATTTTTTTTACTTCTCTGCCTTACATTTTATATTTTATGCTCTAATGTATTTTAACTACTTGTAGTTCCTTGCCCACAGTACAGTAGTCCCTTTGGTAAGCACTGTTGTCTCATCATGCCCATACTCCTTTCAAGGTCCAGATTAGCTTTGTCCTCCTCATAGAAGGCTCACTGAATGCCTAGTGACATTTAGTAGTATTGTGCTGAAATTCTCTGTAGGTGCCCCCCCAACCCCCATGCCAACTGAACTGTAGGCTCTCAGGAGTCAGGAGTTGTGTTTCATTCACCTCTGTAGTCCCAGCACCTTAACTGGGTCTGCTACTCGGCTGATTTGGGGAATTGCTCCATCTCAGCTAAACCAATCAAAGTAAACTTCAGAAAATGTAGGCGGGAGCCACCGTGCTTATGTCACTATATTGTTTCCCCAGGTGCAGTTGGAACGGATCCGGCAAGCAGACTCTTTGGAGAGAGTCCGGGCAATTCTGAATGATACCAAACTGACAGACATTAACCAGCTCCCCGAGACATGACAGCTTCATAGCAGGACTCTAGCCTGCACTTTGGGTTTTTACTCATCTTTAGAGCAACATTAATTATTTAACTCTTAACTAAAGAAAAAGTCACAAAAAGGAAGTCTGGAGAAATGTTTATTTCTAGTGGGAGAAGACTGCAGCACAGAACAGCAGACAGCAGGCTCATTGCAGCAAAAACTCTTCAAATGGGAACACTAAGCCCCAGACTGGATGCCGGGGTGTGGGGTCAGATGTGGAGAGCGTGCCGTTTCCTCGCCTGTTATCCAGCATTTCCCTGCCCTACAGCACCTCCCGGTAGTGTCTGGAATTACGTTTCCTGTCCATAGATACGGGAAGAGACTTTTCTGTCATCTAGAGTACATCAAGAGAAGTATTCAGCTAGTGAGACTAATGTAGTATGCTGTATGAATATTTTATATTAAAATATGAAGTTTGAGAGCAGGCCATTGGCTAGTGACTATATTTCCTAGCTCAGAGCTTTTTCCTTTTTTAAAAACTTTTATCTTGCTTTGGAGGACCTTAAATGCTACTGAAACTTGCCTGAGAAACATGATGTGGCAAAAAGCAATTCAAGAACTGAATTGTGAGAATTTGAAAGCTTGGCTGGGCTGTATGTACTGGAAATGGAGGTTAAAGGAAAAGCACAAGAAACTGTTTCAAAGCACTTTTTCTGCTCCCTGGATGAGTTTCATGGGCCCACAGGTACCAGGGTCAACCTGAACTGGTACCAGCTACTCTTGAAAATTTTGAGTTTAGTTATTGGATCAATGGGAAAAAAATACTAACAAAACAAGCTATGTTTGACATCTTAGTATAAATTTATTAATCTGCTGCTTATTTTCAACTCGAATCAGTGGGTCCGAGTACTGTTTCAAAAGTGTCTTATACAAAAATGGTGATAACTATGTTTGACAGCTACCAATTTTGTATTTCTCTTTTATAATTTAGACCTGGAATGTGACAATGCTTATGAAGTTGGGGAAAACCCAGTTAATATGTTCGTAAGTTTGGAAATCTGCTTTGTCGTTTCTATGAGGTTAAAGTGCTTTCCTGTGTAGAGAGCTTCAGTGCATAGGCTGCTGTTCCGTAGCCGTCTGAAGTGTTGAGAAAGCAGAGTGGGTTCCCCGCTGTTTACCTGCTGCAGTGTGAGCCAGTGGAAGTCTTCATTGCTTAATTTATGATACAGATGATTCAAAAGTAAAATTGTTTTCAAATAATTTTTGTGATTGGTGTTATATAACAGCAGGGTATTTGAAGGAGCCCTATGGTAATTAAGTGGATTAAGTAGATTGTTTGGCTCATTTAAAGCCACCACCAACTTAGTTGAAAGGGAATTGTCTTTGTTATAAATGATTATGGACTAGCCCTCAAGATCTTTACTTTGATCTTCCATGGGACATGATAAGGACTACATACCTCATTCCTTGGGTTATTGTTGTAGTCTTGCATTCATGATTATGAATTAAAACATACTAATTATGGAAATAGTGCTATAGGCTTGCCATGCATGATACATTATTTTAATTGGTTTAAAGTCACTTTGTATAAAGTGCTACTTGGTTTTAGATAAAGGAAGTATATCCTCATTGAGTTACAGGGAATTCTATTAATTTCAAAATATAAATCAGTTTAAATTATGTAAGTGTAAGATTAGTTCCTTCAGTAAGCCCTGAGCTAATTCCTTTCAGATTATTAAAATTGGCACTATATCAGGATGGGTAATTTATAATCTTCCTAACCTGCACTAGAGCTCCCAGGGCACTGCTCTGCTGTGACATCTTGCAGATGTATTTCTCCGGAGAATGGTATTGGGCCAATAAATCACAATTAAGGAACCACTGGCGGCGGTCTCTACTGTGGCACATGCAAACTGTTGGAACCCACGATGTTGAGAAAAATACCCTAGAAAAACCAGATTTAGGTTTTGTTAACAGTCTGTTTCTAGTATGAAACAACATTGTGCCACTGTCCTGGTAGGAAACACTTTAAACTGGGTTTTCTGTATAAATGGCAAACTGATTTAGAAGTAGGATTTAGCCTGTCTGGACAAAAGATCAGTTGGGTTTCATGAATGTCCCTATGCTTGTATGCAGTCTGTACACACGTTTCTCATGCATGTCTAACATGATTTACCTCCTACCTGTAACCTATCTTACCATGTGGCTTTTAATTGGCAGTCACTTGGCCATTGCTAGGCAGGTACGGTATTTCCTTTCAGACTCATATGGGCAGGTATAAAAAGATTACCTAAAGCTAACTGAGAACAAAACCATACACTGCAAATGAAGTTATTTGTTTCTCCCTCTGAGGTCCTACACTTGTACCTCATTCTCACTCTGTAACATGTATGGGGACACAGTGCACAGCCAGACTCAGCTCTGGATGGTCATACTGCCTGCGGAAGTGAGCCAGCAGTGGCCTTGCAGCTGTGGATCCTGGGCTTGGCTCCAAGCAGATTTTGGATGTAACTGTTTGTTAACTGTACTGACGGTGTGTCCTTAAGAGAAAGTGTTCAAATTAAAAAAGCTGCTGCCTAGTATACTGTGTGGCTTTTTCCTTTGAATCCTAAGGTTGTGTCCCTCTCCAGAGTCCTTCTGGTACTGGTACTTTAAAATGCAGCTCTTAATCTTGTTCACCTATGGAGAAAACAGGGTTCATGGAAAGTCTAGGCCCTTGATGAATACAATCACCAACTTGAGTTTACATATAAAGCACATTCCAATTTTTAAATAAAAGCATTTATTCAATAATTATAAAACAAGTTAGGTATAAAAAAAATGATGAACAACCACACCAAAGCTTATCCAAAAGCTTCTTTATAAACGGGATGCTGCCACCTGTTGTACAGTATGAGTTCAAGCCTTCTCTTGTGTTAACTTCAGGTGTGAGTCTGTCCTGGTGGTGTCAGAAGTTTATATGGTTTCGGATATCGTTAAGTTGCTTCACCATTTCTCTTATGTGTTCACCCCTGTAAAACCATCAAGTCACTCACTTTTGGGAATACAACAAATGAGTAAGCCATTAATATTGACTCTTTTTTCCATCCCCAGCGCCCGGGCCATCTTTTGCTCCAATGGAGCCTTGGCTGCGGGAGGGGAAGAGAGAGACAGAGAGGAAGGCGCGGCGGAGGGGTGGAGAAGCAAATGGGCGCTTCTCCTGTGTGCCCTGGCCGGGAATCGAACCCGGGTCCTCCGCACGCTAGGCCGACGCTCTACCGCTGAGCCAACCGGCCAGGGCCAATATTGACTCTTAAGAACTTAAACTAGTCAGTAATGTTGAAATTAGAAGTGCTTTGCTAAAATGAACAGCTTAAGGTTTCAGATGGAAAGTAATGTTTACTACTCACTAAGGTTAACAGTTGCAAACAGTATTGCAATATTTTTAAAAAATATTTATTCATTTTAGAAAGGGGGGAGGAGCAGGAAGCATCAACTCCCATATGTGTCTTGACTAGGCAAGCCCAGGGTTTAGAACTGGCAGCCTTGGTATTCCAGGTCAACGCTTTAGCCACTGCGCCACCACAGGTCAGGCTAGAAATATTCACTGGGGAATGACTAGGTTGCCCACACAACAAAATCGTATTATAGTAGGTCATCATTCTTTGATCCACCATATTCATTTCTTAAGTCTTTATCGTATGACTCCTATTCCAGTAATAACTTGACATGCAAACACCAAGTAATCTTATCTGGGCAGAGAAAGCTTGATTCTGGCATATTTACTAAAAGGGAAGCTACCTGCCATTTTTTTTTAATTAGTGAGAAGAGGAAAGTCAGAGAGGGAGATTCCAGCATGCACCCCGACCGGGATCTACCTGACAAACCCCCCTAATACTCTGCCCATTACTCAGCAACCAAGCTATTTTAGTGCCTGAAGTGAGGCCATGGAGCCATCCTCAGTGCGCAAAAAATGCAGCTCTTAATTTTGTTCACCTATGGAGAAAACAGGGTTCATGGAAAGTCTAGGCCCTTGATGAATACAATCACCAACTTGAGTTTATATATAAAGCACATACTTGTTCCAACCGAGCCATGGCTGTGCAAGGAGAAGAGAGAAATAGAAGGGGGGGGGGGGGGGCGTTGGAGAAGCAGATGGTTGCTTCTACCCAGAATCAAACCCAGGACATCCACACACCAGGCCAACGGCTCTACCACTGAGCAAACTGGACAGGGCCAGGAAGCTACCTCTTAATAACAGCTGACTGGGCCCTGGCCGGTTGGCTCAGTGGTAGAGCGTTGGCCTGGCGTGCAGGAGTCCTGGGTTCGATTACCGGCCAGGGCACACAGAAGAAGCGCCCATCTGCTTCTCCACCTCTCCTCCTCTCCTTCCTCTGTCTCTCTCTTCCCCTCCAGCAGCCAAGGCTCCATTGGAGCAAAGTTGTCCCGGGCGCTGGCGATGGCTCCATGGCCTCTGCCTCAGGCGCCAGAATGGCTCTGGTTGCAACAGAGCAACACCCCCTGGTGGGCATGCCGGGTGGATCCCGGTCGGGCGCATGCGGGAGTCTGTCTGACTGTCTCCCCATTTCTAACTTCAGAAAAATACAAAATAAATAAATAACAGCTGACTGGCAACATTACTTACTCCTCCTTCAGGACGGACTGGATGCACTTCCGCTGGTAGGCGCTGAGAGTAATGGTGGGTTTCTGAGGACTAAGTACCTTTTCCATCTTTCGCTGCTGATAGTCTTTTTTCATAGTAACCTTAAGTATCAAACAAAACATAGGTAGGTGTTTTGGCTATGGTGTGCTAAAAGTTTTCATAGTATTTTTCTTTTAGAGAGAGGGGAGGGAGAGCGGGACAGGGTCTGAAAGAGAGGAAGGGGGAGAGAGAAGCATCAACTTTATTCTACTTATTTGTGCAACTGTTGATTGCTTCTCAGATGTGCCCTAACAGGAGCTTGAACTGGTGACCTTGGGATCAAGCTGGCAACCTTGGCACTCCAAGACAATGCTCTATCCACTGCACCACCCACCAAGGCCACAGTATCTGTTTACATTTGATAAAATTATTTCCAACAGAAAAAACACAAGTACAAAATGTAGCCACCTGCATCCATTCCTACCTGTTTGATGGCATTTCCCAAATGTCTAAGTTGATCAGGTATCAGCTGTAATTCTTTCTTCATGTCTCTCTCACTATCAGAGAGAACTGGGAGCTGAGAATGAAAACTGTGAAGTACTTTTTTCATCCTTAAGAAGAGGTAAGAAAACATCTCAGTTTAAGATCTCTGCTACTTAGGAGAAACACAATTATACCTAAAGCTCTAATTCATGAATGGTGCCTGAAGCAGGCTACACGGGGTGGGCGAGGGGAAGGTACAACACCACTGTCTTTCTGGACACACAGCTCGGAAGAGCGAAGGGAAGAATTCCATTGTGTAGGCCTGGGAATATGCACCCTAGGCCCACTTTCCTTAACACTTTTAATACCTGAGCACTTAACAGCACTAGTAGTACCAGAGTAGGGAAATGAATGCTGTACAGCCCACTGACCTGTTCATGATATCTTCTTGCTTTTCCTTGGCTTCCTCGTACTTGTCAGCTAAGCGCTCAGCCATTTCCCGTAGACTTTTCCTAATAGCATAAAAAAACGAGAGTCCTGGGGTCCACCTTGATGCTGAAACCAACCAATGTGGCCCAGCATTTTAGGGTGAGATATAGTTCCAATCTTACTGTTTTTTCCTCCCTAGTTTTGGTACTTACCTTTCCTCACGACAATAACTGAGATCTTCTAGTTGTTTCTTCTTTTGGTCACACAGTAATTTGACCCTTCAAAGCAAAATATTGAAATGTAATTGGAAGCCAGGTGTCAGCCACTCAAAGTGTCAGCTACCAGCCAGGAGCTGATGGTAGGTGAGAGAAGGCCACCCACCTCCGCTGAATCTCCTCCTTCGCCAGGTCCTGCTTCAGAATGTACTGCTCTCTGAACACCTGGGTGGCTCTGCTGATGAGCTGAAGACATTCTTCCAGGGGAGGGGCCGTATCTTTTTCAGATGATCTTAAAAAAATGTTTCTGCCATTACTTTGTTTAGCTGAGTAAAAACAACTACAAATAGACTTAAGTCATAGCTGCCTTTTTCCCTTTTTTTTTAAGAGACAGAAAATCAGAAAGATGGACAGACAGAAAGGGAGAGAGATGAGAAGCATCAACTCTTCGTTATGGCACCTTAGTTGTTCACTGATTGCTTTCTCATATGTGCCTTGACCAGGGGAGCTACAGCAATGTGAGTGACCCCATGCTCAAGCCAGCAACCATGGGGTCATGTCTATAATCCCACACTCAAGCCAATGACCCCATGTTCAAGCTGGCAATCTTGGGATTTCGAACCTGGGTCCTCCGCATCCCAGTCCAACGCTCTATCCACTGCGCCACCACTTGGTCAGGCCCTTTCCCCCTTTTTATACCTCCTATTTATCATTTTTAGTGCCTCTCTATTCTCCCTATTCACTAGCTGATTAAATATGCCCTATGTTTCTTCCAACTCCAACCCAGTAAAAAGTACATGAAATGAAATAAATGTCTGAGGACAGAAAGGACAAATAGTAATTGTGAAAACGGAAGGGAACCAGTTTTTAAAACCCAGAACCCAAATCACATACTTCAAAAATGATGGATTTGCAACACTACGTTGCAAGATGCTTCTTATATGCTTTTCAAAGGAATCTGGGGTTTCAGCAAGAATTCGGAGGGGAGATTCCGCCACTTCAACATCTTCTTGGGTACAAAGCAGGGGAGGAGAAGATGGATGGACTGTGCTTCTGCAAAATAAATAAAATAAAATCTACCATGGAGTCATTTACTGTACATATTAGAGGCAGTCCTTGGGTTATGAACAAGATAAGTTTGAAAATGTTTATATGCTCAGAAAGGTAAAAATAAACATCTAAGTTGCACTTAATAAGTAAATGAACCTGTTCCAACTAACATACAAATTCAACTTAAGAACAAAGCTGCAGAACTTACCTTGTTTGTAACCCGGGGACTGCCTGTACAGGCAAGTTTAAGCTACATGAGTCCAGAACTTTGCGAAGCGAAGAAACTATAAAGTGTTACTTGTATAAGAGTTCAATAATGCATTTTCTGCCTTGAAGACAGCACCTTGGGAAGTAGCCCCTTATTCTACCAATGTTACCATCTGTCAAAGCATTTCAGACTCTGTCACTTCATATTCTTTTTGTAAATATTAAGCATCACAAAATTCTAAATTCACTATGGACTTTTTGCAAGGACTTGAGAGCCAGTTACAAGTCATAAACACAAATGAATCACTAATTTCCTAGGTATAGTACAGATTTGATGAAAACAAATATTCACCCAGATAACCACTATAAATACAGTATCTACTCTCCATATAACTTGATTTCTAACAATTACATTCACTCAAATATTACAAATATGTACAACGGCAATTTCAGAAAGCTTGAAAGAAGGCAAACATGGAGGGTGTGGTAGTGACTTACTTTGAATGCAATGATAATTTGGGAATTTGTCAAACAATATTACATTATAGATAACTTATATTTCAGGGAGTTAGCAGAAAACATGATTTGAATGCATCTAGATAACTAATATTTATGAATTTTCTTTTCCTCTGGAGATGCGTTATTATTCTGAAGCAGGTCTTATTTTCACTAAAGGTAGGATGAGTTTTAAAAAAATATGCTTGAGGCAAAAGGCAAAAAGGAATATTTTTAATGATCCTATTACTTTTGTTTAGTCTTGCTAGAGTTATTAATCTGTTAGCACAATGCAAAATTGACAGTGAACTATTTTCCTTTCCAAATATTATGACTTGTCAATCTTCAAAGAGTATGAGAACTCCTTGAAGGACAGTAAATTAATGTCAGTATTTTGACCTGGGTCAGTATCTAAAAATGACACCAAGAGACTGGGGTGGGGGAGTGAGAGGGTGCCCACTGTACAACACTGGTGGCCCATGAGGGACTCCTATTCCTTCATTTATAAAACTCAGAATGGCATTCCAGGGCTGTTGAAAAGAAAAATGGTGCTTATAGCTTAACATGAGTCCCTTAAGAAGGAAGAGTACGAGTTCAGCTCTGTACCTGTCTGCCAGAGCCTACAGAGCCCGCGGAAGTGGGGATGCACTATACAGTCAGGAAGCCCTGTATCTGCGGCCCAGCTCCACCTGTCACTCCAGCATTTACTTAACGTCCTGACCTGTTTCCTCTTTTACAGGGTGGGCGCCACAGCATCGTCTTCACGGGCCACTCTGATTCTAGGAGACAACGCAGGCCACTGCTGCACCTCCACGCCTGGCACAGTCAGAGTATGGCCATCATGAATGGCTGTCAGTGTTGAGCTGTTGTATTCTTCCCCACACTCTGAAGTAAAGCCCTTGACTCTTAGCTAGCTGAAGAAGATACCAGAAATCATTCCTAAAACAAATCCTATCTACCTTTCCAACCCTCAAGTCACCTAGAGCATAATCCAAGTATCTTCAGGCTGATTTCTAAGGGAATTTTCCCAGCTCAGATTTTGCAGAACTAACAAGTAATGTGGGGAATACAAAACCGTACATACAATAAAGGCCGTATGAGGCATTCGTAGGTACTGGTGATGCAGATCATCGTGGGCCCCAGGATGTCAGGGACAATCCAGAATCCTTGAATTGGAGCTGGTTGCCTGGAAAAACACAGGCACAGTTCAACAGTTCAGTTATAGAACAGCAAATGCAAAGAATCCAAAAGTAACGACATGAAGTTCATGGGTGTGGGCTCTCCGTTGTCTGGACATGCTATTAGCAGCAGCACCCTCAAAGCTGCTGACTTGCAAACCTGTAAAACTTACAGCTTAGACTAGTTTGAAACAAGCTGTCACTTAGTAGTCCAGAGGCCATTTGACTTACCAGTCAGGAACCCACAGCTTGATGGTACTCACTGTAGTCTCAGCAGGTGCCATGATACAACAAAAATTTTTTTTTAGTGAGAGAGACAAGAAGGGAGAGAGATGAGAAGCATCAACTCGCAGTTGCAGCACCTTAGTTGTTCATTGATTGCTTCTCATATGTGCCTTGACCAGGGGACTCCAGCCAAGCCAGTGACCCCTTGCTCAAGCCAGAGACCTTGGGCTCAAACCAGTGACCATGGGGTCATGTCTATGATTACACACTCAAGCCAGTGACCTGCAGGTTTCAAACCTGAGTCATCAGTGGCCCAAGTTGACTCTCTGTCCACTGCACCGCTCCCTGGTAGGCTGAAGTTAATTCTTCCTGTGTCTTTCTCTCTGACTTGCACAGAAACCCCAGCTATCTGTGTATGCCTCGCCCACGCCCAACCCAGATTAAGTGCCCAAAAACTACTGACTGAATAGAACCAATGTCTTTCTCACATGCAGCCCAACATCGATGTCGCAGGCCGTAATTTACCGTGCAGCTTGTATCTCCCTCTTAATCTTGGTTCCTACGTCACTGAAGAAACTGAAAACAGTGCACCTCAGATAAAAAATGTCTTTCCTTCCAACACGCCCTCCACCTGCCCCGAGGCTCACCCCACCCTCCACAGCACATTTCCAGTCCTGGACTGACAACGCCATTCCCCTCACCTCTTCTGAGGGCTGCTCCATCAACTTAGCTTTTCTGAGAGAAATCTCCCCACTAATTTACCCTCAGCTTCTAAACAAACATGCTCATGCTTCTTCAATTCAAAACACTTTGCACTATAATTTCACGTTCCCTCTAACCTAGATTTTCTTCCCTTCTCTTTTGCATCAGCAGTCTTTATTGTGTAACCTATAAGGGGAGTCTGAGAGTTTTTTACTTTATGTTTTCACTATGAAGTCTACACACAGAAGAATGCATGTCCACTCTGTAACCATTATCCAGATCCACAATCAGAACCCTGCAGTGGCCTCAGACCTCCCACATGACCCGCCCTGTTTACAGCCTTCCACTCCTTAGACGAGCCTTCACTATTCTGACTTTCATGATACTCAGGTTCTTGCTTTGCTTCCTAGTCTTCCTACCTACATATTCATTCCTATGCGATATTGTTTAATTTTACCTGTTTTTAAAAAATGTACACAAGTGGAATTTTATTACCTACTTTCCCCATTGACTTTTCAACCTGGTGCTGTCCTCTCCCATGCCCACAACCAGTGAAGCCCCTGCGTCACCACATCTACTGCTCTGACGTGCTTATTTCATCTGTGCCCGGCCGGCTCTCTGAACACCCTCCTCCTTGGCGTCACATCTTTTCCTTCAGGTTCTCCTTCTGCTTTTCCGGCTGTGCTGACTTGAGTTTCCTTCCTACGCTGGGCTCCTCTATCTCCACTCACCAATTGTAAGACAGATTCTCAAGACTTCACAACGTCTCTTCTCTCATTCTAGGCTCTTTCCTGAGTCACCTTCACCACAGTCACAGATCCAAGGCTGACAATTCCCAGATCCACACCATCCTAGCCAGACCACTAAAACTCCAGAGCTGCACACCCAACAGCCTAACTGAACGCCTCCTCTTGGGTGTCCTACAGGAACAGAAAAATCTAAGCGATCCCTTTAATACATCTCTGTTTTCCCAAATATACTGTCTCCTATGCACATGTTTCTCAAAAGTACCACATCTACTCAGTTATCCTGGGTAGAAACCTGGGAGTCATTCTAAATATCTCCCTTTATTCTAGTCATCAAATATTTACTGACTACTAGGTACTCTTTCAGACAAGTTTAGACACGAGGGGACAGTAAATAGTATGAAACTGATATTGTCTCTCTTCTCATGAAACATTCTAGCAGTGGTGACAGACATTAAACAAACAAACAGCAATCCCAATGTACTACAAGGAAAAGGGGCAGATAATAGGAGAACTCTAAGTTAGACTGGGGAATCAAGGAACTCTTTTGAAGAACTGACATTAAATTAAGATCAGAAAGAATAATTAGAGTTAGCTAAGTGCAGGTAGCAAACTAGAGTTGAGACTGGGAAAATACCTTCCAGACAGAGGAAACAATATGTGGAGTGGTCTTGAAGCAGGGGAGAGATTTGGATGAGTATCTAATGAACTGATAATCTTAGGGATGAGCCTGCGTGTGAGTGTACTGTACATACATGTATCTGAATTACTGAAACAAACCATTGTTATCTGTGTATGCAAGGAGAGAAAGTTCTTACCTGCATGGCAATGGCTTCGTACAAAGGATGTGTTCTACAAAGCATTTCTGTTCGGTAGCAAGTTCCTGTAAACTATCTTTATCTTCTTCATCTACAGAGGAATGTATCACCATGTTATATAAGTTAACTGAGATACACACACACACACACACACACACACACGTCTCCAAATTACAATGCTGACCATGTTAGTTAAATGCAATTAAGTTCTTGTCTCAGACTAGTTTATCTTGGATTATTTGGGTGGGTCTAATGTTATCATAAATTTCCTTAAAAGTGAAAGAGGAAAGCACAAGGTCAGAGTGACACATAGTGAGAAGGGCTCAAATTCACCCCCCCACACACACACACTGATGGCTCTGAAGGTGGGGAGGAACAGGCTACAAGCAAGGGCAAGTGACAGAAGCTGGAAAAGGCTAGGAAACGGATTCCCCCCAGAACCTCCAGAAAGGAACACTGATGCCAATGAGACCCTATTGAACTCTACGGTAATAAATTTGTATTGTTTTAAACCACTAAGTCCGGCCTGACCTGTGGTGGTGCAGTGGATAATGCATCGACCTGGAAATGCTGAGGTCGCTGGTTCGAAACCCTGGGCTTGCCTGGTCAAGGCACATATGGGAGTTGATGCTTCCAGCTCCTCCCCCCTTCTCTCTCTCTGTCTCTCTCTCTCTCTCCCTCTCTCTCTCCTCTCTAAAAATGAATAAAGAAAAAAAGAAAGAAAAAAAAAGATTTTCTAAACCACTAAGTCTGCCCTGATTTAGAACAGCTGCAAGAGAAAGGTAATACAGAAACATCTGGTGTCAGCTGTGGATTCTTCATAGCCGCCCTTTGTCAGTTTGAGGAAGTTCCTTTTTAGTACTCATCTGTTTAGTGTTTTTAACATGAAAGGCTATTAAATTTTCTTAAATGCTTCTTCTGAGTCTATAAAGATGATGATATGATTTTTATCCTTTCTTCTATTGCTATAATACATTAATTGACTTCTGGATGTTAAACTACTCTTACTTCCCTGGGATAAATCCCACTTAGTCATGGTGGACAATGCTTTTTATGTTGCTGGATTTTGTTTGCTAATATTTTGTTGAGGATTTTTTACATCTGTATTTGCAAGATATATTTGTATTTTTCTTTTTCTGGACATTTTTCTCTGGTTTTGGTATCAGGGTAATATTGATCTCATAGAGGGAGTTAGGAAGTGTTTCCTCTCCTATTTTTTGGAAATGCTTGTGAATAATTGATATTATTTCTTTAAATGTGAAGCCATGTTGTCCTGAGCTTCTCTTTTTGGGTAGTTTTTTGTTTACTAATTCAATCTTTTTACTTGTTATAGGTCTATTCAAATTTTCTACGTCTTGAGTCAGTTTTTTTTTTATTAATTTATTGTGTTTACATAGGTTCTAGGTTCTAGTGTTCCTCCCCCACCCCTGCTGAGTCAGTTTTAATAGCCTATGTCTTTCTAGAAATTTGTCCAATTCACCTAGGTTATCTAATTGGCATATAGTTGTTCATGGTATTCCATTATATCTTTTTATTTCTGTCAAATCAGTAGTAGTAGCCCCTCTTTTGGGTCTTCCCTCCTTTTTTTAAAAAAATTATTATTTTTTTTTTTTTTTACAGGGACAGAGAGTCAGAGAGAGGGATAGATAGGGACAGACAGACAGGAATGGAGAGAGAAGAGAAGCATCAATCATCAGTTTTTTGTTGCGACACCTTATTTGTTCACTGATTGCTTTCTCATATGTGCCTTAACCGCAGGCCTTCAGCAGACTAAGTAACCCCTTGCTTGAGCCAGCAACCTTGGGCTCAAGCTGGTGAGCTTTTTGCTCAAGCCAGATGAGCCTGTGCTCAAGCTGGCGACCTCGGGGTCTCGAACCTGGGTCTTCCGCATCTCAGTCTGACACTCCACTGCGCCACCACCTGGTCAGGTTGGTCTTCTCTCTTTTTATTTTTGGTCAGTTTAGCTAAAGGTTTCACTGATTTTCTATTCCAAAATTATTTTTTTATTCCAAAGTACTTTTTGATAGAATCTGTAAAATATAATGAAAAGCACAGAAGGCCCTGATCGGTTGGCTCAGTGGTAAGGTGTCGACACAGTGTGTGGAAGTCCTGGGTTCAATTCCTGGTCAGGGTACATAGGAGAAGTAACCATATGCTTCTCCTCCTCACTCCTTCTGTCTGTCTGTCTCTCTCCCCCTCCCACAGTCATGGCTTGACTGACTCAAGCACGTTGGCCCTGGGCACTGAGGATGGCTCTGCAGAGCCTCCCCCTCAAGTGCTAAAAATAGCTTGGTTGTGAACATGGGCCCAGATGGGGGTTGCTGAATGGATTCCAGTTGGAGCACATGTAAGAGTCTATCTCTCTATCTCTCCTCCTCTCATTTGAAAAAAAAAAGAAAAAGAAAAGCACAGTAAACTCACCTGATCCAAGAAATTTATGAAGTTTATGAATCCAAGTTAGCCCAACACTGTGTACACCAGCTTCATGAGTACAGTGATATCTTGAGGGACACTTGGGATCTGCAAATGGAATCAGTAATGATATAAAGAAAGCCATTGGAAAACTAAAACAATTCAGTTCAGCAGCCCCCAAAACACAGTTTTTGATGAAAGTGAGAGAAGATCTACATGACATTCATATTATGGCACTACATTAAGCATTTTTGGAATATTAAAATTAGAATTCAACTTTCAAATATATAAGGTCTACCAGAAAGTTCTGCCCATTTTTTGAATAAAACAAAATACAAATTTTTCTTACCGTCAATAAACTTTATTAAATAATATAACTGCCATTATTATTAATGATTTCTTGCCAGTGTGAGGGCAATTTGTATATCCCATTTTTGAAAAATGTTTTATTTTTTGATGTGAAAAACTGAACCAGTGCTTGTTTGATATCTTCTTCATTTTTGAATTTTTTGCCCTTCAAAAAATTTTTTAAGGACAAAAACAAATGATAGTCGGAGGGTGCTAAGTCCGGGGAATATGGTGGATGCGACAGACATGCTTCTGTAGCATTTCTTCCTTGTTGAAATTTGTAAAAATTACAGTGGCATAAATGAACTTTATCAGTAGCCATGGGTACACTATCGCTTCACACATAAGACTAACGTGAATCAACTTTGTTTTAGTTAATTTGCTACGTCAGTATGTATACATTAAGTGATAAAAATAGAGGCACACATGCGCCAAATAAACATGTGCTTATGTGTCGAAACTTGTTGTGATAGAAACGGACAGAACTTTCCGGTAGACCTTATATTTTCAGTATTTTTTAAAGTATAATGCAGAAACACAATTGAAATATGTCATTTAAAAATATTAACACAATAGAGTTCACCAAAACATAAACCCTTCCTGCCAGGTAACTCATTTGTGCCTTTCTGTCCACTTCTGTGCATTTACTTATAGTTCTTCAAAATAAAATGGTGACTTAGAAAGGTTGGGGCTCTGTAGAAAACCTACGCTTGCACACACCTTCGTGGAATTGCTAAAGCAAGTGCACGCCTACTGCACAGACGCCCTGAAGACTTCAGAACAACTGGTTGATAACTAGTGCTGTCCCAGTATAGTAAGTCAGGAACGAAATGTCAAGTTTTAGTTGTCTTGATAATTTGACTAACAGATAGTTCTGAATATAATTTTTGTTTGGCAATCATCTATATTTATACTAAGAAATATGAGCAGTTGTTACATAAATTTAATAAAATTTTCTATACTTCTTTTGAGCCCTAGTATCAATAAGACTATCCTAACACTAAAAAATGAGCTCTTAAATCCTTATGATTATTTATAAATATTTACTTTTGTGACTCAATGTTTTAAAAATAACATGAGACAATTAAAACAAGATAGAAATAAGAATGCACTAAAGGTGATTTAAGATTGTAATTGTCATCTATAGGCCCCTAAATTAAAATTTTCTTTTATTTAATAGCCTCACTTTTTTTAAAAAATAATTTTTTTAAAGATTTTATTCAACTTTTTTTTCAGAGGAGAGTGAGAGAGAGAGAGAGAGAGAGAGAGAGGAAAAGAGGGAGAAAGAGAGAGAGAAGGGGGAGGAGCAGGAAGCATCAACTCCCGTATGTGCCTTGACTGGGTAAGCTCAGGGTTTCGAACAGATGACCTCCGTGTTCCTGGTGTACGCCCTATCCCACTGTGCCACCACAGGTCAGGCTAACAGCCTCACTTTTTTACTGTTGACTTTATAGTAAATAAATGTTATAATGTGGATGCTATATTGTTTTTATCTGTTTTATATGTGAGGGTTCTGCATAATACCTCTGAAGAAAGCATTGTGCTGTACGAAGTTTAAAAATTCCTGGTCTAGCCTGACCAGGCGGTGGCGCAGTGGATAGAGCGTCGGACTGGGATGCAGAGGATCCAGGTTCGAGACCCTGAGGTCGCCAGCTTGAGCGCGGGCTCATCTGGTTTGAGCAAAAGCTCACCAGCTTGGATCCAAGGTAGCTGGCTCCAGCAAGGGGTTACTCGGTCTGCTGAAGGCCCACAGTCAAGGCACATATGAGAAAGCAATCAATGAACAACTAAGGTATTGCAACACGCAATGAAAAACTAATGACTGATGCTTCTCATCTCTCTCTGTTCCTGTCTATCCCTCTCTCTGACTCACTCTCTGTCTCTGTAAAAAATAAATAAAATAAATAAAAATTAAAAAAAAAATTCCTGGTCTAGGGCAATCCTCTTACTGAACAATAAAATACTGAAAAGCTTCTTTTCATTTGCCCCCACCTGAGACTTAATTTAAAGCTCAAATCATTATCATCAGGTCTACAATTATTTAAAATAGCATTTCAAAATGTGTCTGTGGCGCTGAAGTCAGAAAAATTATAATACTGTGATGTAACAGAAATCTGTTATGAAAAAAGGCAACAGTAGTAATTGAAGTAGAAAATTTGCTATAAACCCCCCATTATTTCACTTATGTCACTGAAAATATGGGAATATTTCAGTGACTGCAATTATGCCTTACTTACACATATGAACAAGTCAAGAATTTATTAATTTCACATATGTAAATGTTAACTCTTATGAGAAGAGCCAAGATAGCCTGACTTGCGGTGGGGAGTGGAGAAAGTGTCGACATGGAACACTGGGTCGCTGGTTTGAAACCCCTGGCTTGCCTCATCAAGGCACGTACAAGAAGCAACTGTGAGTTGATGCTTCCTGCTCTTCCTACACCCCTGCCTTTCTCTATCTTGCCCTCCTCTCTCTCTAAAATCAGTAAATAAAACATAAGATATATAGGGGTGGGCAAAAGTAGGTTTACAGGTGTGTCTAGAAAATAATAAATACAGAATAATTGTTTTGCATATACACAACTATAAACCTACTTTTGCCCACTCCTGTATCTTCATAAGGAAACCATTTACTTTACATTACTTTACCTTATAGGCCTTAATTTCCTCATCGATAAATCAAAGTTCCAAAACTTAAAATTTAGATGATCTCTCTCCAGATACTATTTAATTAGACATGTCAAATGAGTTCTCTTTGCTGGTTTATTATATAAGAACTCTATACCCTTAAATGGTTTGGCTATATGTTAGTACAAAGTCAAAGTCATTATGACCAAACCTATGCAAACTGGTTAGTGGGACTGGAAGCAGATTAAGTCAGGCTGCTACAAGACTGATCTCCCTCTCTCTGTAACGAACAGGAGAAAACTATGAAAGCTACACCCAATTATTCCACACTGAGGAAGCTTTTGTTCCTCATTTTTCACAGAGAAGACAAGATCCTAGAGAAGATTCTGAGAAAGGAAGGAGGGACAAATAAAATTACAGAATATTTGTGTTAGAAAGAATGTTAAAGATCAACTAATGTTAGCCCTATTCTTTTCAGATGAGAAAACTAAAGACCAGCCTGACCAGGAGGTGGCGCAGTGGATAGAGCATTGGACTGGGATGCCGAGGACCCAGGTTCGAGACCCCAAGGTCACCAGCTTGAGTGCGGGCTCATCTGGTTTGAGCAAAAGCTCACCAGCTTGGACCCGAGGTCGCTGGCTCGAGCAAGGAGTTACTCGGTCTGCTGAAGGCCCGCGGTCAAGGCACATATGAGAAAGCAATCAATGAACAACTAAGAAGTTGCAACGCGCAATGAAAAACTAATGATTGATGCTTCTCATCTCTCTCCGTTCCTGTCTGTTGGTCCCTATCTATCTCTGCCTCTGTTAAAAAAAAAAAAAAAAAAAGAAAGCAATCAATGAACAACTAAGGTGTCGCAATGCACAACGAAAAACTAATGATTGATGTGAGTGATGCTTCTCATCTCTCTGTTCCTGTCTGTCTGTCCCTGTCTATCCCTCTCTCTGACTTTCTCTCTGTCTGTGTAAAAAAAAAAAAAAAAAAAAACAAAAAACTGAAGACCAGAGAGGGTGAAAAAGCCCAATACTACAGTCCTGGCCAGTTAGCTCAGTTTGATTAAAGCCTCATTCTAATAAAAGCCAAGGTTGAAGGTTCGATCTCCTCTTCAGGGCACATGCAAGAATAAACCAATAAACGCATAAATAAGTGGCACAACAAATTGATGTTTCTCTCTCCATCTCTCTCTCTCTCTCTCTCTCTCCCCACTTCCTCTCTCTCTAAAATCAATTAAAAAAATAAAGTTCAGCCTGACCTGTGGTGGTGCAGTGGATAAAGTGTCAACCTGGAAATGCTGAGGTCGCCGGTTCAAAACCCTGGACTTGCCTGGTCAAGGCACATATGGGAGTTGATGCTTCCAGCTCCTCCCCCCTTCTCTCTCTCTCTGTCTCTCTCTCCTCTGTCTCTCTCTCTCCTCTCTAAAAAAAAAAAAAAAGAATAAATAAAATAAAAATTAAAAAAAAAAAACTTCCTTAAAAAAAAATAAAATAAAATAAAGTTCAAGATGTAACTAAAACCTAGGACACTCTAGACCAGTGGTCCCCAACCTTTTTTGGGCCACGGACCAGTTTAATGTCAGAAAATATTTTCACAGACCGGCCTTTAGGGTGGGACAGATAAATGTATCACATGACCGAGACAAGCGTCAAGAGTGCGTCTTAGACGGATGTAACAGAGGGAATCTGGTCATTTTTTAAAAATAAAACATTGTTCAGACTTAAATATAAATAAAACGGAAATAATGTAAGTTATTTATTCTTTCTCTGCAGACCGGTACCAAATGGCCCACAGACCGGTACTGGTCCACGGCCTGGGGGTTGGGGACCACTGCTCTAGACTCCTACTCACACACTCCTATGCAGCCACATTTAAATTTTTTTTTTTTTTTTTTTTTTTTAAATTTCAGCAAGAGAGGAAGAGGGAGAGAGAGAGAGACAGGAACATTGAGTTGTTCCTGTATGGGCCCTGATTAGGGATCGAACCAGCAACTCTGTGCTCCGGGATAATGTTATAACAAACCAAACTATCCGGCAGGTCTAAACAACACATTCTTTAATTGTCTCATCTGTTTTATCCAAGAGTTCCCTAGATGAACACAGGCAAGTTGTTGCCATAAGGATCTGGAACCAACCCAGGAAGGTTAAAACAAACAAACAAAAAAAGATAAAAAGAATAACATTCAATCTGGGTCTGTTTAATAACAAGTGTTGTTTTTTTTTAGAAGATATTTTAAAGAGATATCTTAATATCAGTATATAATTTGATTTTTAAAGTTTATTAAAGTTTGTATATCTTTAAGTATATGAATCATGAAATCTACTTTTGACTGAACCAGGAAAAATTCACTATTATAAATGTGGGTAGATCCAGACTAAAGACTAATATCTTAAAATTTTGGAAATTCGCTCAGTCTTTCTTGGACCTAAAGTGTAATGTATTACTAAAAAGCCAAAAAAAAGCCAGTCAAATTTTAAAGGCTGGAACCACAGAACAAATAAATTACACAGGAACAGTCTGTGGTAGTTTTAGTATAAATACAATGGAATAAAAGAAATAAAGTTAGTGAAAACTCAAAATACTAATTCAAAAAGATACATGTACCCTATGTTCATTGCAGCATTACTTACAATAGCCAAGATACAGAAGCAACCCAAGTATCCATCAATAGATGATTGGATAAAGAAGATGTACATATATACAATGCAATATTACTCGGCCATAAAAAAGAATGAAATCTCACTATTTGACATGAACAACCTAGAAGGTATTATGCTAACTGAAGTAAGTCAGAGAAAGACAAATACCATATGATTTCACTTATATGTGAAATCAAAAGAACAAACAAAACAGAAACTCAGATACAGAGAACAGATTGATGGTTGCCCGAGAGGGTGGTTGAGGGACAAGGTGAAAAAGGTGATGGGATTGGGAAGTACAGATAGGTAGTTACAGAACAGTCATGGGGATGTAAAGTACAGCACAGGGAAAGTAATCAATGATATTATAACAACTATGTGCCAACTGGGTACCAGAATTATCGGGGGGGAGGGACATTTTGTAAATTATATAAAAGTCTAAACCTATGTTGTATACCTAAAACTAATATAAAATAATATTAAATGTCAACTGTAATTGAAAAAATATTTTATCACTTACCTCTATGAAGTTTGATTGGACAAGAAAAGTCAGAATCAAAAGGATCATCCTCTCCTGATGCCAGTTTCAGGGCAAGCTCCAACTCAACACACTCAAACACGTACAGAGAAGGAATGAGGTCCGCCCTGGAATCCCAGGACTTCTCTGACTGTAAAAAAAAAAGCACAATTTTAGTGTTTCATGTTTACTTGAAAATGGACACAATAAAAAACAAGCAAAAAGCTGGATCAAACAGTATTTTAAAATTTTTAAGTCTACCCTCTTATTCTGACAGTGCCTTGTTATCTTCAAAGAAAAAATGAAAGTCTCTTTTCTTTAGGAAGATATGAATAAACAAGTTTAGAGAAGAGTGAATTAAAGTGATTCAAAGGTTCTTTACTTCTGTCACAGATGATTGCCAAAT
Organism: Saccopteryx bilineata; assembly: GCF_036850765.1. Classification (NCBI taxonomy): domain Eukaryota; kingdom Metazoa; phylum Chordata; class Mammalia; order Chiroptera; family Emballonuridae; genus Saccopteryx; species Saccopteryx bilineata. The sequence continues at coordinate 354,525,629 of NC_089491.1, read as the reverse complement.
GGATCATCTAACTTCTTGGGGACAGTCTAACTTCTTCTCATTTAAATTTTTAAGCGGGTTTCAATTAATTTTAAGTGTTTAATTTCTAAAATATTTAGAAGTGTCAGATATAAACAAATCCCTCATATATATTAAACATTTATTTTGGTACAAGAAGTATACTAGGTGTTGGAGATACAAATATACATATGCTGGCCTAACTTACAGTTTGGTCATCTTCTTCTTCGCCTTCCAGCACAACACAGTGATACAACATTCCTGATTCAGTTGCAATTACTAAGATGTTGGGGACACAGGGTAAGCAGAGTATAGCACAGGCATCATAACCATAGTTATCTTCAGCTGCAGGATGCATGGGCAATGGACCTAACAGCTTCCCGATATTCCCAGGGCTAAAGAAAGAGTAAAAGATATTTGGATGAAAAAATATTGGTGCTATATATCCTTTTCTCTTTTCAAAATACACTTATATGACAGCATATTAAGCCATGGCTGGTTTTATTTATTTATTTATTGAAATATTTTATTTATTGATTTTTAGAGAGAGGGGAGAGAGAGAGAGAAGGGGGAGGAGCAGGAAGCATCAACTCCCATATGTGCCTTGACCAGGCAAGCCCAAGGTTTCGAACTGGCAACCTCAGTGTTCCAGGTTGACGCTTTATCCCACTGTGCCACCACAGGTCAGGCCCATGGCTGGTTTTAACTACAACCTATATTCTGATAACTCTCCAATTTTTTCTTCTGAAATATAGCTTATCTTCAGGGCTCCAGACCTACATATTTTATTGAGTTAGGCAAACACATTTATCAAGAACTAGATGACAGCCCCATGAAACTGATAAGTTTAGCTGGGGAAGCAGACATTTAACCAGAATTACTATACCATGTGGTAAGTGCAACAATGCAAGGCTTTACAGATAGAAGGATACAAAAAAGTGAAGTGTGTAAGAGAGGCATCAAAAACAAATAAGATCAATGGAGGAAGAGTATGTTCTGGGAAGAGGTGGTAAATATCCCAAGCTAGGAAGAAGAATATGTAAAGTTCTGGAGGCATGAAAGACAAGGAATTAACAAGAAGGAAACTTAGCTTAGCATGATAGGAGGTGAAGGACAAAGTCTAAGGTAACAGATAGTGAGGCAGATATTCAGGGCTGGATTACAAAGCAGATGATCCCACATGCCATGTCAAAGTGCTAGAGTCTAGCCCAGGCGGTGGCGCAGTGGATACAGCGTCAGACTGTGATGCAGAGGACCCAGGTTCGAGACCCCGAGGTCGCCAGCTTGAGCACGGGCTCATCTGGTTTGAGCAAAGCTCACCAGCTTGGACCCAAGGTTGCTGGCTTGAGCAATGGGTTACTAGGTCTGCTGTAGCCTCACGGTCAAGGCACATATGAGAAAGCAATCAATGAACAACTAAAGTGCCACAATGAAAAAAACTGATGATTGATACTTCTCCTCTCTCTCTGTTCCTGTCTGTCTGTCCCTATCTATTCCTCTCTCTGACTCTCGCTGTCTCTGTAAAAAAAAAAAAGTGCTCAGAGTCTATCTGCAGGGTGACAGTATGTCATTGGAGATTTAAATCAAGAGTGATGGAGCTTTACTTTACTAAGATTCATCTGGTAGTGAGCAGTAGTGAGGGGAATGACATGAGAGGACTAAAACGGTTTCAGGGAAACTATTTAAGAGTGATCGAGGGAGATAATGAAAGTCTGAAGCAAGGACAAGGGAATAGAGAGAAAAATAAATACATTCAAGAAATTTTTGCCTGGCCTGTGGTGGCACAGTGGATAAAGTGTTGACCTGGAATCCTGAGGTCGTTGGTTCGAAGCCCCAAGATTGTCTGGTCAAGGCACATATGAGATACAACTGCTACAAGTTGATGTTTTCTGCTCCTGCCCCCTTATTTCTCTCTTTCTCCTCTCTCTAAAATCAACACAATCTTAAAAAAATAAAAAGGTCATGGTAAAAATCAATAGAATTTGGGGACCAGACTGGATGTAAGACAATGCAGATGACTTTCAGGTTTGGGGCTACGGTTACTAGGTAGATCAGCATGGACAATGAGGACCAAGAGGTGGAGGGAGGAAGGGTAAAGGAAAGTAATAATGTTACACAGGGTCTCCCGAAAGAGATCATGTATGGAAGGCAGAGAACACTTCTGTCAAGGAGAACGAAATTAGTAGTGAAGCCTCACCATTCTGTGATCTAGCAAGCTCTTCTGTTTTTCTCAATTTTATAATTTTGCATATTCTCTTCTCTCTCCTGGAACTACTCCTGATCTCGTTTCTACCTAGTGAGTCTTTCAGGTCCAGTTTTTTGTATTACCATCTTCTCGACTTTCAAGATAAGCAGGCCTAAGTATTTACTTTGTCCCAGTCCCATAGCACCTGTGATGCCTCAAGCACACCAAATGGTACAACTGGTCTGTTGTATGACCACAGAGCAGGACCTTGCCTTCAGTCTTATTCCCATCTTCTGCCACATAATGGTCCCTGAATCTGTTGATTTATAAATGAATAAAGTACCATGTTCAGCCTTTGGCCTTATGCCTCTGTAGTTATAAACTTTCCCCAAATTCTTATCCTCTACTAACTCTAACTCTCACCATGACATATGACTCTTATCTTCCCCCCAAATTAGCTGCCCTTCCCGACCTCACTATTTCTATTAATGGCTCACTCCCACATCCAAAAAACAGCTAAGTCTTATTGAGCCTTCCTTTGTAGTATCTACTGTGTTCATTTCTCCCTTTGCATTACAACCATCATAATTCACTCTTGTAGAGTTTACGATAAATTTTACAATAGCTTCTTTAAAAATCTCTCTACTCCAGCCCTTCCCTAATCAATTATTATACCTTTCTCCTACTAAGAAACCATCACTAGATTCCTACCACTCTATTCTTACAGAAAAGACCCCATATTCATTAACTAGATACTTAACTCCACCAAATTTTCACTGGGCAGATATTTCTAGCTTTATCATTTAATTCCCCCTACCTTAAATACTCTGCTGTAGCCCCAAATGTCTCATCATTGAACCTTGAGTGACACTTGCATTTGTTTATTTTCATATTCTACTTCATGCTGCCTTTTCTTGATGCTTCATGTAATTCTGCATTAGACCTTTAAGGCTCACATAACATCAGTGCTTCTCTATGAAATTTCCTTAACTTCTTCATTCAGCATGATCTCTCTGCTCTGGGTTCTTACTGCCTTTGTAACTAATGTGGTATAGGTAATTATCTTTTCACAAGTATGTATATCTTTTTCCCACAACTGGGACATAAGTTACCAGATTACCTTGTTTAACCACTCCATGCCGCCTTGTTCAAACAAGATACATACATACATACATACATAAAATTAGCAAGAGAGACATACATAGACAGGAAGGAAGTGAGATGAGAAGCATCAACTCATTGTAGTTGATGTAGCACTCTAATTGTTCACAGCTGAGCCAGTGACCCCTTGTTTAAGCCAGTAACCTTGGGCTTCAAGCCTCCGACCTTTGCGCTCAAGCCTGCGACCATGGGTCTATGACCCCACACCCAAGCTGACGAGCCTGTGGTCAAGCAGGCAACCTCAGGGTTTTGAACCTGGGTCCTCAACATCCCAGGTCAACACTCTATCCATTGCATCACCACCTGGTGAGGACCCAATAAATATTTTTGGTTTAGACCAGGGGTCCCTAAACGACAGCCCTTGGGCCACATGCGGCCCCCTGAGGCCATTTATCCGGCCCCCCGCTGCACTTCCGGAAGGGGCACCTCTTTCACTGGTGGTCAGTGAGAGAAGCACATTGATCATCTCATTAGCCAAAAGCAGGCCCATACTTCCCATTGAAATACTGGTTTGTTGATTTAAATTTACTTGTTCTTTATTTTAAATATTGTATTTGTTCCCATTTTGTTTTTTTACTTTAAAATATGTGCAGTGTGCATAGGGATTTGTTCATAGTTGTCTTTATAGTCCGGCCCTCCAACGGTCTGAGGGACAGTGAACTGGCCCCCTGTGTAAAAAATTTGGGGACCCCTGGTTTAGACTTTGTGAAAACAAATCCAATCTATATTTTTTTGAGAAAGAGAGAGAGAGAGGAACAGAGAGACAGGAAGGGGGAGACATGAGAAGCATCAATTCTTTGTTGTGGCACCTTAGTTGTTCATTGATTGCTTTCTTATATGTGCCTTGACGGGGGTTGAGTGGGGGGGAGCTACAGTAGAGCAAGTGACCCCTTGCTCAAGCCAATGACCTTGGGCTTCAAGTCAGCGACCTTTGGGCTTGAGCCTGCCCAAAGGGTAGGGGTCATGTCTATGATCCCACACTCAAGCCAGAGACCCTGCGCTCAAGCTAACCACCCATGCTCAAGCTGGATGAACCCGCACTCAAGCCAGCGACCTCAGGGTTTTGAACCTGTGTCCTCTGCATCCCAGTCCATTGCTCTATCCACTGCGCCACCACCTAGTCAGGCAAATCCAGTCTTATTTTAAGTGATTATAAAAGAATTACCCATATTAATATAAGTAAATGAATCATATGATTTGTACCAAATCTTTCTCCAGAATACAAAGGCCAAGCATTGAAAGACTGTAGCATACTAACTCAAAAACACAGATCCCAAGTCGAACTATAACAGTTTATTTTATATTGGAGCACAATCTGGGCTTTCACTTGGTAGGTTACTTCCTCCACTCACCTGTGAAACAGACTAACAAATGTAAGGAAAGTCTCCCCATTCTCATATAAGATGTACAGTGGGTATGCCATTACTTCATCTTTGCCTTTTTGTCCAAATATATTCTTCAGGACTGCTGCCAATGGCCCAAAGTCAAATGCAACTGCGGTCTCTCCTAGAGATGCAGTATATGCCCTTCTGAAAAAAGATTTAAAAACCAACTTGTTGAAAACAAAAACAACATGTCCAATAACAGAAAGTAGGATGAAATTTGTATTCAACAGAGAAGACAAAAAATTATGATTATGAAGAATGTTAAATACTGAAAAATTCTCATAAAGTTAAGTAAAAATAGGCCATTACATTACACAGTGCTCTAAATATAAAGATACACAAAAAATAAAAAAATACACATATAGGTGCATAAACACAAAAAGTAACTTCTTGTTACTTACATTGCTTACTTTTGCTTATACTTCTGTTCGTTTTTGGAAAATATAAATTTTTCTTACCGTCAATAAACTTTATTAAATAATATAATTGCCAGGCCCTGGCCAGTTGGCTCAGCAGTAGAGCGTCGGCCTGGCGTGCGGGGGACCCGGGTTCGATTCCCGGCCAGGGCACATAGGAGAAGCGCCCATTTGCTTCTCCACACCCCCCCTCCTTCCTCTCTGTCTCTCTCTTCCCCTCCCGCAGCCAAGGCTCCATTGGAGTAAGGATGGCCCGGGCGCTGGGGATGGCTCCTTGGCCTCTGCCCCAGGCGCTAGAGTGGCTCTGGTCACGGCAGAGCGACGCCCTGGAGGAGCAGAGCATTGCCCCCTAGTGGGCAGAGCATGGCCCCTGGTGGGCGTGCCAGGTGGATCCCAGTTGGGCGCATGCGGGAGTCTGTCTGACTATCTCTCCCCATTTCCAGCTTCAGAAAAATACAAAAAAACAAACAAAAAAATAATATAATTGCCATTATTATTAATGATTTCTTGCCAGCGTGAGGGCAATTTGTATATCCCATTTTTGAAAAATGTTTTACCTTTTGTTGCGAAAAATTGAACCAGTGCTTGTTTGATATCTTCTTCATTTTTGAATTTTTTGCCCTTCAAAAAATTTTGTAAGGACAAAAACAAGTGATAGTCGGAGGGTGCTAAGTCCGGGGAATATGGTGGATGCGACAGAATTTCCCAGCCTAGTTCTGCAATTTTTTGACAAGTCCCCAAAGCAGCATGTGGCCTGGCATTATCACGATGCAGTATGATGTTCTTCCTATTGAACATCGCCGGCTTCTTTTCTTGGACTGCTGTCTTTAAATTATCCAGTTGCTGACAATACTTCTCCGAATTGAGCTTTTCTTTCGGTTTTAAAAGCTCATAATGTATTGGTCCTCGAATGACCCACCATAATACAACATTCTCTTCTTCAGAGTCAAATTTGATTTAGAGGTGGAAGGGCTAGGTTTTCCAGGTTCACAATATGCCCTTTTCCTTACGATGTTTTCATAGGCAATCCACTTTTCATCCCCAGTTATCATCCGGTTCAAGGGCTCGATTTTGTTCCGAGCAAGCAGAGATGTGCATATGATGACTCGATCATCCAAATTCTTCTGACTTAATTCATGTGGCACCCATCTTGAATATTTCCACACCAATCCTATCTTCCAAATATGGACCGAAATGGTTTGCTGAGCTGAATTAAGCCTTTCTGCGATCTCCAATGTTGTCAGAAAAGGATCTTGCTCCAACATGGTCTTAACAACATTGTTATTGATCAAAGATGCTTGCCCAGAATGTGGCTTATCAGAAAGGTCGAAATCACCTGTTTCAAATTTTTTGAACCATCTTCTGTATGTCCTATCAGAAACTGTACCTTCACCAAACACTTTCAATAAATTTCTACATGCTTCTGTAGCATTTCTTCCTTGTTGAAATTTGTAAAAATTACAGTGGCATAATGAACTTTATCAGTAGCCATGGGTACACTATCGCTTCACACATAAGACTAACGTGAATCAACTTTGTTTCAGTTAATTTGCTACGTCAGTATGTATACATTAAGTGATAAAAATAGAGAGGCACACATGTGCCAAATAAACATGTGCTTTACGTGTCGAAACTTGTGATAGAAACGAACAGAACTTTCCGGCAGACCTGATACATCACCTTACCAAAGCATATTAAAGTCACCTCTGGAAGCCTTGCAACCTGTTAAAATTGCATTTATAATCTCAATAACCTAATTAGAAATGCATTTCATGACACAAAAACTCACCCTTTATTGAGCATTAGGTTTTCCTCTTCTGCTTCTGAAAGAATGATGACCTTAGTGGGTGTCTGGGGCTCACGTAGAGAGTAAATTCTAATAATCAAGAGAAGAAAGTCAGCACTTAAAATTCTCTTCCATTTCCCAAAATTGTCCTTTCCTTTACATGTAGTCAGTACTTGAGAATTTTTGGGCCAGTTAGCAAACCATTTCTTTGCCAAAGATCTTGCTGTTACTTGACAAAGTAATAGGTATTTTATTTGTCCTCTAACATCGTTTCCTAGGTACCTAAAGGAATATTCTCTATCCTCACCAACATTCTTTATCAGCCTATAGCATAGTACCTTTGTCTCTTCCATTCCAAATCCTTAGCCAGCTTGACCAGGCGGTGGTGCAGTGGATAGGGCACTGGACTGGGATGCGGAGGACCCAGGTTCAAGACCCCGAGGTCGCCAGCTTGAGTGCGGGCCCATCTGGTTTGAGCAAAAGCTCACCAGCTTGGACCCAAGGTCACTGACTTGAGCAAGGGGTTACTCAGTCTACTGTAGTCCCATGGTCAAGGCACATAGGAGAAAGCAATCAATGAACAACTAAGGTGTCACAACAAAAAACTGATGATTAGTGTATCCCAAGGTTCTCTTTACCACGCCACAGTTGCAGAGCTCCAGGGAAAAGCAACCAGGTCTCATCTCTCCAGGCAGAGGAGAACAGAAGCTCCATATCCACACATGCTGCAAATGGCTTTTCCAGTCTACCTGAATCATTACCAGCTAGAAGCAGTGGTCACTGGGACTTGGATGTGAGCTGCAAAGTATAGAATTGTGACAACAATTGCAGTGCCATGTGGACTTTTCCTGGATGTGGACTTTTCCTGGACTCCTGCTCCTTGTGACAGCTCTTAACAGACTGAACTGGGGTTGGGTGGCATTTTTCATGGATTTAGCATGGTGTTGGGGCCAACTTGGACTTGGTGAACATGTTAAGGACACTACTTTTTTATGGATTCTTGCTGTATTGCCCAAGAGTTTGCTTAAAGGCTTTAATCACTGTAAAAAAAAAATAGAGGAGGCCTGACCTGTGGTGGCGCAGTGGATAAAGCGTCGACCTGGAAATGCTGAGGTCTCCGGTTCAAAACCCTGGGTTTGCCTGGTCAAGGCACATATGGGAGTTGATGCTTCTAGCTCCTCCCCCTTCTTTCTCTCTGTCTCTCTCTCTCTCCTCTCTCTGTCTCTCTCTCTCTCTCTCTCCCTCTCTCTCTCCTCTCTAAAAATGAATAAATAAAATAAAAAAACCCAAAAAAATATTAAAGAAAAAAAAAATAGAGGACTAGATAAAGATGTGGCACATATACACCATGGTATACTATTCAGCCATAAGAAATGATGACATCGGATCACTTACAACAAAATGGTGGGATCTTGATAACATTATACGGAGTGAAGTAAGTAAATCAGAAAAAAACAAGAACTGCAGGATTCCATACACTGGTGGGACATAAAAACGACACTAAGAGACATGGACAAGAGTGTGGTGGTGGCGGGGAGAGAGGAGGAGGGAGAGGGGGAGGGGGAGAGGGAGGGGGTACAAAGAGAACTAGATAGAAGGTGACAGAGGACAATTTCTCTTTGGGTGATGGGTATGCAACAGAACTGAATGACAAGATAAACGGACATGTTTTCTTTGAATACATGTACCCTGATTTATTGATGTCACCCCATTAAAATAAAAATTTATTTATAAAAGTTAAAATTAAAAAAAAACAAAACTGATGATTGATGCTTCTCATCTCTCTCCGTTCTTGTCTGTCTGTCCCTATCTATCCCTCTCCCTGACTCTTTCTCTGTCTCTGTAAAAAATAAAATAAAATAAATTTTTTTTTTAATTTTTTATTTTATTTATTCATTTTTTTAGAGAGGAGAGAGAGAGGGAGAGAGACAGACAGAGAGAGAAGGGGGGAGGAGCCGGAAGCATCAACTCCCATATGTGCCTTGACCAGGCAAGCCCAGGGTTTTGAACCGGCGACCTCAGCATTTCCAGGTCGACACTTTTATCCACTGTGCCACCACAGGTCAGGCTAAAATAAAAAATTTTAAATCCATAGCCACACTTACCTTACCTCACTAATGCCCCTAAGGTTGTCAGCTTCCCTTCAATTACACCCATCTTTCTCTGCCCGCTAGCCACCAAATCTCATCAGAGGGAACCACATCTCACTACCCTGACCAGCAGAATGAGTGACATTTAGCCTGCAATCTATACATGCTTTTGCTATAGAAAGACACTATCACGTAATCCTTGTTTTCTCAAGGGGAAGTACAAAATTGAAAAAAATTTTCTCATCAAAATCAATTTAAAATAACTTAAATTTTCACAGCATACATGGTACATGGCTATAACTAAAAGGACAAAGAATTTTCAAAAAGCCAGTGATATTATTATTAGAATCTAATGTCCCTTATAAAGTCTTCATCAAATTAACCATTTATTTTGCCCAACCCACTAAGAATTTTTAAATGTAGTTTGTTCCATTATCAATAAAACACCATGTAATAATTGTTTTTAATGAAAATCTGATCCAATTGAACACACATTCACTGTGGTCTTCCTAGCTGCCTATAAGCATTATTGACTTCAAAATACATATCGGTACTAGAAAGTGTATATATACACACACACACACTGTAATGAGGAATAGTGAGAAAGTAGATGCAATACAGCACTGAGTAGGAGCTCCTCATTGCCTTGAAACTGTCAGGGTCCACAGCTTGGAAAAAGAGAAGTCTTAAATAACTAGTATCTTTGTGTGTGTGTGTGTGTGTGTGTGTGTGTGTGTGTGTGTGTGTGTGTGAGAGGGGGGGGAGGGGAGAAGCATCAATTCTTCGTTGCAGCACCTTAGTTGTTCATTGATTGCTTTCTCATATGTGCCTTGACGGGAGGGGGGGGGGTACAGCAGATTGAGTGACCCCTTGCTCAAGTCAGCGACCTTGGGCTTCAAGCCAGCGACCTTTGGGCTGAAGCTAGTGACCATGGGGTAATGTCTATGATCCCACACTCAACAGTGACCCCATGCTCAAGCTGGATGAGCCCGCGCTCAAGCTGTCGCCCTTGGGGTTTCTAATCTGGGTCCTCTGCATTCCAGTCCGACATTGTATCTACTGGACCACCACCTGGTCAGGCCTGATATCTTTTTTTTTTTTTTTTTTTTTTGTATTTTTCTGAAGTTGGAAACAGGGAGTCAGTCAGACAGACTCCCGCATGTGCCCGACTGGGATCCACCCGGCATGCCCACCAGGGGGCGATGCTCTGCCCATCTGGGGCGTCGCTCTGTTGCAACCAGAGCCATTTCAGTGCCCGAGGCAGAGGCCATAGAGCCATCCTCAGCGCCCGGGCCAACTTTGCTCCAATGGAGCCTTGGCTGCGGGAGGGGAAGAGAGAGACAGAGAGGAAGGAGAGGGGGAGGGGTGGAGAAGCAGATGGGCACTTCTCCTGTGTGCCCTGGCCAGGAATCAAACCCGGGACTCCTGCATGCCAGGCCAATGCTCTACCACTGAGCCAACCAGCCAGGGCCCCTAATATCTTTTTTTTATTGATTGCTTTTTAGTGAGAGAGGAAGGGAGAAATAGAGACAGAAATATCGATCTGTTCCTGTCTGTATCCCAACCAGGGGGTGGACCAGCAACCTCTGTGCTTTGGGACAATGCTCTAACCCAGTGGTTGGCAAACTCATTAGTCAACAGAGCCAAATGTCAACAGTGTAATGATTGAAATTTCTTTTGAGAGCCAAACTTTTTAAACTTAAACTATATAGGTAGGTACATTCCTTATCGAGGTAGCGCCCACACATGGTATTTTGTGGAAGAGCCACACTCAAGGGGCTAAAAAGCCGCATGTGGCTCGTCAGCCGCAGTTTGCTGACCACTGCTCTAACCAACCACTCTTCAGCCAGGGCAATACTCCATATCTTAAAAAGAACCTTCAATAATTGAGACCAGATACCTCTTTTAGGGCTTAAGTGAGGAAGACTTGGACTAAACTATCTCCAACCACCTTATTTTCCAGCATATATCAAAGGAATACTAAGAGAGAAGGCTTCAAGGGTCCTTAGGAGTGCAGTACAATGTTTGTAATGGGAGGTATTCCCTCCTCCTTTCTTTTTCCCCAACTCCAAAGCAAAATGGGTGGGCGAGGAAGGCTCTTAAGAGTAACATTCCATCAGATTTAAGGGTGCCTGAAATAAGGGGAGATGAGTATTTCATTTCTGAGCTGAATGCCAGATGTGCTGCAGAAAACTACAGGCCACCAAGGTAAAGGAATTCTAGGGCGAACCTGACATGCCATGTCCTAGGGTTGGGGGCATGTGAATACTATATGGTATCTACGTTTAAGTTGAGAAGTTAAGTTAACTTAAGTTTGGGGATACTGCATTCTGAGGGTTCAGAGCATGGACAGCTAGTAGAGCCAACATGAGAGAGTTCCTCAATGATGGAGGAAGCTGGAGGTTAGACATTGCCCTAGAAAACTGTTATATACCATATGTGCAGAGCCCACCACATCGACAGAGGCCGCCAGAAGCACGTGGAACTAGGTTAATCTAGGGTCAGAGAATGACCCTCCCTCTGCCCCATCACTGACTGACACCATTTAGGTAAGATATATACTTCAGCTACTCCGTGGTCTCTACTCCCACTACCAAGGAGTCAGACTCAGAAGAAATGGGAGGCAGCCCCCTCCTTACACTTACTTGACCCCCTACCTCAGGTGCAGGGACATAAAGAAGAGTCAAAGAGCAGATGTCTTCTACACTTAATTCAGATGCCTCAAGGTTTGACCTGTGAAGGCCCAGGGTATAGATTTGAAATAGATTTGAGATCAGAACTTCAAACTGGACAGATTTAGTTTTGGTTTTCTTTTTTGTTTGTTTGTTTTTTGTATTTTTCTGAAGTTGGAAATGGGGAGGCAGTTAGACTCCCGCATGTGCCCAACTGGGATCCACCCGGCATGCCCACCAGGGGGCGATGCTCTGCCCATCTAGGGTGTCGCTCTGTTGCAACCAGAGCCATTCTAGCGCCTGAGGCAGAGGCCATGGAGCCAAGCCCAGCGTCCAGGCCAACTTTGCTCCAATGAAGCCTTGGCTATGGGAGGGGAAGAGAGAGAAGACAGAGAGGATGGAGAGGGGGAGGGGTGGAGAAGCAGATGGGCGCTTCTCCTGTGTGCCCTGGCCAGGAATCGAACCCGGGACTCCCACACACCAGGCCGGCGCTCTACTACTGAGCCAACCAGCCAGGGCCCAGATTTAATTTTTATACCTAAAAGTAACCAGAAAGCTATGAGATATCTATAAAATGCCATTAAGGGATCAAGTATTCAGTACAGAAAAGAAAACTGAAGGTATTTGTACTTAGTTAAGTCTACCTATAAACTATTTTATATTTTTTTAGAGAGAGAGAAACCCACATAGACAGACAGGAAGGGAGACGAGATGAGAAGCATCAACTTATAGCTGCAGCACCTTAATTGTTCATTGAGTGCTTTCTAATATGTGCCTTGAGGGAAGGGGCAGCTGAGCCAGTGACCCTTTGCTCAAGGCAGTGACCTTGGGCTCAAGCCAGCAACCTTTGGACTCAAGCCAAAGACCATGGATTCATATCTATGATCCCATGCTCAAGCCAGTGGCCCCAGGCTTGAGCTGGTGAGCCTTCACTCAAACTGACCTCAGGGCTTCAAACCTGGGTCCTCTGTTTCCCAGATCAATGCTCTATCCACTGTGCCACCATCTGGTCAGGCTACCCATAAACTTTTAATATAAGCCAGATCCAGAAAGTTAACTGATAATAGAAATCTCCATAGGATTACGGGATTGAGGCATTTAGTCATCGAGTATCTGGAAGGGGTTTCAGAAATTATCAAATCAAATCTGCTTATTTTACAAGCTGGGAACTGAGGCTCCCCTACAAAGAAGTTTAAGCTCTCAAAGACAGAAGTGGCATTGGGACAAGAATTTCAATCTATCAATTCCCAATTATTTTCCCTTTTCCCTATGCCAGTGGTCCCCAATCCCTGGGCCGCAGACCGGTACCGGTCCGTGGGCCATTTGGTATCGGTCCGCAGAGAAAGAATAAATAACTTACATTATTTCCGTTTTATTTATATTTAATTCTGAATGATGTTTTATTTTTTTTAAATGACCAGATTACTTCTGTTACATCCGTCTAAGACTCACTCTTGACGCTTGTCTCGTAAGTTCGACAATTATATTTTAAAATACCACAGTTTTACACCAGTCACATAATTTTATTTTGTGCATTTATCCGCCCTACCTACCCTAAAGGCCAGTCCTTGAAAATATTTTCTGACATTAAACCGGTCCGTGGCCCAAAAAAGGTTGGAGACCACTGCCCTATGCTACGTTACCTCTAAAATAGTAACATAACAAAAAGTTTTAGGAAGATTACTTTAACAGTGCCAATGAGTCAGATTAGGATAGGATAGACTGGAAGCAGGAAGACTAGTTGAGAGGGAATAGCATTAATTCAGGCATGTAAGTTAGGGCAGTTAGATAATTCGTTCTTTTTGTTGTTTTTTTAAATCAGTGAGAGGAGGGGAGGCAGAAAGACTCCCGCATGAGCCTGGACCAGGATCCACCCAGCAAGCCCACTAGGGAGTGATACTCTGCCTATCTGGGGCATTGCTCTATTGCTCAGCAACCGAGCTCTTCTTAGCACCTGAGGCAGAGGCCATAGAGCCAGACTCAAGGTCTGGGGTCAACAACTCACTCCTATCGAACCATAGCTGCAGGAATGGAGGAGGGGAAAAGAGAGATATATATGTAGGGGGGGAGGGGGGAGAGAGAGAAGTGAGATGGTGTAGGGGTTGAAAGCCAGATGGGCGCTTCTCCTGTGTGCTTTGACTGGGAATCAAACCCAGGACATCCACACACCAGGCTGATGCTCTACCACTGAGCAAACTGGCCAGGGCTAGTAATTCTTTTTTTTTTTTTTTTTTTATTTTTATTTATTCATTTTTTAGAAAGAAGAGAGAGGAGAGAGAGAAGGGGGGAAGAGCAGGAAGCATCAACTCCCATATGTGCCTTGACCAGGCAAGCCCAGGGTTTCGAACCAGAGACCTCAGTATTTCCAGGTTGACGCTTTATCCACTGCGCCACCACAGGTCAGGCTGGGGCTGGTAATTCTTGAGAATGGGTTACAACAGCCATCAGATAAAGCATTCTAACATCCAATGACCCATTTAGCAGTACCTTGTGTCACGAACTGGCAAACAGAAACAGAACATTTCTCCCCCCACTCACAAAGCTGTAAGATATAAAAGTAAAATTTACCTTATTACATTGTCTGATGTTAACAGCACTATGTGGGGATCCAGCATTTCACTTGGATACCAGGCAGCATGCTTTAGAGTCAGAGAGGTAGAACTGGTGAAAAATCTCTCGGCTATTGGAGTGGTACTACAAAAAGACAATTTCCAAAATATTTTGTAGGACTGACTTAGATGAAATATCTTCTAAAGGAAAATCTATTTTAACACTCTATATTTCTTTCCTTCAAATTTCTTTCTCTTAGGTCTTGCTGGTAGAGCATTCAAATTATCTATTCAATCAAGACCAAAGAATCAAAATAAAAATATTTTCTAAAGTTGTAGAGTACTTTATACTGTACTTTACAAGTGATTTTAATTTAATTTTTTTTTAGTTTATTCATTTTTAGAGAGAAGAGAGAGAGGATAGAGAGAGACAGGGGGGAGGAGCTGGAAGCATCAACTCCCATATGTGCCTTGACCAGGCAAGCCCAGGGTTTCGAACCGGCAACCTCAGCATTTCCAGGTCGACGCTTTATCCACTGCGCCACCACAGGTCAGGCCTTACAAGTGATTTTAGATATAGTATCTTATTTAATCCTTTTAGTAACCTTGTAAGAAAAATACAAAAGCAGATATTATCATTCCTGTTGTGGAAATGAGAAAAAAAGATTTAGAAAGGAAACATCTTGCAGAGGTCCCCAAACTTTTTACACAGGGGGCCAGTTCACTGTCCCTCAGACCATTGGAGGGCCGCCACATACAGTGCTCCTCTCACTGACCTCCAATGAAAGAGGTGTCCCTTCTGGGAGTGCAGTGGTGGCCTCAGGGGGCCACATGCGGCCCTCGGGCCGTAGTTTGGGGACGCCTGAAGGGTACATAACCTACAAGTTGTGGAGCTAATACTGAGTTTCTACCTTATATTCTTTTCAGTAGATTTTTCAGACTCTCCCTTTTCTGAATTTGTTGAAAAAGAAAGTAATGCAAAAATAAAGCTTAGCTGAACTTAGGATACTGTCTGGCTCATAGATAACAACTACTTCTTAAAAATCTTATTTTTACCTACTGGAAAAATGCTCTAATAACAGAGCAATGTGGTAATTCAGGTAGAATAACAGTATAATCACACATGTACTATAAACATTATTATCATAAGATGCCAATGTGCAGACCATCCTGAGTACTCATAGTAAACATACCTTAAGAACCACTGGTTTTGAATAGTTTTCTGCATGTACTACAAATTATAAAGATAAATACTAAATGAAAATACAACTTACCTACAATTCACTGTTGATTTTCCACCTTCAAATTCAGAATTCTTCCCCCATCTTTTAGGTAATTCTAATACCATAAGTCCTTTTATTCCTATAAGTGCTATGTGATGTTGTGCTGGACTTAACAAGACTTGATAGATTTCAAACAGGGGTGGATTTATGCAAAGCAATCTCTGAAATTAAAGCAAACTGGTCAAAACTAGTTAATTTTAATGTAAATATATGTGGCAGTTACTTGAAAGCACAGTACTGCTTTAGTTTCCATAACTGTAGGATTCTGAATAATTATTAACATTTGGGCCATTAACTGAAAAAACATTTTTAACCATTTTGATTGGGATATTACAAAACACATCAAATTTCCCTACCTGGATAAATAAATACTGCACATAATTTCCCTTTCTATGATCAAGCTCCAGCCTCCCACTTCAGCCTCAACTCTCCCTCATTCCCAACTTGTATTATATACTCCAATCAGATTAACTTGTACTTCTGGGTAATTATCATGCTTTGTTATGCCTCTGTGTCTTTGCATAACTGTTCCTCTTCCTACAATGCCTTCATTTTCTTTTTTTTTTATCTGACTAACCCGTTCTTGGAAACTCAGCTTCTATACACTTTCCTTCAAAGAAAAATATCCCTGATCTTTTAACTAGGGATAAATACATCTTTTCTAGACTACTACAGCACACTCTATTATAGTTCTTATCACCATGCATTCTAATTATTCTTTTACTTGTTCATTCCATACAACTATGAATTACATATGAATCTGTCTTTCCTCTTTGTATCTTTTTTTTTTTTAAAGATTTTATTCATTTTAGAGAGGAAAGAGAGAAAGAATGAGAAGCGGAAGCAGGAAGCATCAACTCCCATATCTGCCTTGAACAGGCAAGTCCAGGGTTTCGGTCTGGGTGACCTCCGCATTCCAGGTCGACACTCTATCCACTGCGACACCACAGGTCAGGCTCTCTTTGTATCTTTAGAGTCATATACTTAGACTGTATAAACATATCTCTGACTCGCTGTCAACATGTTTTAGCAAAGACAAATGAAGAACTCAGAAGTATTAATGGTACTTACTATGTTATATTAGAAATAGTTAATAAGATAGAGAATGCATTCAAGAGTTTACGCAGCAAGTAAAATGACACATCACATCACCTATGCAGATATGCAAGTGTTTGTCTCAGCATCACATGCCCTAAAAAAAAAATTCACTCCTTCCTATTTCTTCTCTTGTGATCCTGTCGAGTTTCCGTTTTCTTTTCTACTTTTAATAATGAACCATGAAATTGCCAATGTACTGGTTATCCCTACATATGGAGAATTACACTAAGCCAAAATTCTTTTAGACAAGACCTTCTGAATATAATGAGATTTGTAGTAATTGTTACTGATGTCTATAAGCCTATTTTTTGTTTTTTGGTTACCCCTTGCTGATGCTAATCAAACTGTTTTTCTTCTTGTCAGTGGTTCTTTCCTTCCTTCCCTGTCTTCTCAATGCCCATCTTCTATCTGTACTTGATTTTGATAGCCTACCTCTTATCAAACAGAGGCCACACTTTTCTTCTGCTATACAGTATATAGATACAATAAAATACCTTAAGTCACTTGTGATAATCAACAGTATTTAGGGGTTTTTTTGTTTTGTTTTGTTTCTAAGTCACCACACATGCTTTTGTTAATGTTTAAAGTTTCAAGTCACACTAAGCTGCTTTCTTGCCTATCTCTGAGTTTTTGATATTCTGGAGAATTGAGGGTTATTTAAACAGTCACCAATATTTAGAGAGAGCTGATACGTTCCAGGTGCTCAGTAAAACACTGGAGATACCTAAAAAAACAAGGAAGAGAGAAAAAAAGAAAAAAAAACCACAAGGAAGGCAGACAATGCCCCGGGGGCCTTAGTGTTTACCATCTAGAAAAGCAGACAATAAACAAACAAGCGTGGCCCTAGTCCAGTACTGCAGTTGGCTGCATTGTTCTGATACACCAAGGTTGTGGGTTCGATTCCCAATCAGGGTACATTAGAAGAATCAACCAATGAATGTATAAGTATATGGAACAATAAATCAGTATTTCTCTCTATAAAAATTAAAAAAAAATAAACTATGAATAACTTAATTATGACTGTGCTGAATGGTGTGCTGCACAGCAGTGGAGGGTGCCAGATGAATACCCTGTGCTGAGCATTTTGTAGAATTACTCTTGCAAACTGAAATTTTAAAGTAGATTGTAAACTTGTGACCTATTTTCAAAACTGCAAAAATGTATCTAGCACCTGTTTAATTTCAAATCATTTCTCATCAACAAGAATGGGACAATGACACACAATAAGATGGGCATGCGTTAGAATGGGTGCCATGTGTTTTAATTTATCTTGAAGATAATCAGTTTACTATGTTTCCAGAAAAGCAGCGCTCTGATTACAGCAAGTATGAAACACTTTTCTGATCCCAAGCACTTTCACAAGCTGTTGGATTATCAAAAACAACACAGGCCTGCCCTGGTCGGTTGGCTCAGCGGTAGAGCGTCGGCCTAGCGTGCGGAGGACCCGGGTTCGATTCCCGGCCAGGGCACATAGGAGAAGCACCCATTTGCTTCTCCACCACTCCGCCGCGCCTTCCTCTCTGTCTCTCTCTTCCCCTCCCGCAGCCAAGGCTCCATTGGAGCAAAGATGGCCCGGGCGCTGGGGATGGCTCTGTGGCCTCTGCCCCAGGTGCTAGAGTGGCTCTGGTCGCAACATGGCGACGCCCAGGATGGGCAGAGCATCGCCCCCTGGTGGGCAGAGCATAGCCCCATGGTGGGCGTGCCGGGTGGATCCCGGTCGGGCGCATGCGGGAGTCTGTCTGACTGTCTCTCCCCATTTCCAGCTTCAGAAAAATAAAAAAATAAAAAATAAAAAATAAAAAAAAACACAGGCCTGACCTATGGTGGCGCAGTGGGTAGAAAGTACACCTGGAACGCTGAGGTCGCCGGTTCAAAACTCCGGGCTTACCTGGTCAAGGCACATGTGGGAGTTGATGATCCCCCCCCCCCCCGTCTCTTTCTCTCTCTCCCCTCTCTAAAAGTAAAGTAAAATCTTAAAAAACAACAACAACAACAACAAAAACAGCACAAAAATCTCTTCCAACCTTGGGGATGGCCTAATTTTCGAAAACATAAATGAAAGAATTATCAGGAGATTCCTCCTCCATATCAGACACTAAACTTAGTGCTTTCAAATCTGTTATCTGACTTGATGCTTGTGGTAGCCTCAAGAGAAAGTTAGAATAACCCTATTATTTTGAGTGCCACATCCTGAATGAGGTTTCTCAGGACTAACCTACTAGAAATAACCACTGCATCCACGCTTCCTATCCCCGGACCTCCTTTGTTTTTCTCCAGAGCACTTGCATAACTGATGTCACTGAACATTCTGTGGTCATGGAACTGTGTCTGGCACAGTGTCGGGGTCAGTAAAGAGGCTACAAAAGGCTACATGGCCATGCTGGGGCGGGATGAAAATAAGACGAGAGCCTTTTCCACTGGAGGCTGGACGTCACCAAAGGACGCCTGCTTCCACTCGAACAGCGCACCTACCAGAAGACGCAAGATAGGCAGGATGGGGAGGGAGCAACAACAACAAAGCGGTTCAGCTCCCAGCTGAGGTTCGTTTCCAAGAAGAGCCTGGCCGTACCTGGTACTGGGAGAGGGAGGGCTCCTCACCCGCGCCGCTGAGGCCCCGAAGGCAAACCACTAAGAAGGTGCTGTCTTCGCTGTCCCACAGGAAGAGTTCTCCGCCAAGGCCTAACACCAGGTTTCTCGTCAGCAACTGCGGTGGCAAGGGCGGCGACGAAGGCGATAATGAAGAAGCCGGTTTCTCAGCCTCAGCTGGACTCTGGTCTTTCAGTCCCTCCCGGAGCCGCAAGAACACGGCGTGGTTGGGAAGCCAGGTCTGCCACAGTTCGCCGTCGCCCGAGAATCCCTCGGCGGCCGACATCTTGCCCAGCTGCTTTCCTCATTCCAATTGCTCAACCCGCCGCGGAGCACAGCCAATCAGCGGCCAGCCGTCCACGCTCTGGCTAATCATCGAACAAGCAGCCCGGAAATGGGGCTAGAGTTAGGGGCGAAAGTGAAGCCAGCCCATTAGACGTGGTTGAAGCCAAAATGGGCGGCACAGGAAGTCAACATGCCCATGCCTACTTGAACTTTTGGTGCCGCAGGAAGTCTAGAACCTGGTGGAGATTCTGACTCCTATGTGTCGACTGCTGTTTGGATACCTCCACCTGAGTAAACCTAGACGTCCAAAATCTTCCAAGACTTACCTCCCTCAGTCGAGGGTGGGTTAACCTCACAAATGACACTAGTGCAGTCATCAACCCTTGGGTTGCATGCACAAACCTGTCTCCGTGTTGGTCCGACCACTGAAACAACACTTCCCAGAATTCCCTGCTATGTAGTACGATGAGCAATCACCAACTGCAACTCCCAGAGTTCTGCGCGCCCGTAGCGGGCGGGGCTTTCTGGCGGCGAGTACCGTGGAGAGATGGCACAGCCGACAGGATCTCAGCGCCGCTCGCTGTACAAATTGGTTGGCTCCCCTCCATGGAAGGAGGCTTTCAGGCAGGTGAGAGGGGGGTTTGGGAATCCTTGGCTCGGCCATCATCATTCCCCTAATGCGTCTCAGGAACCGTTCTCCTCAGTGCATCACCGCAGCCCAGCCGGGTGAGGCAGGTGCCGGGAGCGCCTGGCCAGTGGAGGTGGACCTGGACTTAGGCTTCCCATTTGGAGATCTGGGTCTTGGCCACCGCCCGGCTGCCTTCTGGAATTTCTGGACCCCTGGCTGTGGGATTAGCCTGGGTTGGCTCAGTCCCAGGCCCTTTATTTTTGGATTTGGATTTTGGGTTTGTTTTAAATTTGAAGTGTGATCATGGCCACCCATTTGCACTCTGCAATAACAGCGGTTGGGTAGGTGGGCACCAAAAAAGATACTTTGGCCCTGGCCGGTTGGCTCAGCGGTAGAGCGTCGGCCTGGCGTGCGGGGGACCCGGGTTCGATTCCCGGCCAGGGCACATAGGAGAAGCGCCCATTTGCTTCTCCACCCCCACCCCCTCCTTCCTCCCTGTCTCTCTCTTCCCCTCCCGCAGCCAAGGCTCCATTGGAGCAAAGATGGCCTGAGCTCTGGGGATGGCTCCTTGGCCTCTGCCCCAGGCGCTAGAGTGGCTCTGGTCGCCGCAGAGCGACGCCCCGGAGGGGCAGAGCATCGCCCCCTGGTGGGCAGAGCGTCGCCCCTGGTGGGCGTGCCTGGTGGATCCCGGTTGGGCGCATGCGGGAGTCTGTCTGACTGTCTCTCCCCATTTCCAGCTTCAAAAAAAAGAAAAAAAAAAAAGATACTTTGTATACTGTATAGGCACCTCAAGCAAGAGAGATATTATTTATGTTCAAGAGAAGGCCTCTGTTTCAGAAAAGCCTCCGTTACTAAGTCTTAGCAGCCTTGGACCTCACCTCAATTCTGACTGAGTCTGAACTCAGCATGGTTGCTATAAATAATATTACCCGTGACTACAGAAATCCCATAAGTAGTGGATATATTCTGGGAATATAATCTGTTGCTAGAAATGACTGTTGACGTCAGGGTTTCTCAACTTGGCTATTGATATCTTGAGAAAGGTAATTCTTTGTTGTGGACTGTTCTATTTATTGTAGAATGTTTAGCAGAATCCTTGGCCTCTACCTACTGGATACCAGTAGCCTTGCAACTAGAGTTACGACAACCAAAAATGTTTCCGGACATTGCCAGATGTCCGTTGGGGGACGAAGTTGCCCCAAATTGAGAAACACTGTTGTACAGGAAGATGACTGCCATAGCCATATCTAGAGCAGCAAGAATCTGAAAGCAATCTAAATGTCCTTAATAGGATGGGGAATGTTGAGCTCTTATTATCCAATCATTAACGAGGCTGGTATTGAAGATAGAACATGAAATGTGATCTGGAACTATATGAACAAAGCATTGTAATTCCATCTCTACATATGGATAAGGACTAGAGGGGAATATGCAAGATTAACAATAGTTAGGATTAGAGTTGATAATTTGTGTCGATAAATTTTCTTTAATGTTTTAACAGCAAAGCTAAGAGTGGTTTTTTAAATGAAATTGACCTCCCCCCCCCCCCCCATCTTTCTCCTTCCAAGGGATGCCTGGAAAGAATGAGAAACAGCCGGGACAGGCTCCTGAACAAATACCGCCAGGCTGGAGGCAGTATGCCAGGAGTAACTCAGAGCACCCTTATAGTGCAAGAGGTGATGGAAGAAGAGTGGAATGCTTTACAGTCAATGCAAAGCTGTCCAGAGGCCTTAACCCAGGTTAGGCTGGGATATGTGTTTTCAGGGAGGGTTCTATAGCACCAAGAACACCTAGGGTCCTCTCTCTCCCTGTTTCCCCAAGTCCTTTAAACCCATATACCCTCAAACCCACAATCAAGATTCTGACAGCCTTTAACCCATGTTCTTCTACCTTTACCATTAGACTGGTTCCTAAATACCAAACTGTTGACCTGCTGCATCATTGCATTATATTCACTTACAAAACTGAAAAAAAGGTAATTTCACTCTTTGTCTACACCCCTGGAAGTTTTGATCCAGTGAGCATTGATCCAGTGGGCAGAATGGTCTTCAGGAGCTCTCGGATTCTAACCTCAGGCAGAGTTGGGAGCGGAGTGTGGATAGGAATATTATCGTGTCAGGAAGTCACGTGTCAGGAAGAGCACTGAATTGGAAGTCAGGAGTTCTGGAATTCTGATCCTGGTTCTGCTGTTGCTTTCTAATTCCACTCTGCCTCTTTGACCTTTAGTTTTTATATTTATGAAATGAAGGCAAAAACATTGTCACTATTGTGAATGCTATATAAGAAAACGTGGGAAACAGCTTTGAAAACATCAAGGTGTGCTCGCTTCGGCAGCACATATACTAAAGTTGGAGCAATACAGAGAAGATTAGTATGGCCCCTGCACAAGGATGACACGCAAACTCGTGAAGTGTTCCATATTTAAAAAAATAAAAGAAGCCCTGGCCGGTTAGCTCAGTGGTAGAGCGTCGGCCTGGCGTGCAGAGGTCCCGGGTTTGATTCCCGGCCAGGGCACACAGGAAAGGCACCCATCTGCTTCTCCACCCCTCCCCCTCTCCTTCCTCTCTGTCTCTCTCTCTCTCTCTTCTCCTCCCACAGCCAGGGCTCCATTGGAGCAAAGATGGCCCGGGCGCTGGGGATGGCTCTGTGGCCTCTGCCTCAGGCTCTAGAGTGGCTCTGGTCGCGACATAGCGACACCCCGGATGGGCAGAGCATCACCCCCTGGTGGGCAGAGCGTCGCCCCCTGGTGGGCGTGCTGGGTGGATCCCGGTTGGGCGCATGCGGGAGTCTGTCTGTCTCTCCCCGTTTCCAGCTTCAGAAAAAAAAAAAAAAAAAAGAAGAAGAAGAAAACATCAAGGCTCTCTATAATAATGTTGCATTGGTCAGTACCCTTTATGTCAAATATTTGTGTTATATAGTCACAATTAGTACTCACAATAACCTCAGCTAGGTCTTATTCTCACTTTACAGAAAGCTAAACTTAGGTTTACAGAGATTATGAACTTTCTAGGGGTGACATAACTTTGGCAGAACCACATACTTAGCTGCTACCCTATATAGTCTTCCCTCAATTAAATGCCGTTATTTTAATCATTTGTTGATGACTTCTCAGCATGACCATATGACCATATTACCCCATTGTCAGCATAGTGTACAGAAAGACTGAACTGACTGATTTCCTTAGGTAAACCAGGGATCTTCAAGCTGGCATCCAAGTATGATTATTGTGGGGCTGATTATAACTTCAATTCTTTGATGACCGCATTTTCTCTTGCAGTGGAAGGAGCCGATGGGCTTGGGTGAGCTGGAGGAAATCCAACAGGAGCTGATTGACCAAGGTAACCTCTGAGAGTGGACTTTGCTACCCATACCTAGTTACTCTGGTAACTATATCTAGTAAATGCTGACCTTTATTCTAAACAGAATTAGTTCTTAACTACCTTTCCTCTATTTCCATCTGCAGTCAAGTGTCCATAAGTCTCTGCTTTTACTCTGAAGTCTTGGCTGACTCCCTTCCTAGTGATAAGCATCTTAAGTATGCTAGGCATTGTGCTCAGAGTTCTCATTCCATGCTTATTTTCTCCTTATGACTACCCTACACGGTAATAGGAGACAGAAGAGAGTGGTATCGGCCCTGGCTGGTTGGCTCAGCGGTAGAGCGTCAGCCTGGCGTGCGGGGGACCCGGGTTCAATTCCTGGCCAGGGCACATAGGAGAGGCGCCCATTTGCTTCTCTACCCCCACCCCCTCCTTCCTCTCTGTCTCTCTCTTCCCCTCCCGCAGCCAAGGCTCCATTGGGGCAGGGATGGCCCGGGCGCTGGGGATGGCTCCTTGGCCTCTGCCCCAGGCGCTGGAGTGGCTCTGGTCGCGGTGGAGCTACGCCCCGGAGGGGCAGAGTATCGCCCCCTGGTGGGCAGAGCGTCGCCCCTGGTGGGCCTGCCGGGTGGATCCCGGTCGGGCGCATGCGGGAGTCTGTCTGACTGTCTCTCCCCGTTTCCAGCTTCAGAGGGAAAAAAGAAAAAAAAAAAAAAAAAAAAAGAAGAGAGTGGTATCTTATACAGGTTGCACAGCTAATGGTGGAGTTGGGAAGCAAAATCAATTTTGTGAATTCAGTTCTCCTGCTTATTCTACTTCCTATAGTACCTCTCTATTAATAGATTAACAGTAATCCTGTAACCTTGCAGGATACAGTGCATGATCAGGTCTCTTGCACTGCTAATTTAAATTTCTTCTCTCTCATCCATTCTTTGCTGACTCCCAAGGCATTGTGAGCATCCACTTCCCAAGATATTCATAGTATGTTAGAGTGCATAATTGAGCACCTTATATGGTTCATTTATTCACATAGCCCTATCTTGACTAGGTTTAGTTTTTATCATCTGTAAAATAGAGATAATAGACCTACCCTATAAGTTTGTGTGTAGGCTTTAATAATGTGTAGAAGATTTAGAGAATTGCTTGGCATTTGGAAACTTTCAACAAATAATCACTATTGTGAGGATGCATGAATCCTTGAGCTCAACTGCTGAGAGTCACTTCTTAGCTTAACCACTTTAACTTTTGTAGCGCTGGGCAAAACAATCTCCCTGTGCCTCAGTTTCTTCATCTTTAAAATGAAGATAATATTAGTGAATTAGGATACCTGAAGAACTTAAAATAGCGTTTGACAGATTGTAAGTGCTATGTAATTGTTCATTGTTATGATTTGTATTATTGACTCCAGTTAGACTGTAGATTTAAAAATTTTAGTTATCTTTTTTTTTTAATCACCCTTCACCCTCACCTACAAAACTGATCTTAGTGATGAAACATAGGACTCATTAATATTTCTTTTGGGATATGTTTAACCCTTTGAGTAGTGAGTTTTTTTCATGCTCACTGACCCCCGGGAGTAAGTATTTTTTCAAAAAATGAAATTAGCCTGACCAGGCAGTGGCGCAGTGGATAGAGCATAGGACTGGGATGCATAGGACCGAGGATCGAGACACCGAGGTCGCCAGCTTAAGCGTGGGCTCATCTGGTCTGAGCAAAAGCCCACCAGCTTGAAGCCAAGGTCGCTGGCTCCAGCAAGGGGTTACTCGGTCTGCAGAAGGCCTGCGATCAAGGCACATATGAGAAAGCAACCAGTGAACAACTAAGGTGTTGCAACGTGCAATGAAAAACTAATGATTGATGCTTCTCATCTCTCTCTGTTCCTGTCTGTTCCTGTCTATCCCTCTCTCTGACTCACTCTATCTCTGTAAAAAAAATAAAAATAAAAAAAAATAATAAATTTTAAAAAATGAAATTAGCTCCAGTTACAGTTTTATTAACTTAAAATCATGTTTGTTTGATAACCAATTTATGGAAACAAGAAGAACATACATTTGCCTTTTTTTAATGTTGCCTTACACATGTATGATCATACTCTGGATGGTGAGGAGGCACAAGGACGTACATGAACGTTCGTACTACTCAAAGGGTTAACTAAAAATTCTGAAGTGATGTGATTCACGGTGTTCTGCTGTACTCAGTCATACGGAACACTTTAGAACAGAGATTGGCAAACTTTCTGTGATGATCAGATAGT
Source organism: Saccopteryx bilineata (assembly GCF_036850765.1). Classification (NCBI taxonomy): domain Eukaryota; kingdom Metazoa; phylum Chordata; class Mammalia; order Chiroptera; family Emballonuridae; genus Saccopteryx; species Saccopteryx bilineata. The sequence goes on along the minus strand of NC_089491.1, from coordinate 354,499,940 downwards.
AAATATTTTAGACTTTCTCTGTTGCAGCTACTTAATTCTGCTGTTATAGTGTGTTATTGTGCTCATAGACAATACAAATGAGCATGGCTATGTTCCACTATAACTTTATTTTAAAAACCAAAGGTGGGCTGGGTATGATTTACTGAGCCCTGAGCTAAAGGCCATAAGCTCATCAGGAGCAGAGACCAGTTTTTTTCATTTTTGTACCCTATGCCTACCACATACTAGGTATTGTTGCGTGTTTGCTGGGTAAGTGGACACACAGATTCTGAACATATGGACATTGAAGAACAGATTGCTTTAGACTTGGCAGGTGGGCTGGCATCAGAAGCAAGTGCCCTGTAAGTGTCAGCCTTCTCCAGCTGCCCCTGGGACCCTGATACTACATCTCTATTCTGATGGCCTCTGGAGATGTGTGTGAAAGTTTTCTCCTTGTCCCTTCACCTCACCGCCTCACCTCTTGTGTTCTCAAGTTGAGGGCTGACAGGAGGGGAGGAATCCAACGAGAGCTGAGCGTGACAGAAGAGTAAATATGTAATGATTGGTATGATTCAGCATGATTTTGCCTGAATTTTTCTCTTGGGTGGATGAGGCCTTTGAAGGTGAAGCTTAGCATTAAAGGCAAAGCAGTTGGGTGAAGCATGGTGACGCACTTCCACTGCCCATTGCCTTGTAGAACAGTCCATCATCCGGGAATATGAGAAGAGCTTACAGTTTGATGAAAAGTGTCTCAGTGTCATATTGGCTGAGTGGGAAGCAAACGCCATCATCTGTCCTGTGTGTACAAAGTAAGAGTTTTCAAACCTTTTCAGCATTATTGGTTCCTACTCTCCACTCCAAGTGAGTGGAATTTCCTCGCAATTTTGTTGTCTGGAAAGTTTTCGGGATCCTGGTCTGCTGGCCATGAAGCTCTGGGATCCCAATTCTGCCTCTAGGTACAACCTGAGAATAACAAGCGGTGTGGTCATGTGTCATTGTGGCCTGTACATCCCGTCTCACGTAAGTGTTCTTCACTCAGATATTGTGTCGCCTCTTTCCGCATATGTCTGCTTTCTTTAAGAGCCTTTAGTGATGTGCTGGAGTCAACTGTGCACATCTTTCCCCAACTTGTGTTCAGTTCACACGGGCAACTTGAAATCAGCCATGGTGAGAATACATACAGCATGAAAATTGGCAAGCACTACAACTCATGGTGCTCCCTGCCCCTTACCCAGAGCCATAAAAATTGTCCAAATATGAAGGTACACCTACACTCAGAATTTCGGCTTCAGTGATCTTAATATACAGAAGGAGCCCTCATACCTGACCTGACAGGGACTGAAAGAGGTCAGTTGGTTAAAGTGGTAAATCATAAAAATGAAACGTTTCCAGTAAGTGTTAAGCATACACATTTACTCGCCAGTCCTTGAGTGGGGCTCTGCTGATTGGAGAACTCAGTCTTTTTTATATAAACTGTGCTGATCATGCATGTGTAGAATTTTTGGTTTTGTTTCTGAAAAGTGCATTGAGAAGCTAAGTGTACAACTTGAGAACATTTTCTCCCTATCTTTTACTTAATTCAGGAACTTTTCTTGTTTTTTTAAATAACTCACCTTTTTGAGAGTTTCCTAAACATCCCACTTATTATCACAAAAAAAACCCACTTTATTTTCATTCTCTTTGTTGCTTTACATAACATGTAATTATAGTAGCAAGCTCATTAGCACAAACAGACCTAGGAGCAAGAAGTGCTGGCTCTTGGGATATATTTGGCGGGCGGAGGCAGAAGCACAAGGGAGGCTCGCCGTGTCACTGGTGCTGAGTGGCAGTGTGTTCTATAGCCAGAGTGGAGAGCATTGGCTGTCGGTGGAGGCAATTAGATGGGGATTGGTTAAGAGATCTTTTTAGAGCAATCATGAGCCCAAGAGCATTTTTAAAGGTCCAAGGAATCAAGTTATCACAGATATTGGTTATCATGAAGAATTAGGATTTTCAACCTATTGACTATGAGGTAACTAAGACAAGATTGTAGTGTAACTTTTTTATTTTTAGTCTCTAGAATTGACAGAGCAGAAACTCCAGGCTGCTTTGGAGGCCAGTGTGAATGAGCACAGTGCACACTGTCCCCACACACCTGAATTTTCAGTCACTGAAGGGGCGGAGAAAAAGTCCAGTCTTCTCATGAGCTGTCTGGTAAGCCTGCCCTAGTCCCCAGTAGTAACAGCAGGTCAGTGTTGGCTTCTTTCCCTGTTCTGGTAGAAGCAATAGCGTGGACACAGGTAAATGTTTTAAAATGCAGTTTATTCTCTGAGTTTACTTGAAAAGTAAAGGTAATGAGTTCAACCAAAAGGCCAGTTGTTCCCTAAAAGTTTGGGAAGGGACAGAGGCAGCGCAGGGTCATGGAAGGTGCATTGGTCTTGAATCTGGAAGCCTGACTGCACTGCCTACTCATTTGATTGGCAGCACTGGTCCCGATGAAACTGATTATTTCATATTTGTAAGACCCAAATCGGCCATTCTGGTACCAGTTTTGCAGGTTACAGAACAGGAAGCACAGCAGTGCAGCATCAGGCTTGTCTCTTCAGCAAGAATCTTCACAGAGTAACAAGGGCTACTTACTGTCTGGCCCCCTAAGTGACAACTCCGGTATGAGGCAACAATACCACACAAGTGGATAAAGAGCCACCCTGGTTTAGAAGCCTTAAGCTTGCTGTAGGAACCAGTAGTATCTCTCAAAGTAATCTATGGCTATAGCTTCTACTTCCCAAGCAATCGGGACTCTGGGATTGTGAGCACTTTGAACTTCGGGAAGTCTAAAACTATGGCTTCCTACTGGGTATATATACTCCTTTCATGATCCTCTCATTTCAAATGCAGTTTATCCATAGGAGTTTTTGGTTTTTTTTTTAAGTGACAGAAAGTGGGAGAGGGAGAGACAACAGTCAGAAAGGGGGAGAGATGAGAAGCATCAACTCATAGTTGCGGCACCTTAGTTCATTGATTGCTTCTCATATGTGCCTTGACTGGGGGTTCCAACTGAGCTATTCACCCCTTGCTCAAGCCAGTGACCTTGGGCTTTAAGCCAGCAACCATGGAGTCATGTCTATGATCCTACGCTCAAGCTGGTGACCCCACACTAAAGCTGGTAACACCACGCTCAAGCCAGATGGGCCCACGCTCAAGCCGGTGACCTCGGGGTGTCGAACCTGGGTCCTTAGCATCCCAGGCCAACAGTCTCCACTGCACCACTACCTAGTCAGGCTAGGAGTTGTTTTCGTTATAAGCAGTATTGCCTGGTACAACTAACATTTCTCTTTATTAAGTTTCTTCCATAAATTCTCTAATTCTATTCATTCATTTAAAAAAATGTATTGAGTACTTTTTAAATTTTGAGAATATGCATTCTCTTCCGGAGTTCAAGTCTAGGGTTGGTGCTTAAGAGATGAATACAGAAGACAGGTAGTCAGTGCTACTGGAGAGCTGCACGAAGAGGGCCTGCAGGAGTTCAGAGTAGGTGATCTCAGTTATGGATGAAGGCATCCTGGCGGAGGCATTTAGCCTTGGCTTTTGTTTTCTTGTGGGTTTTTGTTTTGTTTTTTTTAGAGAGACAGGAAGGGAGAGAGAGGGAGGAAAGAGATGAGAAGCATCAACTTGTAGTTGCTTTACTTTAGTTGTTCATTGATTGCTTCTCAGACATTCCTTGACTGAGGGGTTCAAGTCAAGCCAGTGACCTTGGGCTTCATGCCAGTGACCTTTGGGCTCAAGCCAGAGACCTTGGGACCATGTTGATGTTCCTATGCTCAAGCTGGTGACCTCGGGGTTTTGAACCCAGAGTCTTAGTGTTCTGGGTCAACACTCTATCCACTGACCACCACCAGTCAGGCTAACCCTTGGCTTTCAAAGTGTGAAATAGGATTTGGACATGTGGATATGATGAATTGAGAAAATAACTTAGGTGAAAGATCCCCAGGTAGAAGAACAAGGTAGAGAAGCAGAAAATTGGTAGCATATTTGAAGAGCATTGTGTTCTGCTAAGCTGGAACATTGGGCTCATAAAGGAGAGTCATGATCCAATGAAAAAGTCAGTGCAATAGCTGTAAATGTGAAATGTCTTCAGTCGGAGACAACACTGAAGAGGCTATCCCAGTACCCGGTGGATAAGTGAAGAGGGCTTGAACTAGGCAATAACAGTGGGGATGGTGTAGGTGGCATGAATATGAGAGGGTTAGAAAGTGATTGATAAAAGTCTGTAGCTGTGGATGTCAGGGTAGGGGAATCAAGAAGATGAGGTTTCAAGGCTGGGTAACTATGCATTGCTAGTGTGGAAAAAAAGGTTTGTGCAGAAAACTTTGGAGTTTGGTATGTTAAATTTGAAATTTCTGTTAGACACTCAGGTTTTGGTGCAGTTAAGAATAGGAATGGCCCTGGCCGGTTGGCTCAGCGGTAGAGCGTCGGCCTAGCATGCGGAGGACCCAGGTTCGATTCCCGGCCAGGGCACACAGGAGAAGCGCCCATTTGCTTCTCCACCCCTCCGCCGCGCTTTCCTCTCTGTCTCTCTCTTCCCCTCCCGCAGCCAAGGCTCCATTGGAGCAAAGATGGCCCGGGCGCTGGGGATGGCTCTGTGGCCTCTTCCTCAGGCGCTAGAGTGGCTCTGGTCGCAACATGGCGACGCCCAGGATGGGCAGAGCACCGCCCCTTGGTGGGCAGAGCCTCGACCCTGGTGGGGGTGCCGGGTGGATCCCGGTCGGGCACATGCGGGAGTCTGACTGTCTCTCCCTGTTTCCAGCTTCAGAAAAGTGAAAAAAAAAAAAAAAAATAGGAATGGAGCCTGGCCTGTGGTGGCGCAGTGGATAAGAGTGTCAACCTGGAACACTGAGGTCACCGGTTTGAAACCCTGAACTTGCCCAATTGAGGCACATACAATAACCAATCAATGGGCAACTAAAGTGATGCAACTGTGAGTTGATACTTCTTGTTACCCCCATCTCTTCTCTCTGTAAAATCAATAAATAAAATCTTAAAAAAAAAAAAAAAAGAATGGGAATGGAGGCCCTGGTCAGGTGGCTCAGTGGATAGAATTTTGTCCAGGAGTGCTGAGGTCATAGGCTCAATCCCCAGTCAGGGCACATATGAGAAGCAGCCAATGAGTACACAACTAAATGGAACAACGAAGTGTAACAAGCTGATGCTTTTCTCTCTCTTTTTTTCTCACTCCCTCCTTCCTACATCCCTCTCAAATCAATGGAAGAAAATTTTTGAAAAGAAGAGGAATGGAGCTGAGAGTAAGGGATGGCATTGGTTGCTTTGTATGATTGCTAAAAATAGATGAGATGACACTGCCCAAGGAGGACTAGTAGAATAGGCCAGTGATGTATTCTTGGGCACTGCCTACATTTTCGGTGCAGGGGAACAAGTGGAGCCTTAGCTGAGATGGAAGAACAGAGGCCAGAGAACAGGGGAAGTGTGAAAGGCATGGACATTTCCAGAAGGAAGGAGTAAGTGGGTAGCAACACTCACCATAGAGATTGAGGTAGACTTTGGTGACCTTATATATAGATTATTTTGGTGGAGTTACAGGATCAGTAGCCGTTGTCTTATTTCAGTTTTAGGAATTTGAGTAGGGAGCCAAGAAGAAGAAAGAGTAATTGTAGAACAGTTTTTCTTAGAAGTTTATCCAAAAATTGAAGGAAAAGTGTTTTTAAAAAAGAATGTTTGACTGCATTTCTAAATTGAGAATTCACTGGAGGGCCAGAGGGTGGGTAGATAACTAAGGAATCGGGGCCCAGACCTACCAGAAGGGATGGGATTATGGGGAAGGGCAGTGGAATTACATTTATTGATCACTTAACTGTGTACCAAGCGTTCTACATACATCTCATTCATCATGAGATGGATATTGTGCCCAATGTTAGTAAGGTAATTTGGCCAAGGTTGCACTGCCAAGAAAAATAGAGCTGGTATTGGATTCCAGGTCTCAGGGGTTCCAGCAACCCTGATATTTCCTGCTCTAGGCTCCAGCCTTGGTAGAGGCAGTTTACTTTTAGACTGTATGGAAGGAGACAGTAAATGAAAGTTTAGACTATTAGACTCTCTGCTCCAACCATCCAGAACTGCTTGCAGATTCTTAAATATGCAAGTTTTCAGGCCACCACGCTCTTGCTCATACTGTTCTGTCTGGAATGCCTTTGGCCCCTCCTACTCAGCTCAAGGATCATTATGGAGCACAACTATCTGCCCGATAATCAGTAAAGCCTGACCCTTCACTTAGAATTGGCCAGGCTCTTGGGCTTCCACTGTTCCTAATGCTGTTCCTTTAACACTGCTGGTCACCAGTTTGTCTTTCTGCTTGAGGTCAAGGACCATCTCTTTATGTTCATTCCAAGTCCTTGGCACATTGGTAGGTATGTTTGGAGAAATGAGTTGAGGTAGAGGGAAGAGAATTAGAGGGTATCAGGTCAGATAGCTTTGGCTTCTGCCTTCTCGGTGAGATGAAATGAACAACTGAGTAGTAGAGTGCCGTGGAACTGAGCTGGAGTGTGGAGCTCCTTGAGTGAGAAAGCTACAGACCAAGAGCTGGAGGAGTGGGTAGGACAGTTAAGGGGGAAACAAAGGATTGCACTACATGCTGTGTCCGGCTGTAGCTGTCGGCGCAGGCGTGTCCTGAAGCTCAGAGCAGCAGTGAAGCCAAGTGGAGGGGGAGGTTTGGAAGGTGAGTGCTGTGGGAGGCATCAGCAGTTGTAGGAACAGCATGATTGACAAGGTTAGCTTTAAGATGGGCAAGGAGCCTGACCAGGCGGTGGCGCAGTGGATAGAGTATCAGACCGGGATGCGGAAGACCCAGGTTCGTGACCCCGAGGTCGCCAGCTTGAGCGTTAGCTCATCTGGTTCGAGCAAAAATTCACCAGCTTGGATCCAAGGTCGCTGGCTCAAGCAAGGGGTTACTAGGTCTGCTGAAAGCCCATGGTCAAGGCACATATGAGAAAGCAATCAATGAACTAAGAAGTCGCAACGCGCAACAAAAAATGATTGATGCTTCTCATCTCTCCGTTCCTGTCTCTGTCCCTGTCTATCCCTCACTCTATCTCTGTAAAAAATAAAAAATAATAAAATAAGGTGGGCAGGGAGACCATTGTTGGTCAGAAGTGGTCACAGCCAAGATGAGAACAAGATGAAATTGTATTCCAGTCTATTCCAGAATACACCATTTTGAAAGGAAGGTAGATCATTTGGAATGCTCTAGAGTTCATGTGGCTCTAGACATCTTTCCCCTTTAAGGGGGATTCACGTACCGTTGAGTTCATGATCCAGTGAGGTCAGGCTGTAGGGTGATGAAGCATGGATGTCAAGGATGAGGAAGATAGGTGTCAGTTACAGAAGATGGGTATATATCGCCTTAAGGACTTGGAATATTTGAAATGTGAGAGGGACAGTGGTCTAGGGATGGTCATGGGGATGGAATATGCTAGACCTCCAGAAAGCCAAGTATACTACCTATGGATGTGGTGTCATCAGACAGAATTCCTTTGCTAAGTGGTGGGGCTAAGCTATCAAGGAATTAGGAATCAGTTCTGTATTTGCATACTTACTGATTATGTGAGGGGAGATCACAAAGGGTATGCTAGAATGAATGAGTCTCTGTGTAGTGAGTATGGATAATTTCTACCTCCCTATTGTACATGCCTGTTTCTTGTTATACTGAAGAAACGTCAACTCCTTGCTAGGCTATAAAAGCTGCCAGCTCTCAGTTTGAATAATCTTTCTGGTCACCAGTTTCCTGAAGGTGAAGATTATTTGATCAGTCCATCTCTAGGATATGATCTTAGCTGGAAGATGACTTAACTGCTGAGGGTTTCAAAGGCTGTTGTTCTGAAATCACAAAGCCTATTACAACTACACCACCAAACTGTTTCATAATTATAACTGAATTCAGTATCATCTCATCATTTATTTTTTACAGAGACAGTAAGTCAGAGAGAGGGGTAGACAGGGACAGACAGACAGGAACAGAGAGAGATGAGAAGCATCAATCGTTAGTTTTTCATTGTGCGTTGCAACACCTTAGTTGTTCATTGATTGTTTTCTCATATGTGCCTTGACCCTGGGCCTTCAGCAGACTGAGTAACCCCTTGCTGGAGCCAGGGATCCTGGGCTCAAACCAGATGAGCCGGCGCTCAAGCTGGCGACATCAGGGTCTCGAGCCTGGGTCCTCTGCATCCCAGTCCGATGCTCTACCCACTGTGCCACTGCCTGGTCAGGTCAGGCCATATGTAGGAATTTTAATGGCAGCATAAATGTTTATTACTGATTACAACTTGTAACCATATGAAATAAAACAATTTAAGCTAACTTTTCTGTTTAAATCCAGGCTTGCAATGCTCGAGCTGTGATCATCTAAAGTCAGCCTTTACTCACGTTGTTCTACTGCATTGGAAACAACTGTTCCATCTGAGAAGGGGTCCTGTAAATACAAACCTTTCATTTATAACTTATTTTGTATTAAAACTTTTCAAACATCTAGGCTCTCCGTGTTTTGTAATGCAAGTTGAAGGGGAAGGAATAGAATTAGAAAAGACCACTCACCTTAGAGAGAAACTAATTTTACTGTCCATTATTATGTTATACAAAAATCTAGAAATAAGACTTGTAAAGAATAAACAAATGAATAGTAAATAAGAGGGCAACAAATAATTTAAATCTGAATCATTTTCCATGATATTAGGATGAGAACCATTTCAAAGTACATGTCTGGCTTCAGAGTAGGCTTTGCTGAAAAGCAAAGCCTGCCATAAAATTAAGGTATTCAGCGTCTTCTCTGTTCTACTGGCTCTTGACAAAACTTTTGAGGTCTTCCAGAAAAGTAATGTACTCCTGGTGCTCCAGGGCTGTGCTGAGCTCCACCAGCTCATCCGCAAAAGTGTTGTCCACCCCCCGGTCTGCAAGGAAATCCATTAGGTGGTCGTATAATGCCTACAAGGAGAAATATTTACCATAAAAAAAATTTTTTTTCATCTGTAATACTTGTTAATTAAAATGCCTTTTTGTCTCTCCTTGGACTAGGCGCTCCCCTACAAGGCCCAAGGCACCCCATCTTATCAAGTACTCACCCAGTCCAGGGAATCAGTGTTGAGTGTGTAGTTTGTGTCCTTCCATTCAGACTCGCCAGTGGACTGAAAGCTCACTTCCCTGATGGAGAAAATGTCACTCTCACACTCTTCTTCTTGTCCAACCTGAGGAAAGACAATAGTTGGGGAAACTGAAGGGTTTTCCAAGACAAGCCAGACTCATGCAAAGAAAAGGGACTATTTACAGGTTAAAACCAACTAGATATTAACCTTGCTCCTTTATCCTCCATACCTCTCTTCCCCCTGCTTTGTTGATCTAAGCTAGAAAAGGGACCAGTAAGGTCTCCTGAGGCCGAGGGATGCCAAGGTGCTAGCACTCTGTCCTACGTACCTCATCTTCTGGATAGTGACAGTCCAGCACAAGGGCCTTCTTGCCATCACTCTTTATAACTTCAACCACGAAATTGGGCGTGGACGTCAATTCAGGCTGGGGAAACAAGAATAAGTTAGTAGTACATGCCCTTATTAGCAGGGGTTGGATGCCTGGACCAAAGGTCTCATACAATTCAGGGGGCCTGGAAGCCACCAATATTAGGATATTACTCAGCCATTTTTAAACACTTTGCTATAGTGTTCTCAAACACGGAGCCTTGGATATTTAAAGCCACATACCAGCCTGTTCAGGAAACTGGGCCAAACTCTTCCTATTGATCCTTTCTAGTGTTAAAGACTGTTTTCGAAGACAGAGCATCATATATTTAGTACAGTGTTTCACCTCTCTTAGCACCCTACTTGTTTTTGGGGTTTTTTTTTTTTGTATTTTTCTGAAGCTGGAAACAGGGAGGCAGTCAGAGTCCCGCATGCGCCCGACCAGGATCCACCCGGCACACCCACCAGGGGGCGATGCTCTGCCCATCCAGGGCATCACTCTGTCTCAACCAGAGTCACACTCTAGCGCCTGGGGCAGAGGCCAAGGAGCCATCCCCAGCGCCCAGGCCATCTTTTGTTCCAATGGAGCCTCGGCTGCGGGAAGAAGGAGAGGGGGAGGGGTGGAGAAGCAGATGAGCGCCTCCCCTGTGTGCCCTGGCCGGGAATCGAACCTGGGACTTCTGCATGCCAGGCCGATGCTCTACCACTGAGCCAACCGGCCAGGGCCAACACCCTACTTGTTTAAATAACATAGCAGGCCTAGAATGGAGAAATCTGAATTCCAGCCCCAGCTATGTGCCAGTTAACTGAGATCCAGATAGTTCTTCAGTCTACCTGGGGCTGTTTTTCCATCCACAAACTGCAAAGGTGGCCTAAAGCTCCAAGATCTTTTTCTGACTATTTCAGGATTTTCCTATGGCCAAAGCCCAAAGGCCAGTGTATTTGCCTAGCTGGCCATCCTAATGTCTGAATAATCACAGCAACTCTTCATGTGATGGTGAACCATCCAATGTCAGATTCTAGTCTGATGTCACCAGGAAACTGTGCTCTGTGTTCTAGGTCATGAGACAACACCGATACCTGCTTAGTCAGAAAGTTGGGGAATTCTGTGGCCCTCATATCAGTGGTTTCTAGGCCAGACACACTGCTTCCTAAAATGTTTGAAGACTGGGCACCATCCATGTCAAAGTAAGAGGGCCAGAAACCTAAGGAAAGACCTTGCCATTTCTGATGTTAAATCTCTGATGTCCCCAGCTTTGCTATCTTGGTTAAGTAGTCGGTGTTTATTACCAGGTTGTGGTATGTTAGAACATTCCTCCCTGGAAACACTCAAAATGATATGTCCAATATCAAACATCTTCCCATCATAGAAAGGTTAAAGACAGCTTCGCTTCCTTCCTATCAGGAGAACAAAGGCCAAACTATAAAGCCTAAGGCTGCCGATGGCAATTTACTCAGTCCCTGGAAAAGAAAATGGACTAAACAGTTCTGATGCTAATGCTGGCCAGAAAACTGCTACTCTGTAAGTTAAAAGTCCCAAGGATGGTTGTCCTTTGCCTTCTCCGTGCCCTCCTAGCATTAGAGGAATCAGAATATTATAACAAAAAAACAATGCTCCTCTAAGCCCCTGGGATAGCCTATCAGGTAAAGACTGGTTAGTGTTACAAGTTTACCTCCTGTTCTTCAGCCTTCTGCCCTTGGGACTGCTGCTGCTCCTCTTCCCCTTCAAAGGTTGGTGGGATGCTATTGTTAATGTTGAAAGTGACAGTGATCCTAGGAAGTTAAAAGCAAACACAACAGAGGGGCATAGTTTTAACTAAATGTCAGGTAAGTATGAAGCTTGGGACAGTTACAAATCTTGTTGAAACAATGTCTCTATTCTAGCTGCCATTATATCTGAATATTAAAGACCTACCAGAAATGCCTGGGGGCCTATATCCCACCCACCTCGAGATGGATTCAGCAGGCCTGAAGTGTGTTTACTATGTGCCAGCTGCTGGAATTCAAACTAAAAGGTCCCAGTTTATCTCGGCCAAATAGTTATGTGTATGCTAGTTCCAAGAGGCCAAGCACCCCAGGGCTCACTGCTAGTGTGTGCCCACAGCCAGTGGACACTGCTCACCATGGTCTATCCAGGGCACTCTCCGGTGGCAGTACACAGCTAAGAACCTGGTGGGATTGAATAGATGCCTCTTTTAAAAAGCTTTTCTCCATCAGAAAATCTGTCCCTCAGAGGAAAGGAAGAAGGAGCACTGCAGAGTTGCATCAACTAAGGACCAGGAGCAGCACTGGCCCCAGGAAGGGGAAGCATCGCAAAGAACAATATGTGACAGTAACGATTCATCCTTCAGAATATTTGTGGGAAGTTTTACAATTACAAAACAGGCCAGAAACACCAACTAATGACTGTTTTAAGGTGTAAGAAATCCTCACTTGACAAATCATGTTCCAAAGTTCGAGTCAAAATTAAAAGTGCTGTGAGATTTGAAACTAGCACTAATGGGCTATGCTACTCCAGCAGGCACTATTTGCATACAATGGCACTCTGTAAATGCTCTGGCTGCTTGGCCAGGAAGCCACCTTCCCATAGTAACAACGGTTTGAGGTTCAGCCAAAAAATCTGTTTAATCTGCAACAGTGCTGAGTTGAGCTCTTGGGTGCAGAAAGGCAGTGTTCATTAGAACATTATCTAAATGGCCCCAAACTGGCTATGACTCACCCTGGGAAAATGGTTTAGGTGAAGTTCCAGAAGATACCTCCTTAGTAACCAGCCCACAGGAAATCTGTGCAGTGAATGAACTACTGTAATTATGAAGTTATCCAAATGAATCCTTACCTTCTGTGTCTTAAAAACCTGCCTTGATGGGACCCAGGACAGGTCCTTCAGGGTGATAATGGATTGAGGCCCCTGGAGTCCACAGGCCCCCAGTACTTACTTTTCTCCACTAACATTCCGCACTAATTTGGCTTCCGTCCCATTCACTTCCAGATTCCAACCTCCAGACATCTTGGGGAGGGACTTATGTTTCTGTATCTTCTTTTCCTCCTTAATTTCATCATTCAGGAATTCTACAAAAGCTTTGTCCCCTACAATGAAAATCCATAAGGTCCAGAAAAAACAGCACATCAATCTAAAGTGACCCAGGTTAGGTAGCCAGAAATCTGGACTGGACTGTTAGCACTCCTTCTCTGGGACTTAGTCCAACTCGCATCCACTAAGCCTAAATCTTCACACCTGTAAAAACTGCATATACTATCAATGGTAAGCTGAGCTCACTTCTGGAAAAGTGATGTGCAACAATGAACTATCACGTTTCACATAAAGCAAAAGCGTTCCTAATTACACTCTTCCACTTACCAAAAGACATAACCACCCTACTTTCAACCACACGACCTTGGGCCTTCCCAACGGTCCCTTTTCTATAGACTAAGGATAAAGTCAGTTTCCAAGGTTTTAACTGTACACCTCAGCCCCAAATGAAACGCTTTAAAAATGGGGGAAGAGAGAGAACGTGATAACACGTGGGTCTTACTCTCTGGTTGCCAATGACTGGGAAAACGTTCCAGACCTCGCCGGGCGGGGAGCTCAGTCGTGGTCTGCGCTTCCCTTCCCCGACTCCGCACCCCAACCGGAATCTGCCCCTCGGCCCGGTCCACGTGCGCGAACTCACCTTCGGTGTGCAGCGCGCCGCAGCCACAGCCACAGGCGCAGGGCCCGCGAGGCCGCAGAAGGCCGGGCCGCCGCGCAGACCCTGCGCGCACACAGAGGAGCCCGAAGGGCCGAGTGCACGGCCGGGGCGCGGGCTGCAGCAGCGACCGAAGCGACGCGGAGGGCGCGGCGGCGCGGAGGCCGGCGACTGCCGAACCCAACGCGCGGGGCACACAACGCAGCAGAGGGAGCATCGCGAAAGCGACAGCGGCGGCGGACACGTGCGGATAAGAATTACCAGAGCCAAGAGGGCGCCGACCAACCTCACCGCCGGAAGTCCCACCCTTACCCAAGATAGCACTTCCGCACCGTGGCTTTGCAGGTCAAAGGCAGGATGGGCAGGACCGAGCCCTCTACTGGGCTCCTCCGGTGTAGCTTCCTCGGGAGGCCTCAAGTTCGGTTACTGAACTTTTTAGCTGAGTGGGCCCGCCTGAGTGTAGTGTGCAAGACTTGTTTAATTTGCCAACATTTCTTCTCTCCAGTGGCTGCTTACATTCTCCCAATTTCCATCTACTGTTCTCAAAGCACGCCAGGCTTTCTGTGACTTCGTGGAATGCACTCTTGCCTTCCCCAACAACCTTAAGACCAGCCTTCAAGGTGATCTCCCTAAAGATGCCTTCCTGGTGTTAGGTCGGCCGAAGGAGGGACGTACAGACCTGATGAGTTTTGTTTATTTACGCATCTGCAAAACTGACAGGCTGACACCCTAGTGGCATCAGCAGAGAGCTGCAGGAAGGGGGCGTCTGATATGGGGTTGCTGCAGGCATTTGCTGGCATGGGGTTGGATATACCTGGACATGCTCAGATTAGCATATCCTGGTTTGTTGCCTTTAGTCACAGACTATCTCCCTTTCCTAATCCTCAGGTCCCTCCCGATGGCCTTGTCCCAAGAACAATTCCCAGACCCTTCTCCGTGGGGGGAGTTGCTTAAGGGGAGGCGGAGGTTGGTTGAAGGAGATGCTTAAGAAGTTGCCCAGTGGGAGGTGGGTGAGGGGAACTTGAATTTAAAGGAGCCCTGAACCCAAACCTATACAGGGCACCTCCTGTCTTCCATGAAACAGATAGGAATTCATGCTTGTGCCCCCTCCTCCTTCATTCTTTTCTCAGGAGAAACTGCTGCTGGTGGACCTGGCAGCCTCCCCCCATCCCGTCTCTTGAAGGGCAGGATCCCTGGTTAATTCCTGTAATCTTCCCTCTCTATACCCTCCAGCCTCGCTCTCAGGTTCTTATGAGACATTATTTTCGGGGGGCAAGAAGTCATGGCTTACATCAGTTTTAGGTTAAGAACCAATGTCCTTACCAGGCCACACAGGCTATATAGGGTACTAAGAGAGTAAGACTTTCCCAATTAGTGGCAAAGATAAGATTAATACTTAATATATTCTAAACAGCATTCTGTAAAAAAGGAAAAGGAGGCCCAAGAAAACCACACACATCATGTACCAGATTAATTTTTTAATGGTTTGATATTCATGTGCAAATTTGAGCCTTATATACAAAAACTGATGTTTCTGTAGTAGAGCTATGTCTATTTGAATGAAACTAGATTCTCAAATTACAACATAAACCTGAACCAACTTGATTTTTGTGCCCCCCCACCTCCTGCAAATTACGATATTCTGATCAAATAAAATATAACCAAATCCTTGCTTCCTCAGAGGTGCGGTGTGCTCTTATACACACATGGAATGGTATCTCAGATGGCAGGCCATGGTTCCAAGCAGTTCTTGATGACTGGATTAAATGGATTTATGTATCACAGTACATAAACAGTTTAACCACAGAGCAAAAACTTGTCTCCATTCTGTCATCTCTTTACAACCAGCAGAGATGCAATAGTAAGTTAGGGTTTTTAACAAGGACCGGGTGTTGGAAAGAACATTAAAGCTCCTTCCCTGTAATGAAGTCTGTGTAGCTCTGGATGTTCCACACTCCAGTTACTAGGAGCAGAACAACACCTGAGGCATGCAGTCTGCTTGGAGTGCATCTATTGATGTGAGGTTGCTCATGGGAGCCAGTGATTCACCCAGATGTGGAGTTACCAGATGAAAGAGAGTAGCCTGAGACTATATTGCAACATCATTGTGGAAACACTTAAGAAAGTTTAAGTTTAAAATGTACTATCCCGGCCCTGGCCGGTTGGCTCAGTGGTAGAGTGTCGGCCTGGTGTGCAGGAGTCCCAGGTTCGATTCCCGGCCAGGGCATACAGGAGAGGCGCCCATCTGCTTCTCCACCCCTCCCCCTCTCCTTCCTCTCTGTCTGTTCCCCTCCCACGGTAGCAGAGGCTCCATTGGAGCAAAAGATGGCCCGGGCGCTGGGGATGGCTCCATGGCCTCTGCCCCAGGCGCCAGAGTGGCTCTGGTCGCAACAGAGCGACGCCCCCTGTTGGGTGTGCCGGGTGGATCCCAGTTGGGCGCATGCGGGAGTCTGTCTGACTGCCTCCCCGTTTCCAGCTTCAGAAAAATACAAAAAAAAAAAAAAAGGTAAAATCTGTCTGACCTGTGGTGGCGCAGTGGAGAAAGCGCCAACCTGGAATGCTGAGGCCACCAGTTCAAAACCGTGGTTTCCCTGGTCAGGGCACATATGAGAAGCAACTACGAGTTATGCTCCGTTCCTTGCCCCCCTTCTCTCTCCCCTCTTTAAAAAAAAAAAAAAATTAAAAAATATATATATTTAAAAAAATGTACTATCCCCTGTAGCTCAATATAAATAACCATTTATTTCTTTATAGTAATATGTGGAATCAGAATGGGTTTTCCAATCTGACTTAATCCCTGAGCAGCTATGTTAAAAATTAACTTTTTGAAAAGCCCAATAAAAAACTACTGTATTAAAACTCTACCATAGTGTTACAGTGACAACATATGTATTTCTGTACAGAAGCATTAAAGCTACTTAGAAGCTATTTACATTTACTTGAAAGCTATTTATCCCTTAATTCCTTCTCAGAAAAGAACTCTTTAGGTACTTAAGTTGGAAACAAATTATTATTAGTTAAGTTTACTTGCCCCAGAGAGAGTATTTTTCTGAGGGACATGATAAACCACCCTACTCCTAATTTTTGACCAGCATGGTGAATTTTTTTTTTTTTTTTTTTTCCCTGAAGCTGGAAAAGGGGAGAGACAGTCAGACAGACTCCCGCATGCGCCCGACCGGGATCCACCCGGCACGCCCACCAGGGGCGACGCTCTGCCCCTCCGGGGCATCGCTCTGCTGCGACCAGAGCCACTCTAGCGCCTGGGGCAGAAGCCAAGGAGCCATCCCCAGCGCCCGGGCCATCTTTGCTCCAATGGAGCCTTGGCTGCGGGAGGGGAAGAGAGAAACAGAGAGGAAGGAGGGGACAGGGAGGTGGAGAAGCAAATGGGCGCTTCTCCTATGTGCCCTGGCCGGGAATCGAACCCAGGTCCCCCGCACGCCAGGCTGACGCTCTACCGCTGAGCCAACCGGCCAGGGCCCAGCATGGTGAATTTTTTATTAAAAATACAGTAATTTGTTTTATCAAGTCAGGCTAAATAAACATCTAGGCCTCTATTAAGTAAATGAGAAAATTACACTTTTAAAACTTTATGAAAAACTTCAGAAAGTCTGCAACAGGAAAAACAAGTCAATCTGAGGAAAAACCAGCTAAGTCTTAGTATTCAATAAGAGATGGTATATAGGATCTGTCAAGTCCTACTTGCCTTAAATGTAAAAACATCTAACAGAATTAAATCACACATGCCCTGAACACTACTAGATAAAAGCCTCTCAGGGCCACAGCTGGTGCTGGGAAGCCTGAGCCAGACTTGACATACACAAGGCATGGGCAGCTGAGACTCGGAATGGGAGCTCCAGCAGGCTGGTCTCGGAGCAGGGTTCACTGGATGCAGAGTGAAGAGACCGTCCACTGTCTCTGAAGCGTCTCTCAGTTTGGTCCCTTTTACATAAACTGCACGATTCACTTTGTAAGTAATGACAAAAATATTGCACATGTGTTTAGAACAAGTACATTAAAAAGGCTAAATCTTGCCTGCTTCTAGGACAAGATATTCATTTGCTTTTGATAATACCTAAGAACCTTTGATGGTCTTTTCCCTTCTCAAAAAAAGAGAATAGGAAGAGACTGTGAGAACCTCAAATTCCCTCCAAGAAATGGAGAAACTAAGGGTTAGAGAGTGATGACTGGTAGGGTTAGGATGTAATAAAGCCCGGCTGTTCCCAAGTCCCCCAAAAAGAAAAAAAAGACAAAGCTAGACTAGAACCACCAGATGTGGTGGATGGGATGAGCAAACGCTGTCTCGTTCTCCTGGACTATCGTCTCTCCCTTCCACCCCCCCCGGCTCTGAGCAGGGACCCCGCCAGAAGAGAAACGGCTGAAATGTAGCATGGAGTCATTCCTTACGCTCACACAGCTCTATAGGCCCAGTTACAGAGAAAAGTAGCAGCTATGTATGCTGGATATGTTTATACTTGATATGCTTCAGAAGATACAAATCAACCTTCACCCAGGATACTTCCACATCTCCTGAAAGGACAGGTGAGGATGTCTGCCACAGAAGCACCGAAGACTAAGGACGAAGATCGCTCGGACCCTGCAGCGCTCCTCTCTGCCCTGTGCCTGGAGGCAGTGGGAGTCCACACCCTGAGGAGGCGGCTGGGGAGGGGTGGCCAGCCTGTGAAGTGAGAGACAACAGCTCCTCCCTCCTGAAACTTGCACAGTTATCAATCTCTTAGGTTTTCTATTTAAAAACTTTGTATAGTACAGATGGACATTAAAATAGATCCAAGGACAACATCTGAGCTTTGTGACCTTCTGTGGGCCCCCTTCTTTTAAGTCCCCCTTAGTCTCGAGAACTCAGAGAATCTTGTACTTGATTCACATTATGTAAAAAGCAGTGACATCAAGCCAACAATTCATTGTATGTTCACTGTAACCTGCACAGTCCTTTAATTTTCTCAAAACCTCATGACTTCAACCAAACGGCATATGAGGAAACTGAGGCTCAGAAGCTAACTACATCAGTCAAAGTCACCCAGCAAGAACTGAAAGCATTATTTGACATTTCAAAATTATAAATAATAGGTACATGTCTACATGGTTCAGACTTAGGAGTTTAAGAAAGACACTTGCAAACTCCAGGAAGTCGGGCATGTTCTGCTACATTAAAACCTGCCACGCCTGACCTGTGGTGGCGCAGTGGATAAAGCGTCAACCTGGAAACACTGAGGTTGTCGGTTCAAAACCCTGGGCTTGCCTGGTCAAGGCACATATGGGAGTTGATGCTTCCAGCTCCTCCCCCCTTCTCTCTTTCTGTCTCCTCTCTATAATGAATAAAAAAAAAAACAAACAAACAAAAAAAAAAACCTGCCGCCTTTCTAGGCACCAAGCTGGAAGTCAGCTACAAGGACGACTGTGGTCCCAGCTCTCAGGCCCCGGCAGTCTGGCAGCGGCCTGGAGTGGCTCAGTTTCTGGGAGTTCTGAGCTTCCTCCGGAAGTATTCTGGGGCGGCCTCATACAGCCACTCAGCGTCCACCACGCAAAGGTCCCGCATGTAGCACTTGTTGGTGTGGAGCAGCTCAGTGTACACAACGCAGGCTGGCTTGCAGTGGAAGAGGACAGACGAGGGGTGGATGGCTACTGGCTGGTGCGTGTCTGTGGTGGCGTAGGTACCATCTGGCTGGAGCTCAGCAGTGCTCATGAAGAGGCTGTGAGCCAGGCAGCGGCGGACATTCTCCATGTCTCCTCGGGATGACATGATTGGCATTGACATCTATTGCAGGAGGAAGAGAATTGGAAAAGACGGTAAACATGAATGCTGCTCAGCACTGCATAGTATTTGCAGCAACTGCGTCTAAAACATAGCCCACACTGCAAGCCTAACAAAGTGGATGTTGTCATTTGGAGGTGGTTCTCTCAAATGCCTTAGAGATCAGCATGAGTGGGGAAGAGGTGCAGCTGAAGGAGGGTGGACTGAAACAGGAAAACTACAGCATGGGACAGTAAGACTAGGAGAGACACAGTCACACAAGGTGCCAAACCACAGGCAGGCTAGGTCATCATTGGGCCTATACTCTTCATACAACATCAGGATGGTTAACTCTTTCACAGACCGGCACGAAATTTCTGGAGGACCAGTCCGTGGACCTGTGGTTGAAAAACACTAGACTGGCCTGACCTGTGGTGGCGCAGTGGATAAAGCGTCGACCTGGGAATGCTGAGGTTGCTGGTTCGAAACCCTGGGCTTGCCTGGTCAAGGCACATATGGGAGTTGATGCTTCCAGCTCCTCTCCCCTTCTCTCTCTCTCTGTCTCGCTCTCTTTCTCTCCCTTTCTCCCTCTTTGTCTCTCTCTCTCTCCTCTCTAAAAATAAATTTAAAAAATTAAAAAAAAAAGGAAAAACACTAGACTACACTATCATCTCCTCACTCCAATCCATCTCTCACTGCTATCAAATTAATCTTCCTATAGAACAAATCTAGCCATTCTTCACCTACTGAAAAGCTTCAGTCTTTCTACTGTCTCTGGCAAAGCAATGCAAGCTTCTAATTGTGAAGGTGGGAATGAGCCATCCCAAACCTCCTGAGGTCCTCCAAAATCAACTGCCTTCTCTTTCCTAGGCTCGTTCACGAGGGTGCCTTCATTGTGCACTAGAGCAGTGGTCCCCAACCTTTATTGTGCCACGGACCGGTTTAATGTCAGAAAATATTTTCACGGACCGGCCTTTAGGGTGGGACGGATAAATGTATCACGTGACTGAGACAAGCGTCAAGAGTGAGTCTTAGACGGATGTAACAGAGGGAATCTGGTCATTTTTTAAAAATAAAATATTGTTCAGACTTAAATATAAATAAAACAGAAATAATATAAGTTATTTATTCTTTCTCTGCGGACCACCAAATGGCCCATGGACCGGTACCGGTCTGCAGCCTGGGGATTGGGGACCACTGCGCTAGAGGAGACAGAACATCCCTCAGCTCCACAGAAGTGTCGGTCATCAGTCTCCTGGCTCTGCACCCTTACTGAGCAGGTCCGGTCACCTTATACCCCAGGCCACAGCTGAACCAGCCAGCGTATATACTTGCCTAACCAACGCTGGCCAGGTCTCTCTCCAGGCACCTGGAGTTGGATGTAGGAAATCTGAGCAATTGCTGTGAGTACCGTCTTTCCCTATGTATAAGACACACTGTTTTTCCCCAAAAAAACTTGTGGAGTCTAAAAACTGGGTACATTTTATACAGTGGTTGTAGTTTTTTTAAATTGCATTTCCTGCTTGTTTTTGCGCTCATTATTGAAGACAGTGATTCGTTATCAGACACAGATGAGGACAAGCTAATGGATGGGAGTTCTGACAGTGATAAGCAGTTGTATGAATTTTATGATGACTAAAACTTGAGTCCAATAACTTCATGTAATAAATTTTTATTCAAATTTCGGGCCCCAAAATTAAAGTGCATCTTATACATGAGGAAATACGGTACCTTGAAACACATGCAGAGAGCAGCCAAGAAGGCCAACACAAACAGAAGGCCAACAGGCCCACAGAAAGCTGCCCTTGCTCCTCACGGCCTTTTCTGGTTCCTCATTCCAGCCCTGTGAAGCTGGACTATTTCTTGCCCATAGGTTCCCTGAGAAACCTCTTTATCCCCCCTTTTCCCCTTTAAGATAGATCAAGGTGTTTTGTTATTTGCAATCAGGTCCTGGCCTGATGAAGACACTATCTTCTCATTTGCTGGGTGTAGCTCAGCATCACCACCTCCAGGAAACCCAGAGTCCCACAGCTAATGGTGGTCCCTCCCTCTAGGCTGCCAGCTCTACCACTCACTGGTTATGTGATTTGGGGCGAATTAGTTACCTTCCTTTGCTAGGCTCTAGTTTCATCATGGGGAAGTGAGAATAATGACAGAATCAACCTCAGAGGGGTAAAGTGAGGATTCCAAATCAATCACATGAAAATATTTAGAATGGTATCTTAATAAGTATTTCATAAATAATTTTTATAATTATTATAATATTGTTGGCTCCTCACATGAGTCATATGTGTATATATGTCAGACTGCCCCTTGAGATTGTTGCGAAGATCTTTGGTCTCAGGTAGACCTATAAACAGCAGGAACCTGACCAGTATCTGGCATCTAAGACCAGTACGGTCAGCCACTGCAGCTTCTTCAGGTAAAACTAACAGAGAAGCACCGTTTCTACTGTCATTAATAAACTGAGAAAACTCACGACACTGAGATGGTCTGGCATGAAAACTGTTCAAGAACAAGAGGAGTTCGGAAAAGTGTGTAAAATTCAGAACACAACAGGCTACTATGAAGAGAAACAGCTTTAGTGTTACTAGGCCGCTGACATCGACACAGGCTGGACAGGGGCAACAACTCCCCTAGGAACGTGCAGGTGGTCTGCACTGAAGGGCTATCTCAGAAGGAGCCTGACACAGACACTCACCACTGATTTGTTTATGATCACAAAAAGTGGGCACGTCCCTGCTCAACAACAGGAGATGTTGATATAAACTTCTCCCCACCTCTGAGGTAAAATGTGGAGTGTCACACAATCATTAAATACATACAGGACTGTAAAACATCATGTACTCTAAGAGGGAATATAAGCTAACAGAAAACTTTCTGGTAGACGATTTGACTAACTATCAAGACCGAAATTCACTGTCCATGAAGTCATCATTCAGTGTGCATCAGACACAAGCATATGTAGAAGGACAGTCATTGTGACATAACTAAACAGCCACCACTGGGAACTTGGTTCAGTAAAATGTAGTGGATACAATGAAATGCTTTGAGGTCACTAAAAAGAATGAGACAGACACATATAGACATTGAAAGACAGCCCAATTCTTTCTTACTGGTAGGTCAGTTGGTTAGAGTGTCATCCTGATATGCCAAGATTGTGGGTTTGACCACCAGTTAGGCACAAACAAGAATCAACCAATGAATGCATAAATAAATAGAACAACAAATCTCTCTCCTTTCCTCGCTCCCTAAAATCAATAAGTAAAAAAAAAAAAGCACAAACACATAAAGTATTCAAAACACACACACGCAAACAATCTAAAAGGATCTACACCAGACTGTTAATGGAAGTTTAATCTTTGGAGTGGCAAATTATGAGAGATTTTGAAACTTTCTACATTATATATCAATTATTTTCTGCACTGTAATCAATTTGTAACCATTATGTAGTACTTATATAATCTGAAAAAAAATTGATATTCCTAATAAAAAAACTCTTAGGATGAATTCTAATAACGTTTAGAAAACACTTTTAAAGTTTACAGAAACTGAATATAAATTATACATACAATGTAACTTAGTATCTAAAAACACTTAAAAGCAGGACTCTGTTGGTTAGAGCATTGTCCTAGTACCCCAAGATTGTGGGTTTGATCCCAGGTTAGGGCACAGAAAAGAATAAATCAATGAAGGCATAAATAAGTGGAACAACAAATCGATGTCTCTCTCTCTTTCCCCCTCCCCTTTCTTCTCTCTCTAAAAGTAAATAAATAAATAAAGCAGGATTATAAGGAAACAGACCAAAATGGTGAGAGGTGGAATTGTGGGTAATTTTTACTTTCTTCCTTAATTTTTCTACAACTGCTATAAGCAATTAAAAAATTTCACCTGCCTGACCAGGCGGTGGCACAGTGGATAGAGCGTCGGACTGGGATGCAGAAGACCCAGGTTCGAGACCCTGAGGTCGCCAGTTTGAGCAAAGCTCATCAGCTTAGACCCAAGGTCACTGGCTTGAGCAAGGGGTTACTCGGTCTGCTGAAGGCCCAGGGTCAAGGCACATATGAGAAAGCAATCAATGAACAACTAAGGTGTTGCAACGAAAAACCGGTGGTTGATGCTTCTCATCTCTATCTGTTCCTGTCTATCTGTCCCTATCTCTGACTGTCTCTCTGTCTCTGTTAAAAATAAATAAATAAATAAAATTGGCTTAAAAAAATTTCACCTAGAAAAAAGTGAAGATGCAGCCCCCCAAAGAACAACTGAGAAGAGAGAATACCTTTAAGCAGATATCCCGCAGCTGTGCTCTGACTTCAGCTACAAGCATCATGTTCTTGCTGTTGACAAAATTCTCTCTGCACCAATCCTGATTAGAAGAAAAAGAGAAACTACAATCCTCCCTAGTGAAAATAATACATTTTTTATATATTACATATTATATATATAAAATATAGTATATTTCTTTATAACAGAGTTGAATTTAGGGGGAAACTTCAGCTGCCAAAAATATAGGAAAATATCTTTATACCAAAAAGCATAAACCATAGGAAAAATATTAATAATTTACACTAAAGTGAAACTAAAAATTACCTAGTCAAGTCACCATAAAAAGAGCTGAGATGTTTTATCACTACACCCAGTAAAGAAAGGTAAGTACCTCCAGAACATATTAAAAAAACCAGCCCTCCTATAAATTAGTAAGAAAAAGACCAACAATACAGTAGAAAATGGACAAAGGCTATGAACAGACAACTCAAAGAAGATTTACTAGAAATGACCAGCAACCAATAAGCTTATATTAGGATTCTCAGTCTCTTGAGGAAGCAAGGCAAAGTAGTTTAAACAGCTGTGATACCATTTCACATCCTTCAACTTGACAAAAATTAGAGTCATTTCAATGGAGATGATGGTGGAAATAGAAAATCTTATGCAATATGGGGAGTAGAAAGAGGTGCTGAGAACTCTGGGAGCCACATGCTCGCCTGGCAAAGCTGGATGCAGCTGCCCTCAGCCAGCAGGCCCCCTGCTGTGTCGACCCGGAGAAGTGCGCCCCCTTGTGCACAAGGAGACCTGCAGAAATGTTCACTGCTGTGCTGGAAGTGGAAACAAGCTGCATAATGAATGGTAGGGAAAGAAAT
The DNA here is from genome assembly GCF_036850765.1 of Saccopteryx bilineata. Lineage (NCBI taxonomy): Eukaryota > Metazoa > Chordata > Mammalia > Chiroptera > Emballonuridae > Saccopteryx > Saccopteryx bilineata. The sequence continues at coordinate 354,475,897 of NC_089491.1, read as the reverse complement.
ATGAAGTGAAAGCATGCTGTCACCATGGGAACACACTCCAACTTCAGGACAGTGGTTACACAGAGAAAAAACTAGCATAGGAGCAGTGCAGGTTTTTGCTGCGTAAAACCTAGAGCATTTTATGTCCTTAAAAATAAATTTAGAGGCCCTGGCCAGTTGGCTCAGTGGTAGAGCGTCGGCCTGGCGTGCGGGAGTCCCGGGTTCAATTCCCGGCCAGGGCACACAGGAGAAGCGCCCATCTGCTTCTCCACCCCTCCCCCTCTCCTTCCTCTCTGTCTCTCTCTTCCCCTCCCGCAGCGAGGCTCCACTGGAGCAAAGATGGTCCAAGCGCTGGGGATGGCTCCTTGGCTTCTGCCCCAGGCGCTAGAGTGGCTCTGGTCACGGCAGAGCGACACCCCGGAGGGGCAGAGCATCACCCCCTGGTGGGCAGAGCGTCGCCCCCTGGTGGGCGTGCCGGGTGGATCCCCGTCGGGCGCATGCGGGAGTCTGTCTGACTGTCTCTCCCTGTTTCCAGCTTCAGAAAAATACAAAAAGAAAAAATAAAAATAAAATAAAATAAATTTAGAGAAATAGAGCAAAATGTTCACAACTGCTAAAAGTGGATAGCGTTCTTTTTTTTTTAAAGAATTGATTGCATTAGCCCTGACTCAGTGGATAGAGCATTGTCCTGACGTGCTGAGGTCACAGGTTTGATCCCCAGTCAAGGCACATATGAGAAATAACCAATGAGTGCACAACTAAATGGAACAAGTTGAAGCTTCACTCCCTTTCTCTCCCTTCTTCTCTATCACTCTCAAATCAATGAAAAAAGAACTGACTGCATTAAAATGCAGACAAAGTTAATGAAACAATATGTTGCCATTTTCCATCTTGGTTCAAAGAACTGAAATATCATACAAGCAAAGGCTACTATGAAGGAAGTTAAGGGCAGGTGGGGGAAAAAAACCCCTTTTGTAGCTAAGAAACTGGTCACCAAATGCTGAACTGCCCACATTAAGTATGAGTTAGACACAAACAGAGCAAAAGGCAGGAATCACATTTCTTCCCTGGTACTGTCCCTGTACGCAAATGTATCTGAAATGACACGTGACATTCTTTTTGTGTCTCTTTAGATGACTCAGGCAGAAAGGGAGGGCCCACATGCCCACAGAGAAGGTAATTTGAGAAAAGGAACGAGACAAGGCTCACCTTATTACCGCCCAAGTTTTTGAAGGTCCGGTAGATATTCAGCAGGGTAATGTGATCACCTTCGCTGGAGATGAACTTCTTCCGGACACTCTGCACCTCATCCCGCCGGGAGGGAGGGTTGTGGAGAACACTGTCCACAGACAGCAGGGAGACAATAGTCAGTATCTCCTCTGTACAGTGGAATTTGGGGGACAGGAGGATGGTCTGCAAATCAAAATTAAAAACTATATTAGTGAAAATTCTTCCTAGCTTCTGAAGACAGTACTTCTGTATATTGCTTGCATAGGTTCCCTGCTAAAGTGTTAAAGGGAAGGTGTCTCTAAAACCATGACTACAAAAATAACGACTGCCTTCCCCACAGGATTCCAATTCCTTGTGGGCAGAGCTCGTGACTTGTATACGAGTTCCTACCCCACACAGAAAAGAAATCAGTGTAAGACACAAAGTAGAAGTGGGTAATTACTGAGGAAAAAAGTGGAGATTAATCTAGAAGCACTGGATTGAAAAGTCTACTTTGGGATGGCTAACCTGTAATGTACAGAAAGGGGACTGAAGAGAGGGTATCATTTACTTTGGCAAATTTGGGTTCTAAAGGAAATGCCGCCATCTTTCTTCCGATCGGAGTCAGGGTAAGCTGGTCATCCCTGTGTTCAAGAGCACCTAACAGGTCCAGTTGGGCAATGGCCGCCTGAATGTGATCTAAAGAAAAGGAGACATAATAAGGAGCCAAAATTCCAAAAAAGAAGCTGCAGCTAGCCTCTGGTAACTCTACAACTGACCGAACCGCAGCAAAGAGCACAACCACCACTGGCCCTGGACACACTCTCAGCTCTTCATGACATCGCTGTCTTCAGTTCACTTTCCTTTTTAGAGGATGGTCTGTAATCTGGCAATATGTATAAGAATTTTAAACCCAGCAATGTTATATTTAAGGATTTCACCCACAAAGAAAAAAATTAAAAATTTAAAAAAGAAATAAAAAGAAATCTTCCTACAGAGAGGCTCATACAATGTACAGGGACCTGTATTCCCAGAGGCTCACACACAAAACAATAGATACATCGGGGCCCCTGGTGAGAAGGTCACTATTTACTAATCACTCTTTTATACTTTTTGAATTCTGAACCATGTAAATGCATTACCTATTAAAGAACAAAAAAGCACTCCTAAAACATAATAAATAGATACACTGGGAAGAAATGATCTGTAAAATATGATATATCAGGTGCAAAAAACAATGCACAGGTGTCTCAGTCAATAGGAGAATGGCTAAGAGCATTTTGCTTAATTCATAGAATGGAATAGCATTGGGTGGTGAAAACGCATCAACACAAATAAACCTTCCAAAGCATAATGAATGAAAAGGGAAGGTTACGGAAGAATTGACACAGAAACACGTAGATGAAACCAACACATTGTTTAGGGATACACACCCCTAGAATAAATCATTATAGGAAAGCAAGGGAAGGACAAACAATGTGGGAGAGAGTGGGAAGGAAGTGAGTGTGACAGGGTAGGTCCCGGGGCTTCCGGTTGGGGGCACGCAGGGCTGGTCTTACCTCCTCCTACCTTCTACATATAAGCTCTTCCTTTGTGTGTAGGAATTTAGCAATGGGAAAAAAAAATCACAATTTTTTTCTTTCCTTTCTTTTTTTATTGTATCTACGTGAGATAATGGATGCTAACTACACTTATAAGTGGTACTCATTTCATAATTTGTGTAAGGCAAATTATTATGCTGTTCACCTTAAACTTACACAGTGATGTATGTCAATTACATCTCAATTAAACTGGAAAAAATGTATAGAATAGTGCACAATACACATTACTATTTGTGTTGTAAAAGAGACTACATAGGCCTGACCTATGGTGGCGCAGTGGATAAAGCGTCGACCTGGAAATGCTGAGGTCGCTGGTTCGAAACCCTGGGCTTGCCTGGTCAAGGCACATATGGGAGTTGATGTTTCCAGCTCCTCCCCCCTGTCTCTCTCTCCTCTCTCTCTCCCTTTCTCTCTCCTCTCTAAAATGAATAAAATAAAATAAAAAATTAAAAAAAAAAAAGAGACTATATATACTTGCATATACATCGATTTTCTCTAGAAGACTAGAAAATGGTCGCAGTGGTTGCATTAGGGACGGGACACTAAGAACAGGTGAAACCCTTGCATACTCATCAATTTTTCTTTAAAAAAAAGCATTTCTTCACTAATAAAGAGAGGCAAAAAGGGAAGGAAAATCATGTACTGAAGACATGTCAAGTGCTAAAGCTACCATCACTAGGAAAATCCCCATTTCACTTCTTCCTCAATGGAGAGATCAGTGAAGGGCAGGAACTGGTTAAATGCAAAGAAACTTAATCTTTTTGGTCCTGTTGCTGGCAGTAGTACAATTTCATTAGGTTTCTGCATAACCCATGGACCCGACTACTTCCAACCCATGGACCCCTCGACTGGTTCCCGTGGTCAAGAAACCAACTGTGAGTCCCTATATGGAGCCACTGCCTCTGCACTGGGACGGTGCTAATGGCACTGAAGCTATCCTCTCATGATTCTGAGACACTTCTCTGAGAGCTAATGCTATTCTCCACCAGAATAAACAAAAGGAGACCTCCAAAATACCTTTTTTTTTTAGTCCATTTGCTGTTTGTTGACTTGTACACCTTCCACTCTAATGAAGATTGCACTTACCTGGAGATGGTTTGGACATGAAGTCAAAGGTGAGCACGCTAGGGACTCTCATTGCTAGCAGCTGCAGCATCACGCTTGCGAGGTTACATCTACGAAGAGTGAGAGATGTGCGCTGCTTACTCTCCCCGATCCTCCAGCCAGGGAGTCAGAACCATCCACTGACGGGTGTCAGTGAGAACTGCAGCTCTCGGGAGACCTGAGCAAGCAGGGAAGGCACCTTGGGCCCACCTTTGGATCTCTGGCACAGTCATCTTCTCAAACTTCTCAAACTCATCCTCTGTGTAGAGCCGGTAACAGATGCCACTGTCCTCTCTGCCAGCACGTCCTGTGCGTTGCCAGGCCTGGGTCTTTGACACCCGCTGCACAGCTAATACTTCTAGGCCACTGTCTGGAGAGAAAATGGCCCACATTAGCACTCTGCTCATCACATAAACAAACTGTTTCTATAGCGTAGACAAAAAGCATTCCTTAGAACACCTGTGATCCTTTCCGCAATACATGAGTCTAGCAAAACTCAAGGCTCAATCAGAAAGCACAAAGGCAGACGGTTCTGCAGTGAAGCGAGGCCTTGTAGTAGATACTGAGTGAAATCTATTAAAACATCAGGAAAATTTCACGTTTGTAGCAGGGCACCAGAATAAATTTCAGGGATCTGGCTTCGATCATAGGGTGACAACCACCACACTTGGCCAAGGTCTTGGGACTTTCAGGGATAAAACAAGGACAGCTGCTGGCAAGTTGGGATGGTTGTCATCCTAGCAAACATTAACTTAGAAATGAAAAGCCTCCAGTCCCTGTACACTGTATCCTGCCTCCCACCTCTATTATGAAAGAGAGACAATGTGCTGTTGTTACTCCCAGGAGCAAATAAGACAGACTTTCTTTTCTTAAAATTACTTATTTATTTTTGAGAGACAGGAAGGGAAGGAGGAGAAGGGGAGGAGGGAGAGAGAGAGAGAGAGAGAGCACATGTGAGTGCATGACAGGAACATCAATCTGTTCCTGTACGTGTCCGGATGAGGGATCAAACCAGCAACCTTTCTACTCCAGGACGACGCTCTAACCAGCTGAGCTACCTGGCCAGGGCAGAGACGGATTTCCCTGATAAAGTGTACTCTTTGCCAGGCACTGGAGAACTCAGCCCTTTCACACGTAACCTCTAAGAGATACACAAGTGAAAGTCAGCAGCTTAACAGTGCATTTCAGTTAAACATTTGAGAGTGCGAATTTCAGCTGCCTCAAAGCCTCTTTTAGAATAAAGCAAGGTACAACACACACATGAAAAATGACTAAAGCGGTCTTCGATGTTGACATCAAAAAAAAAAAAAATGACTAAAGCAAGCTTCCCCTGGAACATTCTCAGGAAATGGCTAGTGCCTCCTCCAGCCTAGGGAATCCTGGGAAACCTGGAGCTCCACCCAGCTGTGCTCAAATATTCTTGTTTTTTATTTTATTTTTAGAGATAATCTTTTTTCTTCTTAGCCTGACCTGGCTGTGGCACAGTAAACAGAGCATTGGACTGGGACGCAGAGGACTCAGGTTCGAAATCCTGAGGTCGAGGTCGCCGTCTTGAGCGTGGGCTCACCGCCTTGTGCATGGGATTGCTGGTGTGAGCCCAAAGGTCACTGGCTTGAGCAAGGGGTCACGTGTTCTGCTGTAGCCCCCTGGTCAAGGCACTTATGAGAAGGCAATCAGTGAACAACTAAAGTGTAACAAAAAAGAACTGATGTGTCTCATCTTTCTCCCTTCCTGTCTGTTCCTCTCTCTGACTCTCTGTCTCTGTCAAAAAAAAAAGATAATTTTTTTAAAAATTTGATTTAAATTTTTTTAGAGAAAGAGAGAGAGAGAAAGAGGGGGGAGAAGTGAGAAGCATAAACTCATAGTAGTTGCTTCCCGTATGTGCCTTGACTGGGCAAGCCCAGGGTTTTGAACCAGAGACTTCAGCATTCCAGGCCGATGCTTTATCCACTGCGCCACCACAGGCAAATTTTTTTTTCTTTTAATTTACTGATATTAGAGAAAGACAGAAATATTGACCTGTTCCTGTATGTGCCCAAAACAGGGATTGAACCCACAACCTCTGCCTATCAGGAGAACACACTAACCAATTGAGCTATCCCACCAGGGCAAATACTACTTCTGATGAGAACCTCTGATGTGGGATCAGGCTGTCTCTGGCCCTAGTGCCATCATTCTCACCCAACTTCTGACAGGGCTTCAGACCCTCTGCCAGGTTCCTGAGCCTCTCTGTTCCCACGGCTGTGAGAGCTCGCCTTCTCTTCCTGCCCCCTCAGCCTCACGCACCTGCTGCAGGTCTCCCTTCCGGACCTGCTGCTGGGCTGTCGCACTTTTGGGGCTCGCAACCCAAATCTGTTAGTTACAAACATGAAATGCTCATTTGGGAGAAACTAGGGCTCCAGGAAACTCAATGATTGCTCACTATACATAAAAGAGACATTCAGGAGCTACAAATTCTCACCAGGGTTATACTTCTTTGCTTTAACCATGCCCGTGTCAACTACATATTTTACTCCTGTAATGGTTATGGAGGTTTCGGCGATGTTGGTTGAAATGATCACTTTGCGACAGCCCTAAAAGGAGGAAGAAAACCAAAAAGCCATATGACACATATATGATTCAGAAGTTTTAAAACATATTTCTCACCACTAATTTCCATAATTCACTCATAATCAAGAAAGATGACTCTTATTAATGACAGTTATTTGTATTGATGGTGGGTCATTAAACTGAGTGGGAGAGAGGGGATGTTCCAGTCTTAAGAGCTTATTTTGAGGTGATGAGATGCAGCGGAACAGGCACAAGATCCAGAAGCAGGTAGATATGGGTTGGAGCCGAGTGCTGCCAGTTACTTACTGTGTGCCCCTTGAGCAACTATTACTTGACCTCTCTGGGCCTCAGTGTTTACAAAATGGGATTATAACATACCTTGCTAGGTCTCGAGAGGATGAGGCAGTATATGCAAAATGTCAGCACAATGCCTGACACAGCATGGGCACCCTATAAATGCTATTATGGACAAATGCGGCTTGTTATATTGGACCTTAGAAGAGTCACTCATTTACCTTTCAGCTTTTGCCTTTGCACTCTCCCTGACCCCGACAACTGTTTCCCTGTTCTTACCATGACAGAGTTACATCCATAGCTACGCCTGTATTCCCACAGCCTTTCACCTATAGTATCTGCTGCCTGAGCATCCCATCCCATATACTTTCTCTGGAGTCTGCAGACAGGCATACCTACAGGCCCCACTGGTGGTTCATCAGCATAACCAGGAATGGGACTAGACGGATAGAAGGGGGTGTACTCACCTTTGAGGCACCATGGAAGACACGGAGCTGCTGGGCGTAGGGCAGGGAGGCATACAGAGGAAGGACCAGCATGGAGGGACAGCCATCTGGGAGGTGCTTTGCAATGTCTCGGCAGGTCTTGCTCATGGCTTCAATTTCTTCCTGACCAGTGAGGAACACCAGGATGTCCTGGGAAGAAGGGGCTTCCTATAAAAAATTTAAATAGGAATTTCTAGGCGTTAACAGAAGCACCTCACCTTGCAAACAGAAGAACATCCAAGTGTTAATGACATACTCATTCATCTGATCTTTCTTTGAAGTCTGGTCAGATATATCTGTAAAGTAATTAATGACAAATAATTGAAAAAAATGTTAGCCTGACTAGGTGGTGGCACAGTGGATAAAGCATCAGACTGGGACGCGGAGGACCCAGGTTTGAAACCCCGAGGTCGCCAGCTTGAGCGCGGTCTCATCTGGTTTGAGCAAGGCTCACCAGCCTGAGCCCAAGGTCGCTGGCTTGAGCGCGGTGTCACATGGTCCGCTATAGCCCCCCGGTCAAGGCACATATGAGAAAGCAATCAATGAACAACTAAAGTACCATAACAAAGAACTGATGCTTCGCCTGACCTGTGGTGGCGCAGTGGATAAAGCGTCGACCTGGAAATGCTGAGGTCGCCAGTTCGAAACTCTGGGCTTGCCTGGTCAAGGCACATATGGGAGTTGATGCTTCCAGCTCCTCCCCCCTGTCTCTCTCCTCTTTCTCTGTCTCTCTCTCCCCCTCTCTCTCCTCTCTAAAATGAATAAAAAAAAAAAAAAAAAAAAAAGAACTGATGCTTCTCATCTCTCTCCCTTCCTGTCTGTCCTTATCTCTGTCTCTGTCACACACACAAAAAAATTAAATAATATGTGAGCATATGTACATATGTAAATATGTACACATATATTTATGTGTGTGTACATGTTTTAGTTCAGTATTAAGAGGACAAATGTTCAGAGGTATACACAGACAAGAGAAAATCAGTCAAAACATCACCAATGGGAAGACTTATCAAAGCCACCATGTAACCAAAATGCAACAAAGTCATCATACCTCAAGTTGGCTTTTGGAAGTTAAACTTTGGAGAAGAAGGTAGACTGATCTTCTTCTCCAAACACTATGAAGATGACAGTAAATGTATAAGCCCAGAAAGACAGAGACAGTGAGAAAAGAGAATGGATTAGAAGTTTCGATCCAGCCCTGGAAGGTTGGCTCAGTCGTAGAGCACAGGCCCAGTGTATGGATGTCCCGGTTTCAATTCCTTGTCAGGGCACACAGGAGAAGCAACCGTCTGCTTCTCCACCCCTCCCCCTATCCCTTCTCCCTCTTCCTCTCTTCCCCTCCTGTAGTAATGGCTCGATTCATTCAAGCACACTGGCCTGGGCACTGAGGATGGCTCCGTGGAGCCTCTGCTTCAGGCAGTAAAAATAGCTCACTTGTGAGCATCAGCCCCAGATGGAGGTGGCTAGGTAGATCCCAGGTAGGGTGCATGCAGGAATCTGTCTCTCTTTCTCTCCCCTTCTCTCACTTAAAGAAGGAAAATAAAAAAAAAGTTTCAACCCATTTTTGAAAGATAGAAAAGATGGGGGGGGGCAGTGAATGACTTGGATGGGCGGAGGAAATTCCAGTCCAGATGCTTACTAAAAGGAATAAGTGACAAGAGATGTCCCAAATTTTCCTGGAGAAGCCAGAAAGGCTCAGAACTTGAGTGCACTGCAGAGGCGGGTTGTAGGAGGGTGAAAACCCAGGGACTGGCTCAAAGTCTGAGTCCAGTGTGGTTAAACTCCCCTAGTCCCCTCCTCTACCCAATACAGTCAGGAGGCTGGGAAGACACAGGATGCTATAATGAGATTCAACATAGGAAGATGACAAAGGAAAGAGCCAGGACGACAGCTACAAGAGGCCCAGGACAGTAACCTATACTGAGCAGAGAAGGAGCATAAAAAACTCTGGGCCCTGGCCGGTTAGCTCAGCGGTAGAGCGTCGGCCTGGCGTGCGGGGGACCCGGGTTAGATTCCCGGCCAGGGCACATAGGAGAAGCGCCCATTTGCTTCTCCATCCCCCCCTCCTTCCTCTCTGTCTCTCTCTTCCCCTCCCGCAGCCATTGGAGCAAAGATGGCCCGAGCGCTGGGGATGGCTCCTTTGCCTCTGCCCCAGGCACTAGAGTGGCTCTGGTAGTGGCAGAGCGACGCCCCGGAGGGGCAGAGCATCACCCCCTGGTGGGCAGAGTGTCGCCCCTGGTGGGCGTGCCGGGTGGATCCCGGTCGGGCGCATGCGGGAGTTTGTCTGACTGTCTCTCCCCGTTTCCAGCTTCAGAAAAATACAAAAAAAAAAAAAAGAACTCTGGGAAAAGTGGAATACGTTTGAACTCATAACAAATACTCACAATTGGCATATAACAGACTGGACCACTTGGGAAAAATTAGCCATACATAATAGAAAACTAATACAACGATGTTGTACGAGGAACAAGGCACTGAAATGGTGCACTACTAGCAATGCAGGGACATAATATTGTAAATACTGATACTTGTGCTGAGACCTGAAGATGGCAGCGGAGTAGACAGATGCATGGACACCCAGTTCTCACCACCAAACTGGAATACAAATCAATTTAGGAAAAATCAGCGAGAAAAACCAACTCTGGACTACAAGAACAGCTCTCAAAAACCAAGGAGCAAAGAAGAAGCCATAACAAACCTGGTAGAGAGTGCCTGAATCTCCCCTGCTTACAGGAACGGGGAGGGGGAGGGGGAGGCTGAGAGCCCAGAGGGGATCTCACTCCAGGGAAAAGAGCAGAAAATACTGCTCACAGCCACTTGCCTGGCAACCAGGGAGCGAAGGTGTGTTGAAAGGACTGGCTTATCTTCCAAGCGGAAAGGGGAAAGAGAGGGACAGACAGTGAGGGGTAAAGGAATGCAGGAGAGGACCTAAAAAACTGACTCATCCATGCTAGAGGCAGCCATAGATGGGGTAGGGACTGATCCTTCCACAAAACAAAGCTAAAATGCTTCTGGTCACAGATCTCCAAACATCTCTCCAGTTCCAATGAGCGCAACAAGACACAGCTGAAAACAAGAAGTGGGGAGGAGGGGCAGTAACTCCAGGTCTCCATGGAGATCTGAGATACACCTCCCCCTACTGAAGCTGAGAAAACACTCTGCCCCCCAGAGAGATTAATTGGTAGAAGAGGCCTTCAGAGTGCATGTTACACCCATGCATTCCTGGATACAGTTTCAATGAAGCCCCCTGCTGAGATCAGTAAACAAGACTATCACCTGTTAAGAAAACAAACAAATCAAGACTTCAAAGCAGCCCAAATCCAAAAGTGGATTACAAATAATAGCTGATGTCAACCCAAGAAGACCTAGAAATAACACAATTGAAAACTGGAGGCAGACAACACCAAGCCTAGACTCAACCAGCTCTACAAACAAAACACCCAAACAGAGATAGTGAGAAAACAAAGTACAATCCAAATGAAACCACAAGAGAAACCTTCAGGAGATGAACTGAGTGATATGGAAATAATCAAACTTCCAGATGCCGAGTTCAAAATAATGATTGTAAGGATGCTTAGGAATCTTAGAACAACAATGGATGGTCATTACAAACACCTAAATAAAGAAATAGCAAGTATAGGCCCTGACCGGTTGGCTCAGTGGTAGAGCGTCGGCCTGGCGTGCAGAAGTCCCGGGTTCGATTCCCGGCCAGGGCACATAGGAGAAGCACCCATCTGCTTCTCCACCCCTCCCTCTCTCCTTCCTCTCTGTCTCTCTCTTCCCCTCCCGCAGCCGAGGCTCCATTGGAGCAAAGATGGCCCGGGCGCTGGGGATGGCTCCTTGGCCTTTGCCCCAGGCACTAGAGTGGCTCTGGTTGCAACAGAGTGACGCCCTGGAGGGGTGGAACATCGCCCCCTGGTGGGCAGAGCGTCGCCCCCTGGTGGGCATGCCAGGTGGACCCCGGTCGGGCGCATGCGGGTGTCTGTCTGACTGTCTCTCCCCGTTTCCAGATTCAGAAAAATACAAAAAAAAAAAAAAAATAGCAAGTATAAAAAAGGATATTGAAATATTAAAAAAGAATCAGTCGGAGATGACAAATATAATATCAGAAATGAAGACCACAATGGAAGGAATTAAAAACAGGATGGATAGAGCTGATGATCGAATCAGCGAGTTGGAGGACAACTTGAATGAAGGCAAGAAAGCAGAGAAGAAAAAAGAAAAGAGACTCAAAAAGTCTGAGGAAACTATAGAGAACTCTGTGACAACATGAAGAGAAATAACATCCGCATCATAGGGTTTCCTGAAGAAGAAGAGAAAGAACAAGGGATAGAGATTTTATTCAATCATATCATAGCTGAAAACTTCCCTAAATTAATGCAGGAGAAACTCTTACAACTTCAAGAAGCACAGAGAACTCCATGAAAGAAAAAACCAAAGAAACCTACACCAAGGCATATCATAATTAAAACACCAAAGCTAAGTGACAAAGAGAAAATATTAAAAGCTACAAGAGAAAAAAAAGCTATCACCTACAAAGGAACCCCATAAGGATGACATCCGACTTCTCAACAGAAACACTTGAGGCCAGAAGGGAATGGCAAGAAATATTCAAAGTAATGCAGAACAAGAACCTACAACCAAGATTACTTTATCCAGCAAGGCTGTCATTTAAAATCAAAGGAGAAATACAAAGCTTTCCAGACAAAAAACAACTCAAGGAATTCATTACAACCAAACCAATGCTGCAGGAAATGTTAAGGGGCCTGTTATAAACAAATCAAAGTGGGAAAAGAATATGGCAAAAAAGGAATACAGCTTTAAAGAATAAAATGGCAATAAAACAACTACATATCAATAATAACCTTAAATGTAAATTGATTAAATGATCCAATCAAAGACACAGGGTAGCTGCATGGATAAGAAAACAGGACCCATACATATGCTGTCTACAAGAGACACACCTTAAAACAAAAGATGCACACAGATTGAAGGTAAAAGGATGGAAAAAAACATTTCATGCAAATGGAAATGAAAAAAAAGCTGGGGAAGCAATACTTATATCAGACAAAATGGAATTTAAAACAAAGGATATAGTAAAAGATAAAGAAGGCCACTACATAATGATAAAGGGAGTAATCCAACAGGAAGATATAACTATTATAAATATCTATACACCTAATATAAGAGCACCTAAATATATAAAGCAGACTTTGCTGGATATAAAGGGCGAGATTAACAGCAATACTATAATAGTAGGGGATTTCAATACCCCACTAACATCACTAGATAGATCCTCAAGAAAGAAAATTAACAAAGAAAACAGCAGATTTAAAGGACACACTAGATCAACTTGATTTAATAGATATCTTCAGAACCTTTCGCCCTAAAACAGCAGACTATATATATATATTTTTTTAGAAACTATTTTTTTTAAGATTTTATTTATTCATTATAGAGAGGAGAGAGGAGAGAGAGAGAGAGAGAGAGAGAGAGAAGGGGGGAGGAGCAGGAAGCATCAACTCCCATATGTGCCTTGACCAGGCAAGCCCAGGGTTTTGAACCGGCAACCTCAGCGTTTCCAGGTTCACATAAACAAAAAGAAGGAGAAAAACCACATGATAATTTCAATAGATACAGAAAAAGCATTTGATAAAATCTTTTTATGATCATGATCAAAACTCTCAGCAAAGTGGGAATACAGGGAACATGCCTCAACATGATAAAAGCCATCTATGACAAACCCACAGCCAACATCATACTCAATGGGCAAAAATTAAAAGCAATCCCCTTAAGATCAGGAACAAGGCAGGGGTGCCCCCTTTCACCACTCTTATTCAACATAGTCCTGAAATTCCTAGCCACAGCAATCAGACAAGAAGAAGAGATAAAAAGCATTCAAATTAGAAAAGAAGTAAAACTATCATTATTTGCAGATGATATGATATTATATATAGAAAACTCTGAAGTCTCAGTCAAAAAACTACTGGATCTGATAAATGAATTCAGCAAGGTGGCAGAATATAAAATTAATACTCAGAAATCAGAGGCATTTTGATACACCAACAATGAACAGTCAGAAAGAGAAATTAAGGAAACAATCCCCTTCACTATTGCAACCAAAAAAATAAAGTACCTAGGAGTAAATTTAACCAAGGAGACTAAAGACTTTTACTCGGAAAATTATAAAACATTGATAAAAGAAATCAAGGAAGATACAAACAAGTGGAAGCATATACTGTACTCATGGTTAGGAAGAACAAACATCATTAAAATGTCTATATTACCCAAAGCAATCTATAAATTCAATGCAATACCAATTAAAATACCAATGACATACTTCAAAGATATAGATCACATATTCCAAAACTTTATATGGAACCAAAAAAGAACACGAATAGCCTCAGCAATCTTAAAAAAGAAAAATAAAGGGGGAGATATCACACTTCCTGATATCAAGTTATACTACAAGGCCATTGTATTCAAAACAGCCTGGTACTGGCATAAGAACAGGCACAGAGATCAATGGAATAGAACAGAGAACCCAGAAATAAACCCACAGCTCTATGGACAACTGATATTTGACAAAGGAGGTAAGGGCATACAATGGAGTAAAGATAGCCTCTTTAACAAATGGTGTTGGGAAAATTGGACAGCTACTTGCAAAAAAAATGAAACTAGACCACCAGCTTACACCATTCACAAAAATAAACTCAAAATGGATAAAAGACTTAAATGTAAGCCGTGAAACCATAAGCATCTTAGAAGAAATCATAGGCAGTAAGCTCTCCAACATCTCTTGGAGCAATATATTTGCTGATTTATCTCCACGGGTAAGTGAAATAAAAGACAGGATAAACAAATGGGACTATATCAAACTAAAAAGCTTTTGCACAGCTAAAGACAATAAGAACAGAATAAAAAGACAAACCACACAATGGAAGAACATATTTGACAATAAGTCTGATAAGGGGTTAATAACCAAAATTTATAAAGAACTTGTAAATCTTAACACCAGGAAGACAAACAATCCAGTCAAAAAATGGGAAAAAGAAATGAATCCACACTTCTCCAAAGAGGACATACAGATGGCCAATAGGCATATGAAAAAATGCTCAACATCAATAATCATTACAGAAATGCAAATTAAAACCACAATGACGGCCTAGTGTGCGGAGGACCCGGGTTCGATTCCCGGCCAGGGCACACAGGAGAAGCGCCCATTTGCTTCTCCACCCCTCCGCCGCACTTTCCTCTCTGTCTCTCTCTTCCCCTCCTGCAGCCAAGGCTCCATTGGAGCAGAGATGGCCCGGGCGCTGGGGATGGCTCTGTGGCCTCTGCCCCAGGCGCTAGAGTGGCTCTGGTCGCAACATGGCGACGCCCAGGATGGGCAGAGCATCGCCCCCTGGTGGGCAGGGGCGTGCCGGGCGGATTCCGGTCAGGTGCATGCAGGAGTCTGTCTGACTGTCTCTCCCTGTTTCCAGCTTCAGAAAAAAAAAAAAAAAAAAAAAAAAAACCACAATGAGATATCACCTCACACCAGTCAGAATGGGGCTCATTAACAAAACAACACAGAATAAGTGCTGGCGAGGATGTGGAGAAAAGGGAACCCTACTGCACTGCTGGTGGGAATGCAGACCTGTGCAGCCACTGTGGAAAACAGTATGGAGATTCCTCAAAAAATTGAAAATCGAACTGCCTTTTGACCCAGCTATCCCACTTTTAAGAATATACCCCAAGAACAGCATAGAACTACTCCAAAAGTTGAAATGCACCCACATGTTTGTGGTAGCATTGTTCACAATAGCAAAGATCTGGAAACAGCCCAAGTGTCCGTCAGAGGACGAGTGGATTAAAAAGCTTTGGTACATATATACTATGGAATACTACTCAGCCATAAGAAATGATGACATTGGATCATTTACAATAACATGGATGGACCTTGATAACATTATACTGAGTGAAATAAGTAAATCAGAAAAAACTAAGAACTATATGAATCTATACATAGATGGGACATAAAAATGAGACTCAGAGACATGGACAAGAATGTGATGGTAGCCTGACCTGTGGTGGCGCAGTGGATAAAGCGTCGACCTGGAAATGCTGAGGTTGCCGGTTCGAAACCCTGGGCTTGCCTGGTCAAGGCACATATGGGAGTTGATGCTTCCAGCTCCTCCCCACCTTCTCTCTCTGTCTCTCTCTCCTCTCTCTCTCCCTCTCTGTCTCTCTCTCTCCCTTTCTCTCTCCTCTCTAAAATGAATAAAATTAAAAAAAAAAATTTAAAAAAAAAAAAAAAAAAGAATGTGATGGTAACAGGGGGTGGGGGTGGGGGTGGGGGATGGGGGGTGGCGGGAGGAAGGAGAGAGGGTGTGGGGGAGGGGAGGGGCACAAAGAAAACCAGATAGAAGGTGACGGAAGACAATTGGACTTTGGGTGAGGGGTATACAGCATAATCAAATGTCAAAATAATCTGGAGATGTTTTCTCTCAACATATGTACCCTGATTTATCAATGTTACTGCATTAAATTAAAAAAAAATAGTGATACTTGCTTTAAAAAACATTGTGATATAACTATGCTGAGAGGATAAAGAAAAGAAGCAAAGCCTGACCTGTGGTGGCGCAGTGGATCAAGCATCAACCTGGAACACTGAGGTTCCTGGTTCAGAGCCCTGGGCTTGCCTGGTCAAGGCACATATGAGAGTTGATGCTTCTTGCTTCCCCCTTCTCTCTCTCTCCCTCTCTCTCTCTCTCCATCTCTCTCTTCTCTAAAATGAATAAATAAATAAATAATTTTAAAAAGAGAAAAGAAAAGAAGCAAGAGGTGGAGGAGGAGTATTTCTAAATCCTCATCTACCATGGTAAGAAATTAACATATAACGCCTAATATCAGTAAGTTAACAAATAGCAATACAGGAAGGTTATTTAGAAATATGAAAACAATATCCAGGCGGAACAGCTAAGAAATTGACAGTGGTCAAGAGCAGGGTCTGGGATGGAGAACTAAAAGTAACTGCTGGTTTTTTATGAGCCTTTCAGAATTAATTATTTAACTCTTTAAACTTCAAACTGTATATGCATAACTTAGATTAAAAAAAAAATTAAGGCCCTGGCCGGTTGGCTCAGCGGTAGAGCGTCGGCCTGGCATGCGGAGGACCCGGGTTTGATTCCTGGCCAGGGCACATAGGAGAAGCGCCCATTTGCTTCTCCATCCTCCTCCCTTCCTTCCTCTCTGTCTCTCTCTTCCCCTCCCGCAGCCAAGGCTCCATTGGAGCAAAGGCCCGGGCCTGGGGAGGGCTCCTTGGCCTCTGCCCCAGGTGCTAGAGTGGGCGGCAGAGCATTGCCCCCTGGTGGGCGTGCCGGGTGGACCCTGGACGGGTGCATGCAGGAGTCTGTCTGACTGTCTCTCCCCATTTCTAGCTTCAGAAAAATACAAAAAAAAAAAAATAATAATAATAATTTTAAAAGCATCTGCCCATAGATTTTTTTCAGAAAGCTAATGGGAAGGTAAAAACAGTCAACTTTTTACAAATTAAACAAAAATGAGGTGATTTATTCATTTGAATTTTAAGTAAATGTTTAATAAAATGAGAAGAGGTTTTAAAACGTTTCTCTAATAATTTTATTTTGTATAAAGATAACTCTAAATTGGAATCCATTTCTGGGTCAATATCAATGTTTAAAATATGAGGTAGGAAATACAAGACATCACATGTATATAGTAAAGGAGGCAGGGTTTCATAAGGCTCAAGTCAGTGTCCTCAGTAGCAACTCAGAATGTGCTTCTTACTGGGGGTTAGGTTAAAAAAATGTTTGTGAGCCACCATCCTAATCTATGTAAGTTTTCTGGCTCAGCTGACGTAAGATGCAGGTTGGAGTTAAATTATTTTTAGAGAAAGTAAGAAATACCAAAAAAAAGAAAAAAGGATAAAACCTGGACGTGGTAAACCAATACCCGACTTATTGTAACGACACAGCTCGCCAAGTTGTTTCACTCACTAGCTTTTCTTTGCAAGGCTGAATACTCTATCAAATGTCAGGTAAAACAGACCTTTTCATGAAGTGGCACCCCATCCCATACCTGGTGAATCTGGAAGACTGTGACAAGTGCAGCGTGCAGGTAATCTTGCTGAGGTTGTTTGGTGTAAAAAATCTGGATTGGATGCTGCCGACCCTCCAGGTAGAGGACGGGGGCTCCATTGAAATACTGAGAGAAGAGGTCCACATCCATGGTAGCCGACATCACAATCACCTACGTGTGAGATGGAATAGGAAGATGGGAAACGGACATTGCAACAGCTTTTTTCTGTCCCTCCCGAGCTCTAACAGCAGCTGATGAAGCCGATGAAGCCTGAGCCTCTCCCACAATGGTGGTTAACTTTCTCCACAATTCTGAAGCAGAACAACACCCCGAGAAAACACGCGGGCCCTTTTCCTTAAGCATGCTGCACCTACTTTGAGAGGCAATTTCCCCAGCTCCTTTCGCCTCTTCTGTGCAGCTTTCACCACTCCAAAGAGCACATCTGTGTGGATGGTCCGTTCATGGGCTTCATCCAAAATGACACAGCTGTACTTCCGAAGCAAGGAGTCTGAAATTGCTTCACGCAGAAGCATGCCATCTGTCAGGAACTTGATCCTGGTGTCTTCTGAGGTGACATCATCGAAGCGCACTGTATAGCCAACCTGTGCAGAGAAATTACTTACTGATCAAACGCGTGTTGAAACACCCACTATGTAACCAACACTATGCCAGGCACTTGCCCTGCGCTACAGCAGCAGTCTAGTGGCTGACACAAGGGACATATACCTGTAACTGTAATTACAATAAGCACGACCACAAATTTAAAATTAGCCTTCTACCAGCTACTTAATAGTTTCAAGTGCAGCTATGTACAGATATGAAAGAATATCCAAGATGTTTTTTGTTTTGTTTTGTTTTGTATTTTTTGTATTTTTCTGAAGCTGGAAACCGGGAAAGACAGTCAGACAGACTCCCGCATGTGCCCGACCGGGATCCACCCAGCACGCCCACCAGGGGGCGATGCTCTGCCCACCAGGGGGCGATGCTCTGCCCCTCTGGGGGGTCGCTCTGCCGCGACCAGAGCCACTCTAGCGCCTGGGGCAGAGGCCAAGGAGCCATCCCCAGCGCCCGGGCCATCTTTGCTCCAATGGAGCCTTGGCTGCGGGAGGGGAAGAGAGAGACAGAGAGGAAGGAGGGGGTGGGGGGTGGAGAAGCAAATGGGCGCTTCTCCTATGTGCCCTGGCCAGGAATTGAACCCGGGTCCCCCGCACGCCAGGCCAACACTCTACCGCTGAGCCAACCGGCCTGGGCCAGAATATCCAAGATGTTTTTAAGTGAAATGCATAAACACACACACACAATTAATTTGACTTATATACAGTTCTGGGATTCATTCTCAATACCCACATATATGCTAGAAAAATGCTTACAATTTTTCTAGAAAGATATATATACTGCTCACAAAAATTAGAGGATATTTCAAAATAAATATGAAGTGATAAAATATCCCCTAATTTTTGTGAGCAGAGGATATTTCCAAATGAATATGAAGTGATAAAACATCCCCTAATTTTTGTGAGCAGTATAGATAAGGGATTTGACAGAGGTTCCTGAAGCCTTAAAATTGCTCAAGGAAAACAACTAATTTATTTTTTATTTTTTTTATTTTTTTGTATTTTTCCGAAGCTGGAAACGGGGAGAAACAGTCAGACAGACTCCCGCATGCGCCCGACCGGGATCCACCTGGCACGCCCACCAGGAGCAATGCTCTGCCCACCAGGGGGCGACACTCTGCCCCTCCGGGGCGTCGCCCTGCTGCGACCAGAGCCACTCTAGCGCCTGCGGCAGAGGTCAAGGAGCCATCCCCAGCGCCTGGGCCATCTTTGCTCCAATGGAGCCTTGGCTGCGGGGAGGGAAAGAGAGAGACAGAGAGGAGGGGGGGGGAGAGAAGCAAATGGGCGCCTCTCCTATGTGCCCTGGCCGGGAATCGAACCCGGGTCCCCCGCACGCCAGGCCGACGCTCTACCGCTGAGCCAACTGGCCAGGGCCAGAAAACAACTAATTTATCCAACTTGCCAACAGATTTTGAAAGCAAAGCAAATGGAAATGATAGCCTGTCAGATCTTGTGATATCTTTTATTTATTTATTAATTTTTTAGGGTAAGAGAGAGACGGGAACATCAATCTGCTCCTGTATGTGCCTTGAGTGGGGATCAAACCAGCAACCTCTGCCCTTTGGGACGATGCTCTACCAACTGAGCTATCTGGCCAGGGCAGACCCTCTTATCTCTTAAAGAGACAGGTCTAAACAATTGTGGCAAGAAAAAAAGCACACTATGTATAAGAAGTCTCGTTCAGAAAAATAAAAAGCAGGAGAGGGAGAGATGTTTGTAATGAAGGAAATTAGGTACCAGCTTCCCAAGTTCAGTTCTCTTCTCATCTGAGACTCTAGTAGCAAGAGAGATGGCAGCCACTCGACGAGGCTGGGTCACAGCAATGATGCCCTGGCGGCTAATTCCCCCTTCATAGAGGTACTGAGGGATCTGAGTCGTCTTCCCAGAGCCAGTTTCCCCTAGGGAAGAAAAAAGTCCTGTTTAAATGCAAATTGAAATAAATTTTACCAAACAAATGTATCAAAATCAGAAGAAAAAGTTAAAAGAAAAATCTAAATTGGTAAAGCCACAGGAAACCCAATACTCACAAAACTGTTGGTGGAGTGTTAATTGGAATTGTTCCTCAGAAGGTCAAATTACATCAGAAAAATCTTTAAAATGTTTATACCCTTTGACCCACAATGCCACTTCCAAAAACTGATTCTAAGGAAATAATTAAACAATATAATATGTTCAGAAAAATATAAATGTTCAGAATAGGTACAGTATAAACATGAAATGAAATACAACTAGGGCCTGGCCGGTTGGCTCAGTGGTAGAGTGTTGGTCTGGTGTGTGGAAGTCCCAGGTTCGATTCCAGGTCAGGGCACATAGCAGAAGCAACCATCCGTTCCCCTCCCCCTTTCCCTTCTCTCTCTCTTTCTCTCCTCTCATTAAAATAAAAAAAAAAAAAAGAAAGAAAAAGAAATACAACTGCAATATAAAAATGTTAAACTTTTCCAAAGAATTAGTGAGATTTATATGATCTGACCCGATAGCCATTCACATACCGAAGCCATTAACAAACTCCTCACCATTCACCAGCCTCTGCTTTTGCCCACACTATCATAAAATTCCTGCTTTTTTTTTTACTTGAATTTCTTTTTTTAGATTTTTTTATTTATTGATTTCTTTAGAGAGAGGAGAAAGAAGAGGGGAGAAGCAGGAGGCATCAACTTGTAGTAATTGCTTCCCATATGTGTCTTGACTGGGCAAGTCCAGGGTTTCTAACTGGTGATCTCAGTGTTCCAGGTTGACACTTTATCCATGGTGTTACCACAGGTCAGGCAAACTCTACAAGAGGAACTAGACCAAAAAATCTCTACCCTGAGGTTGCACTGGCAGCCTCAGCAGTGCTCCTTAGTGCCTTATTCATCTCTTCCAGCTGACCAACCTATATCATCTGAAATGTCTAAACGTTTCTATCCTCCTCCAACTCCAGAAGCTTTTGGAAGGCAGAGAATGTCTGTCTCTTCCATGTACTTGGCCATCCTGCATACAGTAAGCTGCCGATGTTATTTTCTACCTTCCTGGGTTTCTTTTGCAATACTTAGAACAACAAACTCTGTAAACCGTCCCCCTTTGCTACAACTACACCACTCTGACCTCACATTCCTAGTCTCATTATTCTTCCATTTTCTCCCCTCCGAGTGCTCATTCTTCCTGATCTAGCCACGATCATGGACTAAGAATTTGATGATTCTGCAGTCCTCCTGTTGAATCTACCAGGCAAAACCCAAACTTGGATCAATGTCTCCCTGTCCATCTCTTCTGCTCCTACACCAGGCAACTGAGCATTGATAAATCAAAATAATCCAACTGTGCAGACACACACTTGAGTCTGTAGCGGGCCAAATGCAACTGGGCACCGGCACCACCATCAATCCTTTTCTTGTTTATGCAGCCTGTCTTATGTCATCCTCCTCAAGGGCCTACTTGAGGCCTGCAACTCCCGTTCTCAGCACAGCTCCTGCGCCTATTTTATAGAAAACGGTTAAGACCTCAAATATGATCTCCCTCTACCTCTTCCTGCAAGGTTTTCTGCAGTCACACCCATTCTCACCTCCTTTCTCCAGCCTCCCTGATTCTTGGACATCCTTTATCGTATTAAAGACCAATTCTGCTTCCAGGGCTTATTACCAGTGTCCCCTTCCCATGTCCCCTGACCTCAACTCTGTTAGTATCTGCTATCCATCTTCTGCCTCCTCATCTACTGGGTTCTTCTGCTCAACCTATTAATACATACTTGCAAGTTCTTTTCAGCCCTTTTTTCTCAAAACAAGCCTGCTCCCACTTCCTTCATTCTGCCACCTCCTAACTCCTCAGCCCAAAGACAAATAGGCTCCTATCCCACAGTTTGGCTGAAATAGCACTCAATGGGATCCACAATCAATACCTTACATCCAAACCCAGTGGGCATTTTTGGGATCCATCTATTATTGGACCTCACTGCTGCATCTATTCACTCCCCTCTTATAACTCTGTTCCTTTGACTAAAGGCTCTTCTGGTTCTCCTTCCTCTCTTTGGAGGCTCATCCTCTGGTCCTTCAGAAGCTGCTCTGACTTAAATTTTAGGGATCAAAGTCCCCTGTAACCAGTCCCCAAATGACAACTCTGTCTTTTAGTTCATGCACCAGATACTAATGTACTTCCCGTCAGACCAGACTGTTTCTCGCCTCTACTTCGTCTCTCACGCAGCATGCTCTCCCTTTCGCGTAGAATATAGCTCAGATCCACTTTTCTAAGTTCCCAAAGTCCCCGGTATGCCCCTCCACCCCTCCGCAAGGAAGGTGAGTCCTGGCCTAACATCTCGGTCACTTCATCCGCTGTTTGTGAACACCTCCAGAGCAGGGCCATCCAACCCCTTCGAGGCCCCTCTCGGGACTTGGCACAGAAAAGGAGGTTAGGTTTGTTGTAGACTCAAATGAAAGAGGGCGAGAGGCACCTAAAAAACACTGTGCTCTCAGTGCCAGGAACCGAGAACTAGGAAGGACCTGGCCGTGCGGCCACTCACCGATGAGGATGGCGCTGTCCAGGTTTCGGAGCTGGGCCAACAGTTGCCCTCGCGCCTGGAAGATGGGCAGACTCCGGCGCTGCAGCTCCACAGCCTCAGGGTAGGGACTGGCTGAGGGCTGGGCCAGGGGCGGCTGCCGCCGTCGGCCTCCTCCGCCGCCGCCGCCAGCGCTCAGCAGCATTACCACTCGCCTCGCGAGAGGGCAGGACCCGGCGTGGCTCGGAGGCCCAGAACCCTGCCGGAATCTCTTAGCCGGAGGAAAGCCCGCCTCCTCGGGCATGTCGGGAGGGCACAACGACGGGAGCGAGGGAGGGCAGGTGCCGCAGCTCCCGGGAGCGGACACCTAACACGCACCGCCCCTTCCTGCCACGTGCTAGCGGTTCCGAGCGACCACAGACCTCACCATCTCCCCTGGCCTTTAGAGAGGGACTGCAACTCCCAGTATGCACTGGGAGCTTGGGGAGGCTTTCACTTGTTGAGGGCGGGAAGAGCAGCATCCCCTGTACAAAGGAAAATGACACGGAGCGACAACAGCAAAAGGCAAGGACTACGGTTCCATAGTAACCTTAACCTTGGATAATAAAGCTTCTCTTACCATAATACTCTCTCTTCAAGGAAAGTGCTTAATTTTGTAAAGTCAATTAGGAACACACAAATATTTGCATTAATCCTTTAAATCATTTATATTATATAGCAGATACTGATATTATCCCCAAATTACAGACGGACAAACTCTGAAATTAAAGTTATTCAGCCCTGGCCGGTTGGCTCAGCGGTAGAGCGTCGGCCTGGCGTGTGGGGGACCCGGGTTCGATTCCCGGCCAGGGCACATAGGAGAAGCGCCCATTTGCTTCTCCACCCCACCCCCCCTCCTTCCTCTCTGTCTCTCTCTTCCCCTCCCGCAGCCAAGGCTCCATTGGAGCAAAGATGGCCCGGGCGCTGGTGATGGCTCCTCTGCCCCAGGCGCTAGAGTGGCTCTGGTCGCGGCAGAGCGTCGCCCCTGGTGGGCGTGCCGGGTGGATCCCAGTTGGGCGCCTGCGGGAGTCTGTCTGACTGTCTCTCCCTGTTTCCCGCTTCAGAAAAATAAAAAATTAAAAAAAAAAAAAGTTATTCAGATATCACAATATCAGATTTAAATTTTTTTTTAATTTTTATTTTTTTACAGGGACAGAGAGAGGGATAGATAGGGACAGACAGGAACGGAGAGAGATGAGAAGCATCAATCATCATTTTATTGTTAAGATATCTTAGTTGTTCATTGATTGCTTTCTCTATGTGCCTTGACCACCGGCCTTCAGCAGACTGAGTACCCCTTGCTTGAGCCAAGCTGGTGAGTTTTTGTTTGTTTGTTTGTTTGTTTGTTTTTCCCTCAAGCCAGATGAGCCCGCGCTCAAGCTGGCTACCTCTGGGTCTTGAACCTGGGTCCCAGTCCGACGCTCTATCCATTGCGCCACCGCCTGGTCAGGGCAGATTTTTTTTTTTAAAGAAGAGGTTTAAATTATTTTCCCATTGATGAGAGAGAAGTATTAATTCATTGTTCCAGTTAGCTGATTACCTCTTATAGGAGCCCTGACCTGGAATGGAACCCCCGAGATTGAGGCTTTATCCTCTGAGCCAGTGGTCCCCAATCCCCGGGCTGTGGACCAGTACCGGTCCATGGGCCATTTGGTACTGGCCCACAGAAAAAGAATAAATAACTTACATTATTTCCATTTTATTTATATTTAAGTCTGAACGATGTTTTATCTTTAAAAAATGACCAGATTCCCTCTGTTACATCCGTCTAAGACTCACTCATGATGCTTGTCTCAGTCACGTGATACATTTATCCATCCCACCCTAAAGGCCGGTCTGTGAAAATATTTTCTGACATTAAACCGGTCTGTGGCCCAAAAAAGGTTGGGGACCACTGCTCTGAGCCATCCAGGCAGGATACAAAAATCACAATGTTGAAAAGGATTCTGGCCCTGGCCGGTTGGCTCAGCGGTAGAGCGTCGGCCTAGCGTGCGGAGGACCCGGGTTCGATTCCCGGCCAGGGCACACAGGAGAAGCGCCCATTTGCTTCTCCACCCCTCCGCCGCGCTTTCCTCTCTGTCTCTCTCTTCCCCTCCCGCAGCCAAGGCTCCATTGGAGCAAAGATGGCCCGGGCGCTGGGGATGGCTCTGTGGCCTCTGCCTCAGGCGCTAGAGTGGCTCTGGTCGCAACATGGCGACGCCCAGGATGGGCAGAGCATCGCCCCATGGTGGGCGTGCCGGGTGGATCCCGGTCGGGCGCATGCGGGAGTCTGTCTGACTGTTTCTCCCTGTTTCCAGCTTCAGAAAAATGCAAAAAACAACAACAACAAAAAGTAAAAAAAAAAAAAAAAAGGAAAAGGATTCTGGTGATCATCTTGTGTTCCAGAAGAGGAAAGCATTATACAATATTATATATATATTTTAACAATAATATATTTGCCTCAGAAGTCTCAATAGATGCGGTCTGGTCTTGTAATATAAATGGGAAGAAGTTTAATGGAACTGAAATTGCTTTTTACCCATCTTTTCTCCAACTATTCCTGCCAGACTCTGAAGTTCTCTACAGTGCTTCCCAACCGCCACCACCCAAACTCCTAACCATGAAAAGATTCAGAACTCCAGCGGGGAAAATAGGTTAAAACTAGTTTCGCCATCTCCTCCTAAATTCAGAGCTCTTAAGATGATTTTCTTTTTCTTTTTTTAGAGAGAGAGAGAGGAGAGAGAGAGACAGAGAGAGAGAGAAGGGGGAGGAGCAGGAAGCATCAACTCCCATATGTGCCTTGACCAGGCAAGCCCAAGGTTTCGAACCAGCGACCTAAGTGTTGTTTTTTTAAATTTATTTATTCATTTTAGAGAGGAGAGGGAGAGACAGAGAGAGAGAGAGAGAGAGGAGAGACAGAGAGAGAGAAGGGGGGGGAGGAGCTGGAAGCATCAACTCCCATATGTGCCTTGACCAGGCAAGCCCAGGGTTTCGAACGGACGATCTCAGCATTTCCAGGTTGACGTTTATCCACTGCGCCACTACAGGTCAGGCCAAGATGATTTTCTAATTCACCACAGAAAGAGTGGCAAGCAGCCTGTTTGCTCTGCATGCAGGAAATGATTTCCAAAGAATTCATCATAGGCCCTGGCCGGTTGGCTCAGCGGTAGAGCGTCGGCCTAGCGTGCGGAGGACCCGGGTTCGATTCCTGGCCAGGGCACATAGGAGAAGCGCCCATTTGCTTCTCCACCCCTCCACCGCGCCTTCCTCTCTGTCTCTCTCTTCCCCTCCCGCAGCCAAGGCTCCATTGGAGCAAAGATGGCCCAGGCGCTGGGGATGGCTCTGTGGCCTCTGCCCCAGGCGCTAGAGTGGCTCTGGTCGCAACATGGCAACGCCCAGGATGGGCAGAGCATCGCCCCCTGGTGGGCAGAGCATCGCCCCCTGGTGGGCAGAGCGTCACCCCCTGGTGGGCGTGCCGGGTGGATCCCGGTCGGGCGCATGCGGGAGTCTGTCTGACTGTCTCTCCCTGTTTCCAGCTTCAGAAAAATGCAAAAAAAAAAAAAAAAAAAAAGAATTCGTCATAAGCTTCAAACCACATGAAGTACTTCAGGCAGCCTCTTAAGTACATCCTCATGAAACTCATTATTTGTGAACCTGTTAAAAATCCTCCTTCCCCTTTTCTCCAACTCCAAGGCAATTTTCCTGTAGTTGCTGACAGTATAGTGACCAGGGGTTACTAAAAATGTACATGTTGAATAGCAGATATGTGTTTAGGAAGAAACTGACAAAATTTTACTTCTTACCCTTAAATATTTAGAAAGGCAACCAAAACTAAAAAGGAAAAGAACTGTCTTGGTCTGTTCCGGCTGCTATAACAAAAGTAGAACAGACTAGGTGGCTTACAAACAAGAGAAAATTATTGCTCACAGTTCTGGAGGTTGGGAAGCCTAAGATCAAGGCATCAGCATGGTTGCCTTTGGGTGAGGGCCTTATTCCTAATTCATTGCTGCTGCCCTCTATCTATCTATCTATCTATCATCTATCTATCTATCTATCTATCTATCTATTATTTATTATTGTTCCAAAGTTAGAAGCGGGGAGGCAGTCAGACTCCCACATGCGCTGGACCAGGATCAACCAGGCATGCCCACCAGGGGGTGGTGCTCTGCCCATCTGGGGCATTACTTTTTTTTTTTTTTCAGAGACAAAGTCAGAGAGAGGGAGAGATAGGGACAGCTGACAGGAACGGAGATGAGAAGCATCAATCATTAGTTTTTCCTTGTGACCTTTAGATGTTCATTGCTTTCTCATATGTGCCTTGACCATGGGTCTTCAGTAGACCAAGTAACCCCTTGCTCAAGCCAGCAACCTTGGGTCCAAGCTGGTGAGCTTTGCTCAAACCAGATGAGCCCACACTCAAGCTGGCAATCTCCGGGTCTCGAACCTGGGTCCTCCGCATCCCAGTCTGACGCCTTATCCACTGCGCCATCGCCTGGTCAGGCTGGGGCATTGCTTCTTTGCGGCAGGAGCCATTCTAGTGCCTGAGGCGAAGGCCATGGAGCCGTCTTCAGCACCCGGGCCAATGGAGCCTTGGCTGTGGGAGGGGAAGAGAGAGATAGAAAGGAGGGAAGGGTGAAGCAGATCGGCACTTCTCCTGTGTGCCCTGGCTGGGAATTGAACCCAGGACTTCCACATGCAGGGCCAATGCTCTACCACTGAGCCAACCAGCCAGGACTTTTTTTTTTTTTTTTTTTTTTTTTACAAACGCAGAGAGAGAAGAGACAGAGAGGGTCAGACAGAGGAAGGGAGAGAGATAAGCATCAATTCTTCATTGCAGCTCTTTAGTTGTTCATTGATTGCTTATGTACCTTAACGGGGTGGGGGGCTCTTCTGAAGAGCGAGTGACCCCTTGCTCAGGCCAGTGACCATAAGGTCGTGTCTATGATCCCACACTCAAGCTGGTGAGCCCACACTCAAGCCAGTGACCTTGGGGCTCAAACCTGGATCCTCCGTGTCCCAGTGTAACTCTCTATGCACCGTGCCATTGCCTGGTAAGGCTGCTGCTGCCTTCTTGGTATGTCCTCATATGAAGGAAGGGGGAAAGGTTCTCTCTGGAGCTTTTTAAGAATTAAAAAACATTTTTTTAAAATTTATTGATTTTAGTGAGTGAGTTGGGGAAGGAGGGAGAAAGAAAAACATGAATCTGTTCTTGTATGTGCCCTGACCAGGGATCAAACTGGCAACCTGTGCCTTAGCGATGATGCTAGTCTAACCAAACAAGCTATCCAGCCAAAGCTGGAGCTTTATCATCAGGCATTAATCCCATTAATGAGAGTTCTACCTCATGATTTAAGTGCCTCCAAAAGGCCCCACCCTCAATACCATCACACCAGGAATTAGGATTTCAACATATGAATTTGGGGGTCAGGGGACACAAATATTCAGAACATAACAATAACTGTTAACTCTCAAATTATGTAGCTTGAAGTGTATAAAAGACAGACCTCAGTCCTTTTTCCCAGTGTGCTTGCCAGAGTAAGGTAATGAAAGAGATGTATGCTTCAAATGATTGAGTCCAGGTAGGTAAGATGAATGAGTAAAATAATCTCCTGATAGTAAACATTCCTTGTCTCTAGAAGCAGCCACTAGTCACCTCTAGGCAATAGGCAATTTCTTTCAAGAAAAGTTAAAAAATGAAGATTTTCATGTGAAATCTGTCCATTTAATATGTTGGCTCAAAAAATGTTTAATGGGCCCTGGCCGGTTGGCTCAGCGGTAGAGCGTCGGCCTAGCGTGCGGAGGACCCGGGTTCGATTCCCGGCCAGGGCACACAGGAGAAGCGCCCATTTGCTTCTCCACCCCTCCGTCGCGCTTTCCTCTCTGTCTCTCTCTTCCCCTCCCGCAGCCAAGGCTCCATTGGAGCAGAGATGGCCAGGGCGCTGGGCATGGCTCTGTGGCCTCTGCCTCAGGCGCTAGAGTGGCTCTGGTCGCAATATGGCGACGCCCAGGATGGGCAGAGCATCGCCCCCTGGGGGGCAGAGCACCGCCCCTGGTGGGCGGGCCGGGTGGATCCCGGTGGGGCGCATGCGGGAGTCTGTCTGACTGTCTCTCCCCATTTCCAGCTTCAGAAAAATGAAAAAAAAAAAAAAAAAGTTTAATGGTGCAGACAAAATACACCAATATGTAAGCATCTCATCCACAACCTCTGGTCTAATAATCCAACGATTCTTCAGCCTCAAAGTTGAAAAACAAAATCCTATATTGGCATTAAGCAGTGATAGACCCCCCCCCCCCCCATTATTGGTCTGAAATCTGAATCCCTACAAAAGTCTCTGTGGTTAAGTGGTTTCTGTATGCGAATGATCACAAGCTAACAACTATTCAAAGAATATTTGAGGCCCTGGCCGGTTGGCTCAGCGGTAGAGCGTCGGCCTAGCGTGCGGAGGACCAGGGTTCGATTCCGGCCGGGGCACACAGGAGAAGCGCCCATTTGCTTCTCCACCCCTCCGCCGCGCTTTCCTCTCTGTCTCTCTCTTCCCCTTCCGCAGCCGGGGCTCCATTGGAGCAAAGATGGCCCAGGCGCTGGGGATGGCTCTGTGGCCTCTGCCCCAGGTGCTAGAGTGGCTCTGGTTGCAACATGGCGACGCCCAGGATGGGCAGAGCATCGCCCCCTGGTGGGCAGAGCATCGCCCCTGGTGGGCGTGCCGGGTGGATCCCGGTCGGGCGCATGCGGGAGTCTGTCTGACTGTCTCTCCCTGTTTCCAGCTTCAGAAAAATGAAAAAAAAAAAAAAAGAATATTTGAGCTCTTCTTCCAAAAGGTGAGCTGTTAAACACATTTCATTCTTAAAGGTCTGTGGACTTAACTGTCTGTTCTTACCATAATCATACCAGCTAATGGCCACTGTCATTGGCTTGTCTGACCACCAAACCACTGCCTTTCATCAATTTCGGTTTTGCTCTATCCTGCTTTTACATAATTAAGCCTCAGCAACTAGGTATAAGCTTACATGTATACATCAATCGCTCTTTAATTAAAAATACCAGGTAAGCCTGACCAGGCGGTGGCGCAGTGGATAGAGCGTCGGACTGGGATGCCAAGGACCCAGGTTCGAGACCCCGAGGTCGCCAGCTTGAGCGTGGGCTCATCTGATTTGAGCAAAGAGAGCTTGCCAGCGTGGACCCAAGGTCGCTGGTTTGAACAAGGGGTTACTCGATCTGCTGAAGGCCCGCGGTCAGGGCACATGTGAGAAGGCAATCAATGAACAACTAAGGTGTTGCAATGCGCAACGAAAAACTAATGATTGATGCTTCTCATCTCTCCGTTCCTGTCTGTCTGTCCCTGTCTATCCCTCTCTGACTCTCTCTCTGTCTCTGTAAAAAAATAAATAAATAAAAATAAAATAAAAAAAAATACCAGGTAAGTCTGCTGATCAATAAACAAAGTATTTATTCAGCACCCATGTGCCAAGCACTGTGCTAGGCACTGTGGTCGATACAAAATTTAAGACATGGTCCCTGCCCTTAAGGAGCTTACATTCTCACGAGGAAGACAAAACTAATATACATATACCAGCTAGAAACAGTACAAGACAATATGTAATTTGGTGTAAGAGTGTGTTGTTCAGACTTGAAGCTTTACAGGGATCCAAAAACAGTAAAATGGGCCTTAGAGTCAAAATTTCTTGCCTGACCTGTGGTGGCGCAGTAGATAAAGCATTGCCCTGGAACGCTGAGGTCGCTGGTTTGAAACCCTGGGCTTGCCTGGTCAAGGCACATATGGGAGTTGATGCTTCCTGCTCCTCTAAAATAAATAAAATCTTAAAAATATATATATATTTCTTGAGAAGCCAGAAAAGGGGTCAGGCCTTAGGGACTGCAGAGACAAACTAAGATCTCTTAGGTGGAAGCGGAAGTAAGGTCCAGAGAAATACAAAAAGTGTGCATTTGATATGGGAGCTAAGAAGTCTCTGTGGATTTCTGAGCAGAGAAGTGACTTGATCATATGCAGTTCAACAACTTTAATGAAAAATTCATATAATATGAAAATAGCTTGGGGATGTCCCACAGAACACTGGAAACAATGGCATATTGTGACTACCACACAGATGGCACTCACCTGTCAAAGGAAAACACAGCCACAACATAAAATGCAGGCTTATCAAAGATATGTGACAATTATAAGGAGCCCCTTCTGCAACATGCCAATCAATAGCTCCTATATTTTCTAACTTCCACAGATCCCAGAGACAGAGTGAGGGTTTCAAACCAAAACCCGACACTTGGGCGCTCTCTGCTTAGAAACACTACACAAGAGGTATGATGAATATGAGGACATAAAAGAGTGACACAGAAAAGGAACAAGTGAAAGAGAGAAACAAATAGAACTCTGTAGTGAAAAAGATACCAAAATGCACATAAAATGTTATCTCCTAGGGAGATGCAATTTGCACGTCCACTTAAAAAATATGAACGTAGCCTGACCAGGCGGTGGCGCAATAAATAGAGCGTCGGACTGGGATGCGGAGGACCCAGGTTAGAGACCCCGAGGTTGCCAGCATGAGCAAGGGCTCATCTGGTTTGAGCAAAGCTCACCAGCTTGGACTCAAGGTCGCTGGCTTGAGCAAGGGGTCACTCGATCTGCTATAGCCCCACAGTCAAGGCACATATGAGAAAGCAATCAATGAACAACTAAAGTGTTGCAATGAGAAACTAATGATTAATGCTTCTCATCTCTCTTCGTTCCTGTCTGTCTGTCCCTATCTATCCCTCTCTCTGACTCTGTCTGTGTAAAAAAAAAAAAAAAAAAAAAAAAAAAAAAAAAGAACATACATTGCATTTACACAACAAAAGAACTATGCCTTAGTCTGGTGTGCTTTTCAGTATTATTGGTAGAATCCAGTAATTCCTTAAATTATGTCAGGTAAATTGGCCACAAGTTCCATGTACTGCACCTCATTTTTCAGTTGACTTCAACTATGAAAAAGGGTGTTCTGGAAGAATTGAGACCGAGAGATAAGTTGGAGAAGAGGTAAGGAGTTTTCCTTATGTTCAGTTAAGCCTAGGAAACCTATTAAGCAAGATGGGGCGAGGGATGGTGGTAGTGGGACTGGCCAACCTGATAAGAGGTCAGTGATTGAAATTACCACTGCTCAGGGCACAGTGAAGTAGCACAGCATGGCATCCTATCATAGGAATTCTCATCCTGTCAGAGAAATCAAATTCCCTTAAGTAACTCTGTTTAGGCCATAAATTCAAAATTGGTTTCCTGTTCTACCCAGTCATTAATATGTAGACATTCCCTACTTAAATGAACAGTTGGTGAATAGATTTTAGAATTAAGATTTTACCACAAAAATTCCATGAATTAGACAACTCAAAATTGACTAAGGCACACAACAAAATAAAACTAGAAAAACTTGGCCCTGGCCAGAGGATAGTGTCAGCCTGGCCTATGGACGTCCAGGGTTCGATTCCTTGTCAGGGCAGGGGAGAAGCGACCATCTGCTTCTCTCCCCCTCCCTCCCACCCTTCTGCAGCCAGTGGCTCAATTGGTTTGAGTGTGGCCCTAGGCACTGAGGATAGCATGGCCAGTCCCAGCATCACCCTCAGGTGCTAAAAATAGCTCAGTACTCGAGCACCAACCCCAGATAGGGTTGCCAGGTGGATCCTGGTCGGGGCACATGTGGGAGCCTGCCTCACTCTCTCCCCTCCTCACCTAAAACAAACACACACACACACACACACACAAGAAACTCATTCTAGCCTCAAAATAAAACCAAAAAAAAAAACGCTTCTAATTCAAGCTTTCTTGAACAAAGATACAATTTAAGAACCCTAGAAGAATTATGAATTCCAAGATTAGCATTTAAATATTTTTTAAAACCACTTAGGAGAAAAAGTAGTCCCATTAACCCACATTCTATAAAATTGCAACAATCTGATATTCAAAGTTACCGATTAGCAGCATGTAAAATATTTAAATTCTATTCCTTATGCATGTCAAAGATGTTAAAACACTATTCACTTTACTTCACAATCTGAAAATTCTCATTTAGAATGTTTATGTTTAATCTAAACCTTAATCTCTGAGGAAAATGCCACTCTAGAAAGCTACCACTTAACAAGCCTGAAACTAATTACGACATACATGCTGTTTATTTTAACTATTTGAAATAATGTCTTTTCTGGGGGTGTGGAGGTGTCAATTTTAGTCCTCTGGGTTCTCTGAATTACTTGGCAGTGTGAATGAAACCTGCTCAGACTCAGGGACATGAATATTTTGGGAATTTATTGAACCACAGGCATTAAGTTCCTATTTCTGTGGAACTTATCTAATTTCTACCTGATTGGGAAAGTAAACCAGGTACTTGGCTCTGAAAAGTTTCTCAGCTTTTCGGGGAACAAATGACAAATGTTAACCAGCCATAGGCCCAGGAGAAATATATCCCTGCCTAACTGGTACCTGTTCATCTGGCTCAAGTCAACATTCTAACTTGTTTCCTAAGTCTAAAGCTCTTTCTGTTGCTTTACAAAAATGTGGCCATTACCTGACTTTCCCTGTATTTCTGAATGGAGAAATGCAAGCAGAGTAAATAAGATGCCGCATTCGCTTTCTGCCTAGAGCTGGCCTCTCCTGTAGCTGACGTCCTCCGCTGTAAAAACCACCTTACCCCACCCCCACATTTCCCCATGTCATCTGATAAGTTGAAGTTTTGTAAAATCCTGATAAGAACATACTATCTGGACAGCAGAAACAAACCTTCCTACTGGAACTGGCAGTCTGAATTAGTAAGATGTTTATGCAGCCACATAGTTCCAATCTTGAAATGAAATCCAGTTGAAAGCTGTGGAGACACAGGTAGAGTGGGCATGTAAATTGCTCTGCGCTCAGACTTATGCAGGAGAGCTGGAATACATTATCACAATTTAAAAGATCACACAAAAAGCTTTAATTCAGTGAGAGAGAGGGAATTCAGTTTTATTTTGTCCTCTCTGAAACTTCCATTTACACCATGGCCTCGTCTATCAAAGAAGAGGAAGATGAAGCTCTGCTCACATCACAGCCCCAAGTACTCGTGTACTTGCTCGTTAGAGGCAGCAGGGTATTTGTTTCCCCAGTTTTTTGGCTCCAAGAGATTATACTTTCAGTACCAGTGCAGTAAGGAACCACTGGCAATCTTCTGGAAATGTCTTCTGGATTAATCAGTGTACCATTTCATAAAGTGCTTCTGGAGTTAAAATCTGTCAAGCTGTCAAAAGTGTCCACACTTTTGCAACACAAAGGATAAAAGATTCCCAATGGTATGTCACTGAGTCCTTCCCAGCTGGGCCTCATAATTGGCACTGCTGCTTTACCCGCCGAGGCGCTGGCCCTCACCCCAGGCGAAGCCTCCCGGCCGCTCTTCAGGAAGTGGATTATAATTTGGATCCTCATTTGGTGTATCAAAAATAGCTTTCCTAAAAGACAGGAAACATATACTTTAGTTCCAGAGTCACAGTAGGTCTTTAATACTGCAAAGTCAAAAAGATCCCGTGGGGTTTCTACCAATGGACAAGCATATCTGCCCATCAATGAAAAAGTTATCATTTTATTTCTTATTTTATATTGAATTTATTGGGATGAATTGGTTAATAAAATGTAGTGGAATAACCTACTGCACGGCCTTGGATGGGAACACAGCCAACAAGAAAAGAATGTTTTGCCAAGAGAATTGTTTTGTGACTTGAAGGCGGGTCACTGAAACAGGTCTATGTGACTGAAGGCAGTTGCTGGGCTTTTTTCTCAGTAAAACATTTTCATAAGATTTCTGTTCCTTTCAAGGTTATCCCTTGAGATAAAGAGAGGAATGTTGTGGGAACCATAGAAACTAGCAATTAATGCCTTTTGATATTCTATTGTTATTAAGCTATCATGCAGATGTATTCCATGTATCTTTAAGTAAAAGTTATGTTTGATGCTATGCCAATTTCTCAGTAAACAAGCTCTTTGAAATTTTGTGAATAAAAATAGGACACAGCACGAACTCGGGGCCATTTGCCTGAGCAAGCGGTGGTCCTTTGCTAGTCCACGATGATTTCATCTGCTGATCTCTCTCTCTGCGCCCCCAACTCACAACAATAAAATTACATAGGTTTCAGGTGTACAATTCTCTAATATATCATCTGTATCATGTGTTCACCACCCCAAGTCAAGTCCCCTTCCATCACCATTTATTCCCCCATACCTTCCCCTTTTACCTCCCCCCAACCCGTAAAAGTTATATTTTGAAGGTATTCACAATTATTTCATATTTATGTTAGCTTTTACCTTCTTTACTAGTTTTTAATACAAAAACAATGTATGTTAATGATAGCCTAACCGGGCAGTGGTGCAGTGGATAGAGCATCAGACTGGGACCCAGAGGACCCAGATTTGAGACCCCGAGGTCACCGGCTCGAGCGCAGGCTCATCGGCTTGAGCGTGCACTCACCAGCTTGAGCACAGGGTTGCTAGATTGAGCATGGGATCAAAGACATGACCTCATGGTCGCTGGCTTGAAGCCCAAGGTAGCTCTGCTGTAGCTTCCCCCCCCATCTAGGCACATATGAGAAAGCAATCAATGAACAACTAAGGAGCTGCAATGAAGAATTGATGCTTCTCATCTCTCTCCCTTCCTGTCTTTCCCTATCTGTTCTTCTCTCTGTCTCTATCACACACACAAAAACCAAACAAAAAAATATGTTAATTACAGAGAAAACAGGAAATATGAGTAAAATATCTAAAATTCACAGATAATCACCATTTATGTTTTCATTATTCTTTTTTTTTTTTTTTTTGTATTTTTCTGAAGCTGGAAACGAGGAGAGACAGTCAGACAGACTCCCACATGCGCCGACCGGGATCCACCCGGCACGCCCACCAGGGGCGACGCTCTGCCCACCAGGGGGCGATGCTCTGCCCCTCCGGGGCATCACTCTGCCGCGACCAGAGCCACTCTAGCGCCTGGGGCAGAGGCCAAGAAGCCATCCCCAGCACCCGGGCCATCTTTGCTCCAATGGAGCCTTGGCTGCGGGAGGGGAAGAGAGAGACAGAGAGGAAGGAGGGGGGTGGGGGTGGAGAAGCAAATGGGCGCTTCTCCTATGTGCCCTGGCCGGTAATCGAACCCGGGTCCCCCGCACGCCAGGCCGATGCTCTACCACTGAGCCAACCGGCCAGGGCCCATTATTCTTCTAAAACTTTTATATATGTAATTTTACAAAAGTTAGATCATACCATGTCTGTTTTGTACCCTGATTTTCACTAAACTTATCATGGATGTCTCCCTACAACCATTGGCAGATGAGTGCATAAACAAAATGGTATACATATGTGATGGAATATTATTCAACCTTAAAAGAAAGGAAATTCTACCCTGGTTGGGTAGCTTAGTCAGTTAGACCATCATCCTGAGACACCAAGGTTGCAGGTTTGATATCTGGTCAGGGCACATACAGAAAGCAACCAATAAACACAAAACTAAGTGGAACAAGTGAACGCTTCCTTCTCTTCTTCCCTTCTTTTTTGTCTCTCTAAAAACCAATAAAAGACAAAATGACTTTCTAATTGCCTGACCTGTGGTGGCACAGTGGATAAGGTAGCGACCTGGAATGCTGAGGTTGCTGGTTCAAAGCCCAGGGCTTGCCCGGTCAAGGCACATACGAGATGCAACTACGAGCTGCTGCTTCTCGCTCTTCCCTCCTGCCTTTCTCTCTTCCTCTCTCTAAAATCAATAAAATGTTTTTGTTTGTTTTTTTTAAGTTAAGAGGAGGGGAGAGAGTGAAGCGGACTCCCGCATGTGCCCCAAGTGGGATCTACCTGGCAACCCCATCTGGGGCTGATGCTCGAATCAACCAAGCTCTCCTTGGTGTCCAGGTCCGATGCTTGAACCAATTGAGCCACTGGCTATGAGAGGAGGAGAGAGAGAAGTGGGAGAGGGAGGGGAAGAAAGGCATATGGTCACTTCTCCTGTGTGCCCTGACCAGGAATTGAACCCGGGACTTCCACACAGCAGGCTGATGGTCTCCATCCACTAAGCCAACTGGCTGGCCAGAAAAAAAAAAAAAAAAGAGAGAGAGATTTGTCCTTTGATTTAAAAAAAAAAAATCAATTAATAAAAAAAGTTTGTACTTCAAAAATAATTCTGCCTGGCATACGAATATCCTGGGTTTGATTCTTGGTTAGGGCACACAAGAGAAGTGACCATCTGTTCTCTTCCCCTCCCTCTCCCCCTCCTCTCCATCTTCCTCTCCTGCAGCCAGTGGCTTGATTGGCTCAAGTGTGGCTCATGTGCTAAAAATAGCTCGGTTGCCAGCACTGGCCCCAGAAGGGGCTGGTGGGTGGATCCTAGTTGGGGCACTTGTGGGAGTCTATCGCCCCTCCTGTCACTTAAAAATAAATAATAAAAATTACATTAAAAAATTCTAACACATGCTACAACATGGAAGATCTTTGAAAACAGTTTGTTAAGATCTGACCTGTGGTAGTGCAGTGGATAAAGTATCTACCTGGAATGCTGAAGTAGCAGGTTTGGAACCCTGGGCTTGCCTGGTCAAGGCACATATGGGAGTTTATGCTTCCTGCTCCTTCCCCTTCTCTTTCTCTCTCTCTCACTCTATCCCCTTCTCCTCTCTAAAATGAACAGAATCTTTAAAAAAAGAAAACAGTATATGCTAGGTGAAGTAAGCCTGTCACAAAGGACAAACACTGCATGATTCCACTTATATATAGACCCAGAGTAGTCAAATTCAATAGAGACAGAAAGTAGGATGTTGGTTGTCAATGGAAAGAGGACAGGGAGTTACTGTTTAATGGGTACTGAGTTTCAGTTTTGCAATATGAAAAGGGTTCTATGGATAAACGGTGTCGACAGAAGCACAGTGTGAATGTACTTAATGCTACTGAACTATATCCTTCAAGTGTATACAATGATGAATTCTATCATATGTGTATTTAAACAATTAAAATTTTAAGTAAATTAATGAGTTATTCCAACAAAAATGATGTATAGCATAGGAAGGAATAGTAAATGTCCAGAATCTTTAAAAATACTAGTATGTGCCTGACTGGTGGGAGCACAGGGGACAGTGCGTTGACCTGGGACGCTGAAGGCCCAGGTTCGAAATCCCGAGCCTGCAGTTTGAGCATGGGTGCGCCAGCTTGAGCCCAAGGTCACTGGCTCAGCTGTAGACACCTGGTCAAGGCACATATGAGAAGCAATCAGTGAACAACTGAAGTGACACAACTACAAGTTGATGCTTCTCATCCCTCTGCCTCCCTATCACTCTCTCTCTCTTGCAAAAAACAAAAATACCTCCCAGTTTTGCCTATTAAAAAGAAAACATTGATTTTAGACAGGAAGTGGGGGGAAGAGAAAGGGAGGGGGAAGAGAACGGGAGGGGGGGGAGAGAGAGAAAAGTATCAGTCTGTTTCTGCACAGGCACTGACTCGGCACTGAACTGGCAACCTTTTCGTACTGGGACAATGCTCTAACCAACGAGGCTACACAGCCAGGGCAGCGTTACCCATTTTGCTACCTCACCTCTCTAAACACAGCAGCTTTCATAAAACCAGCAGGCTCCTCTCTGGAACAGGAGGTGCTAATGGTCATTTTGGACAGCAACTAACAAGTCAGCCTCAGGACACCCTGAGCTTGTTAACCCCGCTCCTTGCACAATTCTGGCACTGTCTGCTCCTGCCCAATGCAAATGCTCCTCAACCGCAGTCAAGACTGCTCAATCTGCAAATATTTACTGGCTTGAAAACTCATGCCCTGTCCCAGTTTATTTGCAAAAACATGTAACCTGGCTCTGGCCAGCTGGATCAGGGGATAAAGTGTTGTCCTGGTGCATCAAGGTCATAGGTTTGATCCCCAGTAAGGGCAGTTGAGAGAAGCAATCAATGAGTATACAATGAAATGGAATAACTAAGTGGGACAGTGAGTTGATGCTTCTCTCTTTCTCTCCCCAACTTCTCTATCAATGGAAAATTAAAAAAACAGGAAAAAAACAAATAACAAAAACAAAAAACCCCCACATATTTGTATGAAATACTCACAAAATAGATGGCGTTTTCAGAATTCTTATTCCACCAGGCTGATTGGGAAATACGTCTTCCAAGAAAAAATATATGTGTCCAACTGCAATACCTAAAGTCAACCAGAAACAAAGGATGAGGGAGAGGATAAAAATTTTGATTACAGGTGAATCTACCAACATAATTCCTTATATTTAGGAAAAAATATCAATAGTTACTAAGAATTAAAAAACTAATATTAAGACTATACTTTCAGGGATCATTTCTATAGTTTGTAAAAAACTAATATTGTAGTCTTTGAGCATATAAGTATCAAATAATCCCACAATAGCTATTACGTGAAAGGCAGACAGAATCAACATGAAAAAGAGTGATAAAATAAGTTCATAAGTAATGTAATAGAAAAAGTAGTTATAACAGTCTTACCCGGCCCTGGCTGGTTGGCTCAGCGGTAGAGCGTCGGCCTGGCGTGCGGGGAACCCGGGTTCGATTCCCGGCCAGGGCACATAGGAGAAGCGCCCATTTGCTTCTCCACCCCCACCCCCTCCTTCCTCTCTGTCTCTCTCTTCCCCTCCCACAGCCGAGGCTCCACTGGAGCAAGGATGGCCAGGGCGCTGGGGATGGCTCCTTGGCCTCTGCCCCAGGCGCTAGAGTGGCTCTGGTTGCGGCAGAGCGACGCCCCAAAGGGGCAGAGCATCGCCCCCTGGTGGGCAGAGCTTCGCCCATGGTGGGCGTGCCGGGTGGATCCCGGTTGGGCGCATGCGGGAGTCTGTCTGACTGTCTCTCCCCGTTTCCAGCTTCAGAAAAATAAAAAAACAAAAAAAACAAAACAGTCTTACCCAAGAGGTCCACAATGATTGAGTTCCCCAATAACAAGGAAAAGCCCATGAGCACCCAGGGTAGAAAGGGGGCCTGGAAATTGAGAAGGCCGAAGAAGTTCATGCGGACATATGGGTTTCTTCGGCTCCACACGTAGACAAGCATTATTGTAAAGGCCTGACCCAAAAAAACTAAGCTAACAAACAAACCAAAAATCTAGCAGATGGCATTAAGGAAAATATCAACATTAAAAGTATAATAGGGAAGAGAACTAAGGATTGTGTTCTAACCAAAGTTTAAATCAGGAAAGTGGAGTATTAGTTACTTACATCTTTAGAAGAAAGCCTGAAAATAATTTCCCAGAGTGACCAGGCAAAAACCACTTAGGCTGAATCATATGGATTTCAAAGTATTATTCTGCTTTCAAGTTCTTGCCTTTTTGGAAAATGTGTTATTTGTTCAATAATGGCATTCAAGTCCACTCACCGTTAGCACCTTTACAAAGGTGAATAAAGCCAGCTGGAGCAAAACCATCTTGTTAGCCAGAACTACATTCAAATCTGGTCTACGGCTGACAATTCTTTTTTTGAAAACATAATTTATCAGTTTTGGTAGTAACCAAATAAACATCTTACCAATTTATTTAAAAGTGATGTACACCTATGACCAATAATACAGGGTGGGACAAAAATAGGTTTATAGTTACGAGTATGCAAAATAGTTTACTTATTAATTATTGTATTATTTTCCATATGAACCCTGTACACCTACTTTTGCCCCACCCTTTATAGCTAAGATATATAACAGTAACCAGCTGGGTTAAAAGTTCCTCTGACTTGCTCATAGTAGAAAAGATTCTTGTCTAGTCTTTGGGCTTAGAAAGCTGTCACATGAAGTGTGCCGTAAAATAAATAGTAACACCCTAAAAAGATAAAGTTAAAATCTGGAGGTCTGTTTATTCAGAGTATCCAGTGAACTGTGGAAGACATGAAAAACTTCAGGAAGAGGGTGTTAACATTTTCCTGCGTTTGCTCTCTTTGTTGAAGGATACAGTCATTAAGAATCCACCAAAAAGGAACATAAATACAAAGTCTGCTGTCCGACCTCGGAAAGAGCCTTCTTCTAGCATTCGACAGTAACGATATCTTAAGTTCCAAGTTAAGAAAATGTGAAGCACACAAATATGGAGAAAGTAAAATTGAATGTATTACTTAAGTACACTTGGACTCCATGTTAGTTGTTAAGTCAAGCCTTTTTTCTTTAAGAACATTTATGAGTGGCAGTATAGTTATTCTTTTACATTTAAGGCAACTCCAGATTTCACAAAATCTGTTCCTTACTGGGGAACTAAGCTAGATGCTGGATAAACATGGTTACAACCACCTATTAAACCTTTTCAAATTTGTATAATCTTGCCCATGTTCAGCCACACCATAATCTGCATACCCTTGCTTTTTCACAGCCTAACTTAGAAGAAATCCCCATTAAGAAGCCTCTTGTGGCCCTGGCCGGTTGGCTCAGTGATAGAGCATTGGCCTGGCGTGCGGAAGTCCCGGGTTCAATTCCCGGCCAGGGCACACAGGAGAAGCGCCCATCTGCTTCTCCACCTCTCCCCCTCTCCTTCCTCTCTCTCTCTTCCCCTCCTGCAGCCGAGGCTCCATTGGAGCAAAGATGGCCCGGGCGCTGGGGATGGCTCCTGGGCCTCTGCCCCAGGCGCTAGAGTGGCTCTGGTCGCAAAAGAGCGAAGCCCCGAGGGGGCAGAGCTTCGCCCCCTGGTGGGCGTGCCAGGTGGACCCCGGTCGGGCGCATGCAGGAGTCTGTCTGACTGTCTCTTCCGTTTTCAGCTTCAGAAAAAAAAAAAAAAAAAAAAAGAAGCCTCTTGTGATACTGTCAGGACAGGTAGATTAAGCATTTCTATACCTCGGTCAATGAAGTTACATTACGGTGAAAAAATTTAATTACCAGAAACTTACCAGAATATACCATGTAGGAGACACAGGAATCCATCCTAGGGCAATAATCCTATGACCCCTACATTGCTGTCTACTGCTGACCAGGAGAGGTATCACTGCCTTCTTTCAAGAGCGTCAGGGTGAAGGAGGAAGCTCTACTCAGTGGCCTCAATTACCACATGACCAGAGCACAACCCTTCCTTTCAACAAACTGGAACATGGTAAGCCTGGCAGACGTGATGGCACTGTCTTTTCAGTCAGCAGAACTAGCAACTAAGATACCAGGAGATCTCAAGTTTTCATTCCTTATGAACCCACTCCCAAACCTGTATCAAAACTGTTAATTATCAAAAAACAAACAAAACAACTGTTAATTATCACTGTATTCAGGTTGTTTTTATTTTTACCACTTGGTAAAAATCTACTGGTGTTATTTTATAAGTAAGTCTCAATTAAATCACTCCTCTCCCTTGATCAGATCTGCAAGTAACTTATAGACAGAAATGTCATCATTTTATGGTTAAATACCTCCCCTTGGACAAACAGTGACCTACAAACACTCTCAAAACATTACTATCTGACCAACTGCTCTGAGTACTACTGAGCTAGGACTTAGAAGTTACAGGTAAGATGGTAACAAAAATAACAGAATTAAGTTTTTATGCCAACTCCACTTAATAAAGGATACAGAAAAATCATGTTAAATAAAAAATTGAATCCAACTGGCCCAAAAAACAAGAAATTGGTGATAAGCCTCCATATCTGTTAAAAGAAAAAAATCAAGAGAAAGATAGATTAAGAAAAATACACCAGGAAACATTTCCATATTAAGACAAGAGATATCCTCTGACTACAAGGGCTGAAAAGCCATGGATAGGTGATACTACGGTCTGAACCAAAAAGTGGGGCACAAAATCTGATACTGAATTTTGTGCTGCTTTTAGCTGAAAATCTGAATACAGTAAGGTCACTCAGCCCCTGACATTTGTAAAGATAATAGGAAAGAAAACTTGAAATTGTGATTGTCTTTAACATGGTCAGGCAAACTATGGAAAAAGTTTGATGGCAAGGCTAGGTTAATTTGCATAATAGAAAACAGTGCTTTCATATACACGCAGGATCACAATCTAGTGAACAGTCTTGAGATACCAGGGAAAAACTCCAGGGATCTAATATATGCGCCTTGACCAGGCAAGCCCAGGGTTCTGAACCAGCAACCTCAGTGTTTCCAGGTTGACGCTTTATCCACTGCGCCACCACAGGTCACCAGGGATCTAATATAAATTGCTAAAAATGTTTCTGTATTAGGTAGTCCAAAACATCTAGAGTATAGAGTAATTGTAAAGCAAATATTCAAGTTCTAATCTGAACAAATAGCCAACTCC
This sequence comes from Saccopteryx bilineata, assembly GCF_036850765.1. Lineage (NCBI taxonomy): Eukaryota > Metazoa > Chordata > Mammalia > Chiroptera > Emballonuridae > Saccopteryx > Saccopteryx bilineata. The sequence continues at coordinate 354,433,284 of NC_089491.1, read as the reverse complement.
CTACAAATAAATACCTAATGCTCTAATAATTAAAATTTAATTGGTAGATATAAGGACACTCGTTTTCTTGTTGGAAACCCTGACTTGACTGTTCCCTACCCAACTCATCAACATTCACAATAAAAAGAACTTCTCACAATGATAAGGCACTTAACATTTTAAAGTGTTTTAACATATTCTTTCATGTGATCTTAATCCTGTTACTGCCATCCCCATTTCATAAATAAGGGAAAATGGCTTGCCCAAGGACGCACAAATTGCCAAAAGGAAACTGACATCCTCAAACCCAGAACTCCTGTTATTGTAGATGCACAGAATCAAGAGTTTAATCCCAGGCCAAATCAAGTATTAACTTGGAAGCAAAGCTTGGATAGAGGACAGCTCCCAGCAAAGGCTATGTGAGTATCAAAGAGGGCAGTGACAAGAGTCCACAGAACTGCTTTATCAAATTCTTAAAAATTGGTAACTATTAAAGTTGAAACAATTCGGTCTACATAATAACTGTGTCCAGGATTTTAGAGTACTCAATGGAGCTAGCGAGAAAAGCATATAAATAAGTGCAATTATGAGATGAGAGATGCTCTGAAGCATTTACAGATACCCTGGGGACACAAAGGAAGATGAATCTGAGAAGTTTACACAAAAGCTGCAGTTTTGAAAGGCATGCTAGAGTTCAATGGGTATAAAATTTCAAAGATTTGCAACAGAGGGAATAGTATGAATAGAGGCAGAATTACTGGTGGTTGGGTCTCTTTCCCACTATATGAACACCCTGGAGCAGGAAAATACATCTCTTTTAGCATTCTAGTTACTGCAAAGGACTATCACCTACTGTAATCTAATACCCTGGCATATTGTTTATGTCGGTCTTTTGTAGTTTTATCAGTATGATCTGATTCCTGGAAGATGGATCAATTTTAAAGCACTAAATATAGAATTGAGTTTCTGAACTGGACCAAGGTGGTAGGTGTGCCAAGTGGTGAGTGCACAAAATAAGGGCACTGTGTGAGATTCTCCCTGGGCAGCTAGCTGGTCAGTCTCCTCTCAAATACAATACTAACGCTGAACTAGTGATTCCTAATATAGGAACTGGACAAATCAAATCAAAACTATGCAGGGCCCTGCCTGGCCTATGGTGGTGCAGTGGATATGGATAAAGTGTCCACCTGGAATGCTGAGGTCACTTAGTTGAGATTCAAAACCCTGGTATTGCCTGGTCAAAGCACACACTGTACAAGCAACCAATGAACAACTAAAGTGAAGCAACTGTAAGTTGATACTTCTCAATCCCCCTTTTTCCTTTCTCTGTAAAAACCAATAAATAAAATCTTAAAAAAAAAAATACAAAAAACCATGCAGAGCCCTGGGTAGGTAGCTCAGTTTGTTAAGAGTGCTCTCCCGGCCCTGGCCGGTTGGCTCAGCGGTAGAGCGTCGGCCTAGCGTGCGGAGGACCCGGGTTCGATTCCCGGCCAGGGCACACAGGAGAAGCGCCCATTTGCTTCTCCACCCCTCCGCCGCGCTTTCCTCTCTGTTTCTCTCTTCCCCTCCCGCAGCCAAGGCTCCACTGGAGCAAAGATGGCCCGGGCGCTGGGGATGGCTCTGTGGCCTCTGCCTCAGGCGCTAGAGTGGCTCTGGTCCCAACATGGCGACGCCCAGGATGGGCAGAGCATCGTCCCCTGGTGGGCAGAGCATCGCCCCATGGTGGGCATGCCGGGTGGATCCCGGTCGGGCGCATGCGGGAGTCTGTCTGACTGTATCTCCCTGTTTCCAGCTTCAGAAAAATGCAAAAAAAAAAAAAAAGAGTGCTCTCCCAATATACCAAGGTTGTGAGTTCAGTCCTGGGTCAGGGCACATACAAGAATCAACCAATGAATGCATAAATAGGTGGAACAACAAATCAATTGTTTTTCTCTCTCCCTTCCTCTGTCTCTAAAATCAATAAAATAAAATAAAAAAATACAGGCAACTTTCAAAAAAAAAAATACAGATTTTTTTTCATCTCCACAAAATAGATTCTTAATTCCTACCCTTGGTGATTCTGATTTGGTACATTATGAGAAGTTTGAGAACCTCTTATACTTCCCCTAGGACTAGGGCCTAGGTGAGTCTGCAGCCTATTTAGACAGCAGAATCAGCTCTTTATACCCCACCACAATAAGATTTACAATAGAATATTTCCAATGAATTATTTTTTGAGGTAGTATATGGCAGGATTTGCTAGTAAAAAGAAAAAAAAGTTTAAAAACTGAAACAATCATGGTTGTGATTGACCACTTACTTGGAAGTGTTTAAAGATTAATTCAGGATTGAAGTACAGCTGAAAAGGTGTGATCAATTCCAACTGCTGAAATAGAAAAAGAGCTTCTTAAAGCAAATCAATCAAGAAACAAAATTTCATAATCTACAATGAAGGATTAGTTGGGCTAGCAATTTCCAACTCTGTCACTTAGACTGAATCATTTAAGGCTGGAGGGAAAGGCTGGTAAATAATTTTCTAGAATGGTACAATTCTTTGTATCCTCAGTACCTAACACTGAATAAAAGCGTGTTTTATGTGGCAATAGTTGAAGTTGGCATGTAGGAATGGGAAGCAGGTGGTGATAGCTTACATATAAGGCAAATAAAAAGCAGCTGCCACGAATCTGCCCAGCACATGGGCACCACTTAAAAAACAGTTGGGTGAAAAAACACAACTCACTCAAAAGAACCGAATCAAGACCCTGCCAAGGTAAGGGCTGTGTGATTCCAGTGAGCCTGTACAAGCACACTTTATTTCAAAACTCTTCCCTCTCTACAACTCCAGATTTCTGTGTTCAATACCCAAGTTTCTTCATAAGCGGACTTTCCCCCACTAGTCTCCCCTTGGCCTTCCCCAGAAGGAACATTTCCCCAGAAAATGTTCTCAGGCACATTTTCTGGGTGGGCGGTTCCCGCTGCTCTGACTTGCTATGGGTCCGGCCTGCAGTCCTGATCCTCTACCGTTCCAACAGTAGCACTGTCTCCTCGGGTCACTGGATAAGCCCTCTCAAAGCAATTCCGAGCCCCAGAGTGAGCCCTGTCCACCTCCACCCATCCTGAGACAAACCCATCTGGGATTCCCTGAGGCCCAAACCCGAATTTCCTGAGGACTCGATCATATCCAGCCTGGATAATGAGGAGCTGGCGCTGGAACTGCTCACCACAGCGGCGGTTGTGAGAACGCAGGCGGTGGTGTAAGCGCGGCTGACCGGTGGGATCTGCAGATACTCCAGCCGGAGGCTCTGGTACGCCATCTTCCCCACCGCCACCTGCCTTCCCGCCCCACTTCCCCTTCCGCCAGTCAGCCAAGCGGCGGGGCGGGATCAAAGAGGCCTCCCGTTAATACCGTTGTCCAATCGGCGCCGAGCAAACTGCCAGCCACCAATTGCAAGAGGCCTAAGGAAAGCCATTCACCTATCACGAGTTGTGTCCCCGCAGGGCAAGCCTTGCTTCTTCACCCATCCCAAGTCGCGGAGGAGAGAGTAAGCACAGGTCTCTTTCGCCAATCCTCGTGGGCCACAGCTAGCTTGCCCGCCCCTTTCAGTCAACAATCTAGTTGGCTCCCTCCCGACCGTCCAGCCAGCCAATCAGGAGCGCGACAGTATCCCGCCTTTGCTCTTGTTCGCTGAGGAGGGCATTGGTCGGAATTTTGGGGAGCCGTCCGTTGCTGCGGGTATTAGGCGGCAAGAGGTGGTTTAAAGGGAGTGGCGGAAAACCACTGTTTGATCGAATTTGTCACCCTCATGGTCGCTTCGGTAAGTGCCACGGGGCTGCATTTTCTCAGAGGAGGAGGGGAAAGGAGTGGAACTGAGTTGGTCATCATCGCAGGATGCTGGATCAGCCTCGCTGGCGGGGCCTCGGGCCTGAAGGTCCCGGCATGCCGCGGGGTCGCGGGCCCGACGGGAACCGGTTCTGAGGCCGGAAGCAGTTCCTGCCCGGTGGTTTCTAGCTCGGTCGGCCCGATTTGTTGAGGTTTCCTGGGCGCGTCCCGTGTTTACTCTGCAAATATTGACTAAGCCGTCTTCGTCCTGCTCCCAAGAACTGTCGGTCTAGCAGAGAAGACGAGGCTGCCCGTGATAATATCCTAAAGTAGAACTTGGTCCGTGCGCGAAGAAAGGTCCCGATGGGGTTCACAGGATGGGACATCACCAAGGAAGTGTGTTTAAACTGAACCTTGACGGATATTTGGCCACGGCATCTTTTCTTAAGGGGAAGACATCACCGGGAAAAGAAATAAATAGTTCGGTTTGTTTGGGACCAAGAGTAGTCAGATCTTGACAGACAATAAGGAAGCGCTGAAGGTTTTTGGAACAGGGAGTGACCATCAAATCTCGTATAAGGAAAGAATCAAGTAAAAGGGTGGAGAGAGTGGTTTTTTAAAAACATTATGAATGAGTAATTCACGAAGGAGAAATTTGAAAAGCTAACATGTATGACGTGGTCACCAACTTTACTAGTAATCAGAAAAATGCACTTAAAAATATTTTGGCCTGATCCCCAAATATCACCCTCGCAACCTGTTGATAAAACAATGGTGCATGTACTGCTTACCCTGGTTAGGGAGAACAAAGGACCTCAGAAGAGCTTTGGTGGTGTTTCAGGGAGGAAAGGCAAGATCAGAATTTTTTGAGAAATGCAAGTTTGGTTTAAGGTGGCTCCTTTCAGTTTGAGGGTTCATTAGGATTCGGGTAGGAATCGTGCGATAACAGTCCAGGACTGGCAGAAACAGCTGAGGCAGGGGTTTCAGACAGTCTTAGGTTACAAATTGTTGATGCTTCCCATTGAAGAGTTGATCCATCTTTGGGGCTGTTCAAGCCATTAGAACCGTGAAAATACACTGGCCTCAGAACAGTAAAGTCATACTAATGTAAACAGTTGTTTGTTGGGGTGAGGGAGTTAGATAGTTTAAGTCCTGAGTATCTAACCTGTGTGTGGTGCTAGATGGTTTTAGTTTTCAAAAAACAACATAGTACAACAATTTTATGTCTACCAGATTGGCAAAAATTAGAATGTTGAGTGTTGGCAAAGATACAAGAAAATCTATATTGTAGGACCCCCTCCCTCCCATGCTCTGGAGAACATTTTGGTGGTATTTAGTGAAATTATGAGTAAATTCTATGGCTAGCAATTACTTGCTTGTAAATACCCTGTAAGTCCCTAATTAGACATCATAGGAGGGTGTTTATTGCAACATCATTTCTGTTAATAGAGTGCTGAAAATAAACTAGGTGTCACAAGGACAATAGACATGAATGTGGTATGCACCTGATAAAGTTGTTGTAATACTTCAATCAGAACCAATAAACTAAATATAATATAACAACATGAAGTAATTGCAAACAAAAATGTAAACATATATAAAACTATTTTCCAAGAATATATATCTCCAACCTATTGAATTAAAATGAAAGATGAATTGAAAAAGCAAATGTTAAAAACATTAGAATAAGTTCCCTATGGGAGATGAAAGATGGAAGAATAAAATAAGGGAAGATCGCCTGACCTGTGGTGGCGCAGTGGGATAAAGCGTCGACCTGGAACACTGAGGTTGCCGGTTCGAAACCTTGGGCTTGCCTGGTCAAGGCACATATGGGAGTTGATGCTTCCTCCTCTCTCTCTCTCTCTCTCTCTCTCTCTCTCTCTCTCTCCCTCCCTCTCCCTCCCCCCTCTCTCTAAAAAAATCAATAAATAAAATATTAAAAAATAAATAAATAAAAGAGAAGAGCTAGCATGAACTAAAAATAGAGTGTAATGACATAGGAAGTATTATCAACTCAATTATGCATAGGTGAGGTCCTTAAAAAGGACAGAATGTGGTTAGTAAGGGTTGGATGATAAAGGCTCTTATAAACCATGTTGGAAGTTTGAACTTGAGCCTGAAGGCATAGGGTAGTATTGAAGAAATAAAAATCCTGTAAACCCAGAGAATCTTTTTCATAAACATAGAAAAGAAAGTAGTTTTACTACTGAATAATCATATCCAGATTACAACACACTGTAGATAATCTGAGTGATATTACAAAAAGACAAAGAAATTCTATCCTATTTATGCAGCAAGCAGTTACAGCCATTCTATTTTTAGCCATTATATACATACATTCTCAAGGTAACAGCATCTTGTCTTCCCATAAAATAATTTGACTCTACCTTTTGCTTCAAATTCTTTCATAGAGTTCATTATAAATTCACCTGGTAATTGAGGTCACCATTTATTTTAGCTATGTAATTATCTGGAGGAATAATAAAACTGTTATTTCTACAAGCATGATTATAGCTCAGAAAAAAGTGGTACCCAGTTTAAACTCCCATAGTGACAAGGAGATAGGAGAGCTATTTTGCTAGATGTTTACATTCTTAAGTAATGACTTCTAGGTCCTTAAGAAACATTGTTGGGGTTATAAAGCTGACAAGAGGCTTGCTTGCTCAGCTTCTAACTTTAATCCCCCCCCCCCCAATGGCTAGATTAGAAGGACAGGGAATTAAAGACTTTAGCAAAGGAGTGGTTGAAGTGATAGAGCCTAGGTTGGATAGAGAAGAAAGTGAAGTGGGACAGAATGAGTGGAAGGAAGAGAGGATCAGAGGGCTGAAAGTCTTGATGATTAAGGTATAGTATGAGTTCATGTGAATGAGAATGGAAGAATAGTGTACTAAGTTGTGGTAAAAAAAAAAAGGGGGGGGGAGGAGGGGGGCAGTTGAAGAGAGAAGTTAAAAATATCAAAAGCCAGGTGGCTAAAAGAGTGAAGCCATTGAAACTCATGAAACCGAGTCTCAAATTTGAATATTGTCTAGGACAGTGGTTCTCAAGTGTCTGCCAGGGCACACTGGTGTGCCCTAGAAGATTTCCAGGTGCGCCCGATGGTATTCCAGAGAAGTATGTGCCTGTTGGGGACCAAAAAACCAACAGGGCTTTTGGAGTTGAGATTTTTGGAGGACAGAGGTGTGGGGAATTGGCTGTAAGCTGACAGTCTGCCCAACGGCCCACCTCACTTGCCTGATTAGGTTGCAAAAGGCTGTTAAGCTGTGGTGCTGGATTGTTTACACTACCCCCCATGTTCCCCAGAAAGACTGGAGGCAAGTTTCTTCTATCCTTTGTTTGGTGTAAAGTTAAGATGATATGTATGGGGGGGGGGGCTTTTGCACTCAACACAATTAAGAGTAAAAAGAGAGGAATTCTTCAATGTATTGACAAAATGAGAGTTTGCCTTTCAAATATATGCCCAAACATTGAAGAAATTGCTAGGACACTTCAGGCTCATGTTTCTCATAAACACAAGAATGATAAAACTTAACACATTCACACCAGGACCTGCCGAATTTACTAAATCTTACTAAGAATGTAAGTGTATATATAAAAATAACTTTTTGTCGTTTTTTAATTTTTTAACCCCTCTTTTTTATGAATTCTAAAAAGCATAACTCAAAAAATGTAACATAAAAATGTTTTTAATGTCAGAATAAATTTAATTTTGTTGTATTTATTTCATTTAATTACCAGAAAAGCATGCTTGGACTTTATATTTTCTTTCTTTAATATTTGACTTATTATAACATATTTTTCAGAAATTTGTATATAGTGCACCTACAATTATATTTGTAGGATTTTAAATGTGCCCCAACTTCAAAAAGTTTGAGAACCACTGGTCTAGGATAATAACAAACTTTAGAAGACTGAGCCACGGGCAAGTGTCTTCAATAAATGAGAGGTGAGGGAAATGAGAGGGTAAGGGAGGTTATAGGCTGATGGAAAGCTTCAGAGAGGCAAGGATTTGCATCCTTTTGTGAATGAGTGAGGCTGGAATTGGCATTGGGTATCAAGGAACACAAACTTTTCTATCTGTAATGTGATTTGTTACTTTAGTCAGATGATTTTTTTATCTGATTTTTTTGTTTATATTTGCAGGTTTTTCACAAGCAAAATAAGCCAAGATGTCTGTTGATCCAATGACCTATGAGGCCCAGTTCTTTGGCTTCACCCCCCAAACGTGCATGCTCAGGATCTACATTGCATTTCAAGACTACCTGTTTGAAGTGATGCAGGCTGTTGAACAGGTTATTCTGAAGAAGCTGGATGGCATCCCAAACTGTGAGATTAGCCCAGTCCAGATTCGTAGATGCACAGAAAAGTTTCTTTGCTTCATGAAAGGACGTTTTGATAATCTTTTTGTCAAAATGGAACACCTACTTTTACAGTGGGTTTTACGTATTCCCCCAAACATCTTGCTTCCAGAAGATAAATCTCAGGAGATGCATCCTTACAGTGAGGAAGAATTTCAGCTTCTCCAAAAAGAAATTGAACAGTTACAGGAGAAGTATAAGACTGAATTATGCACTAAGCAGGCCCTTCTTGCAGAATTAGAAGAGCAAAAAATTGTGCAGGCCAAACTCAGACAGACCTTGGTTTTATTTGATGAGCTTGAAAAGGTTGGCAGAGATCATGGGACTAGTGATTTTAGGGACAACTTGATTTTTCTGGTCCAGAACTCAAGAAAACTCCAGAATATTAGAGACAATGTGGAAAAGGAAAGCAAAAGACTGAAAATATCTTAATTTCTAGATAGTAAAAGGAGCTGGTCAAAAGTAGAATGAGTAAAGGATTTATGTTAATGACGAGGCTTATTTTAGTGAACTGTATATTTGTTGGATTTTTTTTGTTTACCCTTCCTTATATTCCACATTTTCCTCTTTTTTTGGTCCACTCTCCTGAAGTATCTATGTACTACTCTGAACTAATCTTTGAAGCATTTATTCCTTTCAGGTGGGAAGGGATTCTTGATCCAATAAAGACTCATTTAGGGGCATGATGAAGAAATAATGCATTCCATGGCCAATCAAAGATATTTGAAAAATTTTGCCTCAGTCATGAGTTCTTTGTAGCGTTGATTTTTTTTTTTTTTTGTATTTATTGTTTAGATGGGACCAGATGACAAAAAGGTTGAGTGGATGGCTTCTTTATTAATCAGCCACTACACTGCCAACATAAAATGCTTACTCTTGCCCCATAATTTTTCTCACACAAAGTTGATAAATAGTTGGAAGAAGCAAGTAGCAGGCCCTGGCTGGGTAACTCAGTTGGTTAGAGTGGTATCCCAATATGCCAAGGTTGCGGGTTTGATCCCTGGTCAGGGCACCTACGTATAAGAATCAACCAGTGAATGCATAAATAAATGGAACAGCATATCAATCTCTCCCTCCTTTCGTTCTCTCCCTCCCTCTCTCCCCCCCCAAATCAGTAAGTAAATAAAAAAGAAGCAAGTAGCAGAAAAAACAATGATGATCTTTAGTAAAGAAGAAATAATTTTTTTAATTGTATTAATTTGAGAAAGGGAGAGAGACAGGAACAGTGATCTGCTCTTGTCTGTACCCTGACCAGGGATCAAAGTGGCAACCTCTGAGCTTCAAGACAATGCTCTAGTCAATTGAGCTATCCCGCCAGGGTGAAAGAAGTTTTGTTTCTGACATAAATCCTTTCCATGACCAAGGCCTTGATGATGTTAAACAACTTACTGTGTTGAAGCCCAGCAGTGGAAGACAGTGGTCAATAAAGAAGCAGATCTTGCTGGGATAGAAAAGGAAGCCTGGAACACACACAATAGCAAAGTTTATATTAACTGACTGTCACTGTTAGGTATTTATGACAAATTTTTCTTTGCATACTTCAGATTGTTTTTGAATTTTCTTTGTACCTAATATTTAATTAACTTATGTATTCATACTCATAAGCATCAAATATTTAGTGCCCTCGGTGGAAAATTCTAGATGTGTCTTTTGCTTAAATTCAGTGACATCTGAGATTTCCTTTTGTAATTAACCCATGTAACATGTTAGGGAAGATTTGGCAATTGTTACTCTCAAGGTATTGCCTGCCCTCCATGTCTTCCTAAATAATAGGATTTGGAATTTCTCTTTTATGTAAAAGAGTAATTTAGAGTGTTAATGTTTGCAATTAAATATTTGCAGATTTAGGAAGTATATTTACATGACCTGTGCTTATTTTCAAAGAGTTCTTTTTTTCAATCTTGTACATGAAATACGTATGTTTCAAAAAGCTTTGGTTGGCCTGACCTGTGGTGGTGCAGTGGATGGGGCGTCGACCTGGAAATGCTGAGGTCTTCGGGTTCGAAGCCCTGGGCTTGCCTGGTCAAGGCACATGTGGGAGTTGATGCTTCCAGCTCCTCCCCCCTTCTCTCTAGAATGAACGAATAAAAAATTTTAAAAAATAAATAAATAAAAATAAAAAGCTTTGGTTTTCAGTTTTTTGCTATCTCTGATGTTGTGGTATGTTTCCTTCTTTGATATGACTATCCAAATGAAAATTTTTGTTTTTCTCTCTTTTTTTTTTTTTTTTCATTTTTCTGAAGCTGGAAACAGGGAGAGACAGTCAGACAGACTCCCGCATGCGCCGGACCAGGATCCACCCGGCACGCCCACCAGGGGCGAAGCTCTGCCCACCAGGGGGCGATGCTCTGTCCATCCTGGGCGTCGCCATGTTGCGACCAGAGCCACTCTAGCGCCTGGGGCAGAGGCCACAGAGCCATGCCCAGCGCCCGGGCCATCTTTGCTCCAATGGAGCCTTGGCTGCAGGAGGGGAAGAGAGAGACAGAGAGGAAAGCGCGGCGGAGGGGTGGAGAAGCAAATGGGCACTTATGTGTGCCCTGGCCGGGAATCGAACCCGGGTCCTCCGCACGCTAGGCCGACGCTCTACCGCTGAGCCAACCGGCCAGGGCTTGTTTTTCTCTCTTTTAAAGAGATATTTGTAGCTTAATTAAAATGTAGTATAGTGGGTTGAAGGGCGATTCCTCTAAAAGGTTTGTCCATGTATGTCCTGATACCTGGAACCTGTGACTGCCTTATTTGGAAAAATGATCTTTGCGGGTATAAGTAAAGATCTGGAGATGAGATCATCCTCAATCTAGGGAAGGGGTGTCTAAATCCAGAGATCAGTGTCTTTTATAAGAGAAAGGCAGAGAGACATTGTGACCACAGAGGCAGATAGGAGTGATGCAGCCAAAAGTCCAGGAATGCCAACAGCCACCATAAGCTGGAAGAGGCAAAGGACAGATTCTCTCCTAGAGGCTCTGGAGGTAGCATGTCCCTGCTGACACCATTATTTTGGATTTTTGGCCTCCAGAACAGAGAATACATTTCTGTTATTTTAAATTACGAAATTATGGTAGCCACAGAAGTCTAATGTACATAGTGAAATTAGAATATTAAGATAGTCATACAGTTGACCTGTGGTGGCGCAGTGGATAAAGCATCAACCTGGAATTCTGAGGTCACTGTTTCGAAACCCTGTGCTTTTTGGGTCAGGGTACATACAAGAAGCAATTACTACAGTTGATGGTTCTTGCTCCTCCCTCCCCCTTCTCTCTCTCTCCTCTCTCTAAAATCAATAAACATTTTTAAAAAAACACTCGAAAAAAATGCTTTTAAAAAATAATTTTTGGATATTAATACTGTTACCATTTGTCATAGTAGTGCCTGTATAGGAACAAATCAATTTACTTGGCCCCATTGTCCTCAAATAATTACCCCCTCAAACATGTGGAAATAAATCAGGATAATAAACTCTTGGTTACCTACTTCTTCATTACCTTGTCTTCCATTCAGCATCAGTCTCACCCAATTTCTTGGTTCCCTCTACATTAGATCCTATGATTATAAAATATCAAACCTTTAATTTCCCTAGATGCCTGCTCCCACGCTTTTCCTTGTACTTATTATCTATCTATTCTCCCTTAAAACATCATGCCTGTTCCCCACTATACACCTTCAAATAGACTTTTCTCATCCTGCTGCTGCAGTGACAGGGCCAATTCAGGAGACAGTTTAGCATGATTTTTTTTTCTTTTTACAAAGAGGAATAGATAGGGACAGACAGGAACGGAGAGAGATGAGAAGCATCAATCATCAGTTTTTTGTTGCGACACCTTAGTTGTTCATTGACTGCTTTCTCATATGTGCCTTGACCATGGGGCTACAGCTGATGGAGTAACCCCTTGCTCGAACCAGCAACCTTAGGCTCAAGCTGGTGAGCTTTTTTGCTCAAGCCAGATGAGCTCACGCTCAAGCTGGCGACCTTGGGGTCTTGAACCTGGGTCCTCCGCATCCCAGTCCGACGCTCTATCCACTGTGCCACCGCCTGGTCAGGCTAGCATGATATTAATAGAAAGTAAAGAGTGGTCATTACTATTAATTTTAGAAATAAAAAGAATTATAAGGAAATACTATGTAAGAGATTCTGCACTCAATTCTGATGGGGGTTTTCCAAGCAATTTTGGGGGACTACCTGTGTGTCCTACATTTCAAATTCAACTCAATCTGACTACTCAGCATCAGATTCCACAGGTTAAAGTCTCGGCCCAGAAAGACTCCCCTTGAAATGCCAGTCACAAGGCCAAGTTGTTACCTGTGCTACTGACTGACTGGCTATAAATCAGAGGTTCCAGTGACCCCTTTGGATGTCATTAACTTGCTAGAGTCACAGAACTCAGGAAAACTGTTTACTCACTAGATTACCAGTTTATTACAAAGGATATATGATCCAGATGAGATAAATGGGGAGGCCCCAGACAAAGGAGCTTTTATCCCTCTGGAGTTTGGCCATGGCATGGTGGATGGGTTCTGGTAATCCAACTGGGAAGCTTCCCAAATTCCCTCCTTCAGAGTTTTTCTGGAGGTTGCATTACATAAGGAATTTGCCATTGGTGATTAAAGTTGTACCTCTATCTCATACCACGTATAAAAATAAACTCAAGGCCTGACCTGTGGTGGCGCAGTGAATAAAGCGTCGACCTGGAAATGCTGAGGTCGTCGGTTTGAAACCCTGGGCTTGCCTGGTCAAGGCACATATGGGAGTTGATGCTTCCAGCTCCTCCCCCTGTCTCTCTCTCCTCTCTCTCTGTCTCTCTCCCTCTCTCTCCTCTCTAAAATGAATACATTAAAAAAAACACCTCAAAATGGGTAAAAGACCTAATTACGAGCTAAAACTATAAAACTGCAACAAGAAAACACAGGCATAAATCCTTATGATCTTGAATTAGGCAATAGTTTCTTGAGATGGCACCAAAAACAAGCAAAAAAGAGGAAAATATTTAAATGGGACATCATCAAAATTAAAAGCTTGTACTTTGAAGACACCATCATGAAAATGAAAACACATGCCTGGCTGGTGGTGAAACAGTGGATAGAACATTGACCTGGGATGCTAAAGACCCAGGTTCGAAACCCCGAGATCACCAGCTTGAGCGTGGGGTCACTGGCTTGAGCATAAGGTCATTAACATGATCCCATGGTCACTAGCTTGATCCCAAGGTCGCTGGCTTGAACAAGGGGTCACTGGCTCGGCTGGAGCCCCCAGATCAAGGCACATGAGAAGCAATCAATGAACAACAAAAGTGCCTCAACTATGAAATGTGCAGAATAGACAAATCTATAGAGAATAGGCAAATCTGTAGAGACAGGAAGTTGCTTGATTAGCGATTGCCTAGGGATCGGGATGGTATGGAAGGAGATAGGTAAGAGGTGCAGGGTTTGTTTTGGGGATGATGAAATAACCTAATATTGATTGTGGCGATGGCTGCACAACACTAAGTATACTAAAAGCCATTGAAGTGTACAATTCAAATGAATGGGTTTTATGGTACGTGAATGGTATGTCAATACTCTGGTAAAAATAACAACAGTACACACTCCAGAAACAATGCCTGTGTTTATCAAGCTCCATCACTAGTTGTGATCTTGGCAAATCACTACACCCATGCCTGTTTTCTCATTTGGAGAATGAAGAGAATAAAAGAAACTACCTCACTGGGTTATAAGAATTCAGTGAATTCATGCTATATCAAACATGAAGCCTGCCACATGGTAAGTTCCATTATTAACAAAGTGAGCTTCATGAAGGCAAGGGTTGTATCTGTTTTGTATCTAGTCACTATCTCCAGTGTTTGATACCTAATAAACCATGAAACATTAAAAATAATAATAATAATAATTGATTATTTTCCCAATTATAGATTCCACTGTCCCAAATGGCTAAATTTCAACTGTGTTTCCAACTTGAACTGTCCCATGATATTCAGAAACCACTATTCACTGTTTCCATGTATCTACAGGTCCTAAAAATCCAATCACAATAGGACAATTGTCCAAAATAATCATCTCTCCTTTCATCTTTTAAGATTTTTTTTTAAAGTTTATTTTATTGATTTTAGAGAGAGAGGGGAGGTGAGAGGGAGAGAGAGACAGGAACACTGATCTGTTCCTGTATGTGCTCTGACCAGGAATCGAACCGGCAACCTCTGTGCTTGGGGATGATGTTCTAACCAACTGAGCCATCCAGTCGGAGCCATCTTTTATGATTTTATGAAGTTTACTGATGACTGTCTTTTTTGTTGTTGTTGTTAGCACAGCATCCATAGTCTTGATAACTTCAGTTTTCCTTTTGGAAACTATTCTTCCTGCATGCTATTTTCATAAGACTGTTTCTTCTGCTTTCTGGTCAAAGGTAGGCATATGGCCCTAGCCATGTCAATAAGACACTCTCTAGAATTTGATTCCTGAGCAATATGGCACAAGGACCACAAAATGGGCCCATTTGTTTTTATGATTAAACACTGAAAAGACTGTCCATTAATTCTTAGAGAGGCTTGCTGTTTTGGACAAAGCAACCTTTTATTGGAAGACCAGAAGTTGGAAAACAACTGAGAGCTCAATACAGGGAAACAGTAACTATGAAATTTGGTGGGCAGTAGAGAGGATATGTGACCAAATATCCTGGGATACTTTATTTTTTAGCGAGAGAGAGAGAGAGAGACAAACAGGCAGGAAGGGACAGATGAGAAGCATCAGTTCTTCATTGTGGCACCTTAGCTATTCATTGATTGCTTTCTCACATGTGCCTTGACTGGAGGGCCCCAGCCAAGCCAGTGACCCCTTGCTCAAGCCAGCGACCTTGGTTTTAGCCAGTGACCTTGGGCTTCAAGCCAGAGACCTTTGGACTCAAACCAGCGATCCCACGCTCAAGCTGGTGAACATGCGCTCAAGCAGGATGAGCTTGCGCTCAAGCTGGCGACCTTGGGGTTTTGAACCTTGGTCCTCTGTGTCCCAGGTCAACACTCTATCCACTGTGCCACTGCCTGGTCAGCCCCTGGGATACTTTATAAGAGGAAAATTGATGATGAGGTCACACACACAAGGATCCTAAAAGTATATATGGATGGTATGAGAATAGTGGAAATTCAATATTGGTTAGAAAATATGGGCCAAACATCGGAGCTTAATGGAATTTCAGGTATTTCAGGAATTTCAAGGTATGGGGAAATTTAAGGGCTAGTGGGGAGGATTTAGGGGAATGGGAAGAAAGCAGTTGCTTTTGGTGTTGGCATGAGCTTAATAGGACAGCAGTGATGGGCGGGACGGCAGTGATGGGTGGGACAGCAGTGACGGGATGAACGTTAAGAATGGAGCACAATATTGGGGAGAAAGTTAAAATCTAAGTATTTGGGGAAAACAATGAGTTGTGGAATAAGGGGATCATATGGGGCTGGATATTTAGAGGAATATTTGAGCCAATGTTCACATTATAGAGGCAATAGGATCTAATAACAGTAGCCATGAGAACCAGATATCGGAACTTTGGGTGGAAAGCAGAGGCCTAAATTTGATGGCATGAAAATAATATTGATCTTTGTGAAACAATGTACCAAAGCATAAGGAAACTCTGGTTTTGGAAATGGGATAGTGGATTCTATCTATCATCAGGGCATCAGCTGAGGGAAGAATCTTGAAGGATTAGATCTTGAGTAGTCATTGAAGGACTGTCATTGAAGGGATAACAGGAGTCATGTGAGTGGGAAACAGAGGGACTAAACATTTGGGGAACACTGGGCCACATACTGGGATTCAGTGATTAGTCAATATTAAAATATAGTAGTAGATCCAATATCCAATATTGAAAGCTGAATAAGCATTTTGTGCTATGAGTGCTGGTCGGGGCAGGATATTGTAATTAACTGGCTGTAAAGCACAGGATAACATTGGGGAACAGTGAATGTCATACTGTTGGCACTGAAATAAAGTGTAGAGGAGCAAGATGATAAGGCATGTAGTGATATGGAATTATGGGAAAACAACTGGGAAATGACAAGTCCCTGAAATTGGAAATTATTGAGCTTCTAAAGACAAGATGGGTTCATCAGGGGAACAAATTCTAGAGCTTAGTGGGGGGACTGTAGTGAAGCAGAAATGTCTTGATAATAGAGGCAAGTGAGGGCTAAATACTGAGGGGCAACGGGTAATGTCACAATGGGATAGTGACAGACCCGCTGTTAGGAGATAGTAGAACTGGACACTGGCATGTTACTGGAACTTGATATGAAGATGCCATTGAAAAGCCTGTATAGCTATTTGCTGGACAGAGATGCTGTATCTTTGGAATGCTGGATAATGGGATTAAATCTGTTTTGGAGAGACAGTAGGGATGTTGTGAAGATAATGGGGTGAAACTTGGAGCAGACTAGGAAGTTTGGCAGGCTCACTTCATAGCTGGAAAGTAATAGAGAACTGAATATAGAGGAGACTGAAAATGGAGTTATTCCATCAAAGGTACCATAATTACAAACATTTCCAAGTAAAGTATATGCAACAGTAGGACGCTGCATTTTGACATTTAACATTTTTGAGTAACGAGATGGCAGGTGGGTGAATAACCTGCCAAAGTGGGTTTTGGTATTATACCTTTTGGGTCTGAGATGACAACCACCTACGGGTCCAGTAGTTTTTCAGCACAAATTCCTGTCAGTGATAGACCCATCCCTCCACCCCCTTGACTTGGGTTTCTTAACTGCAGAAGGACTTAGAACCAGGATGAAGCTGCCCGCAATCCTTTGCCAAAGACACAAAAACAGCCCTCCCCTGTTGTACCCCAGCCAGGGCCCCAGAGTCTAATCTTATGCAACGCAGGGAACTATGGGCCTGTGTCCCAGGGCTGGCTTTTCCTGGGAGACCTAGAGTGCCCACCTTGCAGACAGTGCCAGAACAAAAAGGGACACAAAGATCCCTCCCCCTGCCTGACCAGGCAGTGGTGCAGTGGATAGAGCGTCGGATTGGGATGCGGAAGGACCCAGGTTTGAGACCCCGAGCTCGCCAGCTTGAGCGCAGGCTCATCTGGTTTGAGCAAAAAGCTCACCAGCTTGGACCCAAGGTTGCTGGCTCGAGCAAGGGGTTACTCGGTCTGCTGAAGGCCCACGGTCAAGGCACATATGAGAAAGCAATCAATGAACAACTAAGGGGTAGCAATGAAAAACTGATGAGGCCTGACCTGTGGTGGCGCAGTGGGATAAAGCGTCGACCTGGAACACTGAGGTCGCTGGTTCGAAACCTTGGGCTTGCCTGGTCAAGGCACATATGGGAGTTGATGCTTCCTGCTCCTCCTCCTTCTCTCTCTCTCACTCCTCTCTCTCTAAAAAAAAAAAAATCAATAAATAAAATATTAAAAAAGAAAAAGAAAAACTGATGATTGATGCTTCTCATCTCTCTCTGTTCCTGTCTGTCTGTCCCTATCTATCCCTCTCTCTGACTCTCTCTCTGTCTCTGTAAAAAAAAAAAAAAAAAAAAAAAGATCCCTCCTCCTGAGAGGGAGGGACCAAGGTAGTCATTACTTTACAGACTTCTCTATCTCTCTACTCTAGGCCCACCCATCAAAGCGGCCACAGAGGGTGAGGTCATTGACCCAGGGCTCTGAAGCAACCCCTCCCCAAAGAAGGTGGGAAAGAAGGTGCCCCACCCCTGGGCACCTTGTTCTCAGTGGACCCGAAAAACCCTGGGGTTGATGCACAGATGTCTTCCAAAATCACAAAATCACAAAAAATTTGAGGGCACAAAATTTGATTCAGCACAGTTCCCAAATAAAATTAGGAAAAATGTCGTGGTGCTATGCAGCCAGCAGAGGAGTGGGGCATCTCTGGGAGTAGGAGAAAGGCCAGAAGCAAAGAAGGGGGTGCGGGGTACAATGCACATGTGCTTTGAATCCCAGTTCTAACAACAGCTTTTAGAATTTTGAGGGGAAGGCAGTGAGTGGGCAATCAAATCCCGGCTCTACCCCTCTACCCACTATAGATATTGATCTTGAAAAGTCTAAATTTAACCTCTGTAGAAGGAAAAAGGGGTTCTGTAATAACACTGAGAAGTTAGGCGATGGAAGGTAACCTGACAGGTGATCTCACTAACAGGGCAGGTAGTAGTGGGTAGTCACACACAGGACCTACTCCGTTTCTTTTTCTTTTTTGTAAAATGAGGAGGATAGTAGTGCCTGTTACTATGTGGTTTGTGATGATTAATTTTATGTGTCAACTTGACTAAGCCAGTGACCAAATATTGGGTCAAACATTATCAGGATGTTTTCTATGAGGGTGTTTTTAGACGAGATGAATATTGAAATGAGTAACATTGAAATTAGTAGAGCAGATTGCCCTTCACAATGTGCTCAGCCTCCTGTAATGAATTGGAGGCCTGACTAGAACAAAAGCCTAATACCCCTGAGCACCAGGGAATTCTGCTAGCGGACAGCTGCTTTGGCTCTTCCCCGGTCTCCAGCCTGCTGACCCCTCACCCTGCAGGTTTTGGACCTGCCATCCTTCACAATCAGAACAAATTCCTTAAACTAAATCTAAATATCTCTCTCTCTCTCCATATATATATATATATATATATATATATATATATATATATACACACACCCCACCCATACACTCTATTGATTCTGTTTCTCTAGAGAACCCTAATATGGACTTGTTATTAGGGTTAAAGGTTTATATTTGTAACACTTAGAGAGTAAGACAGGGATGGGTGTTCTCACCTGTCTGGGTTCAGCTTCGCGGATGCCTATATTACCTTACTTTTTTTTTTTTTTTTTACAGAGGCAGAGAGAGAGAGTCAGAGAGAGAGAGAGAGAGATAGACAGGAACAGACAGACAGGAACGGAGAGATGAAAAGCATCAATCAATGTTTTTTTGTTGTTGTTGCACATTGTGACACCTTAGTTGTTCATTGATTGCCCTCTCATATGTGCCTTGATCACGGGCCTTCAGCAGACCGAGTAACCTCTTGCTTGAACCAGTGACCTTGGGTCCAAGCTGGTGAGCTTTCTGCTCAAATCAGATGAGTCCGTGCTCAAGCTGGCGAGCTTGGGGTCTTGAACCTGGGTCCTTCTGCATCCCAGTCCGACGCTCCATCCACTGCACCACCGCCTGGTCAGGCACCTTTTTAAACACATTCTCGGGCTACTGAAAATGCCTTTATAGCCTCAGAAGTGGTTGTGGCTGCCTGACCTGTGGTGGCGCAGAAGATAAAGCGTTGACCTGGAAATGCTGAGGTCGCCGGTTCAAAACCCTGGGCTTGCCTGGTCAAGGCACATATGGGAGTTGATGCTTCCAGCTCTTCCCCCCTTCTCTCTCTCTGTCTCTCTCTCCTCTCTGCCTCTCCTCTCTAAAAAAGAAAGAATAAATAAAAAAAATTAAAAAAAAGAATCACGCACACTTGCAAAATAAAACAAACAAAAAAAGAAGTGGTTGTGGGCCATTTGGGTCCCCCCAAAAGTCAGGCATTGCTATGTCATCAGAAAGGGACTTAGGTGGGTCTGTTCTGGCACAGCTCGGTATGTGTAGGTTCCTGACTTTGTGTAGGAAATAATTCAAGACACAAGTCCAGGTGATTTTGAGAGTATGTTTATTAAAGTTTGGGACACTGAAACAAAGAAAAGGCTTAGGATAGAAGAAACAAGGTCATAGCAACAGAAGTGAGCCTAAGCTGGGCTGCATAGACCCAGGAACGGAAGTCACAGTAAGAGAAGTGAGTTTTGGATGGTATGCTTTGGCTCACTGAAAGTTAAGCAAGAAGATGGCTCTCTCAGCTCAGGAGAAAGTAAAATTATGTGCCCAAGGAAAGCAGGGGTGGGGTGGAGTGGGGCAGAGCGTAGATGTGTTCAAGGGAGAGTGTGCACTGGATTCTTTGTCGTGAAGGTTTTTATCTGTTTTCTGCAGGTGGGGAATTTTAGGGGAGGTCTCAGTTAGAATCTTCATCAGCTCTCCAGGTGTGTTCTTTAATACGCTGATGTATCAAAATGAGTGTATAGAGAGGTTTGGGATCACTTTCTGATCAGTTTCACCTCTATCTTGGATTTGTCTGGTTCTGATTGGGTTTTTTGTTGTTGTTGGTATTTATTCCCCTGACTTTAGTTGTTTTGGGGTTTGGCTGGCACTAATGGCACTAATTGGGTCTCTGTTATCTATCTCGCTGACTGGGGTGATTTAAGCTACCCAGTTCTGGGTTGGGGAGAAGAGATGTAAACCATTTCTTCCTAAGTGTCCTTGGTTAGGGAGGGTAGGGCTTGTGATTTATTAACTGGCTGTTAATTGTTAGGCCATTTGTTTAACTATTTTGCCTCGGTTTTCCTCATTCCACTTGTCAAGGAATTTTCCTAGCTTCTTACTGACATGCCTCACTTAAGAGGTGGCAAGCAAGAAGTGGGAGGCTGACCCCAGACAACCTAACTGCAATGACTCTCTACTGTGTGGCACCAACAATCATCACAGGCCCCACTGGGAGTTAAAACTCGAAAGACGATGCGTGGGACAGGTCCTGAGCAGGCTGACTCCACCCACAGCTTCCTGTGGAGAGGAGCAGAACTTCCTCTATGAGGACCTGGATTTTACCTTGAGAATGAAGTAAATTAGAGCCAATAAATGGGCACTGTCCCAGGCAATGTGACCCCAGTGCAAGGCAATAGGAGCATATAGGTTTGTCCTGAGAATATTCCTTCGTGCTTCTCAGGGACTAATAGGAGAGGTTTGGCCATTTGGCGAAGAGGAAAATTCTAAGACATACTGGCATATTTTTTTTCTCTTAAGATAGCTGAGGACATCAAGTTCAGAATCAAGCCACATACCTGCCACATTCAGCAGAAAACTGCCCACACAGAGCCAGACTACATTCAAATAGCAAGTTCATTGTGCAAACT
This sequence comes from Saccopteryx bilineata, assembly GCF_036850765.1. Lineage (NCBI taxonomy): Eukaryota > Metazoa > Chordata > Mammalia > Chiroptera > Emballonuridae > Saccopteryx > Saccopteryx bilineata. Next base: position 354,412,250 of record NC_089491.1, on the reverse strand, counting down.
TTCTTGTCCTTGGAGGAAGAGAGTCAAAGTCTTGGCTGCAGATATCTTGCAGCCTAATGATATCTTGCCTTCTACACAGGCAGTGACAGGTAACTGAACCCAGAAAATAACATCCCTTTCAAGTAGAGGTGTCCTGCTAGACTCCACGTCCATTAGAGGACAGCTCCATGAACTGGAATCCGAAGTTCAGTAATAGTGTCATCCACAGGAAGGTCCTGACCGAGTCAGGCAAATGTATTGAACATGTTAGCAATGTGGCCTGAGCTAAAGTCAGTTGTCCAGAAGGTGGCACCTCTGCACATGCCTATGAAGCTATTGAGACAGCTGTCACAGGTGTTGTCCTTTCTCTATTTTTTGGATGTTTATGCCCTAACCCTCTTGAATTTTCTTTTGGGGTAGTTGTGGGAGGTTGGGAATTGTTGACCTTTCTCACATACCCAGTGAGCAGTGAAACCAAAAGATTATATCTACTACTTATTATATACCCTCTATGAGTTGAACACTGATCTGAGCTCATGCATGCATCTCCTGTAGATTTCCTAACAACCATCACAGTCGGGAGGCCAAAGAAGACACACCTCAGGCTGTGTGGTGGAGGCTAAGGAAAGTGCTTGAGGCCCGCATGAATGGCAGGGAGAAGCGGCTCTGAGGGCGAGGGTGACGGAGTGGGGAAGGAGGGAGGATCAACCCAGGCTGCTTTATGTTGGGCAGGGATAACCTGAGTGTAGCTTTGCTCTCATGAGTTGAGAAAAACATTGGTACAAATGTTTCAACACCAATGGGTTTGATTCTAAGATTGCTGATTCACTAGGATCAAGGGGGTGGCCTACTAATGCGGGAATTATAACTAGGGTGATCCTTGAATTCCATGGACAGTATGGTGGTCAGGAAGGGAATGAAAGGATATATCTGGAGAACCTTCCTTTAGCATTTTCATATTTATAAATCCTCACTTAATACCCACTATGTGCCAGGGACTGTCTTAGGCACTGGGAATAAACTGGTGGGTAGATCAGACATGGTTCCTGCCCTCAGGGAGCTTACCATCTAGTGGGGAGAGACCAACAAAAAATCAACAGTGACAATGTCATGTGCTGAGTGCTCTAATGGGATGGAGAGCACAGGGTGCTTTAGGAACAAAGGGCAGTGGTATCTAAGGCAGCTGTAAAGACTTGGAATCACTTTCCACAAAAGAAGTCATAGACCTAGACTCCATTCCTCCCATGGCCTTTTTCTTCACCTCTCCTAGCTCTAGCCATCTAAACTTCAAAAACAACAAAGCACAATTGGAACTAATAGGAAAACCAAATCCAACATTGACAAGTAAAAATTAATCTGTTTTTGCCCTTATTCACAAGCCTTTCAAAACCCCAAGGTGTGCTTTTCCACTGTCTTTCTGCAGCAGAGCTGACAAGTTCTATTTTTCTCCCTATTCCTCCTTGCATCTGGATGGCACGGGGAGGGCTTGAGGCTCAGTGGTGGTGGCCACCTGACGAGACTTTTCAGTGAGGATTCTACAAGGTTTGCAGACATCCTGCCAGCTCCACATGCACATTCCCCGAGATGCTGTCATCCACCTGGACAGCAGGCCTGTGAAAGCTAAGGGAGGCAGTCTGGGAGCCCAGATTTCCTGGACATGGACAAATAATGCCCAGCAAAGGCATCATCAAAGTTTTATAACTAGAAATAGAAGGCAAGTCAGATGGCAACTTATTTATCGGTGAAGAAACTGAGACGAAGATAGTGGTCAAGCAGAGCCAGGACTCACAAACAGGTGAGGACACCCCTAGTCTCCACCTCCCCTCTTCTCCCAGAGTTCCACAATTAGGTGAGGATGAGTCTCCTTCAGGGCTTGGTAGAGGTGCTCTTTGCAGGCCCGATCCCAGGACTTGCTGAAGCTGAACAGCGTCCTCATCTTGTCTGGATTGGTGTGCTCAGCCCGCACCCTCTCATATTGCTCCTCGCTCAGCACCTGTCCATGCAGCTTGTCCAGGAGTGGGTCCACTGATGTCACTCGAGCCACCAGCTGCTCCCGATGCTGGTCCACAAAGTGCCACGAGGCTGGGGCATCGGGGGGCGGGGGGTGAAGGTGAGGCTGGTAATTAGTAAGAAAGAGTTCCCACCACAATCTCTCCCTCTGATTCCCCACTTCTAACTCTACACTATCCTCAGCTGCTTCCCTGGCTCCTCCTCCCCACTAAGCTATGGACCACCAGAAAGACACCTCTGTCCCCCTTCATGTCAGCCTCTAGCCTAGCATTCTTCTTGAGTTAAGGGTGAGGTTTTGATAGGTTTATGATGGAGGCATCTGAGGTTGTCTCTGGAACGTTTGATGGTCTCCATGGGCACCAATAAGGGCCATGAGGAAGGACTTCTGCTCTGGGTCACACATCTCTTCAAGGCCCGATCCCCTGTGAAATTTTCAATGATGGTTTCCCTTCCTTTCTTTGTTAGCTCCCCTCCTGGACCAGACAGTTCACCGCCATGGCTCCTGTGGTCTCTAACAGCTGTTACTGACCTGGCAGGGCTGGAGGGACCAGAGTAGCTGCAGGTCTGAGGTCTCCTGGAGAGAAACAGACAGGAAGAGCTTCTGTAACAGAGGTGGTGATGAACACAAATGATAAGCCTTGAAACTCCTGCACAAGTCTCACTTCTGAGCTGCTTGAGTTCTTAGACAAGCTACAGACTAATTCTAAAAGGATTTACTTACTTGTTTTTAAATTAAAAGAATTATTTGATTTTTATCAAAATTTTTTATTTATTGATTGATTTTAGTGGAGCGAGAGAAAGGGAGAGAGAGAATGAAAGAGAGAGAGAGAGAAACAGAGACAGGAACATTGGATCTGTTCCTGTATGTGTCCTGACCAGGGATGGAACCAACCACCTTTGTGCTTTGGGTCAATGCTCTAACCGACTGAGCTATCCAGCCAGGGCAAAAAATAAATAAATAAATAAAAATGGATTTTTAGAGAGAGAGAGGAAGGGGGAGGGGAGAAAGACTTAAAGAAAGAAACATTGATTTGTTGTTCTACTTATTTATGTGTTCAGTGGTTGACTCTTGTATGTGCCCTGACTGGGAATTGAACCCACAGCCTTGGTGTATAGGGATGACTCTTTAACCAACTCAGATACCTGGCCAGGGTTAATTATAATACAATTTTTTTTTTTTTTTTTACAGGGAAAGAGAGAGAGTCAGAGAGAGGGACAGATAGGGACAGACAGAGAGGAACGGAGAGAGATGGGAAGCATCAATCATCAGTTTTTTATTGTGACACCTTAGTTGTTCACTGATTGCTTTCTCATATGTGCCTTGACCGCGGTCCTTCAGCAGACCGAGTAACCCCTTGCTCGAGCCAGCGACCTTGGGTCCAAGCTGGTGAGCTTTTTGCTCAAGCCAGATGAGCCTGCATTCAAGCTGGCGACCTCAGGGTCTCGAACCTGGGTCCTCGGCATCCCAATTCGATGCTCTATCCCCTTGCGCCACCACCTGGTCAGGCTATAATACAATTTTTAAAAAAGATTTTATTTATTGATTTTTGAGAAAGGAGAGACAAAGAACAGCAGGGGGAAGGCAGTGGAATGAGAAGCACAACTCGCAGTTTCTTCTCATATGTGCCTTGACCAGACAAGCCCAGGGTTTTGAACCAGCAACCTTAGCATTCCAGGTCAATGCCTTATCTACTGTGCCACTACAGGTCAGGATCTAATACAATTTAAACTAAAGGTTGCAAATGAATTCATTCCTCATGCATATGGGGAAACTAAGGCCCAGAAGCCATGATGATAGACAGAGACAGAAAGAAACAGAGAGAGAGCAATTTCTTTGTCAACACTGCAGACATGGTTTAATTTAGTCTTGGCCAGAATGGGACCTGGTGGAGAAATAACCAAGTTCCTTGCTAGATAGCTTCAACTATGAGATCTTCTTTTTTTTTTTTTTTTTTTTCATTTTTCCGAAGCTGGAAACGGGGAGGCAGTCAGACAGACTCCCGCATGCGCCTGACCGGGATCCACCCGGCATGCCCACCAGGGGGCGATGCTCTCATCCGGGGCGTCACTCTGTTGTGTCCAGAAGCCATTCTAGCGCCTGAGGCAGAGGCCACAGAGCCATTCCCAGCACCCAGGCCGGGCCATCTTTGCTCCAATGGAGCCTTGCTGCAGGAGGGGAAGAGAGAGACAGAGAGGAAGGAGAGGGGGAAGGGTGGAGAAGCAAATGGACGCCTCTCCTGCGTGCCCTGGCCGGGAATCGAACCCGGGACTCCCGCACACCAGGCCGATGCTCTACCGCTGAGCCAACCGGCCAGGGCCGAGATCTTCTTATTCTGAGTGGAAGTCTACCTCTCTGTCCTTGTTTGGTCTTCTAGACTCACACTGTTTACCTGACCAGGCGGTGGCGCAGTGGATAGAGCGTTGGACTGGGATGTGGAAGGACCCAGGTTCGAGACTCCGAGGTCGCCAGCTTGAGCGTGGGCTCATCTGGCTTGAGCAAAAGCTCACCAGCTTGGACCCAGGGTCGCTGGCTCCAGCAAGGGTTTACTCAGTCTGCTGAAGGCCCGCAGTCAAGGCACATATGAGAAAGCAATCAATGAACAACTAAGAAGTCGCAACGCGCAATGAAAAACTGATGATTGATGCTTCTCATCTGTCTCCATTCCTGTCTGTCTGTCCCTGTCTATCCCTCTGACTCCCTCTTTGTCTCTATAAAAAAATAAATAAATAAAAATTAAAAAAAAATAGACTCACACTGTTTATTTGAATTTTAGTATCAGAATCAAGATCAAGAAAATCTTAGCACTTGGAAGTAATGGGTGAATTAATTTCAATGGGAAAACAAACAACAATAGAGGAAGGGGGTTAAACAGTTAATTGCATAAGAAGAGGAAGGGGGAGTCCACAGCAGCTCATTTGGGCAAGTCCGGAGTGACCTATAATGTGGGGAGGTGAGCACAAGCACAGGGAGCTCCGGTTGTGGTGCTGGGAGCACTGAGTTGATTCAGATGGAGGGGGAAGATGTTCTATGTCTCCTCCATGCTGATTGCATGGTCTTAGAGCCCATCCTGACTCCTCTTCAAATGGGTCCATCTACTGAGGAAGGCAACTGGGATGGCAGAGTTTTGAAAATCCAGAATATAAGAGGAATGGTGGAAGGAACTAGACACGTTTAACTGTTAATACATGGACAGTGTGGAGACACCAAGCTGCATGGGAGAGGGCATGTGGCTTAGAGTCAGATTAACTTGAGTTCAAATTCTGGTTACATGGCTGTTATGTAACTAGAAAAAGTTCACAGAACTTCTTTGGGCTATTCTCATCAGGAAATTGTGACCACACACACACACACACACACACACACACACACACACACACATTCTGTAATTGACTTGACTTTCTAAGCTCCCTGGACTTGACTTTACCTGATTTCACCAAAGCTTCCCACACCACAGTTCCATCTTCCTTGTTTTTCATGTGCAGCCTGATCCTTGTCCTCAAACAGCTAATGCATATCTCACAGAAGAGCTGGGGTTCATGAGGGCTCCGATAGCAGAGCTCCAGTTCCTGTAGAAAGTCATGTGAGAAGCCACCATTCATCCTGAAAGTGAGGTCTCTCCCCACCTGACACCTTCTAGGCCCTGCTCAGCCCCATGGGGACCCTTGGATGATCTGCACTGAAATTAATTGCCACTTCACGCACTGCTCTTTTCCTCGTTTCCCATAAATCCTGACTCAGAAGGAGGAGGAAACCGTGGGGTGCCCATGGTTGAGATAGGACTTACTTATAATGTAGTGCTCACACATCCTAATCCAGATCCTCCGCCCCCCTTCTGAACCAGATTGTTCTTCCTCTACCTCCCCCATTTTGACCTCAAATCCTCATTTCTCCCGCCAAAGCCTGTCTTCTCAATGGGTCCTACGCTTGACCCACTTTCCATCAAGAAAATTTATATTCATCCCCTTTCCTAAATCACACTCAAGACAACTCTTTTTTTTTTTTTTTTTTTTTTACTGTAAGACTGCACGGAGAGTTTTATTACCACCCCAGTGCTTACACCATCATTTTAAGAGATGTTAAGAAGGATGTAAACATTACCCTGAATCTGATGGCAGTAACAACAGAAGTGTTCACGTTAACGTCAGAGCCACTATTAGGACTATACCATCGACACTCCATTTTTTTTATTATTTTTTTGTATTTTTGTATTTTTCTGAAGCTGGAAACGGGGAGGCAGTCAGACAGACTCCCGCAAGCGCCCGACCAAGATCCACCCAGCATGCCCATCCGGGGCATTGCTCTGTTGCAACCAGAGCCACTCTAGCGCCTGAGGCAGAGGCCATAGAGCCATCCCCAGTGCCCAGGCAAACTTTGCTCCAATGGAGCCTTGGCTGTGGGAGGGGAAGAGAGAGACAGCGAGGAAGGAGAGGGGGAGGGGTGGAGAAGCAGATGGGTGCTTCTCCTGTGTGCCCTGGCTGGGAATCGAACCCGGGACTCCTGCATGCCAGGCCAACGCTCTACCACTGGGCCAACCAGCCAGGGCCTCGACACCCCATTTGAGCTTAGGCTCCCAGGGGCACTATCTTTGTCATCTGAAAGCACAGCTCAGGGAAGATCCTCAGAGCGGCACAGCCACCACCTTAATCCGTTCTCAGGAATTGGCTCCAAATGGAGAAATCAAGTCAGGTCACATCCCACATCCTGGAAGCATGAGAGGAGGCGAGGCCATGTCAGCAGCACTGCGATTTGCTCTCTGCTCTCAGGGTCTCCTGTTCCAGTTTAATTTTGTCCACATCATTGTCTTCACTAGGAAAGCTCTGGTGGTTCACAAGAATGTTCTCCATTAGGAACTGGGCTGCTTCTTCTATGTTTATGTTATCCTTGGCAGAGGTTTCAAACCATCCAGTGCAGCCATGTTCCTTGCAGAACTGGTCCATCTGGGAAGGATTCTGGCCACCGTCCTTTTTCTGGTCACATTTATTAGCTAAGAGAACAGCAGGAATAGGGCCACCGCTTGGAAAATGGATTTTACTGTTCAGATCACTCTCCCATTTTAAGACTGCCTCAAACGTGGAACCTCTCGATATATCAAAGACTACAAAAGCACCGACAGCTTCTGTATAGTAGACATGGGTCATGTTGCCAAACCGCTCCTGCCCCGCGATGTCCCACAGCTGCAGGCGCACCAGCGTCCTGCTGTCCCAGTTGAGGACCTTGAGCGCGAAGTCCACCCCGATGGTGGCCCGGTAGTGCTGGAAGAAGAGCTGGTGCACGTAGTGCTTGATGATGCTGGTCTTGCCCACGCTGAGCTCGCCGATGACCAGCACTTTGAAGAGGTGCTCGCGGCGGTGGCGGCCGCTCCCCGGCCCGGGTTTCCTGCCCCGCCGCCCGCCATGCGCGCCCCCGGCCCCGCTCCAGCCGGCAGGTGCTCTCTCTCGAGCTCCAGCCCCGCGCCTGGTCCCCGCCGGCCGTTGATACTTCCCCGAGACCGCGCCCGCCACCAAGACAACTCTTGATTCCCAGCTATCTTCCAAACATGTTCCCTCCCCAGTTTCCCTACACTCAGTCAATGAGACTACCACCCACTGAGCACACACATTCCAGGTTTAGACATCTTTCTTAACTCCTACCTTTCTCTTTCATATTCTAAATCCTAAAGGCTCTACCTCCAATACATACCCTGCATCCATCAACTTATCTTTATCTCCTCTGCTACCTCCTTAGTCAAGCTTCATCAGCTTCTGCCTATACTATTGCAATAGCCCTTTGACTTGACTTTGTTTTCACTTTTTCTTCTTTTGAGAGAGAGCAAGAGTGAGAGCACAAGAGAGACAGAGAAACATTAACTTGTTGCTGCACCTAGTTGTACACCCATTGATTGCTTCTCATATGTGCCCTGACTGGGGTTTGAACTGGCAACCCTGGGACCGAGCTAGTGACCTTGGGATCAAGCCAGTGACCTTGGTTCTCTGGATGACGCTCTATCCACTGCTTAACTTCTTATCATCCATTCTTATCCAGCAGCCAGAAGTATCTATAAGAAACTAAATCAGGTCTTGTATTACCAAGTAAGAGCCTCTAGTCTAAGGCATTGTTATTGTACTTAGAAAAAAATTCAAACTCCATATCAGGGTAACAAGGTCATTGGGCTCTAGGAAATCTGTGCGTCTTGTGTGACTCCCATCTACCTCCTCTTTGTTACCACACTGACCTCCATTTTTGTCATGTGGAGGGATAAAGGGTGGTTGCTCCTCTATGCCTCTGTACCTGTAGTGCTCTGACACAAATGTCCACCTCCCAAATCCTTCTTTTCACTCAGGTCTCAGCTCAAATGTCACTGACTGTAGACTTCTCCCCTGACACCCAGTGTAAAGTAGCCCAAGTCACTCTCTTAAATGACCTAGTTGTGTTTTCTTCATGGAACTTCATGGTTCCTGGTCTATTTCTTTATATATATAGGTCTCATCCCACTAGGACGTCATCTTCCCAAGGGCAGGACCTTGTCTGTCTTGTTCAACGAACTATCCCTATTTAAGACAGCAAATAGCTGATACTGGGTAAATGCTTGTTAAATGACTGAATCATGTTTCCCATCCCTGTTAAAAACTGACATAGGCAAACTAATGCTATTGTTCTTGGATTCATGTTTTCCTGTGAAAAAATATACATCACATCCTCCTAACTACTGTACATCCATTCCTTCTGTTGTCATCACTTAAGGTAGTTTGAAGACTCATCTGACAATGGAGGGGAAAAGAATTGACCTTGGTTCAACAAAAGAATGCCATTCAGTGGAAACTTAAACCTTAAGCAGCAAAATCTGGGTGAGGGTGAGCATGGATGAACGTCTAGTGGCCTTTGGTGGAAAGGGGAGACTGAGAAAGAACAAAAGATAGCCCCTGATGTCTAGGAACTGAAGTGATGCTCACAGCTAGCCCTCAGTGTGATTACAAACATGGCTGAGGCTGCCATCTTGGCCATGTTGAGCTCCTGTTGGACACACACAGTCTTAGAATGTCCCTTATGGACAGGTTACCATGCAACCCACACAATGCCAAATATAATCCTACCCCACTAAACTGCTGACTGCTATGTAAGAAATTATGGCTTTATGCTTGCTATGTCTGCCCTCCCCAGAGATAAATTTGCTGAGGTTCCTAATCAGAATTGCTATGCCTTCTGACAAGACCAGATCTAGACCAAATATCCATTTCCTTGGATCTTCCTTCAAATTACCCAAACAAGTTTGACATCCTGAAACAGGTTCTTTCTGAGGCCCTTGTCCTGTGAGGCCCACAGTCCCCATGGTGTGTGTTCTCTGGCTGCAGTGAGTAATGACTTCAGTGCATTCAGCTACAGATGTTGCTGCTGGATTTGCCTGCAGAGCATCAACACCCTATAGCCCAACTATTCTCAGTGTCCCTAAGTGCACCCCATTGCTGTTCCTGTCCTGAATGTGACCCTGTCTCCCGCTAGTTACCTTTCTCCAAACTTTTTTTTTTAATTTTTTTTTTGTTTGTTTTTTTACAGAGACAGAGCGAGAGTCAGAGAGAGGGAGAGATAGATACAGACAGGAACACAGAGAGATGAGAAGAATCAATCATCAGCTCTTCGTTGTGGCACTTTAGTTGTTCATTGATTGCTTTCTCATATGTGCCTTGACCCTGGGGGGCTACAGCAGACCTTGGGTCCAACCAAGCTGGTGAGCTTTGCTCAAACCAGATGAGCCCACGCTAAAGCTGGCGACCTCCGGGTCTTGAACCTGGGTCCTCCACATCCCAGTCCGATGCTCTATCCACTGCGCCACCACCTGGTCAGGCTCTCCCAACTTTTGAAGCATTCCTGCTCATCCCTAATATCACATACTGTCTGCCCAATCCCAATTCACACTGTCCCTATGACAGCTCCAAGACCTACCCCATAGCTATTGTCAAGCATGACCTCTGACTCCAAGGAATGGGGAACATCTGAGCTGCTCACCTCAGGGATTATTTCCATCTTCTGTGAACCAGACACAGTGTATCGGGAGCCCATGCAAAGTGGGGTCAGCGGCGGTGGCTTGGGTATTCGCACAAACTTGAACTTCTTTTCTTCATCATCTATGGCCTAGGGAGCATACAGAACATGGTCAGGAAGGATGGTGTCTGGGTCTGGCTCAGGGACTCCACCCTACAGAGTCTGATCTGAGCAAAGTAGGGTGATGCTTCCACACGTTTATGTATATGGAAGGAGCTATACCCTCCATGGGATATTGAGCCTGTGGTTACCTGTACCATTTCTCCCCTCGACTGCTCCACAGAAAGCCTCAGGGTTTGCCTCTGCCACATTCAAGGTTGGATTTGGGCAAGACTAGGGGAGAGGTAAGAATGGAAGAACAGAGACAGCTTTTGGCATGGGACACTGTCATTGTTCTGAATCCTGGAAAGGGGTTGATGAGTGATGAATGATGCATCCAGTAATGAGTTATGGAGCAGTGAACCCAGCTGGGGAAGGCCTTAGGGACCCAGGAAACCAGTCCTGCTGAGCAGGGACAGGATTATTCATCTACTTCAAATTTTCTGTTTTTAAGAGCCCATCCTTATGCCCAGTTGACCCTGGCTGCATGTCATGTCTCTTTCAGACTACTTTTTTTTTTTTTTGTATTTTTCTGAAGCTGGAAATGGGGAGGCAGTCAGACAGACTCCTGTGTGCGTCTGACCGGGATCCACCCGGCACGCTCACCAGGGGGTGATGCTCTCCCCATGTGGGGCGTCGCTCTGTTGCAACCAGAGCCATTCTAGTGCCTGAGGCAGAGGCCATGGAGCCATCCTCAGCGCCGGGGCCAACTTTGCTCCAATGGAGCCTTGGCTGCAGGAGAGACACAGAGAGAAAGGAGAGGGGGAGGTGTGGAGAAGCCGATGGGTGCTTCTCCTGTGTGCCCTGGCCGGGAATCGAACCTGGAACTCTCACACACCAGGCCGATGCTCAACCACTGAGCCAACCGGCCAGGGCCACTTTCAGACCACTTTTGCCTGGCCTTTCTGGCTCTTGGTGCTACCTTGCGAATGGAACAGTCATTGGGAATCAGGTAGAGGTGGAAGGTGACTTCCTTGTCATGAAGGTGATGGTAGAGCAACACATTGGAGGTGATGGGAATGCGCAGGGCAGCATGGATTATTCTCAGCAGAACTCCCATGGGGGAGAAGCTGGGTTTCTCCAGAACTATGTAATGTGGCTCCACCCTGTTTGGCTTCTCCAGGAGTAACCCCTCCTCTTTAATGTGAGCCACTTGGAACAAGGAGACATCCACATGTTTCCCTGAAAAAAAAGGAATTTGAGAAACAAGATTTAGTGCTCTCAGTCTTGGCAGGGGCAGTGTGGTTCTCAGAGAGGCTCAGTGCCCTCTCAGGGGGATCCAGGTAAAAGAGCTAGAATGACTGGGCCTGGGTTTTATTGGAGCTGCTGGCAATAGGTTCTCTGCAGTGGGAGCACTGAAGGAAGCCCCTCAATCCAAACCTACACACAGCTCCTAGTCCTGGATCCAGGAGAGATATTGATCTCATAGATACCTGTGCTGGTGTGCATTCTGTAACAGTGAAGTCCATTGAGTAATGCTTGCAGGCCTGACTCTTGGCAGGGAGAGAACCAAAAAGAGGGAGAGTGGAAGATGGAGTGACTGAGGGTAGGGTACATTTTAAAGTGTTTGGTCACCCCACCACTCAGTCTTCATTTTTGGAAGAAACTCCTTCTCCATCACTGTGTGGGTCTTGGCAGGACACAAGCTAGATCTTTCATTTGGGAACCTTATTCTTCCATGAAGTGATGACACAGCTGTGTGACCAAGACTTGATCCAGTGGATGCTTCTAACCAGGACCTTGATCTAGGGGTGGCGAAGCGCAAATGAAAAGACAGCGATTCCTTTGGCAGCAGCAGCAGCAATGAATTTTCAAGAGCTCAGCAGTCTCCATGGCAGGAGGCTTCTGTAGTGGTCGTGTCTGCGGTAGTGGTCTCTCATATTTTTCTTCTTTGGACCTTGGCTGTGCTTTTGGTTCTCAACAGTATGTGGTTACTTTTCTTTTTTCTTGTTAGAACTTGTTGCATAATAGTTTCTTGTCTATGAGCTATTCAATAATATTCTAATCCATTCTTTTTCCACCCAAATCAGCCTAAATTGGTTTCTTTCATTGCAGTCGAGAACCCTGATCAGTGCAGCAGGTGTGGATGCTGTCACCACAAGAGAGAACTTGAAGGATGAAGTCTGGTAATGGGAGACACTGGACTAGAAGTCAGGAGTTCTGGCTCCATGCCTGTGTTGCCTGGCAACAGTGCAGGAGGTTTCTGGGCCACAGAGGGACATCCAACAAGCTGACAGGCCCTCCATCTGCATGGGCACCAATCAGTACATAGTTGACAGATTTACTACCAAAAGGGGCTGTGAAACCTGCTACTTACCGTATTTTTTGCTCCATAAGATGCATTTCCCCCCCCCCCCAAAAGTGGAGGGGAAAATGCTCGTGCATCTTATGGAGCGAAAAATATGGTATTTTATTAAATATATTACACATCATTTGGTTCAAAATATTTTTTTCCAACTTTCCTCCTTAAAATCCTAGAAGTGTCTTATGATCAGGTATGTCTTTTGGAGCAAAAAATACGGTAAGTGTCCTCATTTATTATTATTATTTGCATGAAAAATAGCATCACAGTGGAATACACCAGCTGACAAAATGTAGAGTATTTACATCTAATCTCACCAAGCAGGACAACTACCATTACCATCGTTGCCTTTTCCATTAGTCTTTCTGTTCAGCAACATCTTTTCATGGTTCCATTATAGGCCACGTGTCTTCGTCTCCTGCCTTTCCACAGTAGTGTAAATTGTTGCAAGCATCTGCAGACTGTTCTGATGACCGCAGCATGTGATCCCGGCTGGCGGATGAAGCATCCAGTGGCTCACTGCTCCCTCCTTGTTTCAGCGTTGAGGTTACTCCACCTGGTCGCCATGATAGATAGTACTGCAACACACATGTTTGTCAGAGAACTTTTCTATTTCCCTTGGGTTGTTACCTTGGAATTGATAAGTCCCCAGGGATAAGAAGAGTGTGTGAAAGGATGTGAACATTTCTATGACTTGCCATGTTTTGCCAAATTGCTTCTCCAACAGGTGGTGCATTTTGCACTGCTTTGGTGATACTAAGTGGATATTGTCACCTTGCTCTCCACAGCCCTGAACTGCCCTCACTTGTCAGATGGGACAACTGAAACCTGTGGAGAAGTGCTTTTTATCAAGGTCATGAGCCAGCCGCAGCCCTAGGGTGAGATCATTGCACTCAGACCGTAGGTCACGGCACTTACACTCTGTGTCATGCTAATTTGGCAGAATCCTGGAAAGTGCTGTGTATGTCCAACTCACCTTGCTAGGGCGACAAACTGTCCTGGCTTGCCTCAGACTGAGAGGGCTAACAACTATGTAGGACCACACCAATGAAGGTTAAAAAGCAAGTGGTGCCCAATTCCTAAATGAGGCACTGAGGTCATCATTTCCAGAACAAGCAGCAGGTTCAGCCCAGATAGCAGGCAACAGGGATTCCTGGAGGGGGCTTGGTTTCCTGGCTGGGCCCAGCACAGTGAGCTACGAGGAGACTTCGTATACTTTTTCTCTTGCACTTTGTACAGTATCCCAAGGGAAACGTCGTGTCTGGTTACAGGGTGAGGTCCAGAATGGGCCTGTAGAAAGCTGGTGGACATGGACTTGGGCAGGCCTGGGTGGGGGTGGGTGTGGGTGTAGATCTCCTCCTGGCGGTAATACACCTGGGTTAGAATCCCAACCCTGGTCAAGCATCTTCATCTCTCGGAGGTTTGGTTTCCTCATAGGTATAATGGGGGAAACCATAGTACCTAACTCACTATGTCATTCTGATAATCAAGATAACATGAATATATATGGAGCTGCCTTGCATGATATCAGGAACAGACTGCTGTATAATTGTCAGAGTTGTAATTATTAATCATGTCTCAGGAGCCCTCAAAGGAAAGTGCTACTACTTGGCGAATCCACTCTTGTCCAGATGTGGCCTTCAATCTCCAAATTTCAGATTTGATTCCTGTGTGCTTAGACGGTTTCCCCTTCCTTTGGCAAATCTCATTTCCCCGGTCCACCAGAAGGGGGTAGGAGACTGACCAGGAAATGGCTAGGGTGTCCTTGTCACAGGGAGGGAACAGCTCACTCACCCCTGAGACAGTGGTGTGACTGTGGTGCTGTGAGCAAGAGCTAAGGCACATTATGTCCTCTCGGCCCCATTGTTGCATTCCGCCTCCAGGCTATAAACATATGAGGTTCTCCTTCCTGGAATAGACTTGTGTAGAGCAGAGAATGGCAATGTAGCCCTGAGAATCCCAGGCCAAGGGTAGACCAAGTTCTCTCACTGCTGTGCAGAGTTGAACTTATTGACAGCACTGGCCAAGCCCGTCTCCCTGACACAGCACTTGGAGATTCCCTGGGTCTAGGTTTCCCTTTGTAGAAGGGGCAGGTTATTGTTGTGGTGGCTTTACTTATTATCACTCTATAGCTGGTCTGGTGGGAAGCAGTAACCCATCCTAGCTCACTGTCCGAGTCCTCAGTACCTTCTTTTCAACTTCGCCATGTCAATGGGTCTCTATAGTACCTGAACAACCTCACAACTCCCTCTACACCATTTACTCCTAACTCTTTTCTGGTTAATTGACCCTAGTTACCATGTCCCTCCAGCCAGGCGCCCCTGGACCCCTGAGACTTTCCCCTCGGGCCTGGCCTCCGTTTCTCCTGTGTCTGTGCTATCCTTCTGATGTGCAGCTTATTTACCAAACTTTGTGGTCTCAACAAACAAGCCTCCTCTGGGTCTGGGCAGTTCTTTGCTTTTTTAGTTTTCTCATTCTACTTTTTTCTTTACTAGTTTGTAAATTATTCTAACATACATATATATTTTTTGACTGAGAATCCCAATATTTTATTATGTGCACTGACTGTTTAAAGTAAATTAATGCCTGTACCTAGAGGTGATGATACTAAATATATTTAACTGCTGAAATGGCACTATAAATTTATATCAATCTATACGGCCGTGCACTTCTTAATTATGGGTAGATCCTCTTGGAAATGTATCTTTTGGCAGTTTCATCATTGTGCAAACATCATAGAGTGCACATATAGAAACCTAGATGCTTTATCCTACCACACACTTAGGCTATAAGGAATATCTCCATCGTATATGTGGTCTGACAATGACCAAACCATCTTATGTGGGCATGAATGTAAATGATACACTAAAAATATATCTGCCTTACCTAACCAGGTGGTGGCACAGTGGACAGAGTGTCAGACTAGGACACAGAGGACCCAGGTTTGAAACCCGAGGTTGCCAGCTTGAGTGCAGGCTCATCTGGCTTGAGCGTAGACTCACCAGTTTGAGTGCAGGGTTACTGGCTTCAGTGTGGGATCATAGACATGACCCCATGGTCACTGGCTTGAGCCCAAAGGTTGCTGGCTTGAAGCCCAAGGTCGCTGGCTTGAGCAAGGGGTCACTAGCTCTGCTGTAGCCCCCTGGTCAAGGCACATATGAGAAAGCAGTCAATGAACAACTAAGGTGCCATAACAAAGAATTGAGGCTTCTCATCTCTCTCCCTTCCTGTCTGTCTGTCCCTATCTGTCCCTCCCTCTCTGTCTCTGTAAAAAAAAAAAAAAATTTGCCTTTATTATCTAAGTAAACAATATATATCATAAAAGTTCTTACAGCTGATATAACAAACTGTTTATTAAATCATTCTATCATAATTAAATAATGTTCCTGTCAAGTCATGATTTGACATGTGGAACCCCATGAGGTTCTTCTAACTTTCTCAGTAATTTGACAGACATTAGGTCTCTGGCAGCCAGCATTGCTGGGTGGGTGTCTCATGCTGCTCAAGCCTGGATTGGAAAGCTGTGCCTCAGCCCCTGCCGACAACACTGCTCCTTGCTGCCCAATTGACTTAGACCTGCTGCGAACCCTGGGTGCTGTGGACAGATGCTGCCTCGGCCGCCCCATCCCTGCCTGCCCATATGCAGGCCCCATTACCTGCCTCCGTGGCCAACACTGGATGATGTTACTTACGGTCTCAAAAAATGGAGAATTTCTCTTCCTGATCAGTACAGAAGTATTTCAACATTTTAATGAGGATGACAGTAGTACGGCAGCCTTCATCCCCTGGTGAACTACACACACTAAGACCTTCAATTCTTTAGTACTCTACTTGCTACTGTTGTTGGTATTTTAGTTCTTTGTAAAATCCCCACACATCAGACATTATTACTGTTGTTTTACCGTCATTGGCTTATTAGATTTTCCCAGATTTCCTAAAAAATTATCATTATTGAGGAGCCCACATTCTATCAAGGGAAACTTTAAGTAATTCAGGCAAAAAGAATTGTAATGTTGGGGGACAAAATGTTTCAAAAATATATATACCCAAAGCACTGTAAAACGAGATAAAAAGACAGCATTTTTCTTAGTCTGTCTAAGGAAGCCACGAGCTCCTCCCTCAAGACACTGCCATTTGAAGCCATTTTGGGCTCATTCCTACCACTATCATCTTCCACACTTCCCCTTGCTTACCTTGGAGGTCTATAAAGTGAGGAAGGTACACAGCTGCCACAGCTCTCGGTTCAGCCTTGATGTCAAAAAGAGGCCCCGCCACCATCCAGCTCTGCTGTGGGACAATTTGGTCCATAAACTCATCCCAAGAACAGAATTCAATCTCAACAGTCACTGGTTTTCTCACCACCAAGTGGAGACCTGTGTTGGGCCAGTGGTAGGATCCAGCCACCGGGAAGTGAACTCTGGGGAGAACATGGAGTAGTAGGCACTAAACTGATTACTCTACACAAACAAACCGAGTACCTACTGGATGCCCAACCCCATGCAGGGCACTGCATATGTAGTAGAGTGTCTGCAAGCTTAGATATCACAGTCAGAGGGATTTGAGTTTGAGTCCTGTCCCCTCTGCTCTCTACCATGGATCCCTGAGCAAGTCATTGAACCTCCCTAACATCAGTTCTTATTTGTAAATAAAAGTAATAATAGCACCCATCTAATAGAATTGTAATAAGTGACCTAATATATGCTGATAGCTTAATACTTGCCTGGGGGTGGTTAGCTGTTTCTCTAATAACAATGAGAATGAGAATGAGAATAATATTAATAATAAAATAAGAAAATGTTATTGTTTTTAAAAGAGCTATATTTCAATAATTAATAACAATCTACATAGCAATATTACTGATAACCACTTCGAGCTTAAAACAACACTTAACAGGGATTTTACAGAAACTTTCTCAGGTTCTCCACTGGTAATGATTGAGTTCCTGGGATATCAGCCTTTGTGCGTATAACTGGGAGTAATATTATCTCCCAGTTGAGATCATGTCTGTGACAGTGAATGGCAGCATGTTATGTAAGAGATCAGGACTAAGATTATAGACATTTATTGCTTATGACTGGGAACCCTTTGAAGTAGGGCTGCAATATTCATCTCCTTGTTGCTGGTATGGTACTTTGCATGTAGTGGATATTAATAAAATAGGAACATGTTATGGAAAGATTTAAATGAAATTAATGAGACATAATAAACCAAATACAATGAGTAGACCTTGGATTCTGATTGGAACAAACCACCTGCAGGGACACATGTTAGACCACTGAACATTTTTATATACAGACTGCATATTACATGATATGCAAATAACTTTTTGTAAGTGTTGTTAGATATTGAAAGGGCCAAGCTCCCCCCCCCCCCACCATGGGAAAATGACTGGCAGTTGAATCCCTGCAAGTATATGAAGTCACCAAGAACAGAGTACTCTGGGAAACTGGATAAGCCCTCCGAGCCAGACATCCTTTTCTAACTGCAAGATGCCTCAGACAAACATCTATCTTAAAGCCCTTTTACAGCAGTAACTGCTTTCCCACACTTGCCCCTACAAAAGTAGTTCTATAAGCAGCATTAGGGGCTGACGGTTTTTTTGGCCTTAGCCCATCTACACCTAGATATATGATAGCAATAAACTTTGTTTTCTCATTCGGCCTTGTGCATGCTTCCTCTCGGCAGACCTAACAGCTATGATAATGGCACTGTGGTTTGGAAAAAAGGTCTTTATTTGTATTTTGTGAATGCATCATAATATATTTAAGGATAAGATTGCTTGATATCTTGGACTTAAAATACTCTAACAAAAGAGGTGGAAAGTGAATAGTTAAAACAAATCTGGTAAAATGGTGTTGAAACTGGGTAATGGGTAAAAGTTCTTTGGGCTCAATTTTTGTGTTGTTTGCAACTTTACATAATAAAACCACCGTTTCCATAATAGAAGCACCAACCCTGTATCTTAGCCCTGTCTCTGCTTGGTGGCTTGGCAGTGGATGGGGACCCAACATGCTATGAGTGAGATATTGAGTGTCCTTTGGGATTCATTGTGGGGATGGCAGGGTTGGGGAGGCCAGCCTGGCACAGCAGAGTCCCCTCACTCACTGGTATATACTCTTGTCTTCGTCAACCATCTCTGTAGCCACAGGCCCTGTGGGGCCCCAGAAGTCATTTTCAGTTCCTAGAGAGAAAGACAGACAGAAGGGTTCCACCTGTGCCATTTCATTGGGAATCTCCTTTGGACAGGCAGGGCAGTGGTCAGCTTCAGGTTCTCTTGTCTGGCCTCTTCCCTCTCTCTAGACTAGATCATGGAGGGGCCCATCCCAAGACTGGCCTGACTGGACCTTGGCAGGAAGGGTGTCTACAGCTGCTGTCCCTGCTCCCAGGCTGCCAGCCTGCTATCTCAACAGGCCCAACACGGTTGCCCCCTGACCCCACCCCTGCCCATCTCCTTCTTCCTACTGGTTCAGAGGTATTGCTATTTCAAACATCTACCAGAAAAGCAGCTAATGGAGAAATACAGCTCAAAGAAAGGATGGGAAGGGGTGGAGAGGGGATTCCCAGGCCTCCGAAGCCCAGTGTGGGCCTTGGGAGGCCAGGACCTGGATCAGAGTCTGAGGCATGCCAGAGGTGTT
Source organism: Saccopteryx bilineata (assembly GCF_036850765.1). Taxonomy (NCBI): domain Eukaryota; kingdom Metazoa; phylum Chordata; class Mammalia; order Chiroptera; family Emballonuridae; genus Saccopteryx; species Saccopteryx bilineata. The sequence continues at coordinate 354,393,208 of NC_089491.1, read as the reverse complement.
CTGCAGGGGCGCAGCCTCAGCCGGAGCCTGGGAGAGAGGAAAGCAGAGATCTTGCGAGGTCCTAGGTGTAGAAGTTCTCATATGGGGTGGGGCTCTTCTAGGTGGGAATTTTGCCTAACCCATTCCAGAGGAAAGGGGAGGAAGGGGATAACCTTCCACAGTCATCCTCTCCCATCCCAAGTCATGCTGCTCCCAGCCTGGCCCCTTCAAAGTACCTTTTGGTTTCTGCCATTTCAGTGGAGTCATGTCATCATCCATCTCTCCTTCATCTGGGTCCTTCTTAGGTATCATCCGACTTGGGTTCCTAGACACAGAGTTGTTCATTCTCCTTGAGATCTTAGAGGAAGCTGGGGCTGTCTACAGCACTTAAATTGAACTCATCTGAATTTGAACTTATGGCCTTCATCTGAGATTCTCCCATAGACCCTGTCCCTGTGAATGCCCCGCAGCCACCTAGCCCTCCATGCTGGAATTTTGGTGCAGTCCTGACTTCTCGCTCCTCTGAGAACCTACTGATCACATTGACACTGCCTCTAGAATAGCTCTCCTTGCTAGTTCTTCTCTCCTCCTCCACAGCTTCCACCCCAGGACAGGGCGGTTCTCTGGCGTGAACCACCTCTTCATCCTCCCCCTAAAGGCCCCCTGCTTCTTCTCTTGTCTCTCTGTAACCCATTGCTACATAGCAGCTGACCTTACATATGAACCTGACTCAGCACTTTGCTGCTGAAACCCTGAAATCACTCTCTATTACTTTTTGGGGTAGAATAAAAAATTCTTAACATGGCTCAAACCCTATTTGTGCTCCTGCCCTGACCCCCCACCCCCACCACACCCAAACCCACCTGGGCCCTCCCCCTGCTCACCCACTGCTAGTCCAATGCTTCTCAAAGGCCCATGCCTGAAGGCCTTGATAAAGCCCAGCTTACTGGGCTCACCCTGTAGATTCTGATTCAGCAGTTCTGGAGTAGGGCCTAAGATTTGCATTTTTAATGAGCTCTCTGGTGATGCTGACATTGATACTGCTGGTCCACATACCACACTTCGAGTAGCACTGCTCCTGGTACTTGGTCTCATTCTAGTCCCCTTTCTTATGGGTCATGTCCCTGGACTAGCTTCAAGGAATCAGCTCTGGGCCTGGGTTAGCTAGAGGGAGTTGTGTCTACTTGCTTACCTACTCTTGATGAGGAGTTGAGGCTTCTATGCCCTCAGGAGAAGCAATTTAGTCAGCTTATCATGCTGGGGGGTCTTGTATAAGTGGCGAACACAAAGGAGCTGAAATTAGGGCTTCTACCTCTGCCTAGATTGCTGTCTTCTAGGTCCATAAGGCCTCCCATGTTTCAGAACTCAGCTTAGGTCCTCTGGACATAGTCTAACAGGCCCATCAGTGCATTCCCCCTGGCCCCAGGCACAATGATCCAGGAGGAGGTAACCTGGGTCCGTGTCCCTGCTAAGTTAGCTCCAGGGAGTTGGCCCCTTGTCCATTACATGTAGCTAACACATGTGGGTCTGAGGGGGATGCTGTCTCCCCTCAGCATCTGTCTGTCTCCTGAGCCTAGGAGCCTTCTCTTTCCAAGGCAGGTGAGGCAGAGCAGTCAGAACCTGGGCACAGGTGCACTTTGCAGTCACAGCAGAAATGCACCAAAATGAAAGGACATGGAGACAGCAGCAGATTCCCAGAAGGAAGATGGACTCTCCTGTTCCTGGGGCTTGTCCCTCAGGTGGACTGTGTAAATAAGTGTTCATATGTATGGGGGTAAAGGGGGCCTAACTCCCCCTCCCCAACTCTCTCATCTTTGCTGCCCCCCCCCAGTGGTCATTGGTCTCCATGTTCCAAATCGCACCCATTCACTTGTCACTTTTTTTCATTTGTTGATCTTCTTACTCATTTAATGGAAGGCTTTAAGCAGAAGAGGGAAATGACTTTATTTGCACTAAACAAACCAACAAACAACCTCTATGTCTGCTATTCTTTCTTGGCTTCTTTCTGGTTCTGTTTGTGTCTCCAGCCTTGCCCCACCCCACTGCTGATCCACGTCTCCGGACCAGCCTCAAGGAGTCAGCCCTGGGCCTGGGTCAGCGAGGGATTCTGTGTCTCCCCCCTTACCTAGTGTTGATGAGACACCGACGTGCCTCCTTCTCTAAGGCCCTCAGCATCTCTCTCACCTTCTTACTCAGATGAGTCAGGTGCAGGCTGCAAACACAAAGGAAGCCTAATTATTTCGGGACCACACACAATCCTAAGGTCTCAAAATCATGGAATTTTCAACCTCCAGCAGGAACTTGTTAGGTTGGGTTCTGCCGCGAACCAGCGCAACTAGTAATTCCAGGTCCTGAGTAGAAACAGCGTGGAATTAAGAAAATAAATTTAAAGATAAAAAAGGATGGGCTTGGGAGGACTCCTTGCAATGCAAAAAACAGCTTGCAAAAAGCCAAGAGCTGACCTGCTTTATTTTATAGTCATATGCAAATAAGGAAGTCTTCGATACAAAGTCACACATCTCCAAGGCAACCCCCAAGAATTCTCCCAAGTGCAAAAACCCTCCACCCTGCATAACTGAAACCAACCAACATCAGAACAAACAAAGGGTGAGAGGAAGGGCATGTAAATTGCTTCTAGCAACTTAAGCAAGCAAGTGAAGTGGGGGGATGGGATGAAAACATTCTCAGCTTCATAGCCAATATGAAGGTGTGGGGTAAGAACTTAGTCTTTAGCAACTTAACCAAGCAAGTGAGGTGGGTGAAGGGTTGGGCAGATGGTCAGCTTAATGCCAGTTCCCCACACCTTTGTCCCCCAAAAATCTAAACCGCAAGGACCCTGTCGGCTTGCGGTCCCCGACAGGGTTCCGTGAAACCAAGTTCTGAGATGTAAAGTAGAAGGGTCTCGGGTGGGAAGGGGCCAGCCCCATGGAATGGAGTCCCTTGGCTGTGAAGGGTCAGAGTGGGCTCTGGGAGGATCCCCAGATAGAGTGATCAGCCCCTGCTCTCCAGTCTTCCTGCCGCTTTAGGTTTGAGGAAGGGGGACCGAGCAGAGGAAAGGCTGAGGGCTTGAGCTTTGCTGCTATTCTGGGAGCCAGCTGGAGCCTCAGCCGGGACCTCGGGGTCAGGGCATGGAGGTTCAGAGCCCTGTAAACTCTGAGTGTGAGTCAGGGACCAGCCAGGAGCTGCAGGAAGTTTCAGTCAGAAACAGCCTTGAACTTGTTTGCAGTCTGGGGAAGAGGAGGAAGGGGCTGAGAGGCAGCAATCTCAACAGTCACTGGTTTTCTCACCACCAAGTGAAGACCAGTTTTGGGCCAGTGGTAGGATCCAGCCACCGGGAAGTGAACTCTGGGGAGAACATGGAGTAGTAGGCACTAAACTGATTACTCTACACAAACAAACCGAGTACCTACTGGATGCCCAACCCCATGCAGGGCACTGCATATGTAGTAGAGTGTCTGCAAGCTTAGATATCACAGTCAGAGGGATTTGAGTTTGAGACCTGTCCCCTCTGCTCTCTACCATGGATCCCTGAGCAAGTCATTGAACCTCCCTAACATCAGTTCTTATTTGTAAATAAAAGTAATAATAGCACCCATCTAATAGAATTGTAATAAGTGACCTAATATATGCTGATAGCTTAATACTTGCCTGGGGGTGGTTAGCTGTTTCTCTAATAACAATGAGAATGAGAATGAGAATAATATTAATAATAAAATAAGAAAATGTTATTGTTTTTAAAAGAGCTATATTTCAATAATTAATAACAATCTACATAGCAATATTACTGATAACCAGTTGGAGCTTAAAACAACACTTAACAGCCTGACCTGTGGTGGCGCAGTGGATAAAGCGTCTACCTGGAACGCTGAGGTCGCCCGGTTCAAAACCCTGGGCTTGCCTGGTCAAGGCACATGTGGGAGTTGATGCTTCCTGCTCCTCCACCCTTCTTTCTCTCTCTCTGTCTCTCTTCTCTAAAATGAATAAATAAATAAATAATAAAATAAAAATTAAAAACAACAACAACACTTAACAGGGATTTTACAGAAACTTTCTCAGGTTCTCCACTGGTAATGATTGAGTTCCTGGGATATCAGCCTTTGTGCGTATAACTGGGAGTAATATTATCTCCCAGTTGAGATCATGTCTGTGACAGTGAATGGCAGCATGTTATGTAAGAGATCAGGACTAAGATTATAGACATTTATTGCTTATGACTGGGAACCCTTTGAAGTAGGGTTGCAATATTCATCTCCTTGTTGCTGGTATGGTACTTTGCATGTAGTGGATATTAATAAAATAGGAACATGTTATGGAAAAATTTAAATGAGATTAATGAGACATAACGAACCAAAAACAATGAGTAGACCTTGGATTCTGATTGGAACAAACCACCTGCAGGGACACATGTTAGACCACTGAACATTTTTTAATACAGACTGCATATTACATGATATGCAAATAACTTTTTGTAAGTGTTGTTAGATATTGAAAGGGCCAAGCTCCCCCCCCCCCCCACCATGGGAAAATGACTGGCAGTTGAATCCCTGCAAGTATATGAGGTCACCAAGAACAGAGTACTCTGGGAAACTGGATAAGCCCTCCGAGCCAGACATCCTTTTCTAACTGCAAGATGCCTCAGACAAACATCTATCTTAAAGCCCTTTTACAGCAGTAACTGCTTTCCCACACTTGCCCCTACAAAAGTAGTTCTATAAGCAGCATTAGGGGCTGACGGTTTTTTTGGCCTTAGCCCATCTACACCTAGATATATGATAGTAATAAACTTTGTTTTCTCATTCGGCCTTGTGCATGCTTCCTCTCGGCAGACCTAACAGCTATGATAATGGCACTGTGGTTTGGAAAAAAGGTCTTTATTTGTATTTTGTGAATGCATCATAATATATTTAAAGGTAAGATCGCTTGATATCTTGGACTTAAAATACTCTAACAAAAGAGGTGGAAAATGAATAGTTAAAACAAATTTGGTAAAATGGTGTTGAAGCTGGGTAATGGAGCCATTCTAGCTCCTGAGGTGGAGCCCATGGAGCCATCCTCAGCACCTGGCTGTGGGAGGGGAACAGATAGAAAGGAGAGGGGAAAAGGTGGCGAAGCAGATGGGCGCTTCTCCTGTATGCCCTGGCCGGGAATTGAACCCAGGACTTCCACACACCGGGCTGATGCTCTACTGCTGAACCAACCAGCCAGGGCCTCCTTACTCTTTTTTAGTGTTCATCTGCACAACAGCATATTCTAAATGCTGTTCATTTCATCCATAGGTGAAAAAAATTTGATGAACTATGCTTGTACTATTTGTTTATTCATTTTATAAAACTCATTTTACCTTTGATGCAATATTACATTTTAATTCCCTTATGTTTGTTACTTCAGTAAACAAGCATATAACATAAAGATAAAAAGTGCCAAACAACCAGAGGTGACAAGCCCAAAATTCCCTAGAGATATTATGAGCATTATTAATATTTTTTCATTAATATTTTAAAACTCTTTTTTTGTGACATGAGGGAGAGACAGAGAGAGGGACAGACAGACAAGAAGGGAGAGAGATGAGAAGCATCAGTTCTTCATTGCAGCATCTTAGTTGTTCATTGATTGCTTTCTCATATGTGCCTTGATGGGTAGGGTGTGGGCAATAGCAGAGTGAGTGACCCCTTGCTCAAGCCAGCAACCTTGTGCCTCAAGCCAGTGACCTTTGGGCTCAAGCCAGCAACCATGGAGTCATGTCTATGACCCCACGTTTAAGCTGGTAAGCCCACACTCAAGCCAGATGAGCCTGCATTCAAGCCGGTAACCTTGGGGTTTTGAACCTGGGTCCTCTGCATCCCAATCCGAGGCTATATTCACTGTGCCACCACCTGGTCAGGGTAAAACTTTTTCTTATAACATAATCTAGTTTTGTGTACCTCTTCTATTGTTCTTATTTAAGTATTAAATGTATGAAATAATAAAGTACCTTTTGGTATATCATTTTTTTTTTTACACTTAAAATGGTCATCAGGGCAGAGAACCGGTTGTTAAATTATTTTAATCTCGTCCCCATGTTTGAGCAAGGGCACTACATTTTCATCTTGTACTGGATCCTATGAATTATGTACTCGGTCCTGAGAGGGAAAAACAGGTTTTCTTTGGTAAGGAAGGAAAGTCTAGTTTAGAAAATACTGAGTTTGAGAAGCCTCTGAGACATCCTGGCAGAGGATGTTGGGTTTGGGTCCCAAGCTGAAGATGAATGCTTGGCAGGTACCAGCAGGGTGGGGGCCCAGGATATGATTGTGGGTAGGGCTCTGAATAAGGCAGAGGGCACTAAAATTGGGACCTGGTTACACTTCTCCTAGTTGGACGTCAGATAGACATGGTGTCAAATCTTGCTCTATCAGTTACTAGTTGAAGACTCAGGGCAGGTTTCTTTACCTTCAAGTTTACTGATCGGTAACATGAATTTGCTATGCTTATCTCACATGGTGGTTTTCAAGGTCAAAGAGAGAATATAGTCCATATGTTTGGAACAATGCTTACAGGATGCTGCTGCAGTGGGACCCGAGCCCCTTGGCTTCCTTCTTCCTCTCGTCCTGTTTCACACAGCCTCACGTCTGTTTTCAGGCAGCCCTTGTCTTTCCTTTCGTCCCAGAGGGGCCACGGCTCTTTTGTCCTGTGTTTTTGATTTTACATCCTCCCTGCCCTCTGACTTTGCTCTTCCTGGAATCCCCTCTTTCAGATCTCTAATTTCTCTCTCTCTCTCTCTCTCTCTCTCTCTTTACCAGTTCCTTGTGCTTTGCCTACATACTATGTTTATTTTACTTGTTCATAAAAAACAAACATCCAGAATCCTAGACTCTAGCATATTCGACTGATTTCCAGAGAAGCCCAATCATTAGTTAGGACTTTGCTTCAAGAACTTACACAGTCTTGCCTGACCAGGTGGTGGCGCAGTGGATAGAGCGTCGAACTGGGATATCGAGGACTCAGGTTCGAGACCCTGAGGTCGCCAGCTTGAACGCAGGCTCATCTGGCTTGAGCAAAAAGCTCACCAGCTTGGACCCAAGATCGCTGGCTCGAGCAAGGGGTCAATCAGTCTGCTGAGGGCCCGCGGTCAAGGCACATATGAGAAAGCAATCAATGAACAACTAAGGCATCACAACAAGAAACTGATGAATGATGCTTCTCATCTCTCTCTGTTCCTCTGTTCCTGTCTGTCTGTCCCTATCGCTCTCTCTGACTCTCTCTCTGTCTCTGTAAAAAACAAAAAAAACAAACAAAAAAAAACAAAAAAAAAACCTTACACAATCTTACACCCAAAGGCAGTAAATCTTTGAGTTCTTTCTTACAGAGTCAACTTTTCTAGTGGGAAAATAGTCACAGCTGCCTGATCCAGAGTTAGCATACTTGTGAAAATTTCCACTGAGCCAGCATGAATTGGATCCACACCTTTCTTCCCTCTCAGGCTTGCATCTTTACATTTCTCTTTAAAGTCTAAAGGTCCCCATGAGACTTGGACTCAGGGGAGCAGCAGGCAATGGACTAACCCTTGAACTTGTCACCAAGGTTTCCTTTTTCTCTGACTTTGCAGAACATTGCCTAAGTTCTCTCCTGTTGCTTTTTTTACCCTAAACCTTTCCTTAGTTTCACTGTCTCCAGATTATTTTATTTATTTATTTATTTAGTGTGTATGTGAAAGAGAGACAGGAAGGGAGACAGATAAGAAGCACCAACTCAGTTGTGGCACCTTAGTTGTTTATTGATTACTTTTTTTTTTTTTTGTATTTTTCTGAAGCTGGAAATGGGGAGAGACAGTCAGACAGACTCCTGCATGTGCCCAACCGGGATCCACCCGGCATGCCCACCAGGGGCAATGCTCTGCCCACCAGGGGGCGATGCTCTGCCCTCCGGGGCGTCCCTCTGCCCCGACCAGAGCCACTCTAGTGCCTGGGGCAGAGGCCAAGGAGCCATCCCCAGCGCCCGGGCCATCTTTGCTCCAATGGAGCCTTGGCTGCGGGAGGGGAAGAGAAAGACAGAGAGGAAGGAGGGGGGGGGTGGAGAAGCAAATGGGCACTTCTCCTATGTGCCCTGGCCGGGAATTGAACCCGGGTCCCCCGCACGCCAGGCCGACGCTCTACCGCTGAGCCAACCGGCCAGGGCTTTTTTTTTTTTTTTTTTTACAGAGACAGAGAGAAAGTCAGAGAGGGATAGACAGGGACAAACAGGAATGGAGAGATGAGAAGCATCAACCATTAGTTTTTCGATGAGCATTCCAACACCTTAGTTGTTCATTGATTGCTTTCTCATATGTGCCTTGACCATGGACCTTCAGCAGACCGAGTAACCCCTTGCTTGAACCAGTGACCTTAGGTCTAAGCTGGTGAGCTTTGCTCAAACCAGATGAGCCTGCGCTCAAGCTAGCGAGCTCAGGGTCTCGAACCTGGGTACTCCGCATCCCAGTCCGATGCTTTAACCACTGCGCCACCGCCTGGTCCAGCTTGATTACTTTCTTATATGTGCCTTGACCAGGGGGCTTCAGCCAAGCCAGTGACTGTGGGCTCAAGCTAGTGACCATGGGTTCATATCTGTGATCCCATGCTCAAGTCAGTGGCCCTGTACTCAAGCTGCTGAACCCATGCCAAGCTGGATGAGCCCACGCTCAAGCTGGTGACCTCAGGGTTTTGAACCTGGGTCCTTAGCATCCCAGGCCGATGCTCTATCAACTGCACCACTGCCTGGTCAGGCAAATTGTCCCCAGCTTTAATAAACATTCTCAAAATAAAAAAAATAAATTAAAATAAAAGCAGCCTAAACAATTGGAAATGGTAAAAGAACAATGAAGGCACTTAGTTTGTAAGAGAAATCAGGGATAAGTAACATAAGGTATTGGCATCAGGAGTAAAAGTTTTACCATCCTGCATTACAAACACGAAGGGAATGCAGTGGCTTGATGGGTCATTTCTAGCCTTAGTGTAACCATTACTTAAGTTTGTGAAGGAGGTTTAAAACATTTGGTTATGCAGACTACGGATAGTTTCACAATGAGATATAGTAGAAAAATTAGAATAACAATAAGCAAAACAATTTACAACTCGACTTTAAAATAGCACTGAGCCCATTTGGGAGCCAGCTGAAAATGTTTGACAATTTAAACCCAAAGCAGCCATTAAATCAGAAGCAAAAAACTGGAATGCTCCTTAAGGATCTTGGCAAGATGAAGGAGTTTGAATGTTTCTAATTGTACCTGGGAAGAAGTATTTCTATCAGTACAGCAGGAGGTATGGCATATGGCACAAACTGCATCTTCGTCTGTGAGCACATAATACAGGTCTTGACTGTTTTGTCAAGGACCACTCATGCTAAGGAGTCTAAAGATGTTTAGTGAGCTCTGATGGTCTTAGTGGCTGAGAAGGCTATTATGTTAACTGTTCTGGTTAGATTTTTGCATCATTGTCTAAATAAACAGTGGCAAGGACAGCCCTTGAACATACAGTTCTAAGGATGTGGCTGTTCCCATATGAATCTCAAAATTGTATGTGTTGCCATTGTAGAACTACCAAGACTGACCTACATCTGGGGAGAGTTAAAAGGAAGAGGACTGAGGGGACCCAGCAGCTTTCAGTAAAACCAGAGTCTTGCATACCTTTTATTGATGACATTCAACTTAAACAGCAGGATACGTCTTCTGTGTACATAAACTACTACTGAAAATTAGAAAAAGGGCTGTTTACATCCATAGAAGTAACAGAATCATACTCAAATTTACAAAGAGACACAGTAACCTGTGTACCTACAACTAGCAGTTTGTGAAATTGCACTGGTTAATAGAAAATATCTTTATGAACATAGTACAATATGTCACAAATTATACCAATTAAGCAAATAGCTCAAATTTATAAATGTCCGTGAGTTTCTGAGATTCCTCTTAGTGTAGACAGGCTTTCACCTAAGCAGTATACCCCCTCAGAAGAGAAGTTTATTTATTCATTTTTTTTTTTTTAGAGAGGAGAGGGAGAGACACAGAGAGAGAGAGAGAGAGAGAGAGAGAGAGGAGAGACAGAGAGAGAGAAGGGGGGAGGAGCTGGAAGCATCAACTCCCATATGTGCCTTGACCAGGCAAGCCCAGGGTTTCGAACTGGCGACCTCAGCATTTCCAGGTCGATGCTTTATCCACTGCGCCACCACAGGTCAGGCCCAGAAGAGAAGTTTAAATGTTCCTCCTCTTTCAGTACATCATCATACTCTCGGAAAGGAAACAATTCAACTTTCCTACCATTCTTACTCATTTTCATGAATTTTATATTAGTGTCATTATAGTGTTTAGGCTACAGTGGGTACTTCAAAAGATCCAATGAATTGAATTTCTAGATTCCAGAATATTTATGGTGTTATACAATAAGCTTTCTGGCAGAAAGCTTTGACTCTGGTTGAAAACATTTTCTGGATCCAACATCAAGGAGTTCAGACCAGCTGCCAATGAAGCCAGAGTATTCCCTTGTAGTCATATTACAGTTAAATTTTTTTAATCAAATTAAAATTTCTCAGTGAATAGGACCAGGTCTCCTTTCTTTTCTATAAATTCTATAGCACCTGCTAAAGTGTTATGGGCATGAGTACCATTTGGTGGGTGAGAGCTGGAAAAATATTTTTCTTTCTGCCTCAAAGAAAACACCTCCAGTAACATAATTTACAGAATCATTACAAATTATGTTAAATGATATCCAGACTGATATTTAAAATGTTGACTTATTCTCCATGACATATTTAAAATGCATTTCTATTTTAAACATTGGCATGCAGTAGCAGATAAATAACTCACAAAGAGAAGTGATCTTTAAAATACTGAACTCCATACAATGCAATTTGTCCTGAGAGAGAAGTAAAAAAAGTTACAGCCTAAGATATTTGGGAAAAGGGCTATATGCATTCTAAAATATTTATAAAAATTATGTACAATTTTTAGCCATTGATTTTTACTTCACCATGATGCTCTAAATCTCCTCAATGGAGATACAGGTCTTTCCACTTGAATAACTGATAAAATATTAATATAAGGTTTACCAATCCTTCTAATAAGATAAAAGGAATTATTTACATTTAAAATGATGTAACTTTTGTAAAACTAGCAGTTAATTCTACTAGGTCATACAAATTTGGCTTCATTGACTGATCAGAAACAAGGGAAAATACATATAGGTCCAAAACAACTCATGTACAAGGAAAATATGCTGTTACAATTTCTCCTTAATAACTAGTTATTTTCCCCTTAGGTGGTAGATGAAGTTAGTGGAAGGTCAACTTTAATGGTGTAGAACGGGAGCGTGCTTATTTGGATTGTTTCCAAACATAGTGACTTACAGAGTGAGTTTTTAAAATCAATTGTAAAGTTAGCAATGTTTAAGAAATTGCTTCCAGGAATTACTATGAGTTGTCAGTTTTATCAGACAGGCAGGCATGAGATGGCAATCCAACTTTCCGACAGGTTACCTAAAGAGGCTAAGGTTTAAAAATATTGTATCTTAATACTTCCAGACCAAGGTTTATTTTCCTTTTTTTTTTCTTTTTTATTTATTGATTTGAGAGAGAGAGAGAGGAACAATGATCTGTTCCTCTGTTCTGTATGTGCCCTGACTGGGAATCAACCAGTAATGTTTATGGTTGGATGACACTGTTATCAACTGAGCTATCCAGCCAGGGTGGGTCAAGGTATCTTATTTACAAGGGTTAATGTAAAAAACAAAAACAAAAACAGAACAAAACAGAAGATACTGCATATCCAAAAGTTAGTGATATGGAATAACTAAAATATACAGTCTAAAACACAGGGAAGGTGAACAGTTTGTCAGGAGAGGGTTAATTTGTTAAAATAACCAAACAATAAAAAAATTAATATAGCAACTATCGAATAGAGATAAAATGATGAGAGCAGGAGTGAACTGTCTGGCCTAGTCCCAGATCCTGGGAAAAGCCATTTGCTTTGAGTACCATCTGCTTGTTTGGAAGGTTACCTTCTCTGGATAACTTTAATTTGTGGTCTCCCTCAGGCTGCACTGGTCTATCAGGTGAATGAGATTCTCGTGTGGGAGCCTTTCTCAATGAAAAATATTAATTTGTAAATAATTAACTTTTAGCTTTGCAACTCAGGGATTAGCTAATAATACTTAGTATGGTTCCTATCAGTGAGGCTAGAGGGAGTCTTTGTGGAAATACTGTTTTGATGAACCATATCTCCAGGTTGTAAGCCATGATCTTCGATATTTTTGTCTCCTAAAAGTGCATTGTGGAAAGATTGTTCCAAGGTTGCATTAATTTCAAAAGATTTTCTAAGTTCTTTGCAGTCAGTTAGAAGGTCTCTTTAATCAGACAGTTTTGCATTCCCTGATCAGGTCTCATTGGTTTTCCAGTAATTATTTTAAAAGGAGACAATCAATATTTATCAAAAGGAAATGAACTTCAGTATGAGCAATACCAAAAAAAAAAAAAAAAAAAAAAAAAAAAGCTTTAGGCCAAGGCACATTAAAAGATGCAACAAGCCCTGGCCTGATAGCTCAGTTAGTTAGAGCATCATCCTGAAGTGCGAGGTTGACAGTTCAGTCACCAGTCAGGGCACATACAGGAACAGATAGATATTCCTGTTTCTTTCCCTCTTCCTCTCTCGCTAAAATCAATCAATAAAAATAAATAATTAAAAAAAAAGATGCAACAAGTTTCACCAACTGAAGTTTAACTGTCTCATCAGTTTTTTCTATAAGCCAGAGAACTGGGGATGAAAGTGTTCTAGAAATGCTACAATATCAGCCAAGTTCCACCTACCTGCTGTAGAATCTGTCCAGTAAAACGGGCTCCCTGATCATTATAGGGCTCTGTGAGGATTTTCCGAGCAGGAAAAATTCTTTCTAGAAATACTATGGTAAGTGTTGTGACTGTACCCCTTCAACATAAAAATGCTTGAGAATTCATATGAAACATCATTAATACATTTTTATTGTAGGGGGCTGGCATGGGATACAATTGGATTAAAATGCACTTTCCAAATATCCGATAAGCCCAGTTAATTTTATTACCGGCTTTTGTAAAGAGAGATTTTCTTATTTAAGTTATACATTTAATTATCCATTTAAGGACTTCAGAACAATTATAAAAGTTAAATGGTGAGAAGCAAGAGTTAGCTGTCTAAATGTTATGAAAGTTTGCTTTACCTAAGCAATCAAAGACCAGATGATGCAGAGCACAGAAAATAATTTTGAAAACTTTTACATTCCCTTTATGATTTCCTAGTAAGAACATACCAATAGTGTAGGAAAACTTTTGTTTTTTCAACAGAGAAATAAACCTGAAATACCAATTTTGTGCTAAAGAAATCCTTCTAGCTTTGGAGCCAGATGGCCAAGCTAAGATTGAATCAGATTTACTTAAGTTCATTTAGTTATCAAAAGGAAATGAACTTCTGTATAAGCCAGGGGTCCCCAAACTATGGCCCGCGGGCCACATGCGGCCCCCTGAGGCCATTTATCCGGCCCCCACCGCACTTCTGGAAGGGGAACCTCTTTCATTGGTGGTCAGTGAGAGGAGCATAGTTCCCATTGAAATACTGGTCAGTTTGTTGATTTAAATTTACTTGTTCTTTATTTTAAATGTTATATTTGTTCCCGTTTTGTTTTTTTACTTTAAAATAAGATATGTGCAGTGTGCATAGGGATTTGTTCATAGTTTTTTTTATAGTCCAGCCCTCCAATGGTCTGAGGGACAGAGAACTGGCCCCCTGTTTAAAAAGTTTGGGGACCCCTGGTATAAGCAATACCAAAAAAAAAAAGCTTTAGGCCAAGGCACATTAAAAGATGCAACAAGACCTGTGGTGGCGCAGTGGATAAAGCGTCGACCTGGAAATGCTGAGGTCGCTGGTTCAAAACCCTGGGCTTGCCTGGTCAAGGCACATATGGGAGTTGATGCTTCCAGCTCCTCCCCCCTGTCTCTCTCTCTCCCTCTCTCTCTCCTCTCTAAAATGAATAAATAAATAAATAAAAATTAAATAATAAAAAAAAGATGCAACAAGCCCTGGCCTGATAGCTCAGTTAGTTAGAGCATCATCCTGAAGTGCGGAGGTTGACAGTTCATTTCCTTTTGATTGAAATTTTTTTCTGGCCCTGGCTGGTTGGCTCAGTGGTAGAGCGTTGGCCTGGCGTGCAGAAGTCCCGGGTTCGATTCCAGGCCAGGGCACACAGGAGAGGCGCCCATTTGCTTCTCCACCCCTCCTCCTCTCCTTCCTCTCTGTCTCTCTCTTCTCCTCCCGCAGCCGAGGCTCCATTGGAGCAAAAAGATGGCCCGGGCGCTGGGGATGGCTCCTTGGCCTCTGCCCCAGGTGCTAGAGTGGCTCTGGTCACGACAGAGTCACGCCCCAGATGGGCAGAGCATTGCCCCCTGGTGGGTGTGCCGGGTGGATCCCGGTTGGATGCAGGGAGTCTGTCTGATTGCGTCCCCGTTTCCAGCTTCAGAAAGACACACACACACACACACACACACAGAGTAGATTCAAAGTGAAAGGTTGGAAAAGAATTCTCCATGCAAATAATATCCAAAGAGAAGCAGGTGTAGCCATTCTCATATCTGACAATGGTGACTTCAAGACAACAAAGGTAACTGATAGATAAAATGGCTACTCAGCCACTGTCTTTTTTTGTGTGTGTGACAGATATAGAGAGAGGGATAGACAGGGACAGACAGACAGGAAGGGAGAGAGATGAGAAGCATTAGTTCTCCATTGCGGCATCTTAGTTGTTCGTTGATTGCTTTCTCATATATGCCTCAACTGGGGGGAGGGGTGCTACAGCAGAGCAAGTGACCAAGCCAGCAACCTTGGGCTCAACCTGGTGAACCTTGCTCAAACCAGATGAGCCTGTGCTCAAGCTGGCGACCTTGAGGTTTTGAACCTGGGTTCTCTGCTTCCCAGTCCGAGGCTCTATCTACTGCGCCACTGCTTGGTCAGGCAGTCACCGTCTTAAGAACAATGCAGGCCTGAAGTAGGAAAAAGGACTTTTCAACTAAGTAATCTGTCTCAGACCTCCCTTGCAGCTGAATATTGATAAGAGATGATTGGATTAGGGTGCAGACAATTTTCAGGAACTGTGGCACCACTCCCAACCCCAAACAGAAGAAGCTATCTTGTAGCCACATTTGCCCAAGGTCCTTTGACAAATCCATATAACCCCAGCCCCATCCCTCCCTCAGGGCTGACACCCTTTGCTGTTCTCAGCCCGCCAGCACCCAGGCATTTTTAAAATAAATTTTCCTTTCAGAACACACTAGCCTTGTGTTTCTGGTTTGGCCCATAGTTTCTGCCTTTCATTCTGGTGCCGAGACCTGGGAAGATGGACATTTCATACTAATAAAGGGGACATTGTCTCAAGAAGACATAACACTTCTTAATACAGTTGTCTCTCACCATATTGCGGTTCACTTTTCACAGTCTCACTGTATCACAGATTTTTAAGTTGTATGCATCTAATTTTGTATCGCGGATTTTTCGCTATATCACGGGATTTTGTGGTATATAGGTATTTTTATATATTTACTATTTTAATTATTTTGTGGTAAAATACGCATTTTCTAGCCTAAAAAAATGAAAATATAAAAATATTAATTAGCCTGACCAGGCGGTGGCACAATGGATAGAGCGTCGGACTGGGATGCAGAGGACCCAGGTTGAAGACCCAAGGATGCCAGCTTGAGCGTGGGCTCATCTGGTTTGAGCAAAAAGCTCACCAGCTTGGACCCAAGGTCGCTGGCTTGAGCAAGAGGTTACTTGGTCTGCTGAAGGCCTGCGGTCAAGGCACATATGAGAAAGCAATCAATGAACAACTAAGGTGTTGCAATGAAAATCTGATGATTGATGCTTCTCATCTCTCTGTTCCTGTCTGTACCTATCCATCCCTCTCTCTGACTCTCTCTGTCTCTTTAAAAAAACAATTAAATAATAATAATAATAATTAAAATATATTAAAAGAATATAAAATTGAAATAAAACACTACTGGTGAGTGCTCCTATTGAGTGTAGAAAGTGTTTAAAAGCATAGGAAGTGTTTATAGAAGTGTGGGAAAGGTTAATAACAATGTGGTAAAGGTTTATAACAGTTTGGGGAGGGTTTATAAAGCCTTAAATATATATATATATATAAATAATAGCCTGACCAGGCAGTGGCACAGTGGATAGAGCGTCAGACTGGGATGCAGAGGACCCAGGTTCAAATCCCACCAGCTTGAACCCAAGGTCGCTGGCTCCAGCAAGGGGTTTCTCGGTCTGCTGAAGGCCTGCGGTCAAGGCACATATGAGAAAGCAATCAATGAACAACTAAGGTGTTGCAACACGCAATGAAAAACTAATGATTGATGCTTCTCATCTCTCTTCGTTCCTGTCTATCCCTCTCTCTGACTCACTCTCTGTCTCTGTAAAAAATTAAATAATAAAATAAATATAAGGTTAACAACCAGTTCACCAAACTCAACAAAAAATTAGGTATCAGTTCTGCTGAACCGGTGAGAACTGGCTGAATCCCACCACTGCTTAAATCACACTACTCAGGTAGGTAGCTAATATAAATCCATTTAGTTTGTGGCAGCCACACCCAAAGGTGGATAATGTCGGGGGAATAAGTCTCATGTTGGCACATCAGCATAAAACCGATGAATATTTTACTGAGATCCTCCCCTAAGATCTCCTTTAAACTCCTAGCCTTTAAAAACCTCAAGATGAAGGACCAGGCACATGCTCTCCCTCCTGGGAGCATGCCTGCATCTTTCGCTTCCTCCTTTTTTCCCCTCCCTCTGCTACCTTTCCTCTTCTTCTGACAAGCGACAAGCGTGCATCTAGACTTTAAGGGTCCTCATGAAACTGGCAGGGGAGCAGTGGGCAGCAGCAAGCGCCCCAGGCTAACCTGTCTCTGAGGCCCCCCTTTCTCAAACTTTACAGGGTAGGCTGATTTCTTTCCCAAGGCAGCCCCGCCTAGGCTCTCCTGTTGCTTTTTCTATTCTAGGCCCTTCCCTGTTTCACTGTCCCCAGCTTTAATAGACTTACTCTCAAAATCACCTGGAATTGAGTTGTGAAATTTTGCCAGGAGTTGAATCCAAACTCTGCCACTTAGTTTCTGTAACAATTTAGGGACATCACTTAACATTCTTCTGCCTCATTTATTTGTGTGTGTATGTGTGTGTAAAATGAGGAGGATAGTAGGACCTGTCATCACAGAGTTTGTGATGGTTAATTTTTCTGTGTCAACTTGACTGGGCCACGGTGCCCAGATATTAAGTCAAACATTACTCTGGATGTTTCTGTGAGGGTCTTTTTGAATGAGATTAGCAGTTAGATAAGTAACATTTCTATTGTTAAATCAGATTGCCCTCCAGGATATGTTCAGCCTCATCTAGCCAGTTGAAAGCCTGAATAGAACAAAAGACTGATGTTTCTGAACAAGAGGGAATTCTGCCAGTGGACAGCTGCACCCACTACTTTCTGGTTCTTCTGCCTGCCAGCCCCCCTGTGGGTTTGGGAGTGTCAGCCTCCATAATCACGTGAGCCTACTCCTTCAAAAATCTCTCTCTCTCTCTCTCTCTCTTTCTCTCTCTCTCTCTCTTTCACACACACACACACACACACACACACACACACACACACACTCGTGCACATGTGCGCTGCTCCCCCCAGCTATAGTAGACTGCAGGAGGTGGGTGTGAAACCTATATCCTTCCTGCTGGTGCTTCTGAGTGTCAGCCGATAGTCTCTCTGATGCTCTGAGCACTCCCCAGGTGCTGTACAGACCTCATGGGTTCCCGGGAGTGCACTGTCTAGAAGTGGGATCCAACAAGACCCTCCTTCCCCAACAAGCCTCTTAGGTGCCGTCTAGTCTGAGCCTGGATCCCCACTTTAACAGGACAGCCTCCAGTCACTGCCCAGAGGAAGGTCTGAATGGGTTTCCATGGTGAAGGGGTCAGGAGACAGGCAGCAGTCAGAGGGCACTGTGTCTACTCACCTGACTCCAAGGCTGTGTCTGTCCCAGCTCAGGTCACAGCCCACTCAGGCCCATCTGCTCCCAGGTCCGCAGGGCCAGGTGCCAGGTCCGCTGCTCTCTGTATTGAGCCACCAGGTGTGAGGCCACCTCCCTACTATACAACTTTTATGATTGAAGAGTTCACAACAGGAAGGAGTTTGCAGAGATCTTTATCGGGCAGCTGCAACCGAAACTCCTTCATTTTTTTTTTTTTTTTTTTTTTTTTTTAGGGAGAAAGAGAGACAGAGAGGGAGAGAGAGACAGAGAGAGAGAAGGGGGGAGGAGCTGGAAGCATCAACTCCCATATGTGCCTTGACCAGGCAAGCCCAGGGTTTTGAACTGGCGACCTCAGCATTTCCAGGTCGACGCTTTATCCACTGCGCCACCACAGGTCAGGCTGAGGGGCCATTTTTGATGTTTGTGTGCTGGCGAAGCGGTTTTCCCCTGCCTATGTGCTTGTCCTCCATTGTAAGCCTTTATTAAATGGAATGGCTGAAAGCTTTCAGGCTCCACAGTTTTCCTACCATTTTTCCAAATCCAATGTGGACCTGCCTGGCCTTGACCACCGACATTACAGAAGGTGAATGGGAGGAATCTGTCTCCAGGCTAATCAGCTACAAGGACTGGCTGTGACCACTGACCACCACCTCATACTATTTTGGAGGATCACCTGTACCCACCCCACAGAGCAGGATTTATTTTAGTACAGCTCCGGTGTCCACTGAGTTCACCCCTTGAATGTGTCACTTGTGAAAATGGTTAGGTGGTGATCCTTTGACATGGTCTGAAGCTCTCCAATGAGTGTGCGTGCTTTGGGGCCTCTCGGGAGGTGCAGACCAAGATCAGTCACCACCTGTGTTCTGCCTGGGGCCACCTGACAGGAGCTACAAAGCAACGTGCAGATAGCTGCTACTTGTGCTGGGCTTGGAGGTGCCCAGGCGAGGTCAGTTGTGAACTAAGGCTGCCTGCTGCCTGTGTCAGCCCAGGGCCACTTAGCAAGAGGTATGAACCATGCTGAGGCCAGATGCTGCCTGTTTGAAAGGTTATAAGAAAACTGAAGCAGGAGCCAAGACAGGCCATTCCTAAGGAAAAGCCACTAGAAACAGCTTGAATGGGTTTGAAAGTTGGGTGGGGCAGAGTCTCAGGAACTCACCCAGGTGGGGCAAACAGTGTGAGCCAGTTTAATAAAGTCTCAGATATGACACTTGTCTGCTGGCTCTGTTGCGGGAGAGCTCAGGAGAGAAACATTGGCTTCTGACAGCGTTTACCTCCCCCCAGCTCTAATACTGATGCTGGACAATTCAGTTTTTTTCTTTTATATCCCTGGTGCCTTTTGAGCTACTGCCCTAGTTTGGAGCTCAGAGCAAGTGAGTCCTAGTAAGGCTGTGCATGGGCCCTTTAAGAGGAACTGCCTAGGACTTCATCTTTCTAAGCAGCTTTCCATCTTTCTAAGCTTCAATGCATACTGGTTTCTTGTAGCCAGAAGTTATAAGGAACTTCTCTTGTTCTCACTGGAATACTAGGCTGGGTAGTGTGGTGTGGGGCTTGGATCCCTTGCTCTTCAGTGAGGACCTCAACAGCTGAGATATCCTTTTGACTTTTATCTACCACACATGAGTGTGTGACCAGCCTGTTCTGCATCTCTGCCCTTTCTACCAGACTTGATGTGGCTTTTTCTTTAATTCCCTAGTTGTAAAACTTTCATTCAGCCATATTTCAGGAAGTTCCAAATGATTATTGTTCTGTCATTTAGTTGTGGGTTTTTTAAAAAACATTATTTATTGATTTTTAGAGAGAGAAGAAGGGAGAGAGTGTGTGAGACAGAAACATCCATCTGTTCCTGTATGTGCCCTGACTGGGGATTGAACCCACAGTGTTTGCATATCAGGAAGACTTTCTAACCAACTGAGCTACATGGCCAGGGTTTAGCTGTAATTTTGATGTGTTGAGGGGGGAGGTGAGTACCACATTTACATAAACCACCATCTTGACCAGAAGTCTAGGAGATCCCAGGTCTTTGAGGCCAAGTCTGTGCAGAGACAGGTTAATAGAGGAGGACAGTAGCAGAGAGCTTGAAACTGGACTCAGGTCTGGCTGCCTGCCACAAAGAAAGCCAAACTTGTAAGGTAAATGCTGGTGCAAAAGGAAAGAGGTTTATTTAAGAGCTGGCAGCCTGAGAATATGGGGACTCCTGTCTCGAAGCCCATCTTAACATTTTGGTGCAGGCAGGGGTTTTTATTAGGAGAGAGGAAGAAGGAAAAAAAAAAAAAGAACCAAGGAATCAAAAGTAGGAGGGTTTGAGAATTCTTTGTTGAGGAGACTAAGGGCAAGCCAACCCCGTCTGTTCAGGTAAATGATTGAAGATCAGCAAATCTGGAACTGGAAAGTCTGAAGGTCAAAGTCTACTTCTTTTGAAGTTAGTTCCTAGAATTCTTTACTTTTTTAGTGAAAGGAGGGGAGGCAGAGAGATTCCCGCATGCACCCTGACCGAGATCCACCCTGAAAGACCACTAGGGGGCGATGCTATGCCCATCTGGGGCCGCTGCTCCATTGCTCAGCAACAGAACCATTTTTTTAGTGCCTGAGTTGGAGGCCATGGAGCCATCCTCAGTGCCCAAGGCCAACTCATTCGAACCAATTGAGCCATGGCTGGGGGGAGGGAGACAGAGAGAGAGAAAGAGAGAGAGAGAGAGAGAGAGATTGAGAAAGGGAGGGTGGAGAAGCAGATGGTCATTTCTGCTGTGTTTCCTGACTGGGAATTGAATCTGGCACATCCATAAGCCAGACTGATGCTCAGGACATTTTTTTCTCTTCTAGTACATTACATGTAATTCTAGGTCAATATAGTCTGGAGAAACTAATATGTTTTTTTGAGACAAAAGGCCCACTTCTATCTTTAGTAGTTTTGCAATTAAAGACAAGTCACTAAACTTGCCTGGTCTCAGTGCCTACATCTGTAAAATGGGGGTAATAATGTCTAATTCATAGGGTATAAAACCTGTTAACTGATGGTCCTTGGTGCCAGTTCAGCACCAACAGGAAGTTTTCAAATTGTAGTGTGGTGAAGGAAGAGACTTTATTTAGTGTAAACAGCTCAGCTATGATACCACACGGCTGGAGGACCAAAGGCCTGTAGAACAGCTCACTGGTATTACAGCTCAGTTATGAAGCTGGAACAGCATGTGTGTGAAGCAGCTCTGGGCATGAGATGACCCTCAGGAAAGTCTGCTCAGCCCAGTTGTACCTCAGCCGGGGGCTGCCACTGGTCCAAGGGTTGCAGGTCAGCCCCTCTCAGGCTAGATGCCTCTGCACCACTCAGCTCCGGTCCACTCTGGTCTGCAGCAACAGGGCAGCTTTGCTCCTGGCCAGTGACCAGTGAGCTATCTTTTTTTTTTATTTCAATTTTTATTTATTCATTTTAGAAAGGAGAGAGGGAGAGAGAGAGAAGAGAGAGAGAGACAGAAAGAGAGAAGGGGTAGGAGCAGGAAGCATCAACTCCCATATGAGCCTTGACCAGGCAAGCCCAGGGTTTCAAACCGGCAACCTCAGCATTTCCAGGTCGACGCTTTATCCACTGCGCCACCACAGGTCAGGCCAGTGAGCTATCTTTGGTGTTTTATTTCTAGCTGGGAAAATGCAGTCTCAGGTGGAAATGAATGTGAGTTCCCCCAGGGGCTGACTATATAGAGAGAAGTCCCTGCCCCTGGTTTCTGATTTGTCTGTCCTTATGAAATTTGAAGAACCCAGATCCTCAGAGTTTGACCCAAAAAGTTCTACTCTAATTAGTTGGAATGAAGCTGCTCTATTGGTCATTAGTAATGTTAATGAGGATACAGCTACATAGGTCTGATTGGATGGGGAGAGTCTCAGTCCTATTGGTTGAAATATGATTCCAGGAACTTTCATAGAAGGGATGGCTCCAACAGCAGGAAAATTGTGCAAGTAGATAATTCAGTGTGGAAGGCTGGAGTGCAGGCAACAGGTAGTTTAGTGCAGGCTTCTCCTGAAGTGTGGCTTGCATGAGAAGCCCATGTTCAGCAACTGCTGCTAGGCCCTGCTTTTGCCTATTTCTTTCTAAAGTTTGAGCCAAATTAACCATCAGGAACATTTTGGTAGGTGTTTTCTTTATCAGGGTTGACATTTGTCTTTCAATCAAATATGTTGACAGACAGTGTCAATAACCTATCCTGTCAGTTTGTGCCGTATCCGTGCCAGAACGGGTTGGCTACCAGCTCCCATTCCATCTAGACTCCTGTGGTAGGGTAGTAGCCAATGGAGGAACAAGGGCCATTTGTTTATGAGACTCTCTCAGGCATCTGACACACTAAGGAAAAAAAAAATCAATCTCTTATAAAAGCAATACAAAAGTTTGGAAAGGTAAAAAAACAAAAACAAAGGTTTGTATCTAAATACATTGCATGATGTGGAAATTGTATTATCAGAGCCTGAGCAAAAAGGTCTTTCCTCTGCACCTTTACCAGCCCTGAGCTCTTTTTTGCATACCTGAAGGCAGAAGCTGCCCAGACAGGGAGGACAGAGGACTTCTGGCCCTTGAGGAAGGGACGGATCCCTGCCCTGGTCAGACTATGACTTCCAAGGAGTAGGCTTTCAGTTCTGAATGGGGTGAAGTGCTCCTGGGAGCAAAGACTATGGAAAAATTCAGGGGTTCGACAGGAAGGCTGCTGCCACTTAGGCCAAATCAGTAGAGGCCTGCCTGCAGGACCGGGAGTCCTTCCAACTTGCCCTTCTCTGCCTTTTATTGACCCATCACTGTGGGCTGCCTGCTCCTTCCCTACTCTTTTCTCCTAAGCAGGTCTTCCCATTAGATCTTTTTTATTTATTTAGAAATTAAATTTAATGAGGTGATATTGGTCCACAAGAATACATAAGCTTCAGATAAATATCTCTATAACATATGTTCATTGCACTGTGTCCATCACTCAAGGGCAAATCATTTTTTGTCACCGTATATTTTTGGTCCTCTTTACTTCCCTTCCCTTAACCTCTCCCTCTGGTAATCACTTCAGTTTTCATTATTTCCATGAGTCTTAGTTTTATATTTCACCTATGTGTGAAATCATATGGTTCTTAACTTTTTCTGATTTACTTATTTCATTTAGCATAATAGTCTCAAGGCCCATCCATGTTGTCATAAATGATAATATAGTATCATTTCTTACGGTTGGGTAGCATTCCACTGTGTATATGTACCACATCTTTATCTAATCCTCTGAGAGACACTTTGGTTGTTTCCATGTCTTGGCCACCATGAATAATGCTGCAATGAACATGGAGGTGCATGTGCCTTTTGAATTTTTTACTTTTTTAGTGACAGAGACAGTGAGACAGAGACAGAGAGAGGGATAGATAGGGACAGAAAAAAAATATATGTCAATTTGTCTTAGAGCTTGTTTCTTCTCCAAAAGGCCAAAGCCCTTATGTAAGTCCCTGAGTAGTATGAACGAATATCTCAAACAAAACTTTGCTTCTATATCCTTGAACTGGGAATCACATTGCACAAGACAGTGCTTATTCATTGGTTTTAATTTATTGCATTCTCAAGGTAGAACACAGACACCCCTAGAGGAAATCCAGAAACCTTCAAGTCTTAGATCCCACTTGCGCTGGTCCCTCATTGGGACTGTCAACCTAAGAAGTGTCCAAACCAGTAGAGTTTTTATCAGTTTATTTGAACCAAACTAGTGACAATAGCTGAAAATCAAAATCTTAATGGGTTGTGAAAATGCTTCACAAAATGGCAGTTTCACCATTTATTTTATATATCAGGATCAAAGGGGAAAATGTAAAGGGGTCACATGAAATCCACTGGTGATAGATTAGGGAGACAGGAAAAAGCAAAGTGGGGAAATCTCTGAGATTGGGTAAAAACTAAAATGGATAGATACTTCTTTTACATAGGTGGGTGGGTGTAGGAGAGTTAAACAACCCCAGCACCTAGAGATGCTAGGCACGCTTTACTTGTTTCAATTAAAATTATACTAGAGGTGTTTTCTGACAAACAGAGACAAAACAGATTATTCACTCACACAGCTCAATGGACAATTCTGTTTTTTTAAGCTTTTCGAGATGGCAGGGAGTTGTCAGCATAGAGGAGAGAAAGAGAGAAAGCAGACGGATGGACAGTGTGAGCAGCTGGATGGAAAAGAAGGAGGGTCAGAACCTACAGGAGGAAGAGGGTAAACTACTGGTGTGATACACGTGGTTAGAGGAGTCAAAAAGATTTAGAGCTCTGAGGAGAGGGGAGGGGGCGAGGAGGAAAGAGGCACAGTCACAGTTTGTAAGGAGGGAGGAGGGGTCAGAGAGGAGACAGCGACAGCTTCTAAGGAGGGGGGAGTGATCGAAGAACACAGTGGAGAAGGGAGAGGCTCCCAGCCTGCAGGGGAGGAGAAAGACTGGATTTGCTGGTGAATGAGAAAATAGGATTCTGCGAAGGGAGGGGGCGTTCTGGACGGAAGAGAGATTTGCAGAGGGACCAGAGAGGGTTTCTGAGAGAAGGGTGCCCTTGGGGGTCAGGCAGGAGGGAGAGAGTTGGGAGTCCACGGAGAAGAAAATATTAGGAGTGGAGGTTTTAGGTGAGGTTTCTTTGGCCAAAAACGGAAGGCACAGAAATTAAGGACAGGAGAGAAGGGAGAAGAAAGCCTGCATGTAAGGAATTTCTGATGCCCTCCCCGTCCGGTGGCAGAAATTGTCAAGATCTCTTAGGATATTGTAATAGTAATAGAAAGCAAGCTGGCTAGGCACCCAGACTTTCAAGGAAGGCCGTAGAAGCTAGCCACTCGGAGTAGAAACCTCCCAAACTGTGAACCTCAGAGAGTAGAGTGAGTCCCAAAGGAGTAGAGTAGTCTCTGAGGCCTGAGATTGGGAGGAGCCCATGTTCCGAGAGGAGCTTGGCTGGATGGTTTGGACTGAGAGGAGCCCACAGTAGAGGAGACTGGTGAGAGACGGGGGCGTCCCCGCCTTCAGTCACAGTTCCGAGAGGAGAAAATCTCTGTAGAGAGTCTCAGACAGGAGGTCATCACCCCAAGGCTGAGATCCCAGGACATAGGAGAGTGGCCTGGCTAGGCGCGCCTAGACTTTCGTAGAAATCCATAAAGGAGTAGAGGCAGACCACTCATAGATATGGGGTCCGAAGTCAAAACCGTCTGACCAGGAAGGGGTGTTTTTAGAGAGAAATTTAGAGGCCAACCCGGGAAGGGAGAGGGAGAAACTCCTTACCTTTCTGGTCCAGCAGGGTTCAGGACAGGGTTAGACTGCCAGCCAATCAAACTATAATTACACATCCAAACAGAATCAGGAAGTAAGCCCGGGACGAGTTGCTGCTGTCCATTGCTTCCCTGGCTGTAAGTTTGGACGGCAAAGAGGGATAGTCCAGGAGTTAGTACCCTGTCCCGAGTTTCAGCACCAGATGTTGAAATCCATGGGACTCCGAAAGACCAGAGTAACAGGCTTTATTGAAAGGAAAAAAGGAACCCTGCCGGGCACTTCTCTTGGGGAGAAGAGCCCCAGTACAAGCTAGGGAGATGAATTTATAGGGTTAAAAGGAGGGTCTCAAGCAAGTGGGTGTTGAGTCAAAAGTCCTGGTATGCTTCCTTCCGTGGTTTCACGATATCGGCTTCTTCTTCTTCTTTTTTTTGTATTTTTCTGAAGCCGGAAATGGGGAGAGACAGTCAGACAGACTCCCGCAGGCGCCCGACCGGGATCCACCCGGCACGCCCACCAGGGGCAACGCTCTGCCCACCAGGGGGCGATGCTCTGCCCCTCCGGGGCATCGCTCTGCCGTGACCAGAGCCACTCTAGCGCCTGGGGCAGAGGCCACAGAGCCATCCCCAGCGCCCGGGCCATCCCTGCTCCAATGGAGCCTTGGCTGCGGGAGGGGAAGAGAGAGACAGAGAGGAAAGGGGGGGGGGTGGAGAAGCAAATGGGCACTTCTCCTATGTGCCCTGGGGAATTGAACCCGGGTCCCCCACACGCCAGGCTGACGCTCTACCTCTGAGCCAACTGGCCAGGGCCTGTGTTTGTATTTTTTTAAATTTCAAGCATTAACATTTTTTTCAATTACAGTTGAAAATACTATATTAGTTTCAGGTTTACAGCATAATGACTAGATAGTTATGTACTTTACAAAATGGTCACCACAAAAAGTCTAGTACCCTTCTAGCACAATACATAGTTATTATGATATTATTGACTACATTCCCTATGCTGTACATCCCCGTAACTATTTTAATAACTGATCATTTATTCTTATTAATACCTTTCATCTTTTCACCCACCCCTTAACCCTCTTCCATCAAACAGTTGTACCAATGAGTTTGTCTTCTATATTTCTGAGTTTGTTTCTGCTTTGTTTGTTCACTTATTTTATTTTATAGATTCCACTATAAGAGAAATCATATAGTATTTATCTTTCTCTGTCTGACTTATTTATTTTAGCATAATCTCCTCTAGGTCCATCCATGTTGTTACAAATGCCAAGTTTTGTTTTTGGATAAGTAATATTTCACTATATATATGTCCCACATCATCTTTATCCATTCATCTGCTGATGGATACCTAAACTGCTTCCATATCTTGGCTATTGTAAATAATGCGGCAATGCATGTAGGGTTGCATATATCTTTTTGAATTAGTGTTTTCAATTTCTCCAGATAAATATCCAGAAGTGGCATTTCTGGATCATATGGTAGTTCTATTTTTAATTTTTTGAAGAACTTCCATACTCTTTTCCATAGTGGCTGCACCAATTTACAATCCCACCAAAAATGCAAAGGGATTTCCTTTTCACCACTTTCTCACCAACACTTGTTGTTTGTTGACTGATAATAGCCCTCCTGACAGGTGTGAGGTGATATCTCACTGTGGTTTTGATTTGCATTTCCCTTACGATTAATGATGTTCAGCATCTTGTCATTGTTATGTTAGCTATCTGCATGTCCTCTTTGGAGAAATGTCTGTTTATGTACTCTGCCCATTTTTAATCAGATTGTTTGTATGAGTTATTTATATATTTGGGATATTAACCTCTTATCAGATATATCATTCACAAATATCTTCTCCCTTTCAGGAGGTTGCCTTTTTGTTTTGTTGATGACTTACTTTGTCATTTTGACAAGTCTCACCATTCTTTGAGCACTTCCTAACTTACTAGCTTAATATAATGTTTAAAATTCACCTTGTTCTTTCCCAGTTCTAGTGCTAGAATCGGCCAATTCTCCAAGAAGCTCTGGTTTCTGTAAGTAGCACACAGAATTTAGAAACCAAGTTCTGGGTTCTAGGTGTGTTCATTGCTTCTGGGCTTTTTCCAATGAACATAGCTAGGATATATATGTATACACACACCCATATCTGTGTATATTAAAAACTGTAAGTTCATACTGTCACATACAAATCTAATCCAATCTATAGACTTAATGCTATTCTTCTCTCTGTCCATATTTGTAACTCTCTTTTGTCTGTGAGAAAATTGTCACATATTTACTTATTTGCCAATCCTAGAATATACAGAAACTAGTTTTAGAATTGTTACCGCAGCCCCGGCCAGTGGCTCAGTGTATAGAGCATCAGCATGGTGTATGGACATGCCAGGTTTGATTCCTGGTCAGGGTACACAGGAGAAGCATGGCCCCGGGCACTTAGGATAGCTCGGTTAGCCTGAGCACGTCAGCCTCAGGGGCTAAAAATAGGTTGGTACTCAAGCATCAGCCCAAGACAGGCTGCCGGGTGGGTCCCAGTTGGGGTGCATATGGGAGTCTGCCTCACTATCACCCCTCCTCACCCCTAAAATAAAAGGAGTTGCTATCCCAAAATAACCTAAATTATGGCAATAAAACCCAATTAGAGTTTAATATTTATTTGCAATTTGTATTTTTCTTTAGTCTCAAAGTGTAGAGTGAAATAAGTGGTATTCTAAAGTTACTTGGGTTGAGTTAGTTCCCCCTCGCCCCTATGCACACCTGCTTTTCAGTGTGATTATATGATGCGTTTGAAACTGTTAGGTTGGCTTGTTTGTATTCCAATTTAGGATTCTCCTATTCGTGTGTGTTTTATTTTATTTTTAGTATATGAATCGTTAACATGGCTCCAAAAGGGAGAACCACACACAAAGGAACATTCAAGAGAAATTACCACTCCGGCCTCTCCTCGGTGCCCTCACTCGCACCCACCACCTGTAAGTAACCCATGTGATTAGTTTCTTGTTTATCCATTTTAATTTATTTATTTATTCATTTTTAGAGAGGAGGGAGGAAGGGGGGGGGAGGAGCAGGAAGCATCAACTCCCATATATGCCCTGACCAGACAAGTGCAGGGTTTTGAACCGGCAACCTCAGTGTTCCCAGGTCAACGCTTTATCCACTGCACCACCAGAGGTCAGGCTAGTTTCTTGTTTATCCTTCCTGTTTCCTTTTTGATCAAAAAACAGTCACATGTGTGTTCTGTCCCTTCCCTTTTTATATTACATAAAAAGAAGCATACTTTGATACTCTTTGTACTTCACTAAAATCCATAGCAGTTGGCAGAAATCTTCATTTCATTTTTTTTACAGATGTATAGTGCTCTATAATGTGTTTGTACCATAGTTTATCCAACCACTGTCCTCTACATGAGTATTTAGGTTGTCTTTAATATTTTTCAACTACAAACAATGCTGCAATAATTAACCTTGTGCATAAGTATTTTCATATGGTTGGAGATGTTTACTTAGGTTAAGTTTCTAGAAGTAGGGTTGCTGGGCCAAAAGTAGACACTTTGATTAGCTACTGAATAACAAAATCCTTCCTAAGTAATATTAGATTTGCCTTGTATTTATTTATAGCTAGTGCTTGACTTACGACCACGATTGCTTCTGACAGACCAGTTGTAACACGATTTGGTCATAAGTTGAGCAGGCTATCTGTACAGTACTGTGAAATGATGTTATAAAAATCTTTAAGTCATATTTTATCATATTTTCTTTCATTATTGTTATATATTATAATTTTCTTTGTTCATTTTATGCCATTTGTATAATCTCTACACCATTTTGTTTGTTTTTACATTCGTCAGGTTCAAGTAAAACACTGCATTACCAGTACAACTGGTTTAATATTTGCAAAGACAATTTCCTCTTGGTAGACATCTTGGGAGAAGTATGATGAAAAATATCCGAGACACAAAACACAAATTGCTGTACCGAGTCTGGGATAACAGTTGAAATGGTGCACACGGAGATGGTAGTGCTGCCCGAAGCTGGTCTGCACTGTCCTACGCCCAGCTGGGCAACGCTTGCGCTGCCAGACGCAGAGCAGTCATGGCTAGCTATTGTGGTCGTAAAGTCGAATGGTCATAAGTCGGTCAATATTTGTAATTGGATTTTAGCTCCAAGAGTAATGATGTAAAAAATAAGGGGCAAGGTCCTGGCCAGTTGGCTCTGTAGATAGAGCATTAGCTCAGCGTGCAGAAGTCCTAGGTTCAATCCCCAGTCAAGGCACACAGGAGAAGCAATAATTCTCTTCCCCTCCCATGGAC